>NC_133392.1:49376666-50023333 GCF_047511655.1 Castor canadensis | reverse complement strand
AGAAATAAGCCTTCATGGGCAGTTGATTTTCATCAAGACCATTCACGGGGAAAGAATAGTCTTTTCAACAAATTGTATGGAACTTTTTGCAAAGGCCTGTTTGCAAAGTTGGCCTTTGGCTGACATCTAAAAACTTGGCTTTTTAAACTTTTTCTCCCTAAGTGATAAGGTTGTGCCTGCTATACTAGCCCAACTAGACTTTAAAAACAAACAGTGATTTATGGTGAACACCTGCTTCCCTTCTGGGGCACTAGAATTTTGAAGGACACAGGTTACCCACATGATCAGTACCCAGTAAAAATCCTAGACTTGAGTTTCAAACTGACTTCTTCAGGCAGAAGCATTGTGCCTTGTTACTGCTGGAACAGTATGCTCTGATGTGGCCCCTTCAGGGAGAGCACAGGCAGCCTGCAGGTGGATTCCTCCAGACTCTGTCCTATCTCTTTTCTCCTTACTGACCCAGCTGTGTATCATGGTTGGGTCCTAATAAAATCTTACATGCAAAGATGACCATGTGCCAAGTCCTGTAAGTTCTACTGACATACCAAATGTGTTAGTGGCTACCACAACCTGTATATTAGGAATTTATACTACAGTATTTCATACACGACTCAGTGATCTTCTTCACTTTTGGGGGGTGCGGGGAGGCTGGAACTCAAAACCAGGTCTTGCTCATACTAAGCACATGCTTTACCACTAGGCAATATTCCCAGTCCAGAGATTCCAGAGCCTTTCCTAACAACGAAATTACATGGGAGTGTATTTCAGACCTTACGCATGTCCCATTACACTGAAGTACACTAAAGCTTTCTCATGAGGTCAGAAAGGCACAGCTCACCCTCTGTAACAGCAGAACCTAATAGGATGGTAAAAGTTCTTAAATAAATGTATTTTATTGTACAAAGTGCCCCAAATACTCACACTTTTAGGTGAGCTTTCTCTTCCTATTAGTTCATTTACAATTTAAAACCACATTCTTATGTAACAAGACAATGGAAACAGAAATTTGAATGTAACAAAATACTAATAAGTAATAATATCTATCAGACTGTCATCAAAATATGATTGCATTACAAATTATATCTACAACCAAAAACATCAGCTGTTTATAAATTTTCAATTATCACTACTACTGAAAAAATTTCTGGTGAAAGTTTATGAGTTACAAAGCTTAAGATGAGCTAACAGACATCACTCAGTATGGAAAAAAAGGAGGAATGACTATTTATGCACAACATTTTTTTACAAGTGAAATTAGGGAATCTCTAACTGCTGCCTCCTTTGTAAAATGCAATTGTCAGACAATAAAAAAAGATGCATGGTAAAAAATGAGTGCTGGGGCTGCTGCTCAGTGAGCAAGCAAGAAGCCCTAGGTTCAACCCCTAGTACACACACACACACACACACACACACACACACACAGAGAGAGAGGAGAGAGAGAGAGACTTTTCACAAATGATTTGCATTACATTTAGAATTATTAAATTGTTAGTAATATTCTTTAAAGAAAAAAACTGAAAATTCTGTTACAATTGACAGTGATAGAACTGAATCTTTAAAAATTGATGTTTTATATTAACAACCACTTGGAAGATTTACACAAACTAAAAGACAAGCAGTATTGTCAGCAATAAGAATATACTGAAGCTCTGTATGTATGTTCATTTTTTCATGACTGGTCCTAAAAAGAATGAATAACAGGACTGAGGATTCTACTGCTCAAAATTTTAAAACTAATGGACTGGACTTTGAGTCCAAACTGACTACCAATAAATAAGACATGATATAAATAGCTTCATAACCAAGAATCTCTTTTAATCCAAGAGGAAAATTAATATTCCTAACCTCTACATCTTAGAAAATAAAGAACTGGGGCCAAGGGTATAGCTCAGTATATAGTACTTGCCAGGGGGAGGCCCTAAATTCCATCCCCTGCTGAAGTGTTAGACTCAGTGTCGTATTATTGTTCAATACTATTTCTTTAAAAAGTAACTCTTTTGAAGAATAACTCTGTTGTTCTTGTGTTCTGTGCTCATGATCTAGTTCTCCCAATTCCACAGTCCTGGTGATTGAATTCAGTGCCCATGCTTACTAGGCAAGTGCTTTACCACTTGAGCCATGCCCCCAGTTCTTTTGCTTTTAGTTTGTTTTTTAGACAAGGTTTTGACTATCTTTGCCTCTCCTCCCCAAACCATGATGCTCCTCCTGTCACTGCCTCCCGAGGACCTGGGATTTGTGTAGTATCTTTTGATCCTTTTAGTATGTAGTTGATTCACAACCAAAGTAAAATTTTAGTTTCCCCTATCAGTTTAGGGGATATAATGAATAATTATGTATAGTTTACACAGGCATGTTTATAAAGCTTCAGGAATCAAATCCTTTTGAGACAGTTGGGGGATTGTGGTGAGATTACCCTTGCAACTTCTATCACTGATTTATTGTATGTGGCCTTTAGAAATACCCAGAATCAAATGTGAATATGGTTTTCAGCTATGTCTGGAAACATACATGACCTCATGAGCCCTAAACCCTAAGACTACCCATTTTCAACAGTCCAAGGAGGTCCTTAAATTAATGCTTAATTTATGAAAATTCTCTTGGCTTTGGATTTACAATCTTAAAATGTAATGGATGTTTTTGTTAGCATTAAAGAAAAATGACATACCCAATATGGTGATCTATGATCGTCATGCCATCTTTGAAGTTATTAAGAGAACTTGGGCTCACTCTTTAGAAGTCTAGTTATACAACTCACATGTAGGCAAAGGAAAACAAATTAGGCAACTTTCAAAAACTTTAATAAACAAAAAAAGACACTTCCAAAAATAAATGCCATACAAGTGAAAGTTTTAAAAAAAGTGATATTCGAGAAACAAAACCCTTTACTCTCAAAACATACTAAACACTTAAAATCTAATGATGTTGAGTTACCAATTCAGAGCAAGTGTAACTTATTATATCATAGGTAGTAGTGTTTTCATGATATGGCATATGGTTGTTTCAAGACATCACTTATATCACTTCTTAAAGCCTGTATTTTCTCAAAAATCCACTTCACAGCTCATTTAACTATTTTACATTCACTCATAAAGACACATTTTCTAACAAGCTATTTGTGCTTTAATAGTAAAATGAGTCATAATAAAATAATCAAGTGACTTAAATGTTTTGTTAATGACTACACCATCACTGGTTCTTAAACACCTATACAACTACTGTAGTAATCAGAAGAGCTACAAGTCTTCATAAAAATGACACACTCAAGTTTGATATGCATGCTAAACATTAATGAGATGCATTTTCCCCAAGTTGAAACATTAGAACTTTCTTTTTTCTTTAAAATCTAGATAATAACCTGCTTTTTATATCAAATTTAGCTGTCAACTTAAGAACAGAAGGAAGCATCATTTTAGAATATTTCTGGTAACTTCTATACTAAAAAAAAGTGGAGGTTTTTCAAATTGTGATAACAGTGAAATTCTATTTTAGAAATTCTAGATTTTAAGATGTTCAGAAATATAATGTTAGTTACATCTAGAGGGGAATTTTTAATGAGCTAATCTAGTGACTCTCAGATCTACAGACTTTTCTCTAGGGTAGGTGACACTGCTTTACACTCATTTGGTACTTTTGCAAATAGTCCATCTTTGACATGATCCAAGACAAACCCTAACTTCTTCTAAATTCTAATCAATAACAAGCAACCAAGGCAAATCATCTTACACAAAATTTAGAAAAAGAGATGCTAACTAAAACAACAAAATTTATATGTAACAAATGATGATTTAAAATGCAAAATAACAGACCTCATTTTCATAATCTGGAAGTAATTTTCATGCAAAATTTTGTATGTTTTGACCCTTAAAGACAAGCAATTTTTGCTTTTTAAGTAATCAAGACAAATAGTAGAAAAAGCAGTTTATTTATATGGAAAAAGCTACAGTAAGATCTGTAAAAGGTGTCAATGTAATATCGCCTATACAGAAAATAATTCAAATGTGAATAGCAACAAAGAAAAGTTACACATCTTCCTACCGAGCAGTGCAATTAATTCACATTGCAATAAAGTTAAGTCAAGTATAACAAAATCAAAACAAGTGTTTCTCCATAATCAGTATACTGAGGATTACAGTGTAAAGATCATTTCAGGTTTAAGAAATCTGCGATCAATCTAAGTAATATCCTAATACAAGGGAAGTACAATTAATCCATCTAATTTTCAGCTGTTGGGTCTTTCAATACTGTTCACAGGAAAAAAGTAATGAGTTGACATACATGTAAATAGAATATATTTAGTCTATACAGTAAAAAAATACAAATTATAAAGTGAGCTAACAAATAATGAAATCTGAATACAGATTTATAAAAGTGACAACATCTTAGACAACACATACAGTATTTCTTATGTAAAAACATCTAGTTTCAGCAAAAAATAATTTGGTTGCTTTTCAGCTGCATTGTAGATCTTGTAAGCTGAAGATGCAGATGTCCAAGTATCTTAAAAACCATAATAAATGTCTTTCTCAATGCATACAAAATGATAAATGCTCTCATCACAGTCTTAAGGTATTTTTGGAAGTTTGTTTTGTCTTGCTTCAGAAACACATTTAAAATGGATAAAATCAAAGGGTTTCATGGTACAATGAAACAGTAAACAGTGCTCAATTTACTGCTAATGTTGAAAAAAACCTAGATTACAGTACTCTGGTATATGTGAAAGTTTTTTTGATTTTACATTGCATATTTCTGAGTCCATTCTCTTGCGTGTCTGTTGTATCTGTAGGCATACAAAAGAGATACAAATTTAATTTTTAAAAGTACCTATATAGAACTGTATCTTCTACCTTCTCATGCTTATTGCAATAATCATATATATGCCACTTACTGGGTCATTGTGACATAGACTCATTCATGAATATAACAAATGATTTTTAACTCACGGGTTTCTCTGCACCCTATGTGAAAATGTGTTTATAATTTAAAAACAAAACTCAGAATAATTTCTAATAGAAATCTATAAACACCAACTCTGAATATAAATGAACCGACAGTACTAGCAGAATGAAGCAGCTTGAAAATAAGGTCAGGTGGGCATGGAGATAACTTCTCTTCCCAGAAGAAGACAAGAGAACACAATAGTCAATAATTTCCAATGATTTAATTCTTTCATTTAATGCCTAGAATTGTGTAGTTATTATACAAATACAGAACATGTACCATTAAGCAATAAGTGGAAAGGAGTAAATTTTTTTGTAAAAAGACTAACAGAGTTTAAACAGAAAGTTTTACTTCATTGGAAAAAGACAAACAATATAAACATAACTAAAAGCACTTCAAATGTACTGATAATACTCATGTTTTGCAGACTATATACAAATATACCCAAACACAGACTAATATAAGTAAAGACTTACTTTTCTTTGTCTGATTTATAGATTTGTGCAATATCTGGTACTAAGGGGTCATCTGGGTTAGGATCACAAAGTAGAGAACATATGGACAATAAAACTAGATTTAAAAGAGAACATTTTATTAGACAATGGTCTTTCTGCTTTAGACGAGTTACATATGTAAGTTTACTGAATACAGCTATTGAACTTATAAAGAAAACAAAAGATACAATGAACACATTAGTAGCCTGGGATGCAGCTCAGTGGTAGAGTACTTGCCTAGCATGCACAAGGCCTAGGATTTAATCCCTAACACCACAAAATAAATGAATAAATAAATAAATACATCATTTATCAAATCACATTTTATACTGTGATTTTTAATGAAAATATCATTAAATTATAAAATGCCCATATAATGTGTATGTGTATACAGATGTATATGAAATAATTATTCCCTTTGAATTTCTACTTATTTAAAAAATGTGAATCTCCAACCTTTCAACTCAAGAGTGCTCTACAAAGCAATCAAATTATAGCTAGCAGTCCAAACGTTTCAGACATTGTGTGCATGTGCCCATTCACTTTGGCTTAGTAATACATGCTGTTTACAAAGAAGGAAGATTTATATGCTTTTTTCCAATAAGTATTTTATCTCATATACCTTATTTTTATGTTTAAAAACAACATGGACAGCTATCTTTACATTATTTGTATACTTGAGAAGTACTTGTTGCTAAATTATGTCATAACACTTTTGCAAATAGCTGCATTTAAAAAGAAAAGTCTAAACCGGGCATAGTTGTTACATGTCTATAATTCCAGCACTAGAAACCTGAGGCAGGAGGCTCACCAGTTCAAGGCCAGCCAGGGATACATAATGAATTTAAGATCAGGTGGAACTATTGAAAAAAAAAAAAATCACTCACACACATACACACACACACACACACACACACACACACACACACACACAGAGCGGGGGGGAACCCATGAAGAAAGAAAGAAAAAAACAAAAAACCCATCCATCTAAGTCTCTGTAGTAGGAGGAAACAAGGACTCTGGTCCTTACTTGTCTACTTCACATGCATGTGACCACTTCTGAGGGACTGCACTATTTTTGGGTTGACTTCCCATTTCTACCCTCACCTCTGGTACTGTTCCTATCTTTTCCTTTTTCCAGTCTAAAGGTGAATTTAGACACAGCTTACTCGTAAATGACAGGGAAAGGGGGATGCTAAGGACTACGGAAAAAAACCAATATTTTATTTATCTTTCTCATATCCCTACCTAATGAAACTTCAAGCCTTATATACTAAGCAAACTGAATAGATTCTCTGGGCTGACTTATGTCTCCAGAATGCTTCCAACTAAATGCATGATAAAAAGCAAAATAGGACATTTAAAATACAGAAAAGTAAAAAATGTACAAATGAGTGAAGTCTGAGCTACCTCATAAAATAAACACAGGTGAAATGCTGCCAAAAGCCATTTGCCCTGATTTTTCCTATCATGTATACAAACCAAATGCTTTAAGATGAGGAATACAAGATAACATTTAAGAGCTACTCCAGTGATCGCTCCGTGCCAAGTGCATGGTGACCCTATTTTACATATAAGGAAACTGAGGCTGTTTAAGTTCTCAAAGGACAGTTTCCAGAAGTCAACAATATTAATTCTTTTTTACAAAAAACTACAAATGTCAGAAGATAAGCATTTGGCATCTGGCAATCTGCCATTGCTTTTAGATGATAAAGACTTAGCTACTTATACCAAATGACATTCATTCTGTGACAACATTCTAGTGTATTAATTTGAATAACCATTTGACACAGTAGCCTTCCTTTACTCCAAGCATGAGAGGTTCACTATGTGAAGGATTTTTAAAAAGGATAGTAGAATCTACATGAACATTTCAGAAGAGCATTTTAGGTTAGAAAAATTACCAGTCATAAATAATTGATCTGAAGGCCCTTAATTTACTTAATACTTGAAACAGTTATGGTTTTGGACCCTACTTCCTATAAACCGTATTTCTTTTAAAAACAAGCTATATATTCAAGTGGAATTTATTTTTCAAAATTAAGAAATAACCATGGATTCTTCCTGTGAATCATTCAATTTCCTTTAATTTTATAAAAAGGGAAAATGTGGTAGTTACTTTGGGGGCAGAGCTGGTAACTCAAATAATACCAACTGTCACATTCTCTTCTGTTGGAAAAACAAGATAAAAATCAAGAGTTCTGGCATAGTAAATAGTACTGGCTAATGGAACAAACTTGGCTTCAGAAGACCTATTTACATAGCTGCAAATGTAGTAAAAAAATAAAAGTTGAGAATCGGCATGGGTTGTATGTCAGTCATAATGATAGCACTGATTATTCAAAATTTAGACTAACATGTTATCTGTACTGCACTATTCTAAAGTGTGAAATATGTCTTGTTTTATCATCCAAATCGGTTACTTTTTCTTGGGTTCACCAAGTAAAACTACTAGTTTTACTTGATATTGTCAACAATTCTATTTAATGACTGGGACAACTAGTCCCAAAAATTTTTCACTACTGTCTCTTATTCTGTATTTCCTAGTTTTAAAAAGATAAAAATCCAAGCTAAAAGGGTAAATATCAGTAAGCTTATCCTCATATTTCTAGCTCTAATATTTTAAATTTCTTACTTCACTATTTAGATTTACCTACCTATACCCACCCCCGCCACACACACAAAATTTAACTGCTAAAAAGCCATAGTAATATAAGATCTGTAAGAACAAAGTGAAATTCAAACAGAAGAAAACATAGTGAATTATTTTGTTTTTGTTTAAAAAAAAAAACAAAAAAACTTTGGTCTCTAGACACTTGAGCTATTTTTTTTTTCTGTATCACTGCTATCAAATGTTTTGAATTTTTTAAATGAAATTACCTTTTGATACAGTCAAGGCTGGTGACCACTGAGACCTCAGGATGTCAAGACAAATACTTCCATTACTGTTTATATTTGGATGGTAAATTTTTGTAGTGAAAGCAATCTAAGTACAAAACAAAACAACAACAAAAAAAATGTGACAATGCATGAAGTTTAAACAAAACAGAAGCAATCTGCTCTAGGATAAACACCTCCAATTTTACAGAGGAGAGATGCATTCCATGCAAGTTGAATAAGCATCTACTTTGGTTACATGGTTCTAGCTATTGGGAATTGGAAAGCAAATCACTCAGTTCCCTTCATCTTCCCCTCAAAAGATTTGAGAAATATTTTAGAAAGCATAACAAGTTGTAGTAGCTAGCATGACTAGTTGAGTAGCACCAGGAGTAATTAAATCTGGCTTTCATCATACCTCAAAGTAATCCTCTTCTTAATTTGGCTATCAGTAATACATGGAAGTGCCACTTGGATCTACAAACTCTGCTTCAGGGCAAAGTTGAGAGGACTCAGCCTCTTACCTATCCTAAGAAACCCACCAGACTCCTAATCTTCCGCAATAGTTGCTATGATGTCATGTCATATATGATTTTAATCAGGCGTTTTTTAAAATCTTAACTATTTTCTGAGTGATAGATCTGTTCATTTTTTTCCCTTCTTGATAATCTCCATTATTTCTTTTCTCTTTAGATTTTATCTAAATTAAATCTAACAAGACCATGTTTTTATGCCCCTGTGCCATTAAACAAAGTAACTGTGCCATATTTACTGTTGTATTCCCCATTGTAGTAAATCATGGTAGGTGCTCAATAAATGTTTACTGAATATTTAAAAAAGTAAAAATGGGTCAGCTTTGGAAAGACAATCCCATGAATAGAAAAGTCTGGTTCTTGACCATAAAAACTCCCCAAACTACATTATTTAATAAGGAGGAAAAGTAAGCTAAGGAACCTAATTTGTAGCCCTGCAGACACTGCCTCTTGTTTTACAGACATCATACAGCACTTGAGCCAGAAAGCACATTGCAGATTCAGTGGTTTTTTGCAAGACAGTTTGAGCATGCTAACCTACCCAAGGTCCTTGACATCATGAAATCATCTCTGGAAAAAGAGTAAAATCCCTGACATGGGAGTCACATCAATCATAGGAATAAAAATACCTTTGGTGGTTTAAAAGGATAGTCTGTCGGAAAATGTACAGTGAGAAAGAAGACTCCACCTTGATATGCGCTATCAGGCTGAAATTACAAAACAGTATGCATCAATGCTTGATTATTGTATTTATTTAATAACTTCAAATGATTTCCCCAAATATTATCAGCTTGAAAAAAATCGTATTTCAAATGTCTTCATCAAACATTACCAGTTTGCAAAAACTGCAATCATTTGTGTCATAAGGTTCAAATAGTTTAACTTGAGAACCAGCTTCCCTTTGCAGGTACAAAGGGGAATTTTTCAACAATCATGCCCCCATGATAAGTTTAATAAAACAAAAACAGACATAGTGGTGTGGTTTGCCCAAACAAATCTATGTATAAGTACAAACTTTCAGAGATCAGTATACACACGAAGACTGCTGTGAGAAAAGTTAACTTTCTGCAGCAGTAGGCAATATTTTCAAAGAGGGTTGGTTAGGGGTAGTATTTACCTTTCTATTTATAAAACTTACATTCTGATATTCACTGAAGGGCAACCAGAAGAGACCCAAGTTATGAAAAAAAAAAAAAAGCCCAAGTGATGCTGTTACACAATTTATCCCTGAAATCTTCATTTGTTTATAAAATCTTCAGTTTATAAAATAATGCAGAAATTTTTGAAAGGCCAAAAGAAAACTAAATAAATTCAATATTAGTGGGACATCAATTTTACAAGAGAAGTTTAAATTTGGTCACTTTTTAAAATGACCATAAAAAAAAAGATTTAAAAAAAAAACAAAAATGATAGCAAAATATACCTAAAATTCTATTTTAATTCTTGTATATTTAATTAAATATATCACATTACATTAATATTTTGATAATAAAAGGAAGAGTGTAGTTACTTCTTTAGTTTCTGCATAAATATTACAGGATTATATTGCATGATTATTTTTACAGTGTATATTATTTCATTTTAGTTCATCAACAATTATAAAGAATGTAAGAGGACCTAAGCAAATTACAAAGATACATACGGTCTGCTTGGATATTCAAATGATGCTACTGAGTACTGCAGAGAATATGTTTACATTACTGAAATAGGGGAGGCAGGAGCAACATAACTGTAAATCACTTGCTACGTGATTCATCTAAGAAATACTTGTGGAGAACTACCATTCAAATGGTAAGGTGGGCCTTTAAGTGACAGTACTTGATGGTTCTTAGTAAATAATGAAAAACAAAAACAAGTAGACTGTTATTAAAAGTAGTTATATAAACATGTTGCACAACTTAATATAACAATTTAGAAAGATTCCCAAAAAAACTTTCTTTGAAATTCAGTACATTTTTTTGTTTTTAAAGTAAACACAAGGAAATATGATTAAAAAACAACTTTCTACATAAAGTTCCTTTGGGGGAAGGGAGAGAGCAGGATGTTCATGAAAACATGTTACTGATGTACTCTAACCCAGAAAGCAGATTTGAGCAGAACACCCACTCTGCTGCAATCAGATTTTTGCTTATAGAAACAAAAAGCCTTAGAAAGAAATGTTAACAAATTTAACATATTAAGAGGAGTTAGTTACAAAACAGTGGGTAATTTTGAGTCTGAGACAATGCAACAAAATTAAAAGCAGGAAACTTAAAAGGTGGCAAAGTCGGACCCATTACAATATGGATCAACTCTCTTTTGCAGACAAGAACAGTGATGAAAAGTAGTACAAACTAGTGCTTGCAACCTGTAGGAATCCCATTATTGGGTTAGACTTATTTCTAACTTATAAAAACTGTAGATATGAAAATGACTATACTTATGAACAACTATGTCTTTAAAAAATAAAGCAAGCAAACACAACGACTGGCTGCAAATTGTGGGTGATCCATTACTATCTGTAATGATGAGGATTTGGCAAAGGAAAACATCACAGTGATCCTTCTAAGTATTTACCACCAATGTCAATGCTTTAGAAAATCATCATAAACCCTTAATCACATTTTGTTGCCTGGGTGATTCAAAGTGTAAGACTATTCAACCTTACTCACAAACATCAGCTCAAAGGTGAACAGACAAGAGTGGAGAATGGACAAGGGGATTAACTTCACACGTGTGAATCATACTTACAGGTCCCATAATAGTTGCTTGCCAGTGGAACACTGAAACAAACAAAGGAGTTTTGGAGTCATTTACAAATGTTATAACCTGTATTTTCAATGGCAGCAAAATCCTCATAATACAGCAAAGCTTACAGTCATCTCCCACAGGTCCAGCTGAACAGTGAGCAGGTGGATCACGTTGTAGATCACTTAATTCCTGAAAGAAAGCAAAAATACTTAAAAGTTAACTCTTTCTTTTTTAAGGAAACAGGCATAAGAATCCATTAAGATACAATCTACTAGCTTCACTTTAAAATTATTTTAGGAAGCTCTATTCAAAATAAGAAAACAAAACGTACTCTGTCATTGATTGGTAGAAGAATATGAAGAAGATACTAAATATCTGTACGAGATCCCGCTAATCCTTGAAATATTCAGCAGATTAAAATATGGTCTTTCTTTAACATCCATAAGACAAAAATATTAAATTAGCTTCTCCTGAAAGCAAAGTAATTTATATTGTATGCTAGGCAGATAATATATTAAAAACAAAACAAACAAAAAACCAAAATGGGTCTGGCTAAGGGTATAGTTCATGCATGAGGCCCAGGGTTTTACTCTCCAATACCAAACAACCACTTCCAACTTCCGATAGGTCATGATTTAAGAGGAAGAGTGAAGGCCTGGAAAGATGGGTATTTAAGGAACTACTTGAAAGATAACTAGAAAGGAGGAGAACAACTGGGCCATGTTTTGAAAACTAGGCATTGATTCATATACTTTTTCCTGCTCTTATGGCGCAAAAGAAAGATCATAGAGAGGACACAGCTTTTGGGTTGGTCAGTTCTGGCTCAGAATTCCAGTTCTAAAAAACTAGTTCTGCCTACAGGTTGGAGGAAGTCACTTAACTTCCTTAGCCTCAGTTGGAAAGGAACTGATCATCTCCAAATAAGAAAGGTAGAAATGCAATATAAAATTGTAACTGGGGCCAAGGATGTAGTTCAGTAGATTACTTGCCTGGCATGCACAAACACTAGGTTTGATCACCACACTACAAAAAGAAAAAAAGAAAAAAAGACTATAACTAAAGAATAGAATTTAGTTTGGAAGATCAAAGAATGTTTCGGAGGAAGTGACATTTAAATTGAACTCCAAAGGATGAGTGGGAGTTAGTTTTGGGGGAAATGAGTGACACTGGGAGGTAGAGTGGCACAAGATGGATTTGGAAAGGTATGGAGAACAGTACACATCCTATTTAAGGATGTGGGGTGTGATACCAAATGTGCCTAAGACGGATTCTAAAAAGTGCCATGCTCTGATTTAAACGATGGTTCTGATCTTAAAGGATGGGAAAAAAGAACAAGCTACAAAATTACTTTACTACAGGTAAGATAAATGAGGGCTTTGATTGGAGAGGTAGCAATGAGACAAAAGGCAGTGGACTTGAGATATTTTGAAGGGCAGACCTATCACAGGATCTGGTGATGAGTTGCACATAGAGTAAGGAGAGGTCACAGATATGTATAAAGATTAGTGGCAGCTAACATTTACTCAATGTCTTTGTCATTCCAACAAGTTCCAACAAGTTGAGTAAAGGAGACCCAACTTACTGTATGACTACATAAATAGTATCAGATAAAAATGAGGTTCAAACCCAGGGAGCCCACCTTCTTACCTTTTAGCTATTCAGATATACAAATAAAAATTTCATTTACTGAGATAGGGAATGCTAGAAGGCAAGCTGATTTGGAAACTAGAAATGCTGAATCTGTTTCTTGTGATATTAAGGGAAAAATTAGTTCAACATCCAAGGATGGGGCAAGGCTATAAGTCAGAAAATTATTGCATATGATTGGTATTTAAAACCATGGGAATAGTATAACACTTTTGTGGGAAGACATATAAATAAATACTGCACTTCATCAAATCTAAGATGTCATCAACTATAAATTGCACCCTTACTTTATGTACCAACAATTAAAGATAAATGCTGCCAATTTGTTTTAAGACACCATTAATTTTATGTCCAGACTTTAGAAATATTAAAATGTGAAAGCTCTGCACCTGAGAATCACTGCGACAGTAATTACAGCAGGAAGTTCAGTGCTCTAACAGAGGCAAACATGGAAGAGGCTGTGATGGGGAAAGGCTTTCCTAAGAAAGAGATATGAGAGCAAAATAAGGAGCCCAGCGCAAGCTCAGATGTCCTCCTTAAGTTACTTCAATATTGTTTTTCATGTATTTCTGTACTTGCATTTTTGTCTTGCTCCTCTTTTGTTGATAACTGGTGTTGTATTTCTATTTCCTAGCAAAGAATTAACTAATAAAGTTACTGACTTCTTTGGTCTATATACAGCTAAAGCAATAAGAGAATTCAGTCTTTGATTTAGCTACAGTGGTTAAAAGCAAGGTTTTGAAGCTCAAGTTTGGGTGCCACCACTCATCACATGATTTTGGGAAAATTTTTTTCACTCCACACCTCAGTTTTCTTTCATGTAAGGTGACACTACTACCTTTACCCATAGGTTTCTATGACAATCAAGTGGAATGCTCAGGTCAAGTGTGTAACATAGTCTCTGGCACATAGTAAGCATTCAAATAAGTGTTAGATAATATAGAATTAATAACAACCATCCGCTTGTCTAGGAATACAATACAATGATTTAAGTAGTTTAAAAGAGTGGGAGAGAAATAGTTCCTAAGTCATAACCCAATTTTGAAATGACTGTGCCTTGTAACGGTTTTCTAATTTGGGCTTTTGGGAGATTGCTTCTGAAATTATTCATATTGAGTTCTCTAAAAATTAATATAAATGGCAGCTCTTTACCCTTATTTTAAGCAAAATACTAATCAGAAAATGACAGTCCCTGATTGGGGTTTAAAAAACCTGTTAATGATTTGCATGAATATATTTTACATAGAAATAATGTGTACATGAATAAATTGTACATATACATAAATACATACAAATTAATTTGGTTTATTAACAAGACAAGCCAAAACTGTATTTTATTTAGAATAGCCTTGAACCATATTTAAATTTCAAATGTCAGGCTGTTCTTCAAATCTCTTTAAAGTATTATATAAAAATAAAAATTACCTTGTTCTTGTTATTTTTTTTGTCCTGAATGTACCTTCTCTTTAAACTAAGGTAAAGTTGAGAAAGAGAGAGAAAAAAACCCCACAAGTTAACTATTGCAAAGGGAAGGTTCTTGTCTATTTAAAGTTCACCCATTATAGAAAAGAGAGCGAAATATCAAATATTCCTAATATTCACCTTGATTGGTATTTATTAATAATTACAGTAATGCTCTGGAGATGAGACCTACATATCCTAGACATTTTAGGAGAGTCTAGATTTCTAATGTTCTATCTCCTTGCCAATCCTGGTGTCTGGATATATGCCATTATGTTGTCTGGAAATGTGCGAATAAAGCTTTGGTGCATATGTGTAGACAGAATGACCAGCAAAAACCAAAAAATGCAATGTATGTATACCTCCCCCATCTACAAAAATATAGATCTTAAAATTTAAAGATAAAAATAAAGGTAATTTAGAAAATTCTGAGAAACTAACAAAACTTACAACCAAACCAAAACCCTTTCTACTGCTGTCCTTTCAGGATGCAGTGTATTTTTAGATGACACAGGAAATTCAGGATCACTTCCTCTGCCTTATTATACAATGTGTGCTTTCTCTGCTGTACCTGGCATTCTTACTTATCTACTTCTAGCATCACACCACATATTTGGTATTAAAAAAATAAATAAGTAATTCTTTAGTTATTCCAAAAAGATATGCTAGGATTATCAGTCTCTTCCCTTACTTCTCTCTCCTATTTTCTCTATAAGAAATGACACTAATTATACAACTTGCTTTAAGCACTTAGCATTCTCATAGGACCCAAGCTTAACTCTACATTCCTCACTAATATAAGTCTCACTAAAGAACAATTCATAATCCCAGAATTCCACTTCTTGAGCACTTCTGATTCTACTACTACCCTTAAATCTAGGATGCACCCTACAGACAGCCTTCTAGTAATGGTTTCATGAGCCCCTCAGCTTTCTGTCTAGAACTCTTCATGGCCATGCTTTATATCATGTTGAACTAAGATTTCAAAGACAAAACATTTAAAGTCATGTGTTTTAAAAAAGCAAAACAAGCCAAACAGTGATTTGTAGGAAAGAAATAGTGCAATGTATACATCCACAAGACTGTTACCCAAATCAAACCATTGTTAACAGATTAGATTACTTCCATTCACAGCTTTGCTGGGAAATAAGCATGACACTGTTGGAAGGAGTCTAAATTCAGATACCAGGTTTTGAAGGGCAATTTGGTAAAAACTGTGAAAGCATGTGGTCATTGATCTAGTAATTCTGCCTCAGAAATAACTGCAAATAGTCAAGGACACATATATAAGGATGTTTAGTGCACAATCTTGCATTTCAATTCTTTTTTTGGCAGTAGTGGAGTTTGAACTCAGAGCCTTGTGCTTGCTAGGCAGGTGCTCTACCACTTGAGCCATCCCCCTGTCCCCCAGCCCCAGCATCTTATATAAGTAGGAAAAACTGAGATTAACCTAATGGTATATCAATACCTAGTGGTGTATTAATAAGAGAACAGTTTTATAAAATTATAGAGCCATGTTATGAAATATTGGGCAACCATTAAAAAGGAGACAGATCTGTCTTTGTTGACACTGAAGATACAGAGTAAATATAATATTGTGTTTGAGTGAAAAGTACAAGTTTAGGACAGTATGCCCATTAGAGCTACAATACATACATCAACTGTAGATGCATAAAAAACAAATACATAATAAGATATACAGAAAACTGTTAACAGTAGTTATCTCTGAGAGTAACTTTTTGGGGGTTTTGTTTTTTGTTGTTTTTATTGTTTGAGACACAGGGTCTTGCCATGTAGCCCAGGCTGGCCTTGAACTAGAGCTCCTCCAGCTTCAGTCTCCTGAGTGCTGGGATTACAGGTGTGTACACTATATCCTGTCTCATTACTTTTACTTTATGCCTACATTGTTTCAACTTTCAGAAGATTTTGTAACTTTTTAAATTAAAAAAAAAAGACTTTTGTTCAGGTTCTTAAGCTTTTCTTAAAGTGCATGTTGGATCCTGGAATAGGAACACAACATCAGTGGAAAACCTGGTAAAATCTGATTTAGGTCTGTAGTTTAGTTAACAGTACTGTACCAAAGTTATTTTCCTCATTTTAATAACTGTGCTATGGTTACATAAATTGTGAACCTTAAGGGAAGTCAGGTGAAGGATTTATGTCAACTTTCTGTATTATTTTTATAGCTTTTCTGTATTGTTAAAAATAATTTCAAAACCAAAAAGTAAAACTTTCTATACATACTCCAAAACTTAATTCACTATTTTCTCTACCAAGTTTGCTTCTTTTCCTTTATCCCAATATCCTCCCAGTTTTGACTTTTTCTCTTGTCCTTCAGTCAGATTCAGAGTACAATATATTCAATATATGCCTCAATACAATTACAATGCTTATCACAGTTACATCAAAAATCATTCTATAGTTCAACTATAACTGCTTCCCAATACTTTATGCATTACTTGCATAAAAATCTCCTAAAAGCATAGCTTTTTCAATTCATTCTTCTTTAGAAAATTTCAGTGACTCCCCATTACTTATTAAAGATCAAATTCCACCAATGAAGGTCTTTTCATTAGCAAGCCCCAAGACCACATTTTTAATTGAAGATTCCCTGTCGTGAACTTTCACAGCAATTCTCCAAAGAACTCCACTGGAGGTCAAAATTTCACAATAAAACTAAGAGATTATCTGCTTCTTTCACTCCCAGTATCTCATACTTATACAGTGGATGGGTTTTTTTGACAAGCTGGGGATCAAATCCACACATTTATGCACACTATGCAAATTCTCTACCACCAAGCCACACCCCAGCCTCTCCTCCCCTTCTGAGACAGGGGTCTTACTATGCTGCTCAGGCTGGGCTCAAACTTGCAATGTTCCTGTCTCAGCCACCTGAGTAGCTAGGATGCGATTATATAAATACACACCCCCACACACAGTAGCTTTTTTTCAGAGAGTAATAGGCAGATATAAAAATCCACAGTCAGATAAGACTATAATGAGATCTGAAACCATGTAAAAGAATGGTACTCTATATTTTATGATGGTTCAACACCCAGCATTAAAAGGAGGGAGCTATTTATTTTAGCATGTAATGGATTTCCTGTAATTTTTAATTTATATATTACTTCTAAATTTCTGGTTTAATTTCTCACATGGTAATAAATGGATATAACCCACTCTTTGGGGTCCTCAATACTTTTAAGAAGATAAAGGGGTCCTGAGACAAAAAAATTATGAAATTTTCTAGTCTAACTTGACTATCTGGATATTCCCTGTACATGGCTAAGTTTTCTGACTTTCGTAATTTTTCTTCTCCTGAAATAAACTTCTTTGTATTTACCCATGCCCAAATTCTACCCATTCTTCTTAAAAGTAGCTATCTTCTCAAAGGCCATTTTAAAATGTATTCATTCATTCATTTTTGTGGGACTGGGGAATCAAACCCAGGGCTTTGTGCATGCTTGGCAAGCACTTTGCCACTGAGATAGATCTCCAGTCCTTGCAGGCATTTTTAAAAATATGGGTTTTGGAGTCAGATCTGTATTAAATCTAGTGCTTTGCTGCTGACCCTTAGCTGTGTAAACTTGGGCAATTTACTTAATATCTCTGAGTCTCAAGTGTACCATTTGTAATATGGGATATCAGTGGTTACCTTAAAGAACTAAATTGTATTGAGAAGTAAATGAAAACAAAGCACCTAGCTTAATACCTGGCATGTATAATAGATGCTTAATAATGCTAACTGCTAATTTTTCTCTCCTTTTTCCTTCTTTACCAGAAGTTTTAAACCAAAACTTTTATACATTTTTATTCATGCATTCCTCTACAATACTGAATACAATGCTTTTCCCACATGGATACTTGGTAACATTTGATTTTTTTTTTTTTTTTTGGTGGCACTGGAGTTTGAACTCAGAGCCTCATGCTTGCTAGACAGGCGCTCTACCACTTGAGCCACTCTTCCAGCCCACTTGGTAACATTTGAATCATGTGATAAGATTTAAGGAATAACGTGAACAGCAAAATATAAACATCTCAAGTTTCAATCTTTTTTGAGACGCAAATGGCTGGATTTAGCAATAGAATAAAAATCAATTATTCCCTTATATTGATATGTAGATTGTGCATACTAATACCTTTAGCAGGTGTCACTTAAGAACACTGCAATGCCCTTTTAAAATAACATAATGACAACTAAAAGAATCATTTAATATTCATTTGAGTATCAAAAGAATATTAGTCATTAAGATACTATGCCAGTGTCACAAAGATTTCCAGTTTACATAATGTACGATATGTTCTAACAAAGTGTTCCAAGACACCTAAGATTCCCATTGGAATTTTGTTTTGGTGCTTTCAGTTTAGAAAATCTCAACCTACTGTTTATTTAGGACGCTGCTGACCTACTTTCAGGACACAGCTTTGGGCTGCTCTTCCAGGAGGAGTCTGGGGTTTGTGCTGAGTTGTCCCAGTCTCACAGTAAATTATATCCAAACCATCACAGGCAGTCCTCAGTGACAAAGCTGCCCACACAAGGCTGTGGTCTGTGGCATGGATGGAGATTTTTTTTTTAAATTTATTCCATGCTCAATTTAACCAGCTGGACTAATTATAAAAGTGTATTAAGTACTTCCCCACATCTTTTCTAATAGGCATCATTCTGATCTTATAATTTCATCCCAGTTCTATCTGCCTATCATTTTAAAGATTTAATGTAATTGTATCAGATTGTGATGCTACTAAAAATCCTTCCAAGTCACTGGTCAGGTGCCTTTATGGAAGATTAAACTGAGGCATAAAATTCAAGGAGAACTTGCTCATTTGTAGAAAATATAGTTTCACAAGATATAATTTAGAAGATACAAAGAGAGAGGTCCCCTAGTTTCTTAGAAGTTTAAAAGTAGCTACAGCAGTTGCACCTCCAAAGAAATATAGGTAAGAGTAGTACTAAGCCCCACGGGTCACCTTCTATATACATTCATTAAAGTTTGAAACACTCTAAGGAGTCTTGGGGAAAAAAAGACTGTCCTACTACAGAACAGTGATCTACCATTATAAGAACTAATAGTTTGAGATGCAAACTATCTTCCAAATAAAAAATAAACACTGATATATGAAACATTTAAAAAGTCAGTTTAGCAGGACGCCAGTGGCTCACATCTGTAATCCTAGCTACTGAGGAGGCAGGCAGATCAGGAGGATTGCAGCTGGAAACCAGCCTGGGCAAATAGTTTGTGAGATGCTATCTCAAAAAATACCTAACACAAAAAAGGCTGGTAGTGGCTCAAGATGTAGGCTCTGAGTTCAAGCACTGGTACCACAAAAAAAAAAAAAAGTCAGTTTATAAGATCTGGTCAATTCTGAAGTTGTAAGGATTGCCATAGAATTTACTTCCCATTCACTCCTCTAAACCTATGGCATTCTTCAGTATTGTTCTTTTTTGGGGGGTGGGGGACCTCTTGCTAGGTAAGAACTCTATCATCTGAACCGCATCCCAGTCCTTCAGTGCTGTTCTGTTTTTTAAGAAAAAAAAAATTATATTATTGCTGAACTGGGGGTACATTATGACATTTCAGTGCTGTTCTTAAATATAGTCAGCCCTCTGCATCTGCAGATTCAGCTAACTGCAGATAGAAAATATTTAGGAAAAAAAATGCATGTATATTAACCAACTGCAGATTTTTTTCCTCTTATCATTATTCCCTAAAGGACATACTATAACTACTTACATAGCATTTACATTGTATCAGGTAATGGAAGCAATCTACACAGGTGATTTAAAGTATCTGGGAGAATATACAAAAGTTATATACAAATACTAAGACAATTTATATAGGGGACTTGGGCACTGGAGGATTTGGGGATTCTCAAGGGGTAAGAACAATCTTGACATCCCCCCAACCCTTTTTTTTGGTGGGACTGGGGATTTAACTCAGGACTTCACACTTGCAAAGCAGGCACTCTACTGCTTGAGCCACACCTCCAGTCCATTTTGCTTTGGTCGTTTTGGAGATAGGGTCTCGCCACCTATTTGCCTGGGCTGGCCTCCAACCTTGATCCTTCTGATCTCAAACTCCAAAGTAGCTAGGATTACAAGCATGAACCACCAGCACCTGGCTAGCCCTTACTTATTAAAAGGCAGAATGCTGGAGGCATAGGAAAAGCTTAAAAAAAATTATTTTTGCCAGTTCTCACAGTGGTGTTCAGAGCTAATGCATTTTGCCAAACAGATAATGTATTACAACTCCAAGGGACACTATTCTGACACACTCCAACTGAGTGGCTGAAGTGCTGCAATGCTCCATTACAGAAAGTGGCACACAATGGCAACAAACAATACATCTTTCAAAGTCAGCTTAGGACATCATTACTGTTTGGGGCAAACAAACAGCATTTCTGATGTGGAAGCCAAACTGATAATGTTTGACAACTAAGTGAGGCAATGAGTATTTAACTTCAGTTATCTGACAATGTGTTGAAACTGGAAAGAAAACAATGGCATCAAAAATGAAAGTGGCAATGTTCTAGTAGAAAGAAAATGAAAGATTTTTTTTTTTTTTTTTGGTAGATGGTACTGGGTCAATTAGGTATCTATATAGGGGAAAAAATTAACTTGACCCCCCTACTTCAAAACATACACAAAACTCAATTCTGGTTAGATTATAGGTTTGCAAAAGAAAAATAAAATACAGCTTTTAAAAGAAAACATAAAATGTCTTCATGATCTTAGGGGAAGCAGAGATTTTAGTTTTTTAAATAAGGCCCTGAGTTCAAATCCCAGCACTGACCAAAAAAAACAAAACAAAACAAAAAAACTTATGCTATTATATATCCAACAGAATTGTTAAAATAAAAAAGAAAGTATAAGTGTTGGCAAATGTGAAGCAATTAGAACTTTCATACTGCAGACAGAAAATACAGAAATACTATACAACACAGCAATTCTACTACCAAGTATATACTAACAGAAATGTAAATATGTATGCTTAGCATTATTTGTAATAGCCACAAAGAAAAACTCAAATGTCTACCAACAGCAGAGTAACCTATAGCACATTTACGCACCAATATGAATAAACTACTGTTTCATGAAACAATACAGATGAGTCTCACAAATATATTGAGAAAATCAGCTAGATACAAAAAAAGTATATGCCACTCAGTGCCTTTGAAATATAATTGGAAAAGAGGTTAAATTAATCTCCAGGCTAGAGGTCAGAACAGGCATTTACCCTGAGGGCAGAGATGGAGCTAGGAAAGGAAAAGGGTGTCTTGGGCCCTTGTGATGTTATTTCTAGGCTAAGTGCTAGGTTCACAGTTGTCTTCACTCTGTGGAAATTCATCATGCTATATGATTTATGCATGTATTTTATATTTTAACAGGAGTTTACATTATAACTTTTAAAATGGATTTTCCATAAATAATTATATATCAAAAAGGTGGGCAAGGATATATGGAATTCACATAGTATAAAATATGGCTATTAAATGAGACCAGTTATAAATCCATATATAGGAACTCATTACAGTAAGCACACTGTGAGTCTAATACTTATATTTGGTGTGTATGCATACCAATGTTATTTCCGGTTACTTTTAATATAAAATTGAAATGCACTGTTGATTCAGTTCCTTTCTTCAGCTTTGAGACAAATAGAAAAATAAACCAATCCTGTATAGAAATATACATCAAGCAATAAATACTATCAAACTGGTGAAAATGAAGCAGTTTTCTAACCCGATGTGATTAATGTTCAAATTTAAAAAATTAACTAGGGGTATCTAAATTTCAAAATAGGAATATAAGCTATTAATAAGTGGTAGATTATAGAATACTGTTTTTATATCATAAGTAGAACCACAAAAACACAAGACCACAAAATGTGTACTTACTGAATTTACATAGCCTTACATGGTTACGCACTTCTATTCTAGTTCAGATTTCTGTAACAAACTAGACACAAAGAAAAGTACTGAAAGGCCTGAAACTGAATTTAAATGGGCACAGATGGCATGTTTATAACACCCCCACAATATGCTGAGTGTTCTCCATAAAAACAACCAAGACACAGTCCCTGCCTCTAGGGGACTTAAAATCTAAAAAGTACATGAGGCTGCCTAATTCAAAGAAAGTAAACAAATAAAAGGAAATAAAGACTGGAATGTCAGAGAAGAGGCCTGTGTTAATCTCCTGGCTCCCAGAAGGGTAAGAGTCCAATTTGAACAGTGGAGAATGAATGCTAACAAGTAAGAACTGCCTATTTACCATAAGATTTAATATGACACTATGCAATAAATATTTCCTAAAAAATTATGCTGACCAGACTGAAAATGCTTCACTGTTTTCTAGCTTCAAAAGGGAGAAAATCTAAATCTGTATAATAGATATAATTTATACCCCACTGGGTGTGTATAAAGGACACCACATAGCCCAAGCTTTGAGTCTGATTTATACTTCAAAATTTATATTACTCGCTCTAAAGAATATGAAAGCATTATATCAAAAACCCCAGTTTGATCAGAAATTAATTAATGAGATATAATCATCTTTACCTCAAAACCCCTAAAGCAAGACAGTGAATCTTGCTGGACTGTATTTTTGGTGCCTGCTCTAAAGGATAGATGAAATAAAATTTGGTTTGTCTGTAAATGTACATTGCATGGGCTTACAGTTGAGGTTCTGATCTCCTTATCCAGTTGGCTGGAGCTATTTCAATAGAAAGAATGTCAAACAATAGTCAAAAATGTCTCCAAACACAGTCTCTTCATGCCCTTTAATTAAAGTACATCTTGGGTTTTTTTTTCCAGTTTTTTTATTAATCATACAAAATATTGGATTTCATTATGACATTTTCACATATGTATATGATGAAGTACAATATGATTTTAAACCAAGAGATACTTCCTGGAAGACTTCAAAATGCTAATAACATCCAATTAAGTTATAGAAACCAAATTCACTTCAAATATTGGTCCTGGCTGCTCTGATGTCTCTTTGGATGAGGTATCTCTGGCAAAGGTTGCTTATTTAAGAAATGAGTGCGGTCAAATTCCATAAAAAAGGAGGAAAATGAAGAAAGCAATGACCCTGTTGACTTTGTTGCATCTGAGTGATATTTAGTGCATCTGAACTATAAAGAGTGCAATTTAGAATAGAAGATTGAGGTCAGAATAAGAGACATTATCTACCTAATGCATCATATCCGCAACCACTTTCCCAGTGATTTCCTGACTGCTATCTTGCCTCTAGTTTCCAAAAAGCTTCATTTTAAATAGAAGGCTCTTCATCACTTCCTTATGTACATATGTCCATCAGAGGAATTACATAAATAAAAATCTATTTTAGACAAGCCCAAGGTAGCCAATTAAAAGCTGTATTTGAAGGATTGGTGGAGAGGCTTGGAACACCTGCCTAGCAAGAGCGTGGCCCTGAGTTCAACCTCTAATACCACCAAAAAACAAAAAAAATCTATATTTGAGGGTTGGAGGTGTAGTGTAGCTCAAGTGGCAGAGCAGCTGCCTAGCAAGGCCAGGCCCTGAGTTCAAAACCCCAGTACCATCTCCCCCCCAAAAAGTTGTATTGAATTTACTTTATGAAGTTTTCCAGTGAACAACACATTTATTCATTCCAATAACCCAAACTCTAAACCTTGTAATCATCACCTGACTCCTTCCCTTTCAGTCCAATCCCATCCTCCCAGGCCCTCACATCAATCAGTAACAAAGTGTTCAGTTCTTCTTTCCAGATCTCTCCCCGTGCAAGGGTCCTAGAAGACGGCTTCCTATATGACAGCTGAGGCTCAAAGGGAAGAAGTTCCTGGGAAGAGCTGCAGCAGAGACATATTAGGATAAGAAGCCAGGTAGACCCTATTAAAATACGTGAGACCAGACTGGATAATAGAAGGAGGAGTATGGTAAGACTGACTAGCCAGCAAACCAAGACTTGACTTGAAGGGCCAAACAGAGAGAGGCACTGGTGGGTCAGACCAAGCATAAGAGCCAGATAGAATAAACCCTGTAATTTTTCTCACATATCCCTCCTTTCAATGTCCTACCATCACCCAGACTCAGACCTTCCCTGGATATTGAATAAGAGCAATGTCTTAATTGCCCCATTGATCTCCTACTTCTCTACCTAGCACATTGTTGCCCAAATCACCTTCTTAAGAGTAACTTGCCAGCCTTTTATTGTTTTTAATTCATCTTAAAGTAAGACTTACAGCAGGGTGTGGTAGCCTATGCAGAAACCATCCTGGGCTACAAAGCAAGATGAAGTCTTAAAAAAAAAGTAAGACTTATAAGTCTTACCAGACTTTTCAGGTAATTCCTCTCCATCATGCTTGAAAACCATGTTCCCCAGTGCTCTCTGCAACATCCATAAGGGTTTTCAATTCTGCAAAACATAGGGGCTGGAGGTGTGTCTCAAATGTAAATCATCTGCCTAGCAAGCACAAGCCCTGAGTTCAAACTCTAACACAGCCTCTAGTTTTGAAAATGACTTCCTTTTAGGTAGAAGACTCTTAATACCTCCCCTCCCAACACACACACACACACACACACACACACACACACACACACACATTTTCTCTCACTCTCTCTTTCCCATTTTTCCTATTTGACTTTTACCTTCAGGTCTTATCTTAAGCATTATTACATAAAGGAAGTTTTCACTGACCCCTTCAATGGGCCCCTGCTGTATTCCCAAAGAGCTCAGTGCTCCCCTTTTCATAATATTCATCAAAATTATCATCACAAACTGAACAATAAGGGCAGGGATGCCTACCCAGCACAATGATTAAGAATTTCCTGGGCCAGGCATGGTATTTCACACCTGTAATTCTAGCTACTCAGGTTGGCTTGGGCAAAAGCACAAAAACAAATTAAAGAAGCCCTGAATTCAGTCTCTATTATCGTAAACCAAACTAACAAAACAGACAAACTAAAATGCAAAAGGATCAGCAGTATGGCTCAAGGGGTAGAGTGCGTGCCTAGCAAACATGAGGCCCGGAGATCAATCCCCAGTATTGTAACATAAAATTTCTCAACACTGAGTGTTCAAGGTCCTCCACAATATGAAACAGGGTTTACCATTCCCCAAATGCCTCACAAAAGCATGTTTATCTGCTCCTTCCCAAACAAGCCATGTAATTTGTAGTGTCCTTATTTCTGTAGCTTTCTGTACAAGCCTGGCTTCCCTACATCTTTCAAAATGCTACCCGTTCTTCCAAACCCATATGCAATTCCATCTTTTCCACAGATTTCCTCTACGTTTGGCCTTTCCCATCTTTGACTTTCTTCATGCATAAATATTGTATAATCTCCTTATGGTGTTTTCCTAATTCTGTCTACTTACAGTTACAGTATTTTTCTTACACTTATTATTGGTTATACCTTACTTTTCTCTATATCTCCTTATTGCATTTAGTATATATAATACATTCTTACATCAGAAGGTGCTATATAAATGCATTAGTTTGAATCTCAAAAAATCTATTATATAAAGCAGTTGTCTAAATATGTGGATAAAACAATCTTCAAAGGACAAAGACACCTGTGAAACAGATGGAGCCAAACAGAATAAGAAAAGCATGTTATGTGACCAATACCTGATGGAAATGTGTCTTATTTGCATCACAAATAATTACTTTTTAATCCAAGAGTAACCTTTATTAATATTATATTATAATTAAGATGCAAACATTTTTTCAATTTTGACATCTGAAAGCAAACAGAACTTATATCAAGTCTTATATAGCTGCAGAATGCAATGCCAGTGCTCAATTTTACTTTTGTGACCAGTTTTGATGTTTGCTGTACAAAACAAACCTCAAATAACATTATTTAGGTTTGCTTAAAATTAAACAGGGGGCTAGGGATATAGCCCAGCAGTGGAACACTTGCCTAAGCATATACAAAGTCCTGGGTTCAATCATCTCCAGCACAATAAAAGAGAGGAGGAATATACACATACACACATACAAACACACAAATATATATTGATACATATCACACATATCCACAGAATGGACCACAAAAATTATCAAGTTCAACTCATCAAACTTCCAGATGAGGAAATTAAAGACTGAGTTTCTTGGCTAAGATCACAAAACTAAGGCTAGGAAAAAGGTTCAGACCATCTGACTTCTACTCCAGCACTCTCCTCACCCTAACTTAATACTCACCTGAAGACTAGAGCACATTATTCTCAAAAATGGTCCAGTACTGAATTAAGGCCATTTCCACACTTTTAAGCATGCTCAAGAGAAACAAAAAGACTGAACAGTGAAAGAATGAAAAGGAATTTGCTTTATCTTTTCCAAGAACCTTGCATCTTATAAAGTTAGAAATGAACACTACTTCCTAAGCTTTGAGGACAGTGTTTGTGTTCAAAGACACAGAGAGGCAAGAAAAACATGACAGGAAATTACATACAAGTTCAAAAAATGGATGACAATTTTGACACATAATGGAATATGCTACATATAGCCTTCTGAATGCCATATTATCAAAACTTACTATGACAAGAAAGATGGTGTTCCAGGAAAAAAGAAAACCTAGCCACTTATTTCTTAAAATATACATAAAACATGCAAATGTCTACCAAATATTTGTTATTAAATATTACATCTTACAGCTCTATACCTAATAAATGAAATACAGTAGAAACTTAGTTAAGTGTTTACATAAAAAGTTAATCTTACACTAGATTGGGTGGCACAAGTCTGTAATCCTAGCACTCAGGAGGCTAAGGCAGAAGGACCATGAGTTTGAGGCCAGCCCGGGCTATACAGCAAGACTCTGTCTCAAAAAGTCAAAATAATAATAATAATAATCACCATCTTAATATCACCTAGTGCTATTCCTGAATACTGTGGCTGGACATCAGTGACTATAAAATGCTGCTACTTGTACTATAAAAACAGTAAGTATCAACAGTGTGTATCAAAGGGAAATGTTGCCAAGGCTAAAACACTTACTATATATGTGTATTGGTATATATGTGCTCTCCCTATAATACGTATGTATTTATATTCATGTATGATTGCCATATATTTTGTTATTATTAATTTTACCTAACAATCTTGTGCTGTGGAACAGTGATTTTCAAGCTTTCCTGACAGCAATATAAAATAAGAAACGGGTTTTACATCATGACTTAGTAAACACACATACACAATTCCTTGAAGAGCAATCCAACTGCACTACTTCCAGTCTTTACTCCTCACTAATGCAGGGATAGCCACCTGGAGTGAGAACAAGCAGATTATCATTTGAGGAAGTTTAAGGTGAAGAGTGAGAGAACCCCTCCCCAGCTCACCTCCTTTCTTAAGTCTGAAAGGAGCCAAGGAATCCAAATAAGAGTATGTTGTCATCAAAGGACACAGCCATACAAACAGTATGATATGAACAGAGAGCAGTGGTAGAAATACCCAGGTAGAGACAACACAGGAGGTTGTGGGATCATGATGGTGGGATAGGCAGCACTAGACCTTTTGCTTCTAGATGGGAGCTTCCTGAGGACAACTCCCGAATGTGGTAGCCTCTTTTTAATTTTTTTCACAATTTTTATTAGTGCATTTTAGTTGTACAATGTGTGGGGTTCATTGTGTGGCAGCCTCTTATTACTGTTTTATGTGTATAACTGAACTTTTATAGATCCATTCCAGAACCAAATTAAATACAGAAAAACCTCCACTTTTCAAAGGCCATTTAGACCAAGACAGTCTAGAAATAGAACCTGTCTTTCTTTCCTATAGACAAATTTTGAGGTGGCCTGAGAACTCCTCTGATACTCACATTCCAAATCTGAGTTATATTATATATTCTCATATCATCTATTTCAGCATTTCACGTGTGAGAAGAGAGGGAACAAGTTTTTAATGAAATATCAGTTCACCCACTATTTTTAAAAGGAGGGGAGGGTTAACACATTAGTAGGTAGCCATTAACTCAGTTTGTGAACTCAGTATTAGGTTAGTAGCACATAAAGGGCTCACATGTTTTCTATGCGTATTTCAGGGAACCGATGGAGTAAGGATGCTACTCTGCCTTACTGAAGGCAGCCCCACATCCTTTTTATTTTCATGTGTCTGGCTTCCTAAAATAGGCATAACCAGTCTTACTTAGTTTGATGCTATTTATTTTCACAGAGAAAGAAATCTCAGAACTTTTAAGCTATAGGTTATTTCATATTTTTACACCTTTATTGTATTAAAGAAAAAAAGTAAATATGGGGGCCAAAGAAATACAGCTTAATTATAAAGACTGAAAAGCTGAAAAATTCACATTGTAGCTTATTAGAGAAAGAACATTTTTTTCCTCTCATCTTAAGGCAAGTCATTTATCTAACGAAAAGCATAAATACTGTGTTCCTCCTCTTTTTTTCCTTTTCTGAAAGAACTAGAGTTTGAATTCAATCTTGCAATCTGACTAGTTTACTATTCAAAGCCACAATGGGAACCAAACAATTATATCAATTTGAAAACAATTATCCTAAATGAAATGATGCTTTTGACAGAACATTCATGAACTACAACCAATTTTTCTAAAACTTTCTCTTCTAAAAGGATACTCTTGGAGGAGAAAGTTTTAGTGGCACACAAAGATGAGTGAGGTTACACTACACACTTAAAATGTTAAACGATCCGTTATCATTTCTTTGCAGTAGAGGTGACAACGCATAATCAACACACTGAGCAATGCATCAGTGACAATGATTAAATGTGCCAATGTCTTAATTATAACACTACTTTACATCTGTACTGAATATTCCAGTTTGCAAAATACTCACAATAATGAACTCATTTGACTCTAAATTTCAGTTTAAAGACAATAAATACAAGATATGAGTCTATGAAGCCAACTGTCTGGTTTGGAATCCTAGTGTTGCCACAATTTAGTTATATGATCCTGAGTAAACTCCTTAATATATCTGTACCTTCATCTCATCATCTGTAAAATGGGAATCATATTGTTTCTACCTCTTGGACCTTACAAAGATTTAAACCAATTAATATACGTCAATAACTTAGAATAGTGTCATGCACGGAGTAGCCATTAGATACATGCTGGTTGTTGTTATAAGCAGCAATGTTGTATGAATAAGAAGACTGAAGTTAGTAAGCCACAGAACAAATGAATCTTCTTCCCCCAGTTGATAAGCCATCCACAGAGGGATAGGTTTTTTAAGCATCCTGTTTACTAGACTGACATAGACAGTTCTATGATTCTATGAATCAAAAATTCAGCAGCTCTAAACATTTGCAAAGTTGTATTTCAATCTATGTTCATATACTTTAGATTAAATTGATTACAAAGAAACCCCCAAATATTCCATTTCTGGAATCATATGCAATCTACTTTATTTTAGTTTGTGATATGGAGGATCAAATCCAGGGCCTTGTTGTACATGCTAGACAAGTGCTCTCCCAGTGAGCTGAACACCTACTCCTAAATGGAATGCTTGTGAGATAGTACTATACACTACGGAATACAGTAAGCCCACCTTATTTGCAAGCATGATCAAAAATAAATAAATAAATAAAAGAAATTTAAAAAACAAAAATTCCAAATGTCTGCACATATTATATAGTTATTTGATGCAGAGAAGCTCAGTCAGCCCCTTATAGTCATGTTTAAATCACTGTGGGATCTGCTGTGTGTTTCCTTGCCTTTAATTTTGAGAAAATACAATAGGGCTTCCAAAAAACAAATGGTGCCCAAAAAGCAAATTAAAAGTGAATGTGTTTAATTAAAGTGATAATGTGAAAATCTGAGATTTGTTGAAAGGCGACATGTCTTTAGATGATGTTGGACAGTGTTACAGGAAAAATGAATCAAACATCCACAGTACAGTGCTGAATTCTATGCATCCTTAGCATGTATGAGTTTTCCTCCACAGTGGTCTCCTTAGAACCACAGACCTATAGATACCAAGGGTCTACTGTAGTAATGTATGCTGCTGTATCTATAAAACAAGTCTTTTGTTTCACTTTTCAAGAGACAGACAAAAGAGGCATAACCATGCTGGTATGATGGTCATCGCCTAAAAGTCTTTATCAAATAAAATGAATTTAGATGGAAAGGGAGTACAATGATGATGTCAGTATTATTATTTGGGTTTTTTTTGTTGTTTTTTGGTTTTCAAAACATTCAACATTGTGATACAATAATTGTAATTTAAAAACTGATTCCAAAACAAAGTGTATCAAGGACTAGTAGAAGAAACAGAAATTAATTCTAGAAAACAGATGCATGGCTTAAAAGCTTTTTTTTCCAGATGCTTTAGGTTTCTTTCCTCAGATTTTGTTCAACCTTTTTCTCTTTAGTGATTTAGATGACTACAATAACATCTTTCACTGTGTCTAAAAATAGGGCATAGGTGTGTAAATTTATGAGCTGAAATGCAAAACTGGCACAGGATGTCTAAATTAGAACACTAAATCATTTAGTATATTCTACCACAGAAATACATTTTAAGCAATGATAGCCACATGCTTAGTATATTTAAGTTTAATTCGGCTATCTTTATTCTTTTCATGGGGGAGAAATGTGAAACAGAGAACTTCACTCTCAAATATGCCAAATCACTTCTTAAGAGATTAACCTTTGGGAACTACTTTGCCACTGCAGGCTTTGGTTCCTTCTTCAAATAAAGAGAGCAGACAAGAATCATCAGTGGTTCTCAACCTTCTTTCCATCTCAGTCTATCCAAAGAATTCAACATCTCTCTATTTATACAGTGGATATAGTCTGAAAATGACCCACAGTTGACTTTGCTGCAAGGCCCTAGAAGCTGTTGTCCTGATGGCACCTGTGCTACACTACTGCAGACTTTGAAGTTCCATATGCTTCAAGGCTTGCCATACTACATTTAGGAACATTACAACCCAATGAACTAAAGTTATTGCATCTGATTGTCTTGAACACACTTAAAAAAGAAGGTCAAAAGTTAACAGGTAACTTCATATGATGGAACAGACGCGATTCAAATAAGAATCTGAGAACTGTGAGCTTTGTAGCTGTTCCTATGGCATATAGCATATCTGACCTGGAATCAAGGTGGAATTTGAAGGTGGAATCACCTTCAAATCAAGGTGGTAATAAAGGAGGAAAACCAGAGAATCATGCAAAATAAACACCCCTAAGGTTTGACTGAATGGTCTGAGTGTGTGATTAATGTAATTTATGTAAGTCACCTTGTCTGAATAGAAAAGAGAAGCCAACATTCGACACACAGGAATGTGATGTTTTATGATTCCTAATTTCTTCTAAATAATTTGTCACAGGTTTAACATCAATTCTACGTAAGTGATTTTTTTTATTGGACAACTGTTATAACAACCAATAACTATGAAAAATGTGGACATATGAAATGTAAGGCAAACTCACTGGTTCAGCAACGATGATTGACAAGAATTGCCAAGCATGGTATTTACAAATGATGTCCATACTCCTCTGAATACCCACTTACTATGGATGAATTTCACAGTACCTAGCTATTGTATGTGCAAAGTCATGTGAAAAATCCTCCCAACTAGTAAAGAAGGAAATGGAATTTTAAAACTTCCTTGGAAAACATGTGCTGTCTGATCCAAATGTGAACAAATATTACATCATCATTAGTAAGTATGTAAGGTATGGTAAAGACGCTGACTGGGGTGGACAAATCAGGACTATTTATATCAAAAATGTGTAATTGCATTATCTTCAAAAGAAAACATTAATAACAATAAATGCTGATTGTTCACTGTACATTTTACAGTGAGATGACCCTTAAGAATAACAATGATGCACAGATTTAGTATTTGTATCAAAAAGAAACAAAAATTTGGCTGAGTCTGAAAGTTGCTGTCCTCTGTACCAAAAGACACAGCCAGTGGTGAGTCAGAATACAATGTATACATGTCTACCACCCTTCCAACACAAACCACTCTTGTTTTGACTCATAGTTGAAAAAGTCGGTAAAATTTTTGATAGGCATTGATTTCTTCTGAAATCTACTACAAACACATTGCCCATTGTTGGCTTAACTTGGTGAAAGTGCTCCCACACATTCAATGTTCCCAACACAGACTTGGGTCAGTGAACAAACAGCCCAACAAAAAAAATAAAAAGGAAATGCCAAAATCCCAATTCTGTGAGATGCTCACATCTGAAATTGTTGCATTAACAATATGAAGAAAAGATGATTCCTTACACATAGTTGAGATGAGTATTTGTTGACTGAATACATGCATTTCTTCCTCATTCTATAGCCATGTGTCAAAACATCAAAACAATTTAATTTATGGCCATTTCTGTTGTGTCTACAACTTTATATAGAAGTTTATCATGAGGAACATAAACCTGTTTGGCTTGACTCACCATGAATCACAGCCAGGAGGTCATCTTGTTGTGTATCAGCAACTATGTTTTCACTAGCTATGTGACCTGAAGTGGCAGCAGCAAAGGCACCAAAATAGAAGGGGCAGGAGCCTTCTTCTGGCTTCTCAGCCCCAAATGGGCTTTCCCAGTCAATTCTGGCAACTGAGCAAGAGCCAACCGCAGAGCACAGAAAGAACAACCCCGACAGCACCGAGGAGAAAGGCTGCAGGCCCACCACAACCTTCCTTGCCCTCCCGGGGAGCCGGGGAAAAGCAAGAACATAACAGAGATAAGCTTAAGAAACAGAGTGAAGAAAACACAGCGTGACAGGGGACAAAACTAGCCCTCTGTAGGGCAGAATCCAGCCGTGACCATGAAGCACAGATTTTGGGAAGGGCTAGACATGGAGGAGCCTCCACCTGGAGATCCTGGGCGCAGCCCGGGCGCGAGCGTGCAGTGGCCCGGGTGTCCCAGCACCTGCGGCTACCCAGGACCTGCCCCGGTGTCCACCTCACCTGTCCGGGGCCCGCTGGCCAGGCCGGCACCTCAGACCCTTGTCCCCGCCTCGGTCCACCCTCCCATCCCTTGCCTTCCCGGCACGTCTCTAGGGACCAATGGGCAGGTCAGCCTGGGCAGGGGGCCGATGCCCGCCCCGCCGCCCCAGGCCCGGCCCGGGCACTCACTTTCTGAATCCGCTTCAGCGCCATCGGTCAGGAAGGGCGGCGGGGACACGGGGCGGCTGCGGGGCTGCGGGGCGCGGAGCGCGGGGCGTCGCGGGCTCGGCTCTCTGGCTGCTGTGCGGGCTCAGCCCGGTGGGTCCCCGGCTCGCCGTTCGCTGGCTCGCTCCGGGCGGGCGCCGGTGCTGCTCCGTGTGCGCCCGAGCGCGAGTGTGCGCGAGTGTGCGGGCGGGGACGCCGGCGAGACTCTTTTGTTTCCGCTTTTGCTTCTGGGAACGAGCCTGCGCCCTCCCGGCCGCGCCCCGCCCCGCCTGGCACACTGGGAAGTGTAGTTCCAGAGCTGTCCTCCGCCGCTGGGTCCCCGACGCCATCGGGTGACCAATGCTGACCTCACCCCCGCAGCCTGGTGCTGGAGCTGCAGGGCGTGGAGTTGGTTTTTTTTTTTTTTTTTTAACTGTAGCACAAGTTATTGAATTTGGGCCTGCGCATCTGTAAAATGGGGACCACAAATGAACTCCTAACTCATTTACAGGAGTTTCCAAATTTGCAAAGTTCATCATGCCTAATGCAATAGGTTTTACAGCTGATCTTACCTTTATCTTTGCAGATTTCACTCTCTTCTCAAACATGAATTGCCTCGACTTCTCACCCTCCATCCATGCACAGACTCCTACCTATTACGATTCCTTACTTATCTCCATAGTATTTCTGAGAAAAAAAAGTGCCTCCGTGGTCCAGAACAAATTGTGCGTTGAGGACTTGGAGGCATGGCTCAAGTTGTAAAGCTCCTGCCTAGCAAGCGAGGCCCTGTGTTCAAACCCCAGTTCTGCCAAATCGTGCATTGTCTGCTCCTGTACAGAACTCGGAATTCTGAGCTTCGCTGGTACCATTAGCTCCTTCCACCTGTCGACATTTTTCCAGTCCTTCGGGTCCTATGAACGTGTGTGCTTTCAGCATCAGCAGAATCGGTTTTCTCCAAGGTCACACTTGAGTTTCTAATCACTAAATTCAACTCACTCCTTATCCTCCACGATGTTTTTGAACTATCGGATTGACTGGCCACCATTTCACTCTTGCAAACGCTCATGGCCCCGCTGAATCCACAGTGCATAGTGATCGGGTCTCCTACTTCTCTGACTTTCCCTTCTGTGTCACTAGATCCTCTTCTTTAAGAGCGTTGGAATGCTCTAGAGTTACAGCCTGACCTCTAAGAGATAGAACTTGTGCCCTCCCCACACCCCTGAACTGGGAGGCAGTCCATCAAAGTCCAAGGAGCATGGACATTATGGATGAGCTACTCACACAGTTCTGCTTCTCCGGGCACATCGGTCCATCCTCCTTTTTCAGGTCCCCCGTTAGCTTCACTTGTACTCGACTTGGGATTCACTACTTACAGGGTAGGTGACCACCTGTGGTCCAACCAGCTGTGGAAAGTTTTATTGTTTCATTAATTAATTAATGTTGGTGGTGATGGGTGTGCACCTCATGCACGCTAAGCACACACTCCATCACTGAGCTACATCCCCAGACCCAACTGTGGAAAGCTTGAAGTACTTTCTGTCAAAGGGGCATCTGGAAAACACTAGCAAGGTCTTGCCATCTGCAGAGAGGCGTATTTGAGCTTGCTTGAGGCACTATTCTTGTGCTCCAGAAAGGGGAACATTACCTCTATGCTCTTCCTTTTTAAAAGGCAAGTGGGAGTGTCCTTATAAGTGAAGTTAAGAGAGAGATACAATCTGGCCTTGAGCACCAGCTGCTTGGGGGAATTGCATTCCCATGCGGATAGCATTTAGGTATCATATCAGGACAGAGGCCATGTTCAAATGCTACCACTATGAGAAATCACAAGTTGCATGACTTATTGCCAGGCAACTAAAAAAAAAAAATCTCCAGAGTAATTTCAAGGACAATCCTAATCATTACTCCATAGATGACAAAAATACACACTAAAGCAAGGGCTCTGGACAGGGCAGTTTTCTTCAAAAAGCATTGAAAGTCAGGGGACTGGCATGAAATGCTCCCTATTCCAGGGTATCCTGCACACTACTAAAGACTCACTAATAATATCACTATTGTATCATGGAAGCCCTATGTCTCAGCTTAGTGCAAAACACCACCACAATTTAGCACTAAATCCTTCTATCTTTAGCTCATACTCTACAATTGATAATGTCATGTGCCTCTGTGTACTCATTCACTCAGCACAAAATGACCTCCTACCATTTACCTGACAAACTCATACACATCGTTCTAGACCCAACTCAAGTGATACTACTCAACATTTTCCTCTACTTATTTACCAAGATGATTTGTTAATATTTACATTATTCTCTTAATTACAAAAGCAAGATAGTCATACTTTAGAGATCTCCATTACCTTATTCATGTTGGTTGTCTCATTAGAACGTGAATCCTAAGGACTTATTAAAATGCCTTACATTTTTTTAGTAAGGTAAAATTTCCATATCATGAAATGCCCACAAATAAGTGTGCAATTTGATGAGTTTTGACAAATATACCTGTGTAATAATCAAGATACAAAATATTTCTATCACCACAGAAAATTCCCTTGTGACCAGGGACTGCCAATTATGGAAAGAGTGAACGTGGACAGATATGGTCCGTGCAATTTGTATATGTGTATGAAAAGAGAACAACAAAACCTGTTGAAATTGTTCTAAAAAGGGGGGAGGGAGAATGAAGGAAAATGATGGCGGGATGACTCTAATTAAGATACATTATAAGCAGGTATGTAAACGTCACAGTAAACTTCCTCCCATACAACTAATATATGCTAAGTTACTCTCCACCTTAAAAGGAAACTGCGGCTCTAATTCCTATCACCATACATTAATTTTGCCTCATCTTGAATGTCATAAAAATGGAAAAACACAATGTACACTATTTTTATGTTTGAATTTTTAGCTTAGCATTATATATATGTATACTTATGCATATATATACACATATAATATGCACATATATACATATACATGGGTTTTTTGAGACACGGTCTTGCTATGTAGTCCAGACTGACCTGGAACTCAACATCCGCCTACCTTGAGGTGTGCTGACCACAATACATGTTAGAATTAAGTGAATAGCTTTTTAAAAAAAGACCAATGTCCAGGCCTAAAGTATATGGCAGACTCTGGCAAGGGTTTTTCAATAGAGATTCTTTAAGTCAGTGGTTCTCAGGTTTTAACATGTTCTGTAGTAGTAATGTGTATCAGAGTTTCTGATGAAATAGGCCAGGGGTGGGTGGGTGGATCCCAGGAAGTTGCATATCTAACAAATTCCAAGGTGAGTTTGATGCTGCTGGTTCTGGGACCACACGTTGAGAACCACTGCTCTGGATCTTTGTACCTCCAAATATGGTCCATGGGCCAGTATCAACTGAGAACTTGTTAGAAATGAAGCATCTTGGGCCCCACTGCAGACTTGCTACATCTGACCTTGCAGTTTAATAAGTCACCAGGTGATTCAGGTGATCATTAAAATTTGAGAAGCTCCACGTGGGAAGCCACTGATATACAAGGAGCTGATAAAAATGCAGATTTCCTTTAAAAAATCTAATTTAGCAAAACTTGGGTGCAAATCTGGAGTCTATGTTTTTGAACAAGCTTCCCTTTAAGTTCTGAAGCAGATGTCTGAGGACAGCATTTTTGAGAATCTCCACCTTAGGCATATCTTTAAATCTGTTTAAACATCAATTTCCTTACTTATAATGAATGAAATAAATGCTGTGTTTGTTTAAAGTGAATGGAGCTAAAATTTTTGGTGCCCTTCCAATGTAAAGATCTATGATTTGTACCAAAGAAGTGACTTTTTGTTCTTTGCCTCACTGAAAAGAGAAGTTATGCTTTTAAAAACTCTACTTTGGCATTTTACTATAATAATTTGGGCTTGGGAATTACTTTAAACTTTTGAAAACATTTCACACATTTTTGCAACATGCAAATACATATGCAACATATAGAAGTTCAAAGTTTTTAGTCTCTCACTCTTTCTCCCAAAGCATGGTTTCAAAACATAGTTTGTAGTCAACTGCATAATTACTTCAAAAATATTTTCAAATAGTACATCAGCATTCCATGGGATGGGGAAGGTAAATGTGAGACTTCTTAAAATTGCAGATTTCTGGGCATCAGCCCACACTCTTAATAAACAATCCTTCCCCCAGGATTACCTCTATTTAGGGCACTACATTGTGCTAGGTGATGAAAATTTTAAGAAAGAAAGATTAGACTTAAAAATTGCATGGAAGGAAGATATAAAAAAAAAGACAATGAAACAAATAAGCAGCAATGCATATATTCAACAAAATTTCCTCAGAACCAAAATAAACGGTACTGGGAGTAAGGGCTGAAAGTGTTTTGGGACTGGAGATAAAGGAGACTTATCTTTTTTTGTGTGTGGAGATAATAGAATAAGGATAATAGAATAAGGCAATATTTGGACAAACAGAGGAATATACAAAAATTTTCCAACGTAACAAAGTGGATGTGGAAATGAGCATAAAATGTTTCAGATGGAGGCCAAGGTTCCTGTTGGACACTGCAGGAAATACAGCTAGATAAATCTAAAGTTTGTGATCTGATGTTGAAGGGCATGGATTGCCTGGAAATATGAACTTGAGCCTAAATGCAACAAGAGAAGGTTTTTTAATCAGGAGAGTGATATTTTGTGACAATGATGTTTTTAAATGGAAGATCAGTCTAGGAGGGAAACAGTGTGGACTACATAAGGAGAGAATGGAGAAGGAGAAACAAATTCAGCTGATATTCATTATTTGGGGCCAAAATAAGTGGATATGTAAAGATGGTGGTATAAGAAAGAGCACAAGGAAGAGCTCTGTGAAGAGAAGCCATGAACCTGACTACAATTAGATGTAGAGGCTGAAGGATAGAAAAGTAAATATAAACTGTAACTTTGTGAGAGTGGGTGAGTGGGGAAGGTACTAATATTGATGGTATTTAGAACAGGGGATGGTAGTCTGAGTTTAAGGAATATGACTTAAAGAAAAAAAAAGAGTTAAGGTCATCAAATACATGGTATCTAAGTTGAACTCACCTGATGAGCAAGGAGATATGGGGCTGACGATTAAAGATTTGAGAATAACCATGTGAAAGAATGGATTTGTAGCCATAGGACATAAATTGTTCCCCAAAGAGGTAGGAAGAAAAGAAAGAAAAGAGAGAGACACTACAAACTGAGCTTTGGGGAGTGGCTATGATGAAGGCATGTATCATTAGGATACAGTTTGAGTGTGTACCCCAACAATTCATGTGTAGCAATTTAATCACTCTTGTGAAGGATTAAGAGGGTGGAAACTTAAGACAACTATGCTGTTCAGAGGTGGGTCAGGGCTTTGGAAGCATCATGGTGATTCTGGCTTGGGGTCTCTCCTAAGGTTGCAGTCAAGATAGTTGACCAGGGTTGGAAATCTCTGAAGCCAGACTGGAGATGAAAGATCCATTTCCAAGAGGATCACTTGAGGGTTGCAGCATGGCCTTTATTTCTGGTCATCTGGAATTTTTTTTTTTTGATGGGACTGGGTTTTGAACTCAGAGCTTCACATTTGCAAAGCAGGCACTCTACTGCTTGAGCCACACCCCCAGTCTATTTCCCTGTGATTATTTTGGAGACAGGGTCTCATGAACTATTTGTGCTGGCTGGACTTGAACTGTGATCTTCCTGATCTCAACCTCCCAAATAACTAGGATTATAGGCAAGAGCCACCAGCACCCTGTGTATTTTTCTCTTGTAGGACTGCTGGAGGAAGCTAGTTTCCCCCTTATGCCTTCTTCTAAGGAAGGAGTAAGATGAAAGTCACAATGTTTTTTTTATAACCAGGTCACCCATTGTCAACCTTAATGAGTGTGGAAAAGAACTACTCAGTGTGGACAACAGGAAATAGGAAATGCTGGGGGTGGGGGAAGGGCATCTTGGAGGCTGGTCACCACTGGGAGAATGGAAAAATAAATAGGGTATTAAGGAAAATGTGTAAGCCCTTACTACTTAAAGCACAGTCCATGGGGTGACATCATTTGCAAGACTGTTAGAAATGTAGAATCTTGGACCCTACCTTGGACCTACAAAATCAGAATTTGCATTTTTCAAGATCCCCAGTTTACTCATATGAATATTAAATTTTGAGAAACATTGACCCAATGTGCAGGAAGAAGGGTTGTCTATGGAGCCGGAGACTGTAGAAGGAGAGAAGAGTAGAAGGGAGTCTTGTGACAGAGGTGGAGGGGAATAAATTAGGGTGCTAATGAAGCAACTGAATGCTTGCCAGATTGAGTTAGCATTTAAGAGACTGAACAATGAAGTTAGAAAACTTAATGCAAAAACAAGCTTGTGTTCTTCAAGAGGTAACCACAACATAAGCTTGGAATAAGAAAAAAAATCTCGATTTGTATCTTGACTTCACTACTAATTAGTTGTGTGTTTTTGGACAAGTTTCTTAATCTTTCTACTTTTACAATTTTTTTTCATACCTATTATGATGGGATTCATACAAATTCCATGGAATGATTGAAAAGATGAAATAAAATAAATTATATAAAGCAACTAGTTCTGAGTAAACATTTAATGATTTTACTTTTATTCCTTAGTCCCCTTTCTTCCATTTAGGTCCTGTCTTTTGGTCTTTTAATCATGGTTTTTATTTGTGGAGAAATTTCTCTTGAACTCTCCAATCTCAATATTCAGGTTTTATTACAGGAGTACATTGTAAGCACATATCTGAGAAAACATATGTATTGTGGAAGATCTCTGAATCCTCTCATTTCACTAGAGTTGATATAATAATAAGCATCGTATTGAGTATATAGCACTGCCTAGAAAACAGTCTAATTGCCCAAAAGAAGTGGGGATTGTGAGCAGTGTTAACCACACATAAGATCTCATATTACTTTCTGAAATATCCCTTGTCCCCAACCTATGAGTGTATTAGCTATTACACTCAAAATGACGCATATTAGCCAGTCTTTTCCATGTCTGCCTAAACTCCCCCCTGTTTTTCTCCTGGATCTTCTTGGAAATTTACAGCATGGTTCTATTTCTTCTTCTTGCTTCCTTTCTCTAAGTTCAAAGGCCCTTTTCAAAACCCATTATAATACTAGTAACAAGGAAACTGATGCAGTTAACACACATAATCAATAGCCGTAGCCTATTATATATATATAAAATAGTTCCACTAATAGTAGTGTGAAACCATACTTTTGGATTTTGAATTTTTTTCCCATGGTGTTGGAGTTTGAACTCAGGGCCTCATGCTTGCTAGGCAGATGCTGTACCACATAAGTCATTCCACCAGTTCAATTTTGAATTTTGATCTTTTCCCAGGCTAACAAGATATGGTACGATCCTCTTGTGGTACTAAGCAGAGGCAGTTAAACCACATATGCCGATTGCCATGTGATCACCAGGATAAACATGCAATGCTCTGCAGTGTACCATGTTGCTAAGCTATAATGCTCTGTAGGTTAGGTGTGTTAAGTGTATTTGTGTGTGTGTGTGTGTGTGTGTGTGTGGTACTGAGAATCAAACTCAAGGCCTCATGCTTGTTAGGCAAGTGCTCTACTACTTAAGCTATGCTGCCCACCCTTGTCCTTTTATTTTTAGTTTGTTTTTCAGGTAGGATCTGTGCTTTTTCCCCACCCCATGGCTGGCCTTGGTCCATGATCCTTTTACCTCCACCTCCCAAATAGCTGGGATTACAGATCTGTTCCACCATGCCTGCTTGTTTTTGAGATAAGGTCAATCCTCCTGTCTCTGCCTCCTGAGTAGCTAGGATCACAGGTGCGTACCACCACACTAGGCCTTGATATTTTCAACTTATGATGGGTATTTCAGACATAACTGCATCATAAGTTAAGGAACACCAGCATTCAACAAACCATTACAGGTCTGTTCTCGAGAAGAAAATGAAATAACCACCCACTGACTTGGAGAAAACCTTTGCATATCACTCATCTGTAAAGCCTTGTGTTCAGAATATATATTCGTTATAGCTTATAACATCGAGACACATCATTCAATTTTAAAATGGGCAAAGGATTTGATTAGACATTTCTACAAAGCAAATGGATGTTAAGCACATGGAAAGTTGCTCAGCATCATTAGTCATTAAAGAAATGCAAATCAATGTGATAACACTTTACACCCACTAGGACGATGGTCATCAAAAAGACAGACAAGGCACTGGGCATAGTGGCCCACACCTGTAATCGCAGCACCTGGGAAGTGGAGGCAGAAGAATCACAAGTTCAGATCCAGCTTGGGCTACATAGTTTTCTGTTTTCTCTTTGAAAGTGTGCTGTCCAGCAGTTGCTCTCCTTGTCTTGAGGGGGTCACCAAAGTGGTCCAGCTCTTTCCACTGGTGAGTGTTTTCTTTTGACTGGTGAGAACTCTAATCTGTCCAGGAAGAATTCTAAGCTTATAGGTCTCTCAAGTATTCAGATATAGTAGAGCCTTTCCCTCTTGTGATTCTGAAGTTCCCAAAACTGTTAAACCAGAGTCACCAGAGGGAGGAGCCCAGACATAAGAGCTGGGAATGGCTTGGAGCAGGTGTTTGGCACACGTACAGTTTAAGCATTCTTCATTATTCCATAGCTTCTGAACAGCTGTTGGGTTGTTGACTCACAAATCCCATACACTCTGTACAGCTATAGGCCAGAAGATCCAGGAAGAACATTTTCAGGTGTGGTCCATGACTGACGTGTGAACTTCCTTGTCCCCCACACAATTCCATAGGATAAAGACATAATGTTGAATGAGTCTGTATTTGAAAGTGGGTCAGGACCATAGTTTGGGAAGGGAACAGAACAGAGAGCTTCAACAGAGGTGGAGCCAACTGAAAACTTTCCAGGGGTGACAAGTGTTTCTTTCAAGGGTATTTCTGTTATATATTCTTTACATTTCTTTCAAGACTTGTGCAGTCCTGTTTGTAGTCCATTGTTTTAATTGATAATATGTTTTGAGCACTGTATAGCAAGTAGAAGGGTGTTTACACATTTTTTTTTTTGGTAGTACTAGGGCTTGAAATCAGGGACTACACCTTAATCCACTCCACCAGCCCTTTCTGTGATGTGTTATTTTGAGACAGGGTCTCAAGACTATTTGCCAGGGCTGGCTTCAAACCTCAATCTTCCTGATCCTTGCCTCTTGAGTAGCTAGGATTATAGGCGTGAGCCATGGGTGCCCCGCTAACAAATTTTTTTTGTTTTCAGTTTGGTTGGTGTTTTGATTGATGAGGTATGAGAAGGAAATCCTTGTGTGGTTCTAGATATCCATTTTAAGAAAGCTCTGAGCAGCACTGGGAAGTTTGGACTCTTTTTTTCAAAAGAACAATTGCAGTACCTCAGTCTTTAGCACAGTGCCTGGTGAACAGGTTCCTTACAGGGCATTTTGATGTGGAAAGGATTTCACCACAGTCCCAGGAAGTTAGGAGTGAGGTTGTGAGAGCTGGGTCAAGGTGAAGGTGAAGGTGGATAAATGAATGAGGTTTCTCTCACTCTAACTGCAATTGGAACAGTTCAGTATGAAATTATTTTTTAAGCCATCTGGGTGGACTCATATAAAAATTGGTTTAATAAAATCCATCTTGCATGATTAGTGAGAGGTGGTAATGCACAGTATACCTAACCATGTGGAGAACGTGGTGTTTATTGTGCTTGGATTCCATATCAGAGTTTATTAGAAAAATGGCTTCTAATACTTGAAAAGCAAGTTTGGAAATCACTGACTTGACCCACAGTCCTTGTTAAAAGAATTCACCCCCTCCCTATTAATACTTCTCCACAATGCCTGGAAACCTGACAAACTACAAGCATTTAAAGAAATGTAGTCCCTTTCTTCTTTAGTCTGAACTTTTCATTTGGGGTTATAGCATAAATATTCTGGGTAGAGCCTTTCAACTACTCCCCTATACTCCCTTGCTCTGAGAATTTTTTCTGTTTTACAATTGCATTTTGCCATTTAATAATCTTTGAAGCAATGAATGAGTACCCCACACTGATAATTTTATAACTCATCCAGAACAATATATTGCAACTTACCGAGAAAAAAGAATGTTTATAATTTTATTCCCCAGTTTAAACAGTACTGAACATGTTAATGCTATAAAAGTTGTTCAACAAGTCTACATGATACCACCCTTTAATAAACAAACTTATTTCCAAGTTCTCTGAGTCATAGTTGGTTGTGTTTTCTGCAAAGCCTAACAGGATCTAATTACAGGGCAGTAAATGTAGAGTCAACTTAAAATCAATTAAGAGTGATGAGGACTCCAAAAGCCAGGCCACCTAGGAGGACCTTCAAGAAAAGGCAGAAGGGTGCTACTTCCTGCCAAAGGGATTTGATGGTTAGGCTTTTTATCTAGGAAAAAATGTATACTCCTAATTCCTTTCTATACTTCTTTCTGCTTTCAGAACGCTCCCCCTCCCCAATATCCTTCTCTTTCCCTTCCTATTCCTTTCTCTCTACCTTTCTGTCTCCTGCAACGAGGCACCAGACGCACTTTGCTCAACCCTAAAAATCACAGATATGACATTCTTTAGGGTTGGAAACCTGCATCTACAGCCTTCAAAAGAAAGGAAATTCTGAAGTACTATAACACAAGATGAATCCTGAGGAATTAAACTAAATGAAATAGGCCAGTTACAAAATAACTAATAGTGTACAATTCTACTTGTATGAGGTATTTGGATTCATAGAAAGAGAAAACCAAAGGGTGGTTTTTAGGTTCTGAGGTTGGTGTAGGGGATGGGGAGCTGTATATAGAGTTTCAGTTTTGCAAGATGAAAAGGTTTAGGAGACTGGTTGCACAACAATGTGAATATATTTAACATGACTGAATTTTATACTTAGACACAGTCAAGATGGTAAATTTTACTACAATTTTAAAAACATGTCTTACTAAGAAGATAAATAAGTTGCTGGGTATGGTGCAGCATGCCTGTGATCCTAGAACTCAGGAGGCTAAGCAGGAGGATAGAGAGTTTGAGACTAGCTTAGGCTACATAGCCAAACCTGTGTTGAAAAACAAAATAAAACAATTAAATAAATAGAATAATAAAAAGACAACTGTTGGAGAGGATGTAGAAAAATTGTATTCTTATCAATCATTGTGGAAATGCAAACTAGCATCAACATGTTGGTGCAACCATATGACCCAGAAATTTCACACTTAGGAATCCACCCAGGAAAAAGGTAATATATTTCCCCACGGATACATGTATATGAATGTTCACAGCAGCATTATTCATAAGACACAAAACTTAGACACAGTTCAAATGTCCATCAATAAACTGTGAATAAACTGAATGTGTTACATTCTTACAATGGAATATTCATAAACAATAACAAGGAACAAAGCACTGATATGTGCTACAACATGTGTGAATATCAAAAATATTATGCTAAGTGAAACAAAGCCAGATTCAAAAGATCTATTTAATTTGTGATTTTATTTATATGTAGTGTCTAATGAAGGCAAATTTATAAAGATCAAAATAAAGCAGCTCAATGGTGATCTAGGTTTGGGAATGCAACTGGGATTAACTGCAAACACACAAAGGAACTTTTTATGGTGGTGGAAATGCTCTAAAACTGGATGGTGGTGATGATTAAACGAATAAATTTAGTAAAATGTCATTAAAATGTACAATTTAAATTGGCAAATTTTATGACGTATGAATCACACCTTAATACACTATTAAAAATTTTAAATATCACACCCCACATGCTGGTGAACCATCTTGGAGGCAGGTCCTCCAGTCCTATTTCAGCTTCCCAGGCTGGTTCCCCTCCTGGAGCAGAGGTGAACTCCCTCCGCTGAGCTCTCTCCAAGTAGAAGATCTGTGAGCAAAATAAGTATACATACACCCACACAAACCCATGTCTCACTAATATATACACATATAAAAGCTCTCATGTTGCCACAGATTCCAATATGCCTATCCTACCTTCCTTCCATCACTGGAGAATGCCTGTCAATTAAGTGAATTTCATCTGTAAGCTCACAACAACCCTACAAGGTAGTTGGTCACTAGTATACAGCATACATCAAACAGCACAAATAGTGTTATGGTTCGAATTTAAAAATGTCCCCCAATGCTCATGTGTTACAGATTTGGTTGCCAGCTGGTGGGCTATTGAGAGGTGATTGGATCGTGAGGGCTCTTGCTTTTATCAGTGGATTAATCCGTTGATGATTTCATAGCAAAATGGACTATTACGAGGTCTGGTTGGAAGGTCACTGTCGTGTAACTCTGAAGCGTATCTAGTCCTTGGACCACTGCTCTCTTTCTGTCTGCTGTCCACCAAGAGGGGAGCCACTGTGCTGCATGCACCACAGGTTCCCTGCATGTTGTTCAGTCTCACTGTTTATGGAACTAGAAGCAATGGAGCCAAACGGCCCTGATCTGAAACCTCTGAAACTGTAAGCCAAAATAAATCTTTCCTCCCTTAAATTTGTTTTCTCAGATATTTTGTAACAGTGACAAAATGGTAACAACTAGAATAGATGGTAAGACAGCCCAATGCCATACACACAGAAATACAAAAATGTCTGCCTTTCAACAAAGGAAATATTTTATTAGCCCCATTTTACATGAACTGAGATTTTGAAGAGGAAAATGTAATTCCATGGTATCATATAGTGTGTAAGTAACCAAACTAATGGCACTTGTACTGCCATCCTCTATGCTGTAATGTGCTGTTTCAAAATATATGTTCTCTCCCTGCAAAGGGCCTCCAGTCCCTATTGTATGCTTGCTTTTTCTGGCTTTTATTTTTCAGAGGTTTCCATCCATTTGCTGCACTGGAGAAAAGGGCCACACTCTATCATCAAGTGATCAAGGAAATGGAAGAAATGAGAAGAAACTGAAAATCAGAGAGTCACCCGGCTGTACGGAAATTGAAAGCAAAAGGGTACAGCTGCACGGAAAACATTTAACCAGGAAAATAAATGCTTGGGACTTTGAGCAGAGGCCTTTGTTTGCAAGGGAGTCACTATGCTGTTTTGCACAGAGAATGGGGAGAGAAGGCAACTGAACAGGAATGGGAAGAAAAGCCACAGTTTCTGGGTTTTGACAATTACATCCCCTAAAGGGTGCACTTACATAAGTGACTGCTGGTTTGTTAATTTTTGAACTCTCCCCAACCCATCACCCTAGCGGGGGGTGGGAAACCACTGAATCACTGCTTGACATTACCATCCCACCTACCTCAAACAAAGCCCACGTCATGTCTGGATTGCAGTTTCTCTTGCTTTTGCAGGAAAAGGAGGTGGAATCAGGGTAAATGTAGGTGTTGTAGCTCCACAGCTGCCATAGCTGTCACACCTTAAAAAGGAAAGATCGCCTTATTCTGCTGGTGTTAAAAAGTCTCGGGCAACTGATAGGTTTAAGAACATTAAGCTTCTTGGAATTAATTTTCAGATATTTCTAACAATAAACTCTGGAGAGGGCAAAGGCAGAGAGGGAGAAAGAGTGAGGGAGACAGTTCAGAAAAGGAACTATAAAACAGAAAACTCAGTATCAGAGGCAGAGAACTGCAAGGTCATCCCTGAATATGTCATTTCGTGGTGGATTCCACAATCCCCAGGATTATTGTGGTTTTGCATTCAGGCAGCCATAATAGGCACAGTGGATGTTTGGATCCATGCCCTGAGTTTAGAGCCTAAAGGAGTTGAATTTAGAAACAAGTACTTTAAGTTAGAGATACAATTGTGGGCAAGGTAGAGGTAGGGGTGCTGTTCACCCTGGCGGCAGACTAGAGGGCTCATTGTAGGGAATTTAAGAATAATATAAAACTTCCAGCAATTCCAAACAATTGCTGGAATTCAGTGATGAGAAATCCCTATCTCCTAAAATACATTACTGATTTAAGTTCTAAATAATCACCACAGTTCCTCTTGTGCTTTTAAAACATCTTTATGTGGAAATAATTCTTATGACATAAAATTCACCTATTAAAGTATACATTCAATAGCTTTTTGTATATTCATAGAGTTGTGCAGCCATTATCACAATCTAAGTTTAGAACATTTTCCTCACCTATGAATTTTAGGAATACATATGTAAGCTTCTGATTAGCACATTTTTATTGCTAATCCTTTAATGGCTTTAAATGCTACATGGAAATTAACTTGGATAATTTCCACTTATATTATTTCCTCCTGATCTAATTGAATTTAGCTATACACATTTGTTTTGAAAGTGAGTTCATGCTGGTGTGAAATTGTTTGAGGGCAGTTTTTGCCTCCCATTCCTACCATTTGCATATTCCTGCACTTAACTAATAGATTCAAATAAATGATAAGAGATGTGAGCTTTTTTTTGTTTGTTTGGATGATGTTGGGGATGGAACCTAAGAGCCACCCAAATGCTAGGTAGGCACTCTACCACTGTACTATATCCCCAGCCCATCAACTTTTGTGAGTGTTTTTTTTGTTGTTGTTGTTATAAAATTTTAAGATGATGTTAATCAGATACAAAAATATTTGCAAATGCAGAATTTGGGTCTACTTAACTAATAAACAGTGAAACATGACATTTAATTTTTTTACCTCTTAGATCTGTACATAGATATTACAAAGAAGGCTATACAAAAATAAGATGTAAGGAAGTTTACATTTATATTAAAAAAGAATAACAGTTCAAAGAAGAATGTCAAGAGATAATTGGTTTTCATTGCTAGAAGAAATCAAAATTCAATGTCTGAATACCAAGCACAGGTCACACATTTTAAATTAATGGATTAAAAAATGCCAATGTTGCTGGATGCCAGCAGCTCACTTCTGTAATCCTATCTGCTTGGGAGGCCAGGATTGGGAGGATTGTAGTTCCAGGCCAGCACAGGCAAATCGTTTGCAAGACCCCATCTCCAAAATAATAAGAGCAAAATGGACTGGAGGTATGGCTTAAGCTGTAAAGCACCTGCTTTTCAAACGTGAAGTTCTGAGTTCAAACCCCAGTCTGACCGAAACAAACAAACAAAAAAGCCAACATTGACTATTATTTGGTCATTACAGAGCAGATGCAAAACTTTTGGAAAGTTTTACTAAAGTACAGAAAAATAATTTCTGAAGAATTTTTTGGTGGAGAAAACATTTTAATGGAATTATTTTGAGTTTTTCTTTTTTAATTTTTGCAAGGCTAAGGATCAAACCTAGGGCCTCATGCAAGCTAAGCAAACACTGTACCGCATCTACAGCCCTTCTTTGAGATATTTGAAAGCCTCTAGAATTCATCCTAATGACAAAGACAAGAGTATTGCAATTTCTAGAATTTCCTGTTAAAACTTACCTTCACATTTAAGTGAAGGCTTTCTCTAACTCTTTGTATGGCTGTTGCTTCATATGAAAGACATTTTTCCAAGTTAAAATTATTAAGGCATGTTATTTGCTCTGAAGATAGATGGATAAATCTAGTTATGAAATTGAATGTGAAGATGTAAAGAAGGTCACAACAAAGGCATTGATGAGTTTTTCTGACACTTAACAACTAAACATTTAATGTTATTTATTGCTGCCATAGACCAATATGTAGGTATTTCCTTTCTTTCAAAAAATACATTAAGGAGCTGGTGGTGGTGGCCCATGCTTGTGATCCTAGCACGCAAGAGGCTGGGCCAGGAGGATTGTGAGTTGGAAGCCACCCTGGGCTGCTTAATGAGCAGTAGACTACATAGCAAGAAGCTGTCTCCAAAACAAAAAGCAGAAACCATTAATGTCATTAAAAAGTATCAATGTGGACTGGAGGATTGGCTCAAGTGGTAAGATCTCCTGCCTAGCAAGTGTGAGTCCCTGAGTTCATAAGCCTAGTGCTACCAAAAACAAAAACAAACAAACAAAAAACCCGAATGGTTTAATTTTTCCTTTTATTTTACTGAAAAGTTAAATTTTTATTTTTATTTTTACTAACATGATTTTGTAGACACACATACATACACAAAATTAAATAAAAGAAGCATCCTCCTTTCCTTTCTGGCCATTATCATTCATTTCTTTTTGTAATATTACTAAAAATAATTCTATCATGTAGATCAGGGAGTGTTAAAAATTCTGTTCTGCAATCTATTTGATCATTGCATTACTGCATTGTTCATCTTTGAAACATCTTTTTTTTAATCTATGCTATTGTAAATGTATGTTAGTGACTTCCTTTCTGAACATTATTCTATGAGAAGCTGGGACCAACATGAGTTACATCTGATGCTCACAGGTGTCAGATGCTGGGACAGGCAGTTTCTCATGTGTTGCTTGATTCAATAGTCACATGAACCCCCGAAGTAGGTTTTATTATCTTCATTCTACAGCATAGGTTTAGAGAGATTTGGCAAAGTAAGCAAAGTTACAAAGAAACAGATAGTTTCTAACTAGAAGTATCTCAAACCAGAGTTGTCTATTGATGAGTGATAATTTGCCCTGCAAGTGTTCACAGTCTAACTGGGGACTCAGTACACACACTAAAGATAAAAAGGTAAAATAATATGAACAATATATGCCAACACTCCAATAAAGACCTAGTCTAAAGCCTATCATGGGTCAGGAAAGGGAGCCGTCACTAGGGTATCTCACAGTTGAGAAAGTTTTGTGAGGAAAGGGTTGTGCGGGACCTGAAAAGGACTGTTCAGACTGAGAATTTAAAAGACACAGGGAGGAATAATGTGAGCAAAAGTTGGGTCTGTTCCTGGCTTGTCTGGATACAAAGCATTGAATTTAATTAATTTAGAGAGATCTGCTTAAAGAGAAAGTTCGTGTCCTTTTGGTTTATCTATATAAGATAGGTAAATCCTACATTTTTTGTCCTCACAAGTGCTGGCTAGCTATTTTCATTAAATAGTTGGCTAATAGAGATGCAGTCATTTCCAAGTTTAAGCTTAGATTTCAGAAGCTATTGCTACTGTATTCAGTGTATCAAATATTTATAGCTTGGTAGCTATGAGTAAAACTTGGCACTGATTTTTCTTGAAACCTTATGATACTTAAATTGCCATATATACATATACACACACATACACACACACAAATACACATGCACAAATATATATTTCTCCTCAAATGGTAACTATGAATAGCTCAATACATATTCTTCTGAATATTTTACTTAATATATAGTAGAGTTTTCTACCAGTATAGAAATATCTGCCTCATTTCTTTTAATGCATTGTAGCTATATGCTATGATTTATTTAACCTGATCCCTATCCTTTGATCTGTAGGTTGCTCCTTTTGGTTTACTATTACAAAGAGCATGCTATATTATTTTCCTAAGGTGATAGCATTTATTAATGTGTGAATTAATCTGTAGGACAAATTCCTAGAGGTCAAATGGTATCTAAATTTTTAACTTTTAAAAATGGTTACAACATGCCTATGATCCTTGCTACTTCTGGAGGCCTGAGCCAAACAAACAAACAAAAAACCAGAGAACAGGAAGGCAAAACAGGTTCTGTTTGGGAGGTAGGTACTAGAAGGAGAGGGAAAGATAAAAGGAAAAGAAGGTAAGAAGTTGGAGGTGAATGTGGTGGAAATGTTACGTAGTCATGTATGAAAATGGAAAATGGACCTGTTGAAACTGTTCTAGGAATGAGGGGAGGAGGGATAAAGGAGAATGATGGAGGGGGTGAATTCAACTATGATATGTTATAAGAACTTTTGTAAATGTCACAATGTACCCTCAGTACAGCAATAATAAAGTATAAAAATAAATTAATTAATTAAAATGGTGCCAAAATCTGAATGACAGTTATTAAAAAAATCTTATCTTGAACTAAATTCATTATTTTCTTGTAGAAACAAAAGATTGCCTCATTAATGCTTTGTTCTGTCTTCTGGGTCCACCAAAACAGCCTACATGAAAAAGCACATGGCTTTCCCTTCCTTTCATCCCACATTATTAACTGTGCCATGTGCAAAGCATAACTTAAAAGAGTGAGCCAGGAAATGCACTGTGAGGGGCAGAGCTAGAGACACACTGCAAACATAGGAGAAGAAAAAACTATATACTGTACCAAATGTCCACTTTCACTCAAAGCTTAAAGGGCTCAAAACCATGCAGAAAAATCTAGAAAGAAAAGGTCTTTTCTGTGCTTCTTCAGGCTGCTCGCAAAGCCTTGAGAAACAGGGAATGACAGGCTCAGGGTCTTGGCTTTACCAGTCTTAAGATAGGCAGGAGAATTCAACAAGATAGGGCAAACTTCCAGTAAACGCCCTGAGGAGATGAAAATGACCTAGATGATTGGCCAAGGAAAAACTGGGACTTTAGGGAGGGAAAGCTCTGGAAAAAGGAAGAAGGGTTTGGACTTCTTGATGGGACGAGAGAAGCTTGTGAGGAGAAGGGCAGCTTAGAGGAAATACACACAAAAGAGAGGGTGGGTTTTGTTGAAATAGGTTTATTACTGACTCCTGTCTCTCCCCACCCCCTCACCCCGTCAGGTTGGCCCACTGAAAGCCCCTTCAGTGGATTCCTACCACCTGAATTCAAGTTGTCTACATTTTCTTCCCATTGAAAAATTCTTTGTGTCCTTCTCCCGTGCGACACAGACCACAGTGTGTGGTGTCTTGCCTTCCTCTTCCCCCAATTTCCGTCTCTGCACCAAATGGTTTTTGCAAACAGTTACATCGTTTCTGAGCCAGAATTCTTTATTCTTTTTTGTTTGCTTGTTTTTGCTTTAGTTATTTTTGGAATAAGGTCTTGTTTATGCCTAGGACAGGCCTCAGATCACAATCCTCCTACCTGTGCCTCCCACATAGGTAGGATTTCAGATGAGCACCATCACATCCAGCTTGTTGGTTGAGACTGAGTCTTATAACTTTTTGCCCTGACTGGCCTTGAACCACTATCCTCCTGATCTCTGCCCCTGAGGAGCTGGGATTACAGGTGTGAGCCACCATGTCCAGACATGAACCAGAATTTGTATCCCTGTACCCCTTCTCCATTCTCACAGGATATGTAATGTGGGTAAGTCAATCACTTGAATGCAGACTAAGGTTTACTTTGTTACAAAGCTCTGAGCTCTTTTATGTCTAATTCCTTTATCATGTCCTTCAAGAAAAAAAATCCTCTTACATATCAAACTCAAGCAGAAAATACAGATAAGATGCCTCATGGACACAAAAGACCAGTAACTTCACAAAGTAATGGATTGGAAGTTAGGAAAATATGTTAGTGGTCACATGGTCTCATACTTCAACCAATTCAGCCATTGCCAGACCACTGTTCTGTAATGACTCCAGGAATTGCAAGGAGCAGATCAGCTCAAGAGGTAGATTATTAATACTCTTCTGTACAATGAGCCTAAGTTTGTTTTCCTTGTAGCTCTTACCCATTAGTCTGATTGTTACATCTGGAGTTATGTAAAATAGATGTAGTTTTCACCTCTCTGAAGGCATGTAGTATGTACTACGTCATTTCTCTAAGTCTTACTGTGCCTTATCTTGAGGGATTAACTATAGTGGTTCATCAGTCAATTCCTGTGAACAACCCATAATTTGGTGGGCATTTGCAAAGATGACACATGTGTCACTTGTGCAATTGTATCACATGAAGTACAATGCCCATCTTTCTGGTATTCGTGAAGTAAAGGATCATGCTGGCAAAGCTATTGCAAGGAACTGAGGGTAGTCTTTGGCCAAAGCCAGCCAGAAAATGAAAATGACAGCAAGAAATGCAGCTCTCAGTCCAACAGGCTCCAAGAGGCTGAAATCTGCTACCAGCCATCTGAGTTTGGAATAAATTCTCCACCAATCAAACCTTAAGATGAAACCACAACCTGACCAACATTTTGGCTTCAGTTTTGTGTGATCCTGAAACTAAGCTACACCTGGATTCCTGGCCCACTAAATTTGAGATAATAAATGTGTGTTATTTGAAGCTGCTAAATTTCTTGCAATATTACTATGCAGCAATAAGTAACTAGATATGCATGGTGGTAGACACCTGTAATCCCATCACTTGGAAGGCAGAGGCAGAAAGATTGTGAATTTGGTGCCATCCTGGGCTACTTAATAAGTTTAAGGACAGCCTGAGCTACATAGTGAGACTCTGTCTCAAAGAAAAAAAAAATGGGTGGGGATGTAGCTCAGTGGTAGAGAGCTTGCCTCATATGTGTGTGACCTTGGGTTCAATTCCCAGTACTGCAAAGACAAAAAAAAAATTCCTCTGCAAACTTTTTCTACTCCTTTTTTCACTTTTCTTTATTTGTTCTTCCTTTGCAGTATATCTTTCTTTGCCCTCCTTTAAAGAAAGAACTACACCGACTTTTCTACCAGCCATCATCCAAAATGTTTTCTTTCCTCATGAGATATAGCAGGTAATAGCTTTGGCATTCATCTTTGTCTAGGATTGAGTGATAAAAGGAATTGTGTACAAGTGCTTGGATTTTTGGAGTCAGAGAGAATTGGGTTTGAATCCTAAATCCTCTAACAGCTATGTGAATTTGAGGGAAGTCATTTAACCTCTCTGAAATGGGTAAAAAAGACTGTGCTCTCAACTGAGAAGTGCCAGGGTCAGTGGCTAATGACTCTCTCTAGCAATGCCAGCTAGTGTTAACTCCCAGTGGAGTGCCTAAAAGAAAGCTAACCATTCACACTGTTAAAATTAGCCTCCTACCAACATAGCTCTAGTGTACTGAAAGGATGTCTGTCTCCCTCTTGACTTTGAATTGCTTACCAAGGCTCCTCTGTGTTTTCACAGCCTCCGTATGTACCAGGAATCAAAAAGGAAGTACAAGAAAAAAAATTGCCCCGTTATGCCTTGCACTACAATGTCTTCTAGAATTCTAAGGAAACAGATTGTAGTTTTAGCATTTCCCTCTTTTTCCTTCTCCTACTTCCAACTTTCCCCAGAAAACTTTGGGTGTTAGTTGATGGTGAGGGTAGAGACTTGGCTCAGTGAAGAATATGAGTAGAAGTATTGTGTGTCATGATCTTATATATAGAAGCCCCACTCCTAAAGACTCCACCAAAAAAAACCTACTAAACTAACAAACAATTATGGCAAAGTTGCAGGATATGAAATCAACACACAAAAATCGGTAGCATTACTACACACCAATAGTGAATTATCTGAAATAGAAGTCAAGAAAGCAATCTCAGTTAATATCTACAATAAATTAAAAATATAGGAATAAATTTAACCAAAGAAGTGAAGGATCTCTACAATGAAATCTGTAAAATGCTGGTGAAGGAAACAGAAAAGAGCACACACACAAATGGAGAGGCATCTCCTGTTCATGGGGTGGAAGAATCAATATTGTTAAAATGTACATAACATCTACATCTGTAGATCTACATGATCTACAGATTCAACGCCAGAACATTCTTCACATAACTACAAAAAACTCCTAAAACTTGTGTGGAACAACAATACCAAAAACAACAACAAAAACACCCAAATAGCCAAAGTAATCTTGAGCAAAAAGGCCATACCAGAAGGCATTACACAGTTAACTTAAAAACTATTCTATTCAGCTATAATAATCAAAACAGCATGGTACTGGTATAAAAATAGACATACAGACCAATGCAACTGAATAGAGAGCCTAGAAGAAGACTCATGCACCTACAGACAACTGATATTTCTGACAAAGGTGCTAAGAACATGCATTGGAAAAAGAACAAACTTTTCAATATATGATGTTGGGGAAATTGGGTATTCATATGTAGAAAAAGGAAACTAAATTCCCATCTCTTACCAGTTACAAAACCAACTCAAAATGAATTAGAGATTTAGGTTTGTAAGACCTGAAACTATGAAACTACTAAATAAAATGGGAAAACATGTCAGGATGTGGAAATGGACAAGGAATTTTTGTATAAGATCCCAAAGCACAGGAAACAAAATAAAAATAAACAAATGGGATTCCATCAAAATTTCTGCACAGCAAAGGAAACAATCATTAGAATGAAGAGACAAGCTACAGAATGGGAGCTATCCACCAGACAAGGATTTTATAAGGACCTCCAGAAACTCAACAGCAAGTAAATAAATAACCCAAGTGAAAAATGGGTTATGGACCTAAATAGACACTTATCAAAAGGAGGCATAAAAATAGCCAACAGATACATGAAAAAAGTGCTCAAGACAATTTTTACTAATCACCAGAGAAATGCAAATCAAAAATCCACTGAGATATTGCCTCATTTCAGTAACAATGGCTAATATCAAATGGACAAAAGATAAGTGCAGATGAGGCTGGAAAGAAAGGGGAAATCTGGCACACCATTGTAGAGAATGTAAATTAGTTTAGGCATTATGGAAAATTGTATGTAGGGTCTCAAAAAATTAACTGCTACTATATGATCCAGCAGTTCCACTACTGGGTATATATCCAAAGGGAATGATATCAGTATGTCTGAGACATCTGCCCTCCCATGTTTATTGCAACACTGGTCACAATATCTAAGAAATGGAATCAACCTAAATGTACATCAACTGATTAATGAGTTAAAAACGTGGTATATACACATAATGGAATACTATTCAGCAATAAAAAAGAATGAAATTCTGTCACTGGCAACAAGATGGATGGAACTGGACAATATTAAGTGAAATAAGATAGGCATAGAAAAGTAGGTATCACCAGATCTCACTCATATGTGTAACATAAAAATGTTGATCTCACAGAAGTTGAGAACAGAATGGTGGTTACCAGAGAATGGGGAGAGTAGTGAGAAGAGATGGGAAAGGTTTGTTAATAGGTTCTAAGTTGTTGTTAGAAGCCATGTAAGATGGTATGTACTTGTAATCTGCAATCGGAAGGCTGAGACAGGAGAATCACAAGTTCAAGGCCAGACTGGGCTACAAAGAGAAAGATCCTGTCTCAAACAGAATTAATAAAATAAAACAAACAAACAAAACCCTAAAGTAACGTTGTAGTTGGATAGGAGCAAGAAGTTTGTTGTGCTATTGCACATAAAGGTGAAATAGATAATAACCATGTACTGTGTATCTCAAAAAGCTAAAAGAAAGGACTTTGAATGTTTTTACCACAAGAAGTTGATAAGTGTTTGAGGGGATCGATATGTTTAACCCTATTTAAACATTACACAACATAACACAGGTATACATGTGTCAAACAGCATGTGGTACCCCATTAATGTGTAGAATTTCATGTTATAACGTATCAGTTAAATTTAATTTAAAACGGAAGCGTGGGTGACTTAGAAATCATTCTTTATCAGTGCTTACTAAGTCCTTGGTACTAGGCTAAGTTCATCTCTCTCTCTTCATTATTTTTTTGGTGGTACTGGGTTTGAACTCAGGGCTTCTCACTTTTTAGAAGCCAAGTACTTTACCACTTCAGCCACATCCCCAGCCTTTCTTCTCTGGTTCTTTTGGAAATAAGGTCTCGCTTTTTGCCCAGGGTGCCCTGGACCACAGTCCTCCTATTTTATGCTTTCCACTTTACCTTGGATGACAGGCGACAACATTGTGCCCAGTTTTGGCTGAGATTGGGGGGCCTTTTGAACTACTTGCCTAGGTTGGCTTTGAACCATGATTCTTCAGCTCTCAGCCACCCAAGTGGAAAGGAATGCAGTGTGAGCCTCCAGTGCCCAGCTCTCTATTATTTTAAATTTTTATTATTATATTATTATTGTTTGCTTTTGTGTTATGAGACAGGATCACAGTATGTAGTCCAGACTACATAATATGCAATCCTCAACTTGCCATCCTCCTTCCTCAGCCTCCCGAGTGTAATCCTGAGAGATTATGGGTGTGTGCCACCACACTTGCTTTTCTAATCATTTTAAAGTTTGCATTTTATATTTAGATCTTTAAGGGCTTAGGACATGACTCAAGTGGTAGAGTGCTTGCCTACCATGTGCAAGGCCCTGAGTTCAAATCCCACTACCACTCCCCAAAAATGGTTTTGTATGGAATGATGTAGGAATCGAGCTTATTGTTTTTTGTGTGATTAGACAGTTGTCTGTCACTATTTGTATCTCTGTGGATCTATTACGGGATTACTATTCTTTTTCTTTTTCACTATTTTTTGTGTCATGTTGAACCATACTGTTTAATTATTAGGGATTTATAATGAGTTTTACTTTCTTCATGAAAAATTACCCTTCCTTATTTGCCTTGAAAATTATGCTGCTCATGCTTTACACTTTCATATGAAAAACCATGTAGGGATTTCAATTGTGATTGCGTCAAAGGTAAAGATTAATTTGGGAGAAATTGACATAGTTCTAATGGAAATTATTACCATTCTTATATATGCTCAGGTCTTTTTATGTGTTTTTACTGGAATTGTATACTTTTCTCCACAAAGATCTTTTTATCTTTTGTGAAATTTCTTTCTGGTCATTTTGGTAATGATTTGTTGCTACATTTTAAGAACTTAATTGATTTTAGTATCTGTCACAGTTTTGGTCTTGAATGTCCTCCTCAATGTCTAGGTGTTATGGCTTGGTTCCCAGCCTGAGGTGCAACTGGGAGGAGGTGGAACACTTAAGAGGTGGGGTCTAGTTGGAGGAAGTGAGATTGTTTGGTGCTGCTGAGGAAGGGGTTATTGGGATCCCAGCCCCTTCTTCTTCTGGTCTCTTTCTTCCTGTTACCATGGTGTGAACAGGCCTCCTCCACCATGCACTTCCACCACGACCTACCATGATAAATTCAAAGCAACCAGGCCAAGTGACTGTAGACCAAAACCTCTGAATTCCTGCTCCAAAATAAAACTTTCTTGCTTCAGCACTGATCCCCTCAGATATTTTGTCACAGTGATGGAACAGTATCATGACATTCAGCAACTCTGAATGATTGTATGTGTTCTAATGGTTAAAACATTTTCATATCAACAATCTTCAGGGCACTATGTGTTCTCCAAAACTAAAAATAATTATAAAATCATGGTGAAAACTGGCAATCATGAAGTAACAGAAAAATAGACCACCTAGAAATGTGTTCTTCTTTTTCAACCCTTTGGTCTCTCATTTACATTTCTTGGTCTCTTGTCCACCCCGTCTCCTCACACACCACCACATTGACTAGGACTAAACATTGATTAGGACTTCCGGTGACTTGTCTGTTCACAGTTTTAATAGTCAAGGAACAGTACAAGGTTCTGAAGAAAAAAATAGCTATTATTTCATGTCTATCAAGACTAACAGTTTAGCCTGGTGCCTGTGGCTCATGCCTTAAATCCTAGCTACTCAGGAGGCAGAGATCAGGAGGAGCATGTTTCAAAGCCAGCCTGGGCAAATAGTTCCCGAGACCCTATCTTGAAAATACCCATCACAAAAAGGGCTGGTGGAGTGGCTCAAGATAAGGGATCTGAGTTCAAGCCCCAGTACCACAAAAAAAAAAAGGAAAAAAAGATTAATGGTTTAATGATTATAATGAGATAGTTTCACAGCAGAGGCACACATGACTATTCTATTGGGCTCTGAGTGAGGGAGAGAGATGTGGAAAGGAGTTACAAGTAACCCAGTAGAAAAAGGCGCTGCAGGTCTCACCACTTAATACACACACTTTCATTTAGCCTTTGCCATGTCCAGCAGGGGATATTGAGATCCTGGCCACTTCTTCCTTTCTCTTTGCTTCTGGTTGCCATGAAGTGAACAGGCTCCTCTGCAGTAGAGTCTTGTCCTCTACAAGCTGTTACCACAGTAAAACTCCACTGGTATTCCAGAAGGTAGGCATGGATGGCAGCCTGGCTAGGTGAACCTGATAAGAAATTTGGTGAGAGGCATCCACAGCTTCCTTATCAGATGTTAAACTATCTTTTTGCTTTCTGTGTCACACTATCCCTCCCTACCATGTTTAAAATTACACTAATTCCTGAATTTCTGTAGAGTGCTATTTTTCTAAATCTTCTTATGAGTGTTTTTAGTTTTTTTGGGCAATACCAGAGTTTGAACTCAGGGCCTACACACTTGCCAGGTAGCTAATCTACCACTTGAGCCACACTAGCAGCCCATGAGTTGTTCGTTTGTTTATTTTTGTCCTTTTTTTTTTTAATAAAAACTATTAATACAGAAACATTGAAAAATAATATTTTATGTCTGTGATACTTGAAAATACATGTCTACCCCAGTTTCTTGTTTGTCTTTTGGTGTATCTTTTTGGTGTTTGTCATGTAGAAGTTGTTTTTTTTAAGTGAAGTTTCTGAAAACTGTTTTCTGTGTTTTGTTGTTATAAAGTCTTTCCTGAAACGGTGAAAAATGAAGGTTTTCCCCATTGTCCTATCTTCTTGATCTTTTTAGTCTTTCTTTGCCTTTTTTGGGGGATGGAGATGAATCTGGAATTTGTCTAAAACTATTCATTAAATAATTGTCATATTTATTATTATTAAATCTTTATTATTGTAAGATATCTAACAGTGGTAGATAGTTGATGTTATTGTCCCCTAGCTGGTTATCTAGTTGTTTTAGCACAATACTTTGAATTATTTACTCTTTTTTTGATGATTTGAAAAGACATTTTCATATTAGATTCTTATTTGTATTAAGGTCCTTTCTAAGTTTCTTTTTCATAGATTTTTTAAAAAAATTCATGCTCCATTTATCACACTGTTTCAATTATTATTGTAGCTTAATAATAGGTTTAACTCTCTGGTTTGCTAATTTTGGGTTTAATAATAGGGTTGCTATCTTTCTACAGTCATCAGGAGAACATCCGGTAAATGCTTAGGTCAAAAGCCTTGCAATAATCCTTTTTGTTTCTCTTGCACACTACAGCTAATCCATCAGCAAATTTGCTTCATTCTGCCTTCAAAATATATCCTGAATCTGATCAATTGTCTACAACTCCATCCTAGGCAAACTCCCATTATTTCCCTCTTGGGAATTATTGCAGAAGCCAGTAGCCTCCCAGATGGTTTCTTTGCTTCTGTGTTTGGTGTCCCTACCAGTTTAGTTTCCTTCAGTGGCCTAGGCTATATATAAATCAGATACCAGCCACCTGCTCAAAAACCCTCCCGGAGTTCCATCTTGTTTAAAGTAAAAGCCAAGTACTGGCTGCAGCCAACACAACCCTAATGACCTCTGTGACCTCATCCTTTCCTACTCTCTTCATTGCGTAGCTCCACCGTAGGGGCCTCCTTGCTATTCCTCAAACATGTAAGCAAGCTAAGCATAAGCTTCTCTAGGCTTTTACGCTTGTTACTCCTGCTACCTGGAACTTACTTGCCAGATGTGCATTTCAGTTCGTGGCAGAGATGGAACATAGAGAGAAGGAAGTGAAATTAGCTTCTGTCATAATTTCTTTCCTTTCTTTTTCTTTATTCATTTATTCACATGTACATACATTGTTTGGGTCATTTCTCCACCCTGCCCCCTTCTCCCACCTTCTCCTCCTCTCCCCCCTTCAGTTCCAGGCAGGTCCTGTTCTGCCCTTATCACTAGTTTTGTTGAAGAAAAGACACAAGCATAATAAGGAAGACAAAGCGTTTTTTCTTTTCTCCTCCCTCACTCCCTTCCTTCCACAGTACTGGGTTTTGAACTCAGGGCCTCATGATTGCTAGGCAAGCACTCTACTACTTGAGCCATGCTCCTAGTCCTTGTATTTTTAGCTTGTTTTTCAAGCTAACTTTTTGCCTGGGCTGGCCTTGAACCACAATTCTCCTACCTCCGCCTCCCTAGTAGCTGGGATCACAGACATGTGCCACTATATTTAGCTTTCTTATTTTTTTTTAATACCTAGTAGCTAGGTACTACCTAAACACATAGAGGATTAAGTATACATCAAAATAAGGGTAATAATTAGAACCAAATTGAAACATCTTGAGTAGTCAGAAGAAACACACATACTGACACAAAACAAGCATAGAACATACAGCGAAATATTATTTTTAAAAAGATGCTAAAAATACAAAACATCATAAAATGATAGAACTAAGACTCAGCTGTTATATCCATGAACTTAAATATGCTAAAACCCAGTTTTAAAAGTTCTGGTTGAATTAGAATCAAATAATATTTATACTGTATACTTTGTATATAGAGCACTAAATTAAAATTATTCAGAAAACTTGAAAATAAAAGGATAAACAAAGACATTCTAAAAAAAAGTCAATTGGGGCTGGGGCTATAGCTTAGCTTGCTTAGCACACAAGCCCCTGGGTTCAATCCCTAGCACTGCAAAAACCAAACAAAAGAGAGGCATATTATGCAAATGGAACAGCGTAAATAAAGATATAGGGGCCAAAATATGGAGACAAATGCTAGGGAATGCTGAATAAAAACTAAGAATTAAATCTAAGGTAGGCATTAGGGAAGAGTATATAATATGACAAGAAAGTTTAGTTACAATTATATTTAAAGGGCCTTGAATGTCCAGGTAAGGAATTAAGATGTATTAGCCAATGTGGACATGATTCGTAAGTGTGGTAGTCTTTCAGATTTTTTTTTAAAGTAGGGTAATCAAAAGATAATGGGATGGCAAATGCAAATGTGTCTTACTTTGACTATTTCTTTGTGGATTGTTCTGGAGTTCCAGGAGCCTAAGAGCCTTTCTCTCTGAGTTCAATTTGCTTCTCTGAGGTCACCATGACTAATATAGGACTAGACATTACAGTGAATATTTAATCATTATTATTGGCATTCTGATTATTGATTGATGCTTGGTAGAAGGCTAGATAGTGGTCCATTTTGAGGAATGGAGTCCTTGGAAAGTAATTGATGGAGAGTAAAAAGACTGCATAGTGAAGAAACTGGGAATGAACACTAGGAAGAATTGAAATCGAGAGGAGGCAGGACAACAATGCAAGTAATAGTGTAGCTTCTTAGAATTATTATGTAGCAGACATCTGCACTAAGTGCTTCAGGTTTATGATCTAGTTTGTTCCTCATGACAACACTTTGAAGTAGCTATTACCTTCCCTATTTTATACACAGAGTGAGGTTCATAGGGGTTAACTAATCTGCTAAGGATCCCACAAGTAATGTAAGAAAGATGGGTCCAAGATCCATGACCAGATTTCTCTGTCAACAGTCAGCTCAAATGGGAAGAAGAAAAATAATAGAAAAAGAAGCAAAAGAAAAGCCATGGCACCTTCTTTCTATAAAAACAAACGTTAGAACAGAAAAAAGCAGGAAGAGAAATTTCACTGTAACTTTAGGGATTGAAAGGCCACAGGGACTTCAGATTCTGTTGAGACATCTGCATATTCATTTAAGGTCACTAGGATAAAAAAGGTCAGAAATGTCTCAGAGGGGGAAAAAAAAAAACAAAAAACCCCACTTGATCAGAAATCTCTGTAAAGATTATCTGTTGCTAGGATTAGTTTCCAAGTCAGCTGATCTTCAGGGATTAGGTAGGAGAAACTTTGATGTGAAATCCCACTTTGCCTCGTTTTAGACTGATTGTGATGAAAGAGTGTGACATGAGGCTTATGGCTTATGTGTGAAGAAATAACTGAAGGGATAATGAGTCCTGAAGAACAGTTTTTACAGCAAACAGCATGAAGTAGTGAGCCAAAAACTGCTCACATATTATTCAAGAATGAAATTGTTGTTGGAGATAATATAATTAGGTGGAAGACATACTGTAGTAAGTCAACATAATATAATCCTGGGTAGGTTTTTGATATGCAACCTGGGAGTATGAAGGTTTGGTGGTACTGTGACAAGTGAGTCCTAAAATAAACACTCTGAAATCTTATATCCAGTTAGAGTTTCTTTTAGATGTTGTGGACACTGAGATCTGAATCATAAATGGAAGTCCAGGGAGCATGTCAGCTTAGATGTATCAAAAGACACAATTACAACAATTTAGTCTGAGGAACTCAGCTGGCTTTATTTTCAGTTCTAGAATAGAGTAACATTTCATTCCATAAAGTAGAATAAGTGTTTCTATGAGTTGAGCAGAAGTGGTTGGTTTTATAGATGGAAATGCTGAGAAAGCAGAAACAAAGATGAAAAAAATGGATTGGTCATTTCAAAGTTCCTTTCCTTTAAAGGTGGAATGGGAGGGCAGAAAAAAAGATTGGTTAACATGAGGTTATTTCGGGTTACTTTTTTTTTAAATATAAGGATCAATGCAGAAGGAGCCTCATTATTATATCAACTGGATCTAGCCTGTTTGGGAAATGTGACTGTCATCTCTTCTGATTTCTTGGAAGGTCAGATAACAACTTAGTTTCCTTAGCAATATGGAACTTTAGCATGAGTGACTCCATCTGATTTTTACCCTGGGTTGTTGGATCCAGTGCAAGAGCCTTGTCTAAAACAATGGTCTCTTACAATTTTTATTTAACAGGCTGTTCCATGCTTAGATGCTTCAGACAAGAAGGAGAGGGACCAAATGACACATGAAATCTACACCAAAAGGCCTGTTGTCTCTAGAGTCACAACAGAACAATGATGAGGAAGGACACAGTTACAGAAACAAAATAGACATTATCCAGATGCAAGGACTCAGGCCTCAGGGACATACAGAAAACTGAGGTAAACAGGAGAGATATGTAGGCTGAAGGAGAAAAAAGTAGAAGGAAGAGCTTTGAAAAAAGGAGTGAAGATAGAAAATGACATAGAAGAGGAACAAAATAAATTAAAATTAGGTATCAAAATCCAAGGAAGCTCAAGTCTCTTTTACAAAATGCCATAGTATTTGCATATAACCCACAAACATCCTACCATGTGCTTGATTTAAAAAAAAATTTTAAGTCAGGATCTTGTTATGTTAGTCCAGGTTGGCCTCAAACTCATGATTCTCCTGCCTCAGTCTCCCAAGTGCTGAGATTATAGGCATGTGCCACCAACTCTGGTCCCCTACATATTTCAAATCTAGATTAATTGTAATACCTAATTCAATGTAAATGCTAGGTAAATAGTTGTTATGGTGTACTGTTGAAGGAGTAATGACAAGGAAAAAAGTCTACATATTCAGTACAGATATATTTTTTCACTAATTTTTTTGGGGGGTTGCTGGAGATTGAATTTAGGGGATTGTGTATTCCTAGAATGTTTTCAGTCTGTGGTTTCATCCACTGATGGAGAACCTGTGGATATGGAGGGTGAACTACATTTGTATGTTTGCATGATATAGGAGATGAACTGTTGCAGATTTTGACTCCTATTTCTCTCCTATTAATGGTGTGAGCTTTACAGGGGACCTATAAAATGAAGAGTTAGAAACCCTCCTACCTCACAGGGTTTTGTGATGATCAACTAAGATTATGATATGAAGAACATTTTGTAATCTCCATAAAACCCTTTGCTGACTATGCTGCTATTTATTAGTAGGCAGGCTCTTAAGAAATCATGTGGTCTAAACTGTTAGCCCAAGTGATTAAGTGGAGAAAAAGAATATTTAACAGTATTTCCAGATGAGGAAAGCTGTCATGAGCTTCCATTTCACACTGAGCGTTTCTGCCATAGCTTTGGCTTGTATCCACCCATTGCTGAGGGTAAGGCCATTTATTTGTGCTATATTAAATAGCAATATTTAACAGGCAACTATAACAGGTCTTTTTTCCTTACATGCAACTCAGTATTTTAAGAGCTAGCTCATGTTTGATTTTCTCCATGTAGTCTTTCCTAACCGCTATTGGAATGCAAAGAGCTCTTTCCTCTGGATTTTTCTGGACTTTCTATTTGTACAATACTTTCCAATGCAAATTATAATCTCTAAGGGCATATTGTCTTCTCCTCCTTCCCCTTCTCCCCTCCTTTTTCTCCTCAAGTCCTGTTCATTTGATTTGTCCCTGAAAAGTGACTTTTTGGTTTATGACATTGTGTATACTTACCATATAAATAAACACATGCAGTGAAAGAAAGAAATGTACAACTAGATAGTTGACAGTTTATCACAGTAAATAGTTATATACATATGGAAACTTTTTTTTTTTTACCAAGAAAGAAAAATTAGGCTCATTATTCTTTGGAAATTTAGAAGATTAAGGTGAAAGGATCCTGTTCCACCCAGAAAGTCTGTTATTTTGAGTCTTTCTTAAAGTTTTTATTTGCTTTTTTTTTTTGGCAATACTGGTGGTTGAACTCAGGACCTCACGGTTGCTAGATGGGCCCTTTATCGCTTGAAAAACTCTGCTAGACCTTTTTGTGTTGGTTATTTTTGAGAAAGGGTCTTACTTTATGACTGAGCCAGCCTGGACTGCTATCTTCCCATCTGTGCTTCCCAGCATAGCTGGGATGACAGGTACACACTACTATATGCAGCCATCAGTTGAGATGGGGTTCTCTTGAACTTTTTGCCTGGGCTGACCTTGAATCATGATCCTCCCAATCTCCAGTTCCCAAGTAGTCAGGATTTACAAGCTTGAGCCACCAAGCTTGGCAAACATTTCTTATAGTTTAAGATGTATTTGAAAGCAATGCAAAATTAGAAATTTTGTTTCATATTGCATGTGTAGTTTCTTAAAGCTCTTACCATATGAGTATGCATTTTCTTGTGCTTACTGGTAAATTAAGTCTTAGATTTATTTGTGGTTTTGGTTTTTTTCTTTTAAAGATCAGCCTACTGTCTGGTTGATTCTCCTATTAGTCAATGGGATAGCAGTCTTTCTCATCTTAATGAGATGTTAATGAGAAACTTGCAAAAAGACACTGACCCACTGTACTTACTACCTTGCTATAGAAAGGTGCAGTCAGGACTCCCCCTGGTGGGCATGAGGAACTCCAGAACTTTGCTTTTCTCCTGTGAGGCAGATAGAACAGGGAACTAGAACATGCAGGAATATTTGGGCTACTTCTTTCATTCAAATTTCCAATTGTTTTCTTTTGTATGGTGTGTCTATTGCTTTTATCAATCTCTGGTTTCTTCTTGTTGGTTTTTAGGCAGTGTTGATCAAGCAAAGGATATAACAAACAAACCTAACATACCAAACCAATTGTAGTTCATTGACTATAGTTATGGTGAACCTATAGTTTCCAATCAAGAAAATATCACCTTCAGGGGGAGAGGGTGAGGGAGGGGGGCAGGGGGGAGAAATGACCCAATGTATGCACATGTGAATAAATGAATAATAATAATAATGATAATAATAATAATAATAAAAGAAAGAACAACTTCTTAGAGTATTAACTTTCACAGAACTTACAAATAAATTTCAGATAGATAGAAAAGGTATTGAAGAGAGAAATGTATCCGCTTTTACCTTGTTTATGTGTCCCCATTGCCTAGAAAATATCAGGTATATTGAATAGCACTCAATAAATGTTTGTCAATGAGTGATTTTTTAAAAAAAGAAAATATCACCTCTGAATTCTTGACTATGCAATAGTAATGGTTCCTATAGCATTCTGATATGCTGTTAAAAAGCGAACACTGATGGACAATGAATAATTGAGCACACTTAACATGTGTTGGGCACAGTGTAATGTGTGCTAAACAAAAATCATGGGAAGCCACTGTTTTGCACTGAGCAACCCTTGCACTAGGTCTAAGAGACCAGACCAAGCCAAAATGAGTCAGTCATGCTAAACATCACCTAATCAAACTGAAATTTTAAGGAAAAGTGGAGAGATCCCTAAATAGAGCAGTTCTTCCTGAAAGCAGAAGATTCTAGTCTATAATATAATAAAGACTTTCCTTCTGCTTTAATCCTTACCAAAAAATAACCTGGGGCTGGGTGGTGTAGCTCAGTAATGTGTACGGTCCTGAGTTCAAGACCCAGATCACAAAAAAAGAAAAGAAAGTAATCTGACATTAACCAATTAGTTTTACTTGATTGTAACTTTTATTATTCTGTGTCCTGCTCTCACCTTATGAAACTCACTGTTCTGCTATTGCTCTGTGGGAGCTCTCATTCTACTTTGTAGAATGGAGGCTGCTTCAAATTTCACAAGTTGTTGATAAAAGCCAGTTTGATCTATAAGTAAATTTGTTGCAATTTTGTCTTTTGACAAACATTTCATATGCATTTTATCTTCATGACAGCTCTGTATGATAATCCTATTATCCCTGTTTTATAAGGACTCAGAGGGGTTAAATGACCTGACCAAGAGCCCTTATCTCTTTGTTAGAGATACCACCTGAGTGCTCATTAATGGACAGCTGAATACCAAGCATGGTTATGGCATAAATTGATAAAAATAATCCCCCTCAAAACTACACTATATCTGCACTGCCATGTCTTTTGCAGTACTCGTCATAACCACCAAGATAAGGAATCAACTGGCATGACCATCAACAAATGAATAGATGAAGGTAATATACTGTAAATACAGGGGAATACCCTTCAGCCACAAAGAACAATGAAATCCTATCATTTGCAGCCACATGGATGGACCTGGATATTATGTTAAATGAAATAAGCCAGGGTCAGAAAGACAAGTGCTACATTTTCTGACTTACATATGGAATGTAAAGATGTTGAGCTCATAGAAGTTGAAGGTACAGTGGTGGTTTCAGAGGCCGAAGGGGTAGGGGGAAAAGATGGGGAAATGTTGATCAGTGAATACTAAGTTACAGTTAGATAGGAGCAAGAAGTTCTGTTGTGCTATTTCACAGTAAAATTGATACAGATAACATCTTACATACTATATATCTGAAAGACCCAGAAAAATTCAGGCACTGGTGGCTCATGCCTGTAATCCTAGTTATTTGAGAGGCTGAGATTGGGAGAATCTCAGTTCGAGGCCAGCTCAGGCAATTGTAGCACAATGCCTGTCATTTCAGGTAAGGCTGGAAGTGTAAAATAAGAGAATGGTGGTCTGGTCAGCTCAGGCAAAAAGCAAGACCCTATCTCAAAAACAATTAGAGCAAAAGGGCTAGAAATGTGACTTAAGCATTAGTGTGCCTGCTTAGCAAGTACAAAGCCCTAACTGCAAACCCAGGTTCAGCCAGGAAAAGAAAAAGCTAGAAGGATTTTTAAATGTTTTCACCATAAATGGTAAATGAGATGTTTAAACTAATTTAAAAATTATACAATGTGTGTTGAAGTATCATGATGCTCCATTAATGTGTACAACTTTTATGTTATAATGTGCCAGTAAAAATTTCATTTAATTAGTAAAATTAAAATAAAAACTATAATTAAAAAAATGTTGGTTAGGGCAAGATGACTACTCTGAACCGATCTCAGCCTTGAAACTTGCTCACTACTCTTCCTTAAAACTTTACTGGCACTGATGCCTCATACCTGTAATCCTAGTGACTCAGTAGGTAGAGATCAGGAGGACCATAGTTTGAAGCCAGCCAGGGGAAATAGTTCGCGAGATCCCATCTCAAAAAAACCCTTCACAAAAAAGGGCTGGTGGAATGGTTCAAGGTGTAGGCCCTGAGCTCAAGCTCCAGTGCCACAAAAAACAAAACAAAACCAAACCAACAACAATGAAACCTCACTGTTGGTGCTGGGGATGTATCTCCATAGTAGAGTGCTTAGCATGCCTAAGGCCCTGGGTTCAAATCCCAGTGTCCCACCAAAAGACAAATAAACCCCCCACAAAGTTACTATTGTTTCATTCTTATTTCCCTGACCTCGGACTCTGGATTTGGATCCGTGTTCTTCGGCATTTGTATTTATTTTTTCCACCTCATATATTCAAATCCCAGTGTCCCACCAAAAGACAAATAAACCCCCCACAAAGTTACTATTGTTTCATTCTTATTTCCCTGACCTCAGACTCTGGATTTGGATCCCTGTGTTCTTCGGCATTTGTATTTATTTTTTACACCTCATATATCTAATCATATAATCAATAATGGCCTGATTACTTGTCTCTAACACTAACTTTCTCTTCTACTAAGAGTTGATGGGGTTGGTGGTGTGTGTTGGTAAATTGGAAAACTTAGTGAGGAGGAATTGCTCCAGTCTTGTTATTTACAGCCTGGCAAACAGTAGCTCTTCAATAATCCTCTGTAGAAATTGCTATAAAAAGACCTTCTAATTTTATTATTTTTTTTTTCATTTTTCTTTTATTATTCATATGTGCATACAAGGCTTGGTTCATTTCTCCCCCCTGCCCCCACCCCTTCCCCTTACCACCCACTCCGCCCCCTCCCGCTTCCCCCCCTCAATACCCAGCAGAAACTATTTTGCCCTTATCTCTAATTTTGTTGTAGAGAGAGTATAAGCAATAATAGGAAGGAACAAGGGGTTTTGCTGGTTGAGATAAGGATAGCTATACAGGGAGTTGACTCACATTGATTTCCTGTGCGTGGGTGTTACCTTCTAGGTTAATTCTTTTTGATCTAACCTTTTCTCTAGTACCTATTCCCCTTTTCCTATTGGCCTCAGTTGCTTTAAGGTATCTGCTTTAGTTTCTCTGCATTAAGGGCAACAAATACTAGCTAGTTTTTTAGGTGTCTTATCTATCCTCACCCCTCCCTTGTGTGCTCTCGCTTTTATCATGTGCTTATAGTCCAATCGCCTTGTTGTGTTTGCCCTTGATCTAATGTCCACATATGAGGGAGAACATACGATTTTTGGTTTTTTGAGCCAGGCTAACCTCACTCAGAATGATGTTCTCCAATTCCATCCATTTACCAGCGAATGATAACATTTCGTTCTTCTTCATGGCTGCATAAAATTCCATTGTGTATAGATACCACATTTTCTTGATCCATTTGTCAGTGCTGGGGCATCTTGGCTGTTTCCATAACTTGGCTATTGTGAATAGTGCTGCAATAAACATGGATGTGCAGGTGCCTCTGGAGTAACAGTCTTTTGGGTATATCCCCAAGAGTGGTATTGCTGGATCAAATGGTAGATCAATGTCTAGCTTTTTAAGTAGCCTCCAAATTTTTTTCCAGAGTGGTCGTACTAGTCTACATTCCCATCAACAGTGTAAGAGGGTTCCTTTTTCCCCGCATCCTCGCCAACACCTGTTGTTGGTGGTGTTGCTGATGATGGCTATTCTAACAGGGGTGAGGTGGAATCTTAGTGTGGTTTTAATTTGCATTTCCTTTATTGCTAGAGATGGTGAGCATTTTTTCATGTGTTTTCTGGCCATTTGAATTTCTTCTTTTGAGAAAGTTCTGTTTAGTTCACATGCCCATTTCTTTATTGGTTCATTAGTTTTGGGAGAATTTAGTTTTTTAAGTTCCCTGTATATTCTGGTTATCAGTCCTTTGTCTGATGTATAATTGGCAAATATTTTCTCCCACTCTGTGGGTGTTCTCTTTAGTTTAGAGACCATTTCTTTTGATGAACAGAAGCTTTTTAGTTTTATGAAGTCCCATTTATCTATGCTATCTCTTAGTTGCTGTGCTGCTGGGGTTTCATTGAGAAAGTTCTTACCTATACCTACTAACTCCAGAGTATTTCCTACTCTTTCTTGTATCAACTTAAGAGTTTGGGGTCTGATATTAAGATCCTTGATCCATTTTGAGTTAATCTTGGTATAGGGTGATATACATGGATCTAGTTTCAGTTTTTTGCAGACTGCTAACCAGTTTTCCCAGCAGTTTTTGTTGAAGAGGCTGCTATTTCTCCATCGTATATTTTTAGCTCCTTTGTCAAAGATAAGTTGCTCATAGTTGTGTGGCTTCATATTTGGATCCTCTATTCTGTTCCACTGGTCTTCATGTCTGTTTTTGTGCCAGTACCATGCTGTTTTTATTGTTATTGCTTTGTAATATAGTTTGAAGTCAGGTATTGTGATACCTCCTGCATTGTTCTTTTGACTGAGTATTGCCTTGGCTATTCGTGGCCTCTTGTGTTTCCATATAAATTTAACAGTAGATTTTTCAATCTCTTTAATGAATGTCATTGGAATTTTGATGGGAATTGCATTAAAAATGTAGATTACTTTGGGGAGTATCGACATTTTTACTATGTTGATTCTACCAATCCATGAGCATGGGAGATCTCTCCACTTTCTATAGTCTTCCTCAATCTCTTTCTTCAGAAGTGTATAGTTTTCCTTGTAGAGTAGACCTTCTAATTTTAAAAACTGATTTTTTTTTTCCTCTCATGCAAAGAAAAAAAAATAGGGGTCTTTTTAGAAAATTGCCTTGGGAGTGGTAAACTTACCAGTGGCCAACCATTTCTCTGTAATATGTAGCAAACAACTTTGAATATTTGTGCTGCTTTTACTAAGTGACATGTTTTAGGGTGGGGAAGGCAAGCTAAGTCTGTATTATGTGAGAGATGCCATGAGAGACGTTTAAATTTATTATCTGTAACCCTGGCAAGGTAGGTACAATCTCCCTTTTATATGCTAAAAAGAGAAAAAAAAACAGGCTGTATTAGTCAAGATTCTCAAGAGAAACTGAACCAATAGGCTGAAGACACAGAGAGCTAGAGGTAGAAATAGATTTATTATAAAGAATTGGTTCGCATGATTGTGGAGGCTGACAGGATTTGCAGGACGAGTCAGCAAGCTGGAGCCCCAGGAGAACAGCTGTGTCTTTTCCATCTGAAGGCCTACAGGCTTAAGTCTCAGGAACAGACAGTTTCAGTTCAAAGGCAGTCAGGTGTAAAGAATTCCTTCTTCCTGGAGGAGGGTCAGTATTTCCTGTATGTGTCTATTCTACTCTCTCTCTTTCTCTCTCAGTGCTGGGGATTGAATCCAGGGCCTTGCACATGCCAGTCAAGGACTTTACCACTGAGCTACACTCCGAATCCAGGACAGCCTTTTTGTTCTATTGGGGCCTTCAAAGGATTGGATGAGGCTCACTTTAGGGATAGGAATATGCTTTTACTCAACCTACCAATTTAATTGTTAATTTTACCCAATAACATTTCCAGAAATGCCCCAAAGAATGTTTGACCAAATATTTGGGTACTCTGTGGCCATGTCCAATCGACACATAAAATTAACCATCACAGAGAATAATTTCTTCAAGATTTCAACTAATTAAGGGTACCCATCCACATTGCCCCAGAAGGTAATAAATTCAATTAGCAGGCGTGCCAGTGTAATGTCAGAAACTTGTCTTTTCCACAGCAACTTTTTTCTTGTTTTTCTTCTAATTAATACAATATTTATTGCCTTCCCCCGTCACACCCAGACCCAACAACTTTCTCCCAACCGCCTGGGGAAGTATAGGAAAAGGAAAATATAAACCAAAGAGAAAAAGAACTATGGGAGGTGGGAGATGGCTCTTTCACATGATGACGAACCCCATGGCCTGTGAGAAGGCAAAGCCCAGAAAGGTGTAGGAAAAGGGCTGTTGCTTTAAAGAGTTCCTGGCATAACTGAAGAGGCTCTCAAATGCAGTCCCTGCCCCAGAGGCAGGCATCCCAAATGTGGCAGCTGCTGTTGTTCTGATGTCCCTTGAAATGGAGCTGGTTTAGAAACTGTGGCTAGGTTCTCCCTCATATGTGGACATTAGATCAAGGGCAAACACAACAAGGGGATTGGACTATGAGCACATGATAAAAGCGAGAGCACACAAGGGAGGGGTGAGGATAGGTAAGACAACTAAAAAACTAGCTAGCATTTGTTGCCCTTAACGCAGAGAAACTAAAGCAGATACCTTAAAGCAACTGAGGCCAATAAGAAAAGGGGAACAGGTACTAGAGAAAAGGTTAGATCAAAAAGAATTAACCTAGAAGGTAACACCCACGCACAGGAAATCAATGTGAGTCAATTCCCTGTATAGCTATCCTTATCTCAACCAGCAAAACCCCTTGTTCCTTCCTATTATTGCTTATACTCTCTCTACAACAAAATTAGAGATAAGGGCAAAATAGTTTCTGCTGGGTATTGGGGGGGGGAGAGGGAGGGGGAGGAGTGGGTGGTAAGGGAGGGGGTGGGGGCAGTGGGGAGAAATGAACCAAACCTTGTATGCACATATGAATAATAAAAGAAAAATGAAAAAAAAAATTAAATTAGTGTATATTAAATGTACAAAGGGGTTTCATGGGGATATTTCCATACGTGCATTTAATGTACATTGATTAAATTCACTCCCTCTATTACTCTTTCAAAAAAAAAAGAAACTGTGGCTAGGGACAAGTGAGGCCAGGGGAATGGGAGGCTGCCAAGCTCCTGAGGTGGTCACCTGGCCAAGTCTAGTTATTTCAAAACCGCCATAGACAGTGGTCAGCCCAGAAGCTGAGAAGATGAAGAAGAAGGTGAAGACAAACTTGGAGTACCTTCTCAGGGGGTGAGGGGCTCTGGCAAGACAGCTACTCTCACTGCAGAGAAGACCCATGGTTTTTTTTTTTTTTTTCATAGATTTGAAAAAACCCCAATCATACTTCTAATTATGACACATCATGTACATACTGCCTTAAAATAAGCTGACCTGGATAGCTTTGAAGTGCTGGAGGTCAAACCCAGGGCCTCATACATGCTGGATAAGCAAGCACTCTACTGCTGAGCTATACCCCAACCCTAAATGGCATTATTTTTTTTTCTTGGTGGAACTGCACTTGCAAAGTAGGCACTCTACTGCTTGAGCCATACCTCAGTCCATTTTGTTCTGGCTATTTTGGAGATGGGGATCTCTCAAACTATTTGCCTGGCCCCCAGATTTCAGCTGCCCAAGGAGTTAGGATTACAGATATGAATCACCTGTGCCCAGTGCCTGGATAGTTTTTTTTTTTTTTTGGTATGGTACTGGGCTTTGAACTGCTTGCCAAGCAGGCACTCTATCACTTGAGCCATCTGCCAGCCCTTTTTTTGTGTTGGAGTTTCTGATATAGGACTGTGCACTCATTTTGCACAGTTTGGTCTCAAATTGCATTCCTCTTGATCTCTGCCTCCTGAATAGTTAGGATTATAGGAGTGAGCCACTGGCGCATGGCTTGCTTTAAATATTGCTAGTTTAGCCATAGGTCGAATTAGGTAGCTTAGAATATAGCCAATCTTGTAAGGAAAAAATATATATTCAGGAAATTTACCTAATAGAAAAAAATGTTTAGAGTATTAGATGTAGAGAGTCAAATTTGAAAAAAATTACTGGGGTTTGACAAATACTTCTTGGCAATTAGGTTTGTATTCTTTAAGCTGCAGTAAAATCTATTAATTAAAACAAGTATTTATTGAACATCTGAGATAAACTTATACCTACTTTAGTTACTGAGAATACTATAATTATCAAATTTGAAATGTTGTTCCTTGTCAGAGGTTTAAAAATAGTGAGTTCTGGAACATCATCAATGATTTCCCAAAACAGATGGCCAGAGCACAGGGAAGTCACAAAGTACACTGCTGTAGGTGTCCAAATTTTGGGAGGTACAGAAGTACTTCGGGATGAGGGACTTAAATGCACATACATGGTGATGCTAAATTACAAAATGTGACTTATAGTTTAATATTTTCTGAGACTCTACACTAGGTGGCACCCTGGGTCAGGGCTGAAGCAGAAAGGAAATGTCAATGTTATTTTAGCTTCAGTGCTAGAAGCAGCTTCCCTGTGGATTCTAAGAGGAATAGTGTTGAGAGAAAGGAATGAAGTTGCTGTAAGTGATGACCAAAATGCTCTTTGTTGGAAGGCAAGCATTCTACCACTTGAGCCACACACCCCACCCCCAGCCCTCAAAAAAACCTTCCCAGACTTTCCTCTTCAGCACAATTCCTGGCAACTTCAGTCAGTACGTTATGTATGCAATTCCTTTGTTTATGAAACATTTCCTGGTACTGGAGATTGAACCTAGGGCCTGCACAAAGCCCAGATTTCTTAGCCCATAAAACTTCTTCTCCCTTTCTAAGGAAAGAGAGATGCTCAGTTACCACCCTCCTTTGCAAATCTCCACAGTATGTAGTTATGGCTTAGTTACAGGTTGAGAGGGATTAGGATTGACAGGACATTGCCCTTAATTTGGGACCATGATGGTAAAGTGAAAGGAAGTAAAAACTATGTTCTTTATAATTAATAATATTCCAGGAAGCCTAAAGGAAATTTGCCAATAATCAGATATGAAAAGTTTCACATATACAAACTATGTATCAAAATCAATGAAACTGTGCTAATACCTCGGCAACAAACACATCTCAAAACTTTAGAAAGGAACTTGAGTTAGTGGTTCTTAGACTTTTAGATTTCATGGAGCAATTAAAAAAAATTGTAGCGACCAATATGGGGCTGACAACTTCCTTTCTTTAATGAAATGTTGAAAGTACTATTAGTTCCTTTAAATAGTTTTACTTGACAAGGGACTAGCAAGCACAAAGCCCTGAGTTCAAAGCCCTGTACTAAATAAAAAAAAAAAAAAGGAAACTTCAATACCAAATTTGGGATTACCTTACAATAAAAATACAACCTTCTTTTTGGATGGTTTTTTTTCCTGGATAGCTGAAAATCTAATCTTGGCTGAGACAAGTGACTAAAATGACATTTAGATCAATCACTTCATTTTAAAAAGCTGAGAAACAAGTGGCTCTCTGAGGCCACTTAATGTTAAAATTGGGGGTGGGGGGGGCACGACTGGGTGTGGTGGTCCCTGCACTTGGGAGGCTGAGGCAGGAGGACCTTGAGTTTGAGGCCAGCCTGAATTACAGTGAGACTTTGTCTCAAAAAAAAGGGCAGAGAAAGCACAGTAGAGTAATACACCCTCCAGACACCCGAACACTACTTGGGTTACTAATTAGGAAACTTAGTCAATGTTTATCACAAACACCTCCACAACAAATGTAAAATCAAATAATTCCACCTATTTTGTAGTAAAAATACTTGGTTTACATAGTGGTAGTCATTATAATCTATAAAGGAAAACAATCCCAAGTTATTACCATTATATAACCTATGTCATAAATATTCTCAACTATATGGTGTCTATGGATGCCTAATAAATATTTGTTGCACAAATAGGCAAACGTCACCCTAAACACTGCAAACAAGACTCTTCGACCTAACATCGTATCTTAGTGCACAAATCACTAGAACAAAAATACTGTAGAGAGAAAAAGATGGGGGCGCCATTTCTCTGGCAGCCCAATCTAATGAAAAGGTAATTTGAAACTTAAGGGACTTAAATACAATAGTAATTTTTGTGAAAAAAATTCTCACATTAACCTAGCCATGTCCACTTTAGTTTTTTGGTTAAGTAATACGAAAATGTTTTAATGTCATAAAGGAAATTAGTTCAAAAGCAAAATTTTAACATGATGCTGAAACTTAATTTGCCTAATTACTTTGGACTATTACACTGCCCAAGAGCTGTATTTCACAGTAAGGTGATTACTTTGAAATACAGTTCTGAGAATGGGTACTAGTATAAGAAAAACAAAATTAATCATTTCAAATTTAAAATACAGTTCTGTTAAAAGTATATCCCTTTATCAGAAACTTTGGGAGTTTATGGATTTTTCTTTAAAAAAATTAACATTAAAAAGCACGATCTCTTTTACTGACTCACTCATACTAACTTAAAACAGTGGGAGTAGGCATGAAAAAAATTTACCCTAAGAAGCTGATAAGGTCGGCAGGATTTTAGATTTTGTAGGAAGATATCCCTTATAGACAGGTCCAGGCCAGTCAACCCAGGCTACTTAAGACTAGTATGCAGGCTGAGATGTGGTGGCTGTGGTTTGAGGTCAGCTGGGGAAAAGTCAGTGAGATCCCACCTCAGCCGATAGCTGATAGCACGCACCTCTCATCCCAAACTACGTGGGATGTTGAAATGGGAGGATTGCAGTTCCAGGCAAGCCCCAGGAAAAAACGTCTGCAAGACTCCCATTACAAAGGAAAAAAGCTGGGCATGGTGGTGACTGTCACTCTAGCTATTAGAAACCTAAAATAAGAGGACTGCAGTCCAAGCCAGCCCGGGCAAAAAGTGACCTTATCTCCAAAATAATCAGGGCAAAAAGGGCTGGAGGCATGGTTCAAGTGGTAAAGCACCTGCCTAGTAAAGGGCTAGAGGCATGGAGATCAAACCCCAGTAACACTGGGAGAGGGGTGGGGAGTAGGGGGTGTGGGGGGTGGCAGAAGCCCCAAAACAAACAAAATGGTATACGGATGGATATAGTAGTATATGAAGTACATACCTGTAATAACAGAACTCTGAAAACTGAAGCAGGAGGATCATGAGTTTGAGGCCATCCTAGTCTACATAGGGACACCTTGTCTCAAAAAAAAAAGAAAAAACAAAAAACTTAGTAAGTCAACTAGTGTATAAAACTTTTGGTATCAACCACTGTTTAATAGATAATACTGAACATGGTTGAGTGCTTGCCTAGCATGTGCGAGGCCTGGGTTCCAACCCCAGCACCATAACACACACACAATCAGTGATCATATATAATTTAGGAATGTTGCTGTCTGGTATTAGATTCTTCCAAGACAACTGGATTTTAACACATGCAACTTGTCATAGATTACTACTGAGAATTTAAGTGTACTAAATGTTTACCTGTTTTATCAATTTCATGTTAGCACTTTGCCCAAATTACGAATTTTGACTTTCCCTTCTAACCCATAAAATCCCTAAACCTAATATATTAATCTTTCCTGTCTTAATCCTTTTATTGCTTCTAATTATTTTCAATGTTCTTAATTCTTTGGACTAGTAACGAATGCAATGTTTAGTCTTCAAAGAATACTACATAAAATGCTCATCTTTAAATCTTTGTTTTTAAGAAAAAGAGCATATGCTCTGAAAGAGGATATAATTCTTTAGTGGTTTTTTTTTTTTAGCTGTACTGTGGTTTGAGTTCAGGACCGTGTGCTTGTTAGGCAAGTGCTCCATCACTTGAGCCATGTCCTAGCTGTGATGATATAATTATTTTTTTCTACCTAAAATAGTTTCTTTGCTGGTATAAGTCATGCACTTAATTATCCAGAGGACTTCTCATGCCTTTGATGTATCCTTGTGACTGCCATTCCGTCATGGGTGTGTGATCAAGAGACTTGAATGTGTATGCTCCTCTTCCTTCTAGGCCTTCAGAGTTTAAGTGCTTGCCACTCTTTGGGCTAGAATTCTGGAACACTACATTTCAAGACTTTCTTCATGACTACTTTAGCTCTACTATCACGGTGATCTAAAACTCTACTACTGATTTCTTTAACGGACAAAGTAAATACCCATGAAGATGAACCGAAAGAAGCTGCTGTCCCTTTATTATTGATTTTACTGACTTACCAAATAGAATGGCGTTCTTAGTTCATTTGGATTGAAAACACAGAAACCATACTTTTCTTAGTGTCATTACCACTGTCAAGAATAAAATCAAGATTATAACAGGTTTTTCCTAGAATGTATTAAGAAATTAGTGTAGCTTGATCACACCCTATTTATTTTCTAGGTTAACTACGTAGTATGAAAAGATGGTACTTTTTCTTTCAAACTTACAAGTACAATCTGCATATACATGATTTTGAGAACAATTTAATTCATTAACTGCAAGATACAACTATATACTAAGATCATTATTTTAAAGAAATGGATCCTTACAAGACCAAAATAACCCACAGGCCATGAGGTTGGTTTATCCTTTTTCTTTTCTCTCTCTTTTTTTTTTTTTTGGTTTAAACAAATGTGCACCACAATGTTTCAACAAGTAAGGCAAATACCATGAATGTGAAAGCTGAGGATTGCAATGTACCACATCTAGAACCCAGGGGAGGTGAATTTGACAGAAGCAGCAATCATTCTAATTAAACAATCAGGTAACATCATGACACACAGGTTTGCCGAATCAAGACTGTCCATTAAGTTTCTTTTTTCTTGATGATCAGAGGTCCCACGTTGTCACCAGTCTCTTCGTTGTGTTTTGTGTGAGCCCCATCACAGAATGGGAACTAGGAAGGGAAAGAGAGAATGTGAGACAGCTAATCCCCAAATCAGAATTATGCTTGGCAGGGTGGGGTGTGATGCTTAATTTACACACATCTTAACTTAGATTTTCCTTGGCTACCTTATGTAGGCTTCCTTAAAGAGCCTATGTAAAACTCTTAAGTTGATACAAGAAAGAGTAGGAAATACTCTGGAGTTAGTAGGTATAGGTAAGAACTTTCTCAATGGAACTCCAGCAGCACAGCAACTAAGAGATAGCATAGATAAATGGGACTTCATAAAACTAAAAAGCTTCTGCTCATCAAAAGAAATGGTCTCTAAACTGAAGAGAACACCCACAGAGTGGGAGAAAATATTTGCCAGCTACACATCAGACAAAGGACTGATAACCAGAATATATAGGGAACTTAAAAAACTAAATTCTCCCAAAATCAATGAACCAATAAAGAAATGGGCAAGTGAACCAAACAGAACTTTCTCAAAAGAAGAAATTCAAATGGCCAGAAAACACATGAAAAAATGCTCACCATCTCTAGCAATAAAGGAAATGCAAATCAAAACCATACTAAGATTCCACCTCACCCCTGTTAGAATAGCCATCATTAGCAACACCACCAACAACAGGTGTTGGCGAGGATGCGGGGAAAAAGGAACCCTCTTACACTGTTGGTGGGAATGTAAACTAGTACAACCACTCTGGAAAAACATTTGGAGGCTACTTAAAAAGCTAAACATTGATCCACCATTTGATCCAGCAATACCACTCTTGGGGATATACCCAAAAGACTGTGACACAGGTTACTCCAGAGGCACCTGCACACCCATGTTTATTGCAGCACTATTCACAATAGCCAAGTTATGGAAACAGCCAAGATGCCCCACTACTGACAAATGGATCAAGAAAATGTGGTATCTATACACAATAGAATTCTATGCAGCCATGAAGAAGAACGAAATGTTATCATTCGCTGGTAAATGGATGGAATTGGAGAACATCATTCTGAGTGAGGTTAGCCTGGCCCAAAAGACCAAAAATCGCATGTTCTCCCTCATATGCGGACATTAGATCAAGGGGAAACACAACAAGGGGATTGAACTTTGATCACAAGATAAAAGCGAGAGCATACAAGGGAGATATGAGGATAGGTAAGACACCTAAAAAATTAGCTAGCATTTGTTGCCCTCAACGCAGAGAAACTAAAGCAGATACCTTAAAAGCAACTGAGGCCAATAGGAAAAGGGGACCAGGAACTAGAGAAAAGTTTAGATCAAAAAGAATAAACCTAGAAGGTAACACACATGCACAGGAAATTAATGTGAGTCAACTCCCTGTATAGCTATCCTTATCTCAACTAGCAAAAACCCTTGTTCCTTCCTACTATTGCTTATACTCTCTCTTCAACAAAATTAGAGATAAGTGCAAAATAGTTTCTGCTGGGTATTGAGGGGGTGAGGGGGAGAGGGAGGGGGTGGACTGGGTGGTAATGGAGGGGGTGGGGGCAGGGAGGAGAAATGACCCAAGCATTGTATGCACATATGAATAAAAAAAAGAGCCTATGTAAAATAAATACACAAATCAGGAGGAAGAAATCAACTGTGTATAGTACACATGTCATTACTTGAATCTCACTGAAATATCTGATTATAAATACTGAAAACCTTTTTCATGTCTACTTACTAGTTATGTTCCTAGTGTACTGTGTCTATTGCGTATTTATTTGTTAAAAATTGAACTCAGGGCGTAATACATGCCAGGCAAGTGATCTGTTCAAGCTGTATCCCAGTCCTATTTGTAAGATTTTCTCATTCATTCATTTAAAATCAATTTCTATGTGGCCACTTTGTTGATCTCTTTTGCAGCAATCTTTTCCCAAAACCTTTCCATTTTCTTAGTTTTCATATCCTTAGTTTCTCTACACTTTCATACAAATATGCCAATATTTCCATTTTTAATACCATTTGTGGAGAATTTTTCTTCAAGAGACATGATGAATATGTTTCCAATTTCTATCCCTTTTCACGATTTCACATTTTAGGTCTAACTAACATTTTTGTGTCCAGTGGGAGGCAAAGGGACAAAACTAAAGTTCTAAATGTACACTAAAGTGTTATTAAAAAGCTGAATCTTGGAAGACATTGATTTACTTTCATTCTTTTAAAAAACAGGTATTTATACAGCCTCTTCAAGTCATAACACATATTTTTATTTTAAAGAAGCTGTGCTCTAAGAAAATATTTTTAATCCAGAATTTCTCTGGACACTTTTCACTCTGATGTCCATTATCCTATAGTATTCTGTTGAGTATACATTGCAAAATACCATTCTAAAATCCACTTACTTCAGTATTAGTAGAGGCTGCTGCTTTATTCATAATTTTATCAAAATAAATTCTTCATAAAAAAGCATCTATTTATAGGCTGTTATCATATTGATTAGTTTACTGCACTGGGAATAAAAGTATTGCTAGAACTCATTTTCCTCCATCATTCTTTGCTAACTTTACTTATTATTACAGATAAGCTTGATAATTTTTTCCCATATTTTATTTCTCTTACAGTTTAATCTTCAGGTCTCATACATAGTCTATGATTATTTCTGCTATTTTATGTATTTGTTATGGTTAAAACTATTTTCATATCTGAATACTCTTGCTCTATGGACATCATTTGTTTTTTTGCATATATATCCTTCTTATTGTCAAACAATAAATTCAATGGTTCAGATGACTCCTCAGAATTTCTTTCAATATTTATGCTTTTTATCTTTTACATTTAACATCAAGTCTTGAGAACTAGCATTTTGAATTACTCTTGATATTTTCAATGCACCTACACTCTAGAAGCTAGAGCTTCACTGTTCAGTACATGGAACACTGCAGCATTGAGGAAATCTGTTTAGAAGAGCAAGTAAGAGTCCTGCCATTTAGGGAACTAATCACTTCATTGCTAGGTGAAGGGAGTATAATTTTAGACACCTGAAACTTGATCACGCTTAACTATGCTATCCAAAAGCCTCTCTCCAAAGATTAAAATAAAGCTGATTGCCAGAGGCTCATACCTGTAATCCCAGCTACTTGGGAGGCTGAAACCAGGAGGACTGCGGTGTGAGGCCAGCCCAGGCAAATAGTTCAAGTGACCCCATCACTAAAATAACCAGAGCAAAACGAACTGGAGGTGTGGCTCAAGCGGCAGAGTGCCTGCTTTACAAGCGTGAAGTCCTAAGTCAGTCCCTTAGCCCCCACCAAAACAAAACAAAACAAAACAAAACAAAAAAGATTATAGAATAGTATTTAGTTGATGCTACGGAAATCCAACTTTAACTTTATTAGCTGTATGTAATTGTAAGACATAATAATAATTAAAAATTATAGAAGAACTCAAGGTATCAGCATATCTTATATTCTCAGATGTAAATTTTATCCTGAGGTAGATGGCAGTGTAAACAAAATGTATGAAAAGCTTACACTATTTCTTTTTTTGGTCAGTAAAATGTGGTATGCAATATATTCGTATTAAAAATAAATCCTTGTAGCAAAAACACGAACCCAACGTTTCAATTTTTTCTTGGCACAGATGAGGAAGGAGGCTATAAAAATTAAGCTAAAATGAACCTACAGTAAAGCATTTCAAAGTGACATTATGTTTGAAAAACAAACACAAGCCAGTTTATAGTAAGAATAAAGTTTACACTGTAAAATGCTTCCTTTTTATAACAGCACATTCAAATAATTTCACTGTATTTACCCGCACAGGTTATAAAATGCATTTAAGAAAAATGAAATTTCTAAATAACTTACTAAAATGGCATAATTTTTTTTAATCTCTAGAAAAACTAATGCCTTCTCATATTACTTCCTTCCACAGATAGAATCAATAACAGGAGAGAAATCTTTACTGAAACACAGAAAAATCTTATAAAATGTAAGAAAGTCACACATCTAAAGATAGAATATATTTTTTTCTAAATTTACTTCTGCCTAGAAACTGAAATTGGCCTTTCTTCTTGCAAACAAAAATAAATATTTCTTCAAAGAGCAGTGAGTAGCAGATCCTAGCCATTTGTTAACAATTTTTTTTTCTTATTGGTGCTGGGGATCAAAACCAGGTCCTCCTGACACAGATGTCTTTTAGTAGAACTTTTTAAATATTATTTTTAACCCCAGGAATTATTGCCTTAAGTCATAACCATGTCCGAACTTGTGATCATATATGTAGTGATTTCTCATTTTAAGTTAAAGATTAAAGCTTTTTTTTTCCCAATCAAAAGCCAAAACGAGCAATTTCAAGATAGGACTATGAGTTTAATATCTTGTACATGTTAATGAAACAAATTTGAAATTCAGGATTCTCAATATAGTATAAATGAATGAATGGTAATTACTTGCCATTAAAATTCAAATGGCAAATTACGTAACAATTTAATTTTTTTCGGGAACTGCCTTGCTTTATTTACTTTGACCATTTCATGCAAGAGGAAACAAGTATTGTGTGGATATGTGCATTTAAACATACCTAGGAAGCACAGTAGTTATTGTGTCAAATAATAATGTAATGAAAACACGAGAATTTTATTAGCCCTTTTCTATTCTGAAATTTGTTAAAAATTTACATCTCAAATTCTTACATCTGTTAAACTGACAAGCAAAGAACTGAAACAAAAAAGACTTGAAGGTGTATTTAATTTACTTGGTGTACCATCAAATTCACTGTGGGATGCCAGTGTCTAAGTTGCAGAAAGAGGGTGAGAAGATAAAAGAATAAGGCTCAACAGGAAAACACCAGAGATCCTTGCCTTCAGAGTCTGCAGCAATCTCAGGGTCTCCATAAAAAAATACAAGATTTTTTTTTTTAATGAACTCCACAGCCCATTATATATCTGTCTTTAAGGTGATTTAAAATAGAAATAGATACTCCAGCTATCTATGCTAGACCTAAACTTTGTACTTTGTCAGGTTTTTGTTTGTTTGTTTTGTTTTTTTGCTAAGACAGGGTTTCTCCATATAGCTCAATCTGGCCTTGAACTCAAGATCTTCCTCACTTAGCATCCTGAGTGCTCGGATTACAGACATACACAACCACACATGGCTGAAACTTTGTACTTTTAATGAGAATTTTGATTCTATATTCCAAAGAAGTTGCCTGGAGTTATTTTGGCTAATAGCCACAAACCAAACTGAGAAATATGACTGCTTTGGTTGACATTCTAAAGAAAGCTAAAGTAATGAGAGCTTTGAGACTACCTTAGAAAACTGTATTTGACATTTTATACTGATCTTAGGTTCTTAATTTAATAAAACATAAAGATAATGGATACAATATAACCACCTTTCAAAGAGAAATTAAGATTTTATAAGACTGTCCTTCTGTGGACTGCCAAGGAACCTAGCCAACATTTGGAATGTTGGTTCTAAGACAAAACGGATTCAGTACAACTCATTTCTAAACCATTAATAGGATGCAGGTTTTCTAGCTCTCACATACGTCCTAAAAAAGGGAAACAAGACTACTATCATCACCACCACCACCAACAAAACAAAAATCATAATTCAAAACTCTCAAAACTACAAATGAAAGTAATTCTATTTCTCCCAAGCAGGTTAGGAGCCCTCCTCACCCCTGTCAGAATAGCTATCATTAGCAACACCACCACCAACAGGTATTGGTGAGGATGTGTACTTTGCTGGTGGGAATGTAATTAGTACAACCACTCTGGAAAAAAATTTGGAGGCTTCTTAAAAATCTAAACATAGATCTGCTATATGACCCAGCATTCCCACTCCTAGGGATATACCCAAAGGAATACAACACAGGTTACTCCAGAGGCACCTGCACACCCATGTTTATTGCAGTGCTATTCACAATAACCAAGTTATAGAAACAGCCAAGATGCCCTACTACTGATGAATGGATTAAGAAAATGTGGTATCTATACACAATGGAATTTTATGCAGCCATGAAGAAGAATGAAATCTTATCACTTGCAAGTAAATGGATGGAACTGGAGAACAAAATTCTGAGCAAGGTTAGCCAGGCCCAGAACCAAAAATCCTATGTGCTCCCTCATATGTGGACTTTATTTATTTATTTATTTATTTATTTCCTTTATTCATACGTGCATACAATGATTGGGTCATTACTCCCCCGTCCCCCTCCTTTTCCCCTCACCCCCTCCCTCACGCCCCCACCCCCTCGCTTCCAAGCAGGAACTGTTTTGCCCTTATCTCTAATTTTGTTGAAGAGAGAGTATAAACATTAATAAGGAGGACCAGGGGTTTTTGCTAGTTGAGGTGAGGATAGCTATACAGGGAGATTCCTAGCATTGCATCCATGTACATATGTGTTACTTTCTAAGTTGATTCTTATACAGCAAGGGGATTGGACTTTGGTCACATGATAAGGCGAGAACACACAAGGGTGGTATGAGGATAGGTAAGAAACCCCCAAAAAACAAGATAGCATTTGATGTCCTCAGTGCAAAGGAACTAATGCAGAAACTTTAAAGCATCAGAGGCCAATAGGAGAAGGGGACCAGGAACTAGAGAAAAGGTTAGTTCAAGAAGAATCAACTTAGAATGCAACACATATGTACAGGAAAGCAATGCAAGGAATCTCCCTGTATAGCTATTCTTATCCCAACTAGCAAAAACCCTTGGTCCTTCCTATTATTGCTTATATTCTCTCTTCAACAAAATTAGAGATAAGGGCAAAACAGTTTCTGCCTGGAAGCGAGGGGGTTGGGGAGAAGCGAAGGGGGCGGGGGAGGGAGGGGGCAGGGGGAAGCAGGGACAAGTGACCCAAACATTGTATGCACATATGAATAAAAGAAATTAAAAAAAAAAAGTAATTCTATATACCGCCTGAAGTGGTGGGAGATGGAAATCCAGAATACTCTTCCCTAATACACCAAAAGTTTTTATTTTCTAGTTTTGACAGGAAGGTCATCTCTTCCTTTTAAAGCAAATTTTCACATCTATGCTATTACTTATTTCCATCCACACTCTTTTAATACATCACTGTACACCCGTAATCCCAGTACTCTGGAGGTTAAGGCAGGAGAACCCAGAGAATTTGAGGCCAGTCTGGGCTACACAGAGAGTTCCGGGCCAGCCTGGGCTATGGAGTGAGACCCTGTCTCAAAAAACCAACAAAATGGAATAAAACAACAACAACAACAACAACAAAGACAGCACTGTCTCAAATAGTACCTTTCCCTGAAGTCACTTGCATTATTTCCTCTCTATGGGCTCCTTTCATTCTTCCCTAAAACATGGACAGCCTTATTGTGTGAAATAGGCCAGCTTCTGAAACAGCAAAGAGCATATGAAGCCTGGAAGGAGAGGAGGCATGGAGTGTCTTAAGTATAATTTCTGTATATTACTAAGAGATCTGATTCCTTAGGTATGGGTGATTGTACCTTAGGAATGACTAGAAGTGAATAAAGTTTGTATCCCATGTAACAGTTTTTGACTGGTATTTAGATTTTATTACATTAATACAACTGGTTTGAATGAGGGAAAAATAATGAAATGTAAACTCAATATAAACAAGGGTATTAATTATAAGTCTTTGGTGAATTGGCAGGTGTCTGTGACTTGGCAACTGTGTGACAACCTTAGGGACCTCAGGAATGGGAGGATTTTCCAAAGGTGTCTGAAGAATAGGAATAAACATTAACTTGAATAATATTCAAAATGAATCCTTAATTGCTTCAGGCAGGAATAAATAAGTGCCCAAGATTCAGTGAACATTTATAATCAGCAAATTCTAGATGCAAAGAGGATTACTAAATGACATAAAAGGACCCCCGTCCCCCCAAACAGACATTGAGAAAATCGAAAATAAAACAACTGTCTGACATTTCTTCTCTTGAAGACTATGTACAGGAAATGACAGTCCCTAGTCTAACTATCTGGAATTCTAAATGATAAAATGAAATAATAATCCTGGAATGTTTTGCTGAGTTGTAGTCTCATAAACATTTAAACCACTACTTTATGTCCATCTGTGATTCTTCCTGAAATACTTGCGATCTTAGTCGAAGAAAGTTTGCATTTACTTTATTGGATCCTTTACCCTCTGGGAAAACCTTATTAAAAGAAACACTCTTTGCTTGATCTCAAAGTCACACATTAGAGTTCACGCAAGCAGTCACCTTATTTTTCTTTTTGTTCATTATTTGTATTTATTGAAATCTACTGACATATGCTCACATTTAAAGCATTTTTTTAAGTTAGCAATTCACATGTTATCCCACTTGGAACAGTCTCTTGTCTAATTATTCTGTTGTAATGACACCAAAAGGGCAATGATTGCTTACTTACTTAATCCAACAGTTTTACAGTAGGTCTTTTCACCTGGTTGCCTCTGCATAAGCTGATGTTTTGTACCAAAACTTTGAAACTTTTCCTTTTTCCACTTTGAAGTCATATTTTGAATTTCATTCTAACCCCTCTGGCCTGTTCCATCTCAATCCTTAATTGACTCTCGTTGCTCTTTCCAAAATAGAGAATTCTCTTCAGATCTCATTCTTAGCTCTCGATCTGTATTAGACCAAGGATCGGCTGCATTCCTATACTTGACTCATCAGTTTTGCTGATCTCTATCTACAACCCCATGTCTCAGCTTTACTCCCACATTTAGGATCATCTGCTGTACATTTCCTTTCAACTGTCACCTCACATCCACTCTTTGAAAGTGTCCTGGAATTTGGCTTTTCACCCCGAATTCCCTATTTCTGATAATGGCATAATCCTCTTCTAGGAACTGCATGTTTGGATGCTTTAGTGTGCTTCAGTGTTTGTCCCCCAGTCTTCCATGCACAAGTCACTGCATTTGGCTGCCCCTCCCCTCAAAATATTTCATGTATTTGTTTTTCTCCATTTCCACAGCTAGCACCCTGATTTAAGTACCATAATTGTATGTCTGAAATTCCTTCCAGGGAACCCTCTTTCCCATGTCTGGGGCAAATTCTTCACACCAGGCACTCAAGATCCTCCTCCATTTAGACTGATTCCTCAGAGAAGGAAAGACAGGCTGGTGCCAGGCCACACTTGAGTCTTCATCCATCCCACCTTCCCTCATATGAGTCCTTCCTTGCAGATTTTGAGGAAGGGTCCCCAGTACTTACAACTTACTCATATACCTCCGGTGTTTTCAGGGGCATTCTTTAGTGTATGTTAAGCTTTCCCAGAAAATTCTAGTCCATGGCGTAAACTTTTCCTTTTATTTAAACCACCTGCACATTTACTATACATATCTAAAACACCTGTTTCACTATTTTTTTCTCATGAAGTAAATGATCATTGACTAACAGGCTATTATAACTCTGATAGAAATTCTACAATTTCTAGACATATTACTTTCTATATTATAGTGAGCAACAAGAATGGAGCCTACTATAAGCACAACTTTAAAAAAAAATCAACCAGTCTAGTCTATGGAATATTATTGCGAGATTACTTTCTAGGAACCCTCTGAGGACTTACTAACAATCCCACGTTCCAAATAAATAGTGCTCTTCTTATGGAACAATGTGTGTAATAGGTCTATTCATTTTTCTTTCATACTGCATATGCTAATCAAGCAAGTTTGGAGACACAATGATATAAGCTCTGTATCACTGGACTCTACAACATTAATCATATTGGGAAACATGGGTTAGTGAAATACACTTTGTAGTAATGTAGTATGCAGCTTTTTCTACATTTGTGATATGTGATTCATGAAAATGGTTCTACATCATGCAAAGCAACCTCCAATATAACGTCCTTTCAGAAACAGGTATTTTTCTTTTTTGGCAGAATTAGAGATCGAAGCCATGACCTCATACACATCAGGCAAGCACTCTAAGCTGTACTCTCTGGTCAGACATTATTTGTACTGTTTATTTTTTGGACCTTTTAATATCATTTTTTATGACACCTATTTTATTTGAATGGTAATAATGGCAGTACATACAGTGTTTACACCATTTTTCTTACCACACATCAGACATTTGAAGTCATTCAGTGCACAGATCCTTTCAAGATGAACTTGGGGAAAAGATTCTACCATCTTTGGATCATTAGCTGTCATTATGTCTAATACCTGCAGGTATCAGAGGTGATACTTTCACATGGAAGTATGACAAAAAATACTCATAAAAGAAAGATTCTTAAGACTTGTGTGTTGTTAAGATATTTAACTAGAGGAGCTGCAGCTGAAAGAAGGCATAGGATATTTACCAACAAGAAATTTAAAGGGAATTTAAAAAAAATTTTTCTTTTGAAATTTCTAAAATGGGTTATAATATCCAGAGCTTAAAAGCAAATAAAACTAAAAAACAAGACAAAAACTAAAAAAAAACCCCAAAAACCCTGATTTTAAAGGGGATGAATTCAACCATGATATACACTAAGAACGTTTGTAAATGGCACAACAAACCCCTAGTACAACAATAATATGACAATGAAAAAATGTAAAAGAAAACCTGACTTTACTTCTTTTGTTTCTCTTTGTGTTCAGACTATACACTCCCATTTTCTGGGATGGATGGTGGAAGCTAAGCTCCACTTTAGGAAAACATCCTAAGAGATTTTTCTCTATTTTCTGGATAAGAATATGGCTAAATTCAGCTAAACCCAATGAGGATGAGATGTAATTTTACTGTATGGTGGTTATATACTTTGATAACCGTATTTCTTAAGAGTATATGGACAACAGGGCTAGAGGCGTGGCTGAGGTGTTAAAATGCCTGCCTAGGAAGCCCAAAGGCTTGAGTTCAAACCCCAGAGCCCCTCAAAAAAGTGTATAGAAAACAGAGAATTTAAAAAAAAAAAGGAAAAAAGAAAAAGTGATATCTTTACAGTATCTAGTAATTTAAGTTTGATAGAGTACTTTAAAAAGAAATGTTATATTAAAAATATTACTGTATGAAGGACTTATTTTCCTTACCTTTTTGGACCTCCAGCAACGGCAGTACACAGCTTTATCTCCCAGATCTTCCATGTCAAAAGCATGTACTATCTTGGGGTTGTCTTTCTGGATGTGAAGGTTCACCATGGCTTTATTTCGATTATCTTTAACATAAAATCTTTTGTAAGCTAGATAACCAAGTGCAGCTGTCCCAGCAGCAATGGTAACTGCTGCAATCCATTCAACTGGTGCAGGGAAGGAAAAGAGGAATAATCATCAAAACCAAAATATACACTAATTATCTGACATGAATGTTCAGGAAATCAACTTTGAGTACTAAGCAGCCCAATAATCAAAGATTTCTGATGTTAACAAAATAACCAGAACATACTGGCACACTAGTCCTTTGTTTAGACTTTCCACAGCCCGTATAACTAAGGCAGTCATGATGACAGAAAGGGAAAACAAAGATTATTTTTCCTTCTCTAGAGAAGGAAAAACAAGGTTTAGTAATCTTTCTTGAAATATTCATAAATAGGTTTTAAATAACTTATGAGCCTGCAGGTATCACTTAAAAGGAAAAAAATAAAAGCTAAAAATTAAAAATTTAGATTACAAACATGATAAAAAAAATCAGGTCATTATGTTAACAAAATGATTCATGAAAGCTCATTTAAATAACAAGGTACCTTAGTGATTTCAAAATTATTCCACTTATCAAAACTCAACTGCAAGTACTTTATAAAGCATGACATGACTATAAACAGAATTAGTATCTGAAGAAAAAGAAAAAAGGAACCTATAAAAAAAAACCACTCAATGCTAAACAGATATAGGTTTCTAGGCTGCAAAGTCATTCAAAAGTCTTTTTTTTTAAATTTTCAATGTGTTTATTAAAATAAAGGTCGGAATATACTAATTTCATACAACACGTGACTAATATAATTCTATCTTCATTTAATAAATTCTAAATTTCTATTATCTACAAATAGATGATTAACTGAATTCCCTACAAACTTCATGCCAAGTTCAAAGATTATCATTTTACTTTCTAATAATAATAAAAATTTGCTTAACTAACAGGCCATTTATTTATTCTTTTTTTGCGTCCAAGAAATCCTTAGAAACCCAAGTGCTTAACAATGCCCCCAGCTGAAGGTAATGATGGAGAGAAGAAAGTTCTGCATAGTCTGGTTAGCCTCAGCCTCAGCCTCAAAGAAGATTTGTCTGTTTCCAGCATGGAGGGGGCTGCAGGAAGATGGTGAACAGGGGTCAGGATAAGCACGCTGGACGGCTTCCCAGCACTTCCTGAGTCAGATCTTCAGTGTCTGAAATAAGTTCCCAGACTATCAAATAAAGCCCTAGAGAGATAAGTACAAAAAACACATTCCAAGGCCAAACAAAAACACGTAAGAGCAATTAACCCTATGGCTTATTCATACTATTGAGTCAAATTTCTTATCTTCCTAATGTGACCAACAGCCATACCTAACTGTGGCCTTAACTTGGAGCTCAAACTCAAACTCCAAAATGTAAAAGGAACCATAATTCTCACACTTCATCCCTTTTTTCTTGGTCTTCTAGTTTATCTAATAATTTAGTTTTTATCAAGTGTTTCTAATTGGTATGTTCTGTAAATTCTATTTTCAACTACAGTTGTAGTTTTTTGTTTTTGTTTTTTATAAAATTGATTGTTTACCTTACCACATTTCCATTCCTCCTTGCTAAAGTCCCCTAAAGTAAACATTAACTAATGTTTTTGTGCTTCCTAGGTGCTGCGTGACTGAGAAAACAAGTTAGGTCATTTGACAGCTTCAAACCTTTGGCCTCAGCACAGGCTGTTTACTAAATACACATTTCATGCAGATTTCTCTTGAATTTTAGTGCTACTTGATGGCAAGCTTGCAACTTTGTTCATCATTTTCCTCCTTTTTTTTTTTTTTTTGAGGACTGTGGTTTGAACTTGGGTACATCTTGAGCCATTCCTCTAGCCCTTTTTTGTGATGGATTTTTTTCAAAATAGTCTCACAAACTATTTGCCCGGGCTGGCTTCAAACCAAGATCCTCCTGATCTCTGCCTCCTGAATAGCTAGGATTACAGGCATAAGTCACTGGCGCTGTGCTGTTATCTTCCTTTGTGATGCATCATTTACCGTGGGACTTTCTCGAGAAAACAGTTCCAATGTCAGGAGCTACAGCAATCACTTAGTTAATGGAAAAGGACTTTGAGTAGCTAATGTACATATTATAAAATGATAAGTCAGGTATGGTAGCACACATCTGCAATTCTACTTTTTGGGGGACAGAGGCAAGAGGATGGGAGTTCAAGCTTAGCTTGGGCTACCTAATGAGACTCTGATTCAAAAAGATAAAAACAGCAAGCAAGACTCCAAAATGGACTATAATATTACTTTGCACAGTACATGCTCAACAATGTTTGCTGAATGCTGTCTTTAGTATAAATTTAAAAGGGATTAATATCCCAAAAGAGTAAAGTAACACAACTCCCTAAATGTTGTTGATCTTCATTACAGCGGACTTTTTAGGTAATTATGAATTTTTTTTTTTTTTTTGTAGTGCTGGATGGAACCCAGGGCCTTGGGAATGCTAGGCAAGTACTCTACGACTAAGCCACACCCCGCAACATATCCTTTGATCTGTTTATTTCAATGCTGCCTACATATTGCAAAAGGTCCTGAGATCCAAAGAACAACTACAATTGGGTAGTATCAATGTTTCATGACATAAAAGGAATCTATACAAATTTCTATGTGAAAGTTATAATAGGTTAAGAGAATCTCTTCTATTCTCTTTTCTCACATTACCAGGTAAATGCCTAGGGTGATATTAGAAAAACAAAAAAGCTGTTACATCTCCGGATTTTTTTTGAGGACTGGGGTTTGAGCTCAGTCTTCCACACTTACAAAGCAGGTGCTCTACCTCTTGAGCCACACCTCCAGTCCATTTTGCTTTGGTTATTTTGGAGATGAGGGTCTCTAGAACTATTTGCCCGGGGTGGCCTACCACTGTCACCCTTCTAATCTCAGACTCCCCATAGCTAGGATTATAGGTGTGAGCCATGGGTACCTGGCTTCTCCTGGATTTTTTGATGGTGGCAGAAACAAGAGTGATAATGTGAAAAAGAAGCAACACTACAGGTATAGCTTAAAGAAATGGTGCAACTGTAAGTATTACCCAAGAGTGGCTGTTCCACATATAATCAAAACATGGACTCTGTTGATCCATACCCAGGAAGGGTCACTTATGATCCTAAATAAATGTCGGAGGACCGTATGTGTCCCAGAAAAATAGCTTTGTATTTGCTCCAAATGAGTATTTTAGAATCACAGCTAGAAAAGGTCTTAAGAAAAAAACATGTCCATTTTTTTCATCCTTACCAAATTCTAATTCTCTAATATTATTAAAGACAAATGTTAAGAGTTCCCACAAGTTAAAAAAAATGTTGCTATTTTATCATTTCACGACTGTGGCCTGAATCAGCTGTTTCTGGCAAAAAGCTGCAAATGCCACTGGCAATCCCGGAAAAAGAAGGAAAAGGAAAATACACTAGACAAAAATGATAACAGACACAAAAATCAACAATTAGGACAGAAAAAGAACACAAGACCTGAGAATGTGAACAAATAACACAACCCAAGTAACATTCAGTCCTTGATAGGTATATGCCTATTAAGAATAACCATAATCCCAGAGGTAAAAAAAAAGGGACTTTACCAAGACCTAACTTTTAAAGGTTTTTCAGTTGGCATCTTTCAGACACTGGGTCAGGACTGTGGTTCCCCAAAATCTAGAGTATTATTTCTACATCTTCTTGTTTATCCCCACTTCCCTTTCTGTGGACATTTCTCCAGGTATACTTTATCCGGCCCAACCTTGCTTAATAATGCTACCTACACATAACCCATTAAAGAAGGAGAAAAATTAGAGAAAGGTAACATTCCTAAATATCCTACCCCCTCATTCTCCATTCTTCCCTTGGCCTACTTTTGTATATCTTTGGCTTCTCTGTTAAAATTATTCAGAGGCGCTGGGGGCATTAGTCAAGTGGTAGAAGTGCCTGCCTAGCAAGCGGGAGACTCGAGTTAAACCTCAGTACCATTCTCTCACTCCCAAAAGAAATTCATAGAGAAAACATGGACATGGCCCCAAACCTCACACCCTTATTTACAACTGATTCCTCAGTCTTTCTTTACCATGAGGATTACTTTGCTTTCAATTAGAAACCCCACCCTTCTTCTTTTCCTTTAGCTCCTTTTCTGCCCCAAACTGCCCTTACCTACCACTGTCAACTGCCACAGAATCAGAATGTTCCTTAGGTCAGAAGGGGGAGGGGAGCTGCGTTGAAACTCATCCCTCCCTGAGATTTTTGTAGCTGAGCTAGTAATGGATTATTCTCAAGGTCGGCACAACCATGGCATTCAATGCTAGCTGAGCAAAAAGAATAATGGGTGATTAGTTTAATTTGTAATTCCATCTGTCCATCCTACCATTGCATTGCTCTTTGCCCTCTTCTTAACCAACTGTATTGAAGTTTACAATTTACACCCTGAGATTAAAAAATAACAACAAAAACCCTCAAAAAACATCAGTATGGAACATTTCCAACATACAGGGAATATGGAAGTGGGTTCATTTACCCTGATTTGGTTCTAAAACGCATGGCCAACCTTGTTTCACCTATAGCTCAAATTCTACTCCCCTCGTTATTTATTTACTGTTTATATCCCACAGGAGGTATCTCTTTTTCTCTCAGTATGATCTGCATATTGCTTTCAAGAAAAAAAAAATTTTTTTGAGCAGTATTGGGGTTTGAACTCAGGGCCTCACACTTGCTAGGCAGGCAGGGGGTCTACCGCTTGAGCCTCTCTGCCAGTCCTTTTTTTGTGAAGGGTTTTTTCGAGATAGGGTCTCCTCACCTATTCTCCCGGAGCTGGCTTTCAACTGAGATCCTCCTGATCTCTGACTCCTGAGTAGCTAGGATAAACCACCGGTGCCTGGTGAAAAAACTAAATGGTTATTTTCAATTACTCGATGAATTTACTGAACCACCATGTTAGTTAAGTGAATTGTAAATGATTAGTTTTAATAAAATACAGCAGGATATTAAAAAAAAAAACACAAAGGAAGAATTTATGACATGAAGTTTGGGTTACATGTGTTGTAATGACCAGGGTTTGGAATGGATAGTAATCCATTCCACAGATGGAGAGATAAATCTTTTTTTGTAAGTTGGAGGTAAAGCCAAGTATGAAAAAAATGATCTGAGGGAAAGGCAGGTTAAGGAAATCTTCAAAACAATTTTTGGTTTAGTTGGCTTCTTTTTTAAGATGGTGAATTAGGAATGATTTTGGTCTGAAGAGAATAAAGCTATCTAAGGGGCTAAAGTTGAGAGTCAAAAGAGAAGGAAATGGTGTCTTGAAGGACATGGAGACAGAATGAGCCTAGTTAATCTCTTACCTGGGAAAAGGTTAGTGATGGGAGCAGATTCTGTGAGTTTTGTAGGTAATAAGTGGCAGGATGCATTCAGAAAGGTCATTTATTGGTATGAGGAAGAATCACAAGAGACGGAAAGGGCAGTGAAGGCTACTTACTGCTAGAAACTGGGAACCAATGGGCTTTTGGATCAAATTGGTAGCAAGGGCCATCACAGTGACCCAAGATTTTAATTTCGCTCACTTATTCTTATTGCCTCTCCCTAACTCAGTCCTGGCCTGATCCCGGATTACTTTTATTTATAACCTGCCTATTTTTTCCTGAATATAAAGAATTCTGCATGTGTATACACACTTTTAAGATATGTAGCACTTAACTAATGCCACAAACTATCCTAAGCCCTTTATAATTATAAATTCACTTAATTAAGAAGAGACATGATCCTCTCCTAAGTTAAAAGACCGAAACTGATTTTCAATTCATAGGAGTTAATAGATTTGGTTTAGAAATGAGTGTAGAATCAAACTTTTTTGGGGGAAGTGGGGGTGAGGAAAATCTGGTATTCTTCCAACTAAATTACAGTAAGAACCAAACTTTTATGAGATCTAAACCTTAAAAGGTAAATTCCCAAGACATTCTCTGTTCCAACCTTCTCTGCCTGCCACTATACTGGAGGAGGAAGATGCTGTTAAGAGTTTATAAAGCCACTGGGCCTCTCCCCATGGCCCTTACAACAACCTTTATGAAATAAGGGTTGAAATAAAAAGCAGTTATGCCTTATATCAAAGCTGACTGCTTCATGTTTAAGCTAATACCATTTCACTAAGCGACTTGTATTCCTTAGACAACTAATGGGAAACTTGCCACTGAATTCAAAAAACTTGTCTTGACTTCAGGAAAGATTAGCTTGCAGATAGTGATAAGAAATCCTAGGGATTCACCTACCTCCTATTTCAAGAGTATGCTTCCAAAATAAGAGTTCAGTGCCCATTTACACAAAATGACCCCATATTTTAAACAAAAACACATTTTGTATTTTTGGGGCTTATCTGCACCACAAGTCACAGGAACATTTTATTTTACTAAATAGTCTTATTCCCAAGAAAATAGTTTTGCCAGGTGTGGTGGAACAAGCGCTGGGGAGGCTGAGGCAGGAGGATCTCAATTTTGAGGACAGCCTGTGCTACACATTGAGACACTGTCTCAAAAAAACAGAAAGGAAATAGTTTTTGAAAAAAACAGAATAAAACACAAACATCTCTAATTTTAAACACACCAAGGTGCCTGTAATTAAATAAGGAGCCTAAAGATGAGTATGCTTTGAGATAGATAACCTTTGCAAATCATCACCTTTTTAAAAATTAGTAATTCAGAAATGCCATTATTTTTTCTCCATTTGCCAAGTAAATTTTGTTAACAGAAGAACTCTCCAGTTTATGGAATCTACCATTGCATTACAAAATTAGGGCTTAAGTTAGAAGGAACTTTTTATAGAACCGGGCACTATAGGTGATAACATGTACTGAATAAACCAATGAGACTAGTTTTAATTAACTTGTGGACAATCTCTTTACATTAACTCAATTACAATTACAGGTAACCAAACCATGGGGAGTGGCATTTTATACCGGGGAAGAGAAACACATATATCACGTGGCCCATAAACAATAGTGGATTAACAATTATAATACCAACAGCAATGGTTATAACGTGAAACTTCACATTAAACAAATTTTATAAATTCGTCCATTTTTCATTGGACGTTTTGCAAAGCATTTTTCCCAAACATTAGGTACTAGCACAAGGGAAGGACGACAGAAAGCTGAAGGATCAAGGAACTTGTTTTCAATCCTCTCTTTGGGCTGCTGCCACCAAATGCCAGATGCAAGGAAGGGGTATAATAAAAAACAGGGAAATCTAAAGATTTAGGATTGGGTTTCTACACCTTAAAAAAGAAAATCTGCAAAACTAAGATGTGATTAGTCACGCACCACTTCTGGATCGCAGGAAATGGGCTTTCTGGTCCACGTTGATTTCAGCGTGATAAGAAGGAGCAAGTTTGTTCCCCTTTTTCCCAGGCCTTGGAACTTAAGGCCACAGAAGCATTTTGGGGGAGCACCGGAAAGGCCAAGAGCCGCATCCTTAGGTTTGGGGTTTGCTGGTTAGGGGAAACGTGGAGCAGAGCTGGGAGAATGTTTGCATCGCCGGCTTCAGGCCACGGATGCCTGCTGACACTATCCATATAACCATCTGTCCATCATCCGTCCGTCCCGCCGTCCCCTACCTTGCCCCTTCCCCGGTCCCGCCCAGAACCCGCAGACGGCCGGAGCGCGTGCCCTTGGGCACCTCAAGGTTACAGGACCCGCAGGCGCGGAGCGCAGCGCGAACCCCGCGGAGAAGCGGCGGTGCTGCCGCGGGTGCGCAGGCCGCCAGCCTCGGGCCCCGCCTCACCTCGCACGGAGTGAGAAGTCAGACTCATGGCGCCGTAGCTAGCAAGGCGTACGCGCGGGACGCCGTTACCACCCCGGTGAGCACGGCCGAAATCAAGCTAGCTGCAAAAGGCGTCCTAAGGGCACCGGCTCCTGGGGCCACCGCGCAGGCGCGGGCGGGCTGGCACGTGGGCGCGATTGCCTCTAGCAGAGGCCGAGCATGCGTGGAGCGGGTCCCCGCCGTGAGGAAGTCTCAACTCCGGACTTTGACAGCCGCTGGAGCAGGGGGCGGGGGACGAGGTGGGGAGTGAGGGGGGGCGGGAGGGAGGAAACCCGAAGCAGCCACGGAGTCTGCGCAGCTCAGCGCTGCGGGGCGGGGCCGACTCGGCAATCCGGGCCGGGTTTTCCATGTCTTCCAGGTGTGTGGGTTTCTGATGGTCCAGGACAGGTGCCAGTGGGACACAACTGACCTAGCCAGACAGCTGAGATTTTTACCTAAAAATTTCCTGCTCAGTTCTGGTTTAATTTTACATGCAAGGTCAAGTTCAGTTTTCATGTAAGATGCCCGTGGCGGACTCACAAGGTGATAAGACTCCCATTCTAGACCGATTCTAGATCTGTCTTAGCTCCAGGTGTGCATTCGATCCTTAGACGTAGTTAGGGCCTTGGGTCTTGCCCGATGGGGGGAGGAGAGAGAGAGTGAGAGAGAGAGAGAGAGAGAGAGAGAGAGAGAGAGAGAGAGAGAGAGAGAGAGAGAGAGAGAGAGAGAGAGAGAGAGAGAGAGAGAGAGAGAGAGAGAGAGATGAGACAGACGGGAGACACAAACGAGAGCAAAAGAGAACTAGAGGCACACAGGAACAAAAATTTGCTGATCTCTTCAAACAACGTGTGCCTTTACAAGACGAATTAGGACTATTCTCTAAGAGCCTAAGATTAATGTTGGTGTTCAAATTTTTTAATAAGAACAGTTTAGAGGAAGCAAAGGGGGATGTGGCTAACTAAAAGGGTGTTTTCCAGGCACGTCTTCTATCAAGCTTTTTTTTTTTTAACCTCTACTGCTTTGTAAGGGTGGGAGTCGGAAGGAGCTGGCTGCAGATCAGCCACCCTTGGCACCGCTTTCACCTCCGACTCTTCCAGTACCTGGCTGTTCCAAGCACCTGGAAGCCCCGGGCGTTTCTGGGCTCTCTCCCGGGACGGGAAACCCCAAACCGCGCTTTGAATGAATGAGGGCACGGCTACGGCGGCGGCGCCCTGACACCGGCCAGGGGTAGGGGCGGGGAGAGGGGCTAGGAGGCCCCGCCGCGCCGCGCGCGCCCCGCCGCGGGGGTCCCGTCGGGCGGCCTCTGGGCATGCTCAGTACCGCGGCGGCCGCGGGTCGCGCAGTCGGAAGCTGGCGGCGGCCGTGCGGGCGGCGTTGACGCGCGCGCGGCAGCTGAGGGGACTGGAGGACGGCGGGAGGGGGCGGGGGCGCGGGAGGTGGGGCTGCCGTCGCCGTCAGGGCTCCGGGGAGCGTGGGGCCAGGCTGCCGCCGCTGCTCCTCTCGGCTCAGTCTCCTGGGCAGCGCCGGGGCGAGCGGCCGCGGCGGCCGGGGAGCGGGAACTGAGAGTTGTGCAGGGGCGCGCCCGCGCCTCCGCGGCGGCATGGGCTCCTCTCCCGGCCCTCAGCGGGCACCAGCCGCGGGAACCCCCAGGCCTCCTCGCGGCCGAGCCTGAGGGACCCCCGGGTTCTCCAGCGCCCCCTCCCTCCGCCCTATTTTTTCTTGCTTTCGCCGGCGGCCGCCACCCCTGGTGCTCTCCGTTATGGCAACGGAGCCCCCATCCCCCCTCCGGCTGGAGGCGCCCGGCCCGCAAGAAACGCGGACCCCGCCGGCGAGCGATGCTGCCCCCGAGGGCGCCCCGCAGCCGGCGGGTGGCAGGCTGCGTTTCCTCAACGGCTGCGTGCCCCTGTCGCATCAGGTGGCCGGGCACATGTACGGGAAGGACAAAGTGGGTAAGTGAGGGGGCGCGGGGCTCCCCGCCTCCGCGAGCCCCCGGCCGGATTCCCCCTCGCCCCGACCCCGCGGTCGGCACACCGCACCCCAGCCTCTTCCGCTCTCTCCCGGAGCCAGGCCACCCGGGTAAAAGGGGGGGCTCCGAAAGTGGGGCGACTTACAGGGTGTGGGGCGTCAGGCTCGCTTGCCTGGTCTCCCCGGGGAGGGTGAGTGTTGATTGGAGAAGGCGTTAGTAAAAATAAGGAACTTCGTTTTCACTGGACGGGGAAGTAAATTCTCCCTTGAGCACAAGGTCTGTTTATTATAGGCGAATCGCTATTGCAAAAGCAAAGGAATGAAATGCAGATGATGCTAATCCAGTTCTCTGCTAGGTACAGCTGCATAGCTGAAGGGGGAGGGAAAAAAAAAGCTTGTTTTGGGGTGGGGAGCTTGTCTTAGCTTAGGGAATCTCTCTCCCTGCCCCTTGAGGTGTTTTAGTGTTGTCTTCTTGATTTCCGGGGAGGTGTGTTTCCAGTAGTGCCCAACCTGGGCTCCTTGGTAGGAGATAGTCCCTGCTGTCATATTAGGATAGTACACATATAAAGCATTTTTTTTCCCTCTTGTTCATCTTTATTGTTACTGTTGTTGGCTTTTTTTTTTTTTTTTGAGACAGAGCCTCTCTATGTAACTCAGGCTGACCTCGAACTCGTGATCTTCCTGCCTCAGCCTCTTGAGTACTGAGGTTCTAGGCACACGCCATGCTCGGGTTTCTTGTTTGTTCATCTTTGTAAGACTGTTTCATGGTCTCTGTAATACATTTTGTGAGTTCACGGTTTTAAAGCTCAGCGCAGGCCTGACTCAGTTTACTCATAGTGGTCCCCTGGGCCTGAGTACCTGGAGGAGACTCTATCTGATGAATAAGTTGTAACTTATGGCAGATCTTCAACCCAGAACAACCATTAGAGCCAACTTGGTTTTTGTTCGTAAAATGATTCGGGTGTAGGCTGGTAAGGTAAAACTGACATTTTTAAGACAGGTAACTACGATCACGCCTGGTTAAGTGACAAGCCTAAAGTCACATGGCTGCTGTATATGTTAGAATCTGAAATCAAGGGATTTTTCTTGAAGTACCGTTTTTTTCCACTGTGTATTGTGCCTCCAGAAAGTACACAAGCTGGTATTCAATTACACTCAGGAAATGTTGAAAGAGTGAAAACGAACAGTTCTTTTAGTACTCCAAGTTAGGAAACAACACACTCAAGGTTCAGCACAGACATTTCCTTCTCTGTGTCATATCTGGGAGTAAGAGTTTGTGAGTGCTCTTGGAATTAACTGTTAATAGAGGCATGCTTTTTGATTTATATTGTAATAATTTACTTGACAATAGTCTAGAAGCCTAAAAGAGTGATTGTTTGCCTTAAGGGTTCCTAAAGATTGACTTACGTACAAAGGAGAATAAACAAAAATCCGAATAAAAAGATCTATGTGATGATTGCCATTTAAGAGTGTAACTGAAAAAAATAGAGTATAATCACTGATTATAAAAAATTATGCAAGTGAGCCAGCCGTGGTTGTACACGACTGTAATCCCTGCACTCAGAAGGCTGAGGCAGGAGGATCACAAGTTCCAGGCCAGCCTGGGCTACATGGGGAGACCCTGTCTCAAGGCAATAATAATAATGATGATGAAGATGGTGTATGTAAGTGATTCTATATAGAATTTTCTGCAGTTATTTATAAATGTACCCTGAATGTGACTTTAAACTACATCACAAACTGAATGAAAAGTAATTTGTCACCCAGATTGCCTAAAGGAGTATTTTAGATTTCAGAGAAAATAGTTCTTAATTTTATTATTACATTCAATTTAAAATACTTTCTTTTTCAATTTTATAGGGTTCTTTTGACTAAAGACAGTCACACCACAGTACTTTAAACATACTGTGCTAGCAGCCTAATAAATATTTGTTGATTTTAATTCTCAGATATTTACACAATTGTACGTATATTGTTAATACTGTAAAGGACGCCTGAATGATAATAATCTTCTGTATTCATAAAATGAATAGCCAAAGCTCAACAATTTATTATCTCTCTCCAGTATCACAAATCACTTGGGAAATACATTGTTTAGATCATACTGTGGTCTGTCAATTGAAATGATTTTCAGAAAGCCTTGTTAAGGCACTGTGAATGTTTTTGCTGTTTAATTTTTGTTACTGTCTTTAAGTAACCAGAGTTTTCATATTAGGATTGCTCTTACCTATCTCCAAAAGGAGTTGTTGGCTTTGTTAGTTTAAAAATGAAAATAGAACAAGGTGCTTGAACAGAAAAACGCATATTATAGCTAACTAACAACAACATATTAGTATCTCTGATACCAGAGTTATGTTTGTGTTTTTCACGGAAGTCATATTTCATCAAAGTACATTTACTTACTCATTTATTTATTTGGCAGTACTGGGGTTTGAATTCAGGGCCTTCCACTTGCAAGGCACCCACACTACCTACCACTTGAGCTAACATCATAGTACATTTAAATCTTAGGTCTGAGTATACAAAGTGTTTGGCTTTTTAAAACTATAAAAATGGTTAATGATTTTTTAGGAAAAAAATCAGTTTAAGGCCCTTCCCCTTACTCTCTTTCTCCCAGGATCAATCACTGGCAACAGTTTTTCTTTTCTTATATGGCAGGACTGGGGTTTGTGCTTGCAGAGCTGGCACTCTACTACTTGAGCCACACCACCAGTCCATTTATGCTCTGGTTATTTTGGAGATGGGTTCTTGAGAACTATTTACCCAGGCTGGCCTTGAATCATGATCCTCCAGATCTTAGCCTTCTAAGTAGCTAGAATTCATAGTCATGAGCCACTGGCACCCTGCAGTGGTAACAATTTTCTGTGCATCCTTAGGGACTTTGTTTCTGGACACATATATGAAAATATTAACACAATTCTTATTTTTCATACAGATAGCTATTGAAAAAGAAAATAGCTGTTTTCTTTTTCAATCTGTATTGTATTATTTGGTAGAGTCATATTTTTGTAATTACTATATGTAGATGTTCCTTAACTCACCATGGGGTTACCTCCTAATAAGCCCATTTTAAATTGAAAAAAATTAGAAAATGTATTTAATACACCTAACCTTAGCCAAATAGTAAGTACACTATTGCCGTTGTAATTTGGTGGCTGACTGGGAACTGCAACTTGCTGCCATTGCCTAGTTTGGAAACAGGATCATATTGGGTATTACTAGTCCTGGGAAGATCAAAATTGGAAATTTGAAGTACGCTTTCTGAATGCCTATTGCTTTTGCACTGTTATGAAGTTGAATCCTTGTTAAGTAGAACCATTGTAAATTGGGCATTGTCTGTACTTCACTCGTACAAAAAATAGTGTTGTATTCTATAGAGTGGATGTAGCAAACTTTGCTTAACTATTCCTTTAGTGGTAGATTTTTATATTTCTCCTTTTTTTGCTGTTGTAAATAATGTATTAAACATTTTGTACATTGTAGCTACCTTGAACATTGTTTAACTATTTCTGTAAGACAGTTTCTTAAAAGTGTAATATTTCAGTTTAAATTCCCCAAGTTTGCTAAAGTTAGCACAAAATCTTTTTCCTGTTTCAATATTTAAATTACACCATTAGTTTCTTTTAAAAGTTCTTAAAGTTTTAAACAAGTGGTTCACATCTGGAATGTGTACCTTGATTCAAGTTAGGATGTAGAAATGAGGTTATCTGTGGGGAAAATGAGGATTTAAACTGCTGAAGTTGTAGAGTAGGAAAGACCCCAGCTATTGTGGCTCACTGGTCTATCCTTACTGAAATTAATTGACATAAAATAATGTGAAGCTTACAGAAAAATTACAATAAGGGTATAGAGAGAATTTTTTTGCCAAGTTTGTTTTATTGTCTCTTTACTTACTGTTTTTTCTATTTGTGAGTAGGTTGTGTAGATCATGCCACTTTACATAGTAATACGTGTGTATTTCCTGAGAATGATAATATTCTCTTCTGTAGCCCAAGAATATTTATTAAATATGGGAAATTTATGCATATTTAATAGTGGCACAGTATTTTATAATCCATATTCTCATTTTGTCAACTGTTCCAGTATCTTTTTTTTTTTTTTTTGAGACACTGGGGTTTGAACTCAGGGCTCAACTTCCCAGACTTTCCTTTCCTTGATTCTAAATTTATTTCCCTTCCTCCACAGTGAAAACTATGACTTCTAGTGTTATCAGTCAGTATGTTTTTTCTTTGGCTCAATCCTGTAATTCTTCAGAATTTTTGCACATTTACAAAAAACAAACCTAGAATGAAGAACTCAAAGTGAAATTTCCTTATACACAGAGTATGTGGTTGGAAGGTCTTCAAAAGCTATTTGGATTAGGTTTTTAAAATTGTTATTCCTCTCTTTTACTTTTTTTTTTTTTTTTGGTGGGAGTGGGGTTGAACTCTGGGCCTCCTGCTTGCTAGGCAGCTGCTCAACCACTTGATCTGCACCTTTTGCGCTACCCTTCTCCCATTCATAGGGATATTATTTATTTGAAATACAGTTTGGCTCAGTTATTTCTGTTTAAATTCAGTTTCCTCCCTTCCATTTTTGTTTAATTATTATTCATTTGAATGCTTACAAGTAAATAGGCTTCTGAAAAGTTAAAACTTTATAGAAAAATGTAATCAGAAGTGTTACTCCCTTTTCACCAAGTCATTCCACATTTCTTATAGATAACCAGTTTCTTTATTTTCTGATTCATCCTTTCTGAGTTGTATGTTGCACAAATAAGCCAATCCATATGGAAGTTTGATTTCCCCTTCTTTCTCACAGAAAAGGTGGTATGCTCTATATACTGTTTTGCACTTTGCCTTTAAAAGTTAATATAACCTAGAAATCAATATACATCAGCTTATAGAGCTCTTCATTCTTTTTTCACAGCTCTGTTGTGCTCCATTGTGCATATATACCACAGTTTACTCAGCCAGTTTTCCTGATTTGCTTTAGGTTTTTTATTTATTTTCATTGGCTTATTTATTTATTTATCCTAGCAATAATACCTCATTGTCTCGACGCTGTATTAAACATCAATGAGTAGTAGAGTAAGTATCCTGTTTTCTATTTCAGGCTTTTCTTGTTTTTTTTCTGGCCCTTTGCATTTCCATATAGATTTTAAATCAACTTGCCATTCTTCCTAAGAAACCTGATGAAATTTTGTTTGGCATTGCTTTCAATCTTTCGATTGCTCTGGTTAGAATTGATGTCTTTACAATCTTGAGCCTTCCAGTACTTGAATATGTTTTATCTCTCCATTTATTTATCCCTCTAGCTTCTCCTAGTGAGTTGTTTTTAGTGCAGAGGTCTTAACACAATTTGCTAGATTTTCCCTAAGTGTAAATTGTTCTGGCTTTTTAAAGAACTTTTTTATTTTGAAAAAATTTCAGACTTACAAAATGTTGCCAGAATAGTAAATAGGACAGTGAACTAATGTATGTCATTTATCTGGATTTACTAATTATTAATATTTTGCCACTTTTGTTGTATTACTCTTTGTAGAACCATTTAAGAATAAGTTATAGCCAGTATTACCCTTTCCTCTACATAATTGTCTATCTCCTAAGAATAAGACCATTTTTTAACCTAACCATGATAAAATGATCAAATTTCAGAAAATGGCATTTGGCTTTTGCAGTTGTCCCAAAAATATCCCTGCACTAAGATCTTAGCTTAAAAGGCTAAGAAGTGACCCATTAATATCTTTATAACAGCGCTTTCTCCTTTCCAGCATCAGACAGTGCATTAGTTTTTTTTTTTAATGTTGCTGGAATTGAACCTTGGTACTTGCACACGCTAAGCACGTAGATTACCACTGAGCTACACCCCTAGCTCCTTTATCTTTTTTAACTATAAATTTTTGAGGAGTTGCAGACACAACGGAATTTTAGAATGCCCTTTAAATTATGTTTATCTGATTGTATCATCATGATTAGAATTCAGAGTTAGGTTATGCATTTTTGCTCCATGAGTTATATTGTGTAATCAAAACATATCACAAGGCAAAAGTTATCATTTACATTATTGATGTTAAAAATGATCACATGGTAAGTGATGTTTGCCAGTATGTTTTTACCATAAAGTTACCATTTTTGCTATTGTAATTAAGAAATTTGAGAGGAGTATTTTGAGATTATTATGTACCCTGCTCCTCACCAAGTTCTTTGCCAATAGAAATGTTCTAACTTTGTCATTCCATTTCAGTTGGTTCACATTCTGTGTTAAGGAAGAGATTTTCCCTGATCATTCACTTGTTATTATGATGGACTAGCAGACTTTTCAAACTTCAGTGAATGGATATTACACACTATTATTGCTTCTGTTTTGACTCAGCCTTAAATGTATGCTGTCCTAGCTTTGGACAGTGGCAGCTTCATCAGGCTGGCTCCTGGGTCTTTTTACCTTTTCCATGTTGTCCTTTAAAGCATTTTCTCACTTTCTGGCATAAGAAGATGCTCCATGTCCATTTTGTACTTCCCCTGTTCCTGGCTAGAACATTTATTGAAGTCCTACAACGTTTATTATTATGATGAAGACACAATATAAAACTTACCATCTTAACCATTTTTTACGTGTACATTTGCATAAGAGTTTCCTTTCCTTTAGAGACCTCTAAAGTCAGAACCTGGTACCATTCACTGTTTTACTTCATACCCCTTCCCCAGTCCCCCAAGGTCAGGGATGGCATGATTGGCTTTCCTTACCCAGGTAGCTTAAGACTTTTGTTTAAGAAAAATGGTCTTTTTTCTTGGAGTAGTGTTGTTTCTCTTCCTCAAGATCTGGACCTTCTAGGGTTGCCTTTTCTGGTTATTTGTCTTGCCCTGATCTTTTGTTTTCATAGTTTTGAGACTGGGTCTCATTGTGTAGACCAGGCTGGACTCAAACCTGTAATCCTTCAGATACTTGTTATGGGACTTTCTTAAAATTTATTGCTCTTTCCTTCTGTGATGGTTTGTTGACTTAATCTCAAAGTTAATTTTTTATTTAAGATATTGTACCTTTTCACTTCTGCAATTTCTTTGGTTCTTTCTTAGTATCTATTTGTCTCCCAAAATGCCTCATTACTTCAGCACTAACATCTCTTTTGTAATTTCCTTAGCATATTTAGTGATTTTTGCTTTAACATCCTGGTTTGCTAATTGCAATCACTTGGTCACTCGTGTCAGTTTTATCTATTGTGCTTTCTCTTGATTATGCATCACATTTTCTTGATTTTTTTAGCATGCATCATACATTTCTTTGGAATTTAGGGCATTGTATTTAAGGAACAATGGTAAGTAAAGTGTAGTATTTTGTGGTTTTGTCCTTTGAATTTGCTCATCCTCTCAGTTTTTGCTTCATGTAATTTGAATCTGTTATTGTAAGCTCTGGTACACATTTAGGATTTTTTATCTTCTTAATTAACTGACCTAATCAGTATAAAACCTTTCTCTTTATATATGGTAAAATTCGTTTTCTTCAAGTCTACTGTGTCTAATATTATGTCTTAATTAACTGACCTAATCAGTATAAAACCTTTCTCTTTATATATGATAAAATTCGTTTTCTTCAAGTCTACTGTGTCTAATATTATGTAGTTTGGTTTATAGTTATATTCCAACTTTCTAATAATTAGAACTTGCATTTCTTTTTTCTTTCTTCAAGTCCAGGGTCTTACACATTAGCTAAGTGCTCTGCCACCAGCTATATCCACAGCCCCTCTTTTTACTTGTAACCCTTCAGTGTCTTTTTATTTGAAGTGTACAGGGGTGTTTTCCATCTCTTTAGTATTTTGATGGTGTTGGCTGTGGTTTTTTGTTTTTGTCTTAGAACATTTCCACCATTGTCAGATATTTCCTCAGTCTCCTTGTCTCATTTAAAAAAAAATTTCTCTCCAGTATTCTTCAATCCCATGTTTACATAATTGATTTTAAACAGAATATACAATTCTCTCAGTATATAATTACCTTACATCACAATTCTGTTTCTAATGATAAAGGCAATATATGCTTACTATAACAATTTCTGGAAGAAAAGTACAAAAAAGAAGGAAATAAAAATTACCTCGAATATCGCTTTCATGGGGTTGGGGGGGTGGGCCGGGGAAGGGATTTAGCTTCAGTTTCAGACACTATTAGCTTACTTTGGATCTTGGAAGTCACCCATCTGGTATGCCTGGGATTACTACCTTCTGCTTTCTTATAAAAGTTAGGGGTTGTGCTGAGGGTGAATAGCGGGGACCAAGCACTCTGTCTGTTTTGGGATATTGCAGTCTCTCACCTGCTTCCCCACATTGTGGTCTGCAGCCTGACTCATTTCTACTTGCCTGATAAAATATTTTTGTCTAGTGGGACGCTCACCTGTGTCTATGCCAGATGCAGATATCAAACTGCAGAAGCAGCTGTGGTTCTCTGCTTGGTTATGGATGCCTCAGTTTTGTCCTCTGGAATTCTGTCCATCAAGGCCACTGTAGAGAATGTTATAACCATAGGAGTAAAGCTCTTGTTCTAAATTCCAGTTTTCTGGAACAGAATTTTTTAAAATTCATTTTTAGTTATATTAGACTATTATTCTTGAAGTCCCAAAATCTTTTGACCATTTACCAACTGATCTTATCTGTATGGATTAATACTTAACCTTCCTTTTATTCTTCATCTAGGTCTTAAAATAAACTTCATTGTTATATTTCTTCTTAAATTTTTATTTCTGGTAGTACTGGGGCTCAGACTCATGGCCTCATGCTTGATAGGCAAGTACTCTAATACTTGTGCCACACCACTTTAGTTATTTTTTGGAAGAAAGTCTGAACATTTTTCCTGGGGCCAGTCTTGGACCACAGTTGTACCTGTGGCCTCCTGCATATCTGAGATTACAAATGTGAGACACTGTACTTAGCTTATTTGGTGAGATGGAGTCTTGCTAATTTTTTGCCCAGACTGGCCTCAAACCATAATCTTCCGAATCTCTGCCTCACGAGTAGCTGGGATTACAGGCACAGACCACAGTGATCAGCCACTATATTTCTTTAAGGCCTTCTGTTTTTGTTTATTAAAAGTTTCTGGCACTTGCTAAAAAGAAATAGGAACTCAGATGGAATAAGTTTTCAAAATTCTAAATAGATTTGTGCCATAGTCTGAGCATAATTTTATCAAATACTAATACATGAAAATGTAAGGTTTATATTTGGAAATGAGTGTTAATAGTTACAGAAATAGGCTAGTTTTACTGTACATGAGGTGACTTGAGTGGAAAGATTATAAAAAGGTGCCCCTTCCTGCTTGCGGCGTGGTGCCTGAGCTCAGCTTTCACTTTTCCAAATGGTACTATCTGTGCACTGTATACAGTGCATTTGACTCAGGACAATTTGTTTAGCAACTTTTACAACAGATGAGAGGCTTATGAAGCATTACCAAGTAGGAAATTTATATATGGCCACTGTGAACACATTTTTTTTTCAGTTAATAAAGTGAGTAAGTTTGTGCTACCACTTTTACCATTGTTTATTGTCCAACCATAACTTAACATCTCATGGAAAGTCTATTACTGAGGAATTTCCATAAAAATTGACGCAGATGTTGCTTTGGAAAATCTGAGGGGGCTATGAAGGAGTCGTAGTGGAGAAAATAAAAGGAAGTGATTTAGGAATTGTGTTCTCGTGCTTTGCACGTTAACAAGTACTGAAGCATGCTGCTTGAAAGTTAAAATTTCTGAAATAAGTGAAAATAAATCCTTAGTTTATGAAAGTGGCTTACCTCTTACTTCAGGAACAAACCTGTCCTGTGATGGCAGGAGCACCATAATTAAAGTATTAAAACATTCCCAATTTCTGTCCCACAGGTATACTGCAACATCCAGATGGCACAGTTTTGAAACAGCTACAGCCACCTCCAAGGGGCCCAAGAGAGCTGGAATTTTATAATATGGTAAGTGAGGTAAGATTTGATGTGTGGTATTTTCTTACTGTGGTGGTAACTCATAGTAAGAAAAAACTTGATAGCAGCATATCCCAGGTCACTGTGTATAACGGAAACAAAAGCTTTGTGAAAAACAGTGCTTACTTTTACTGTATGTGGTGTCGTTTGTTATTTTCTATTTCATGTCGTTGAGATTCTTATTCTGAGTCAGTAAATTGATTACAATCAAGGACTGTGACCCAGAAGTTTGAAAACATTTAGCCGAGTATTTGTAGTTCTCAGAAATGCTAAGTTAGGTTAGTGTTTTTGCCATAGGATTTCTTAGAGTCTTGTTTTTTTTTTTTTTCTGCTTTGCTTTTTGAGACAGGATCTTGCCGTATATCCCAGGTTGCCTCAAACTCACCATTCTCCTGTCTCAGCTTTCCGAATGTGATGTTTACAAGCACATGCCCTCATGCCCAGTCTTTTTATTAGTGTATATCAACTGTGATACTGTATACATGAGTGCAGTGTACTTTGATCAAATTCACCCTCTGTTACTCCAGGTTTCATTTTTGTACCTTTAATATTCCATTCTGTATATGTACCACATTTTCGTTATCCGTTCATCAGTTGATGGACACCAACACTGAATCCATAGCTTGGATACTGTGTGACTAGTACTGCCATAAAAATGGGTGTGCAGGATCTCTATTATATTCCTTTGGGTACATGCCCAGGAGTAGTACAGCTGGATCATATGGTGAGGACCCTCCATACTGATTTCCATAGTGGCTGTACTAATTTACAGTCCCACCAACAGTGTTTGAGACTTCCTCCCCCACTCTCCTCAACGTTTGTTGTGTGTTTTCTTGATGATTGTCATTTTTATGACTGAGTAATACTCCATTGTGCTTATACGCCACATTTTTCTTACCCATTCACCTGTTTGTGGGTATTGGAGTTATTTTGCCTTTTGGCTTTTGTTAAAAGCACAGTTATGAACATTCATATATAAGTATTTGTTGTTGCAGTATTTTTCCTATTTATTTGGGCACATACTTAGGAATGGTATATGGTATATGGTTTATGGTAATGCTGCATTTCATTCTGTTGCAGAACTGTCAAACTGTTTGCTAAAGAGCCTGCACACGTTTACATTCCTTTAGCAGTGTATGAGCCAGTGCTTCTCTTTTTCTGTTTTTTAAATGGCATCCTTGACATTATGAAATGTTATCTCATGGTAACTTGTTTTGCTGTGCATTTGCTTAGTGACTGAAGATGTTGAGCATCTGTTCATGTAATTACTGGTCATTTATGTATCTTCTCCAGAATAATGCCTTTTCAGATCTTTTGCCCATTTTTTAAATTGAGCCATATTTTAAATTTTCAGTTACATATTCACATTATTATTTGCATATAATGCATGCAAGGTCCCTACCAAATGTGTGATTTGTAGATATTTTCTAGAATTCTGCAGCTGTCTTTTCGTTTTCTTGGTAGTGTCTTTTGAACTACAAACTTTTAAATTTTGATGAAGTCCAGTTTATATCTGTTTTTTTCTTTTGCTGTTTGTGCTTGTGGTGAAACTGTTGCCTCATTCACGGTCATGAAGATTTATGCTTGTTTTTTCTTCTAAGAGTTTTATAGCTTCAGCTCTTTAACTTAGGTCTTTGATCTGTCTTTGTGAATGAATGGGAAGGCATCCAACATCATCCTTTTGCATATGAGTATCTAGTCATCACAGGACTATTTGTGGAGCTGACTTTACTTTCCCAACTGAATTGTTTCAGTAGCCTTGTCAGAAATCAGTTGACAGGGCTGGGGGTGTGGCTCAAGTGGTAGAGTGCTGCTGAACCTGAGTTCAGACCCCAATATCACCAAAAAAAAAAAAAAAAAAGTAAAGGGGAAATGCTTAAAGGAATTTTGCTTGGTACTTGCAGTAAGGTGAATTTGGAATTTAGAGGCAGTACATTGATCACTGCTAGCATAGTTTATAGATTCTTAAATCTGTTCTCTTAATTTAAATGTCTATCCACACTTGATTATTACAGCTGTGTAGTAAGTTTTGAAATCGGGAAACATTAGTCCTCTATTTTTGTTCTTTTTGAAAATTGTTTTGGCCGTTCTGGGACCTTGTATTTCAGTTTGCATTTTAGGATCAGCTTGTCAGTTTTTGACAAAAAGCTAGTAGGAATTTTGTGATTTTTGCCTTTTATTCCTTTAGTACTATATATTACATTGATTGATTTCTTTATGTTGCACCAACTTTTCAGTCCTGCAATAAATTGTACTTGGTCAAGGTGTAGTCCTTTTTATATGCCATGGATGTGCTTTGCTAGTATTTTGGATCTTTTATTTGTAAGGGATATTGATTTGTACTTTTCATATGGTGTTTTATATGATTTTTTTCAAGAATTCATCTCACTTCTAAAAGAATTCAGTTTAAAACAACAAATAATACTAGAGTAACATGAAAACTTTAAATGCTGCAACACTATGAACCACCTGTGCCAGTTACCAATTTATTGTCCCGCTTTTAGAAATTCTCCCCTTGTTACTTCTGTGATAATGAGCTGAGTTGCTTTAAGCATTTTTCCTTTTTAGTGAGAATGTTCATTGTTAAGCATTCTCAGAAAGCACTGGGAGACATTGCAGGGAGAGGGGCTTTTCTTCTGATTCCATCTGCTGCCTCATTGGTTAGCCATGCAAGTGAGTGCTTTTCTGCTACAGCCACATGTCTGGAAATATGGGTCTTCAGTAACCTCAAGGCCCTGGCCCAGCCTAGTGATCACCTTCCTGTAGCCTTCCTAATATGGAGGGCTCCTGTGTGCACTGGCATCCAGACTTCATATTTGTCTCCTGTCCTGCTCCTGAGATTGACATCAGGCATTCTCGATCTCTTGTCTAATGTGGCAACCCAACATCCCCTGTGTACCCATGTGCCTAGCCACTGACTGTGTCTTACTTGCTTCCGTAAGGTTGTTTCATGCATACCCAGTTTTAGCCAATTTTGAGTTGGTTAACCTAGCAGACCTCTCTGCTGTCCAGTGGGCTGCCATTATGCCTTCTTCAGTAGGGTCTGTTTAGGAAACAGGCTCTCTTTGCAAGTTTGTCCTCAACCATAGGGTACCTTCGAGGATTCTTTTTGTATTTTCTAGTTGTCTTTTTTTATTATTGCTTAATTTTTTATATTAAATGTCCATTTCTTAAATTATTATGTGGTTTCTGTCTATGATTCCTATAAGACTGATGCATGTTTCTATGGGGAATCATCTCTGAAGATGTCATATGAAGTTGTGCAGTTTATGCCTTTTGTTAGTTTCAGAACTTTATCATTTTCATTCACATACTATGTAAACATACTTGAGTAGAAACCCTAAATGCTTTCCAAAGCTTTGTGCTTAAACTATATTAATTGTATAGCATAAATATTGTGATGCTTACCTGTGATGGATGTTTAGTTATTGCATTAGTCTAATGTGTGGTTTTCCTTGTTGATATCTATGGCTCCTAGCCACATACATAATCAGTGAGATTTATTATCTGTGTGTTTGTGAGGCCCAGACCTTGTGAAATTATCTGTACATGGGTTTGAAAATTGCTTGTATACTGTGCTCATTTATTGATTCATTGTAGCCCTTTGGATTATAGGCTTTTTTTTTTTTTTTTTTTTTGCAGTGAGGTTTTATACTCAGGGCCTTGGCATTGCTAGGCAGGCACTCTACCATTTGAGCCACTCTCCTAGTCTCTTTGTTTTTGTTACTTTTCAGGAAGAGTCTTGCGTTGTCCTAGGCTGGCCTCAGACCTAGATCCTCCTACATATGCCTCCTGCATAGCTAGGAAGACCTCTCTGCTTATAGATGGCTATTTTCTCTATGCCTTCCCATGCTGTTCCCTCTGTGCATTTTATGTCCTAATTTCCTGTTCATCTGAGCATACCATTTTATCAGATTAGGGCCCACCCTAACAGCCTTATTTAGCCATATTGATCACTTTGTATACTGTCTCCAAATGTATTCAGTCGTAGGTCCTGGGTATTAGGACACATGAGTTTTGGTGTATCACATTCAGCCCATAACAGTGCGCTAAAGTGAAGGTTTGTTTTTTTCCCTCTTATGTCAGTGATGTGATATTGGCATGTTGACTTTGAAATTACACAGATTGTGTCCTAATTTTCAGTTTTACCATTTGGCAGTGTGACTGTGGGCCATGGCTGATTTTCTCCAAGCTTTATAGCCCATGGAGATGTTAATATTTGATCTTTTAAGTTCTAATGTTGGTAGATGGCATCCCGTGCTCCAGATGCGATGCTTCAATGATATGCCATATTCATGTTCTGCTTAGTACACAGCATTTCTTATTTAGTATCTGGCATTTTTCAGGACTTTTTTTGTAGAGAAGCAGTAACTTATTTTTTTATATTTGAAATTTAATTTCTGGTGAAATGAGATTCTATTATAATATAGATTGTGTATGAAGTTTGTTGTAATGAGGTTTTCCTGTAAGTGTGCTCACCTATAAATGTATTTGCATTTTAAACTTGCCTTAAAACAAAGAACTTCTCTTCCCTCCATCAAACAGTTTAAGAATAATTTATTTACTTGTTAGCCCAGAATATGAATAGCCTTAATAACCATTAAATTTGTGTGGAATTTTAATTTTGAGAATACATGGAATGCAGGCCATTGTATTGTGTCTACAATATTAAACCATAAGCTGAGTATTGGATTTCTTGTCTTTTGGTTCAGTGTCAGGCCTTTGTGGAATGAATACAGTTGGGTGTATTTACTTAGCCATACATTTAAAGCATTCTGTGCTGGAGCAGTGGCTCAGGTGCCTGCCTAGCAACCGTAAAGCCCTGAGTTCAAACCCCCAAACCACAAACAAACCAAAAGTATTCTGTGCTATTTTTTTCTTAACTATACTTGTTCATATTGTACCAAATTGTAGGTTTCTATTTGCAAAATGTGGTTACATTCTATATATATTCTACATTCAGGTATTTGCATAAGCTAGTATGTTGTCAGGTGTGCTAGTTTGCTTTCAATTACTATAACAAATACCCAAGATAATCAATTTATAAAGAGAAAAGTTTTATTTTGGCTCACAGTTTTAGAAGTTCCAGACCATAATTGTTGTTTCTTTGGGCCTGTGGTGAGATACCATATCATGGTGGGAGCCTGTGAAGAAAAACTGCTTACTCATGGCAAAGAAGCAAAAAAGGAGGGTACCAGGGTCCCATAATATCCTTTAAGAGTCTGCCCCCGGTAACCTAAGGGCCTCCTGCTAGGCCCCACCTCCTGAGGGTTCTCCCTTCTATCAGTGTCAAACTGGGAATAAAACTTTTAACACACAGAGCCTTTGGAGGACATTCAGTGTCCAAGCTATATAGGGCCAGGTGTTCCCAGTTTCCTCACACGTTAGAAAGGCAGTATATATGGTATAGTAGATTAGAGTCAGTGTCATCACATTGTGTGATGTTTAGTACATTACCTATTGTCCAAGTCTCAGTTTCTGTACAGTGACCCCAGTATCATTTACTGAATATGCCTTATGTCACAAAGTCATTATGGTCAGTATTTCCAAACTTTTTTGATCTTTTTTCTTCATCACCTTAAAAAAACAAATTTGTACATTAGTATTTAGAATAAAATCATGAATTTGTTCATTAATTCCCTTTCTCAATATGATTATCTTTGCCATTTGAAAGTACTCTTAACAGTTTAGACAAGCATGCTTTCAGAGGTTTCGGGAGCATGTGTTTATCAAATATATATAGTAAGTTACTTTTTACCATTCTAAATTATATATCAGATTTTATAAGGTCCTTTTTATTTTCTGCTTTACTAATATACTGTCTGTGCTTATAGTTGTACATTATTTATTTTAATAGGCGATAATATTCCAATTAATGTATAAGTAGATGTATAAATGGATATTAAATTTTTCCAGAATTTCTGCTATTACAAACAATGTAACAGTGATACTCGGTACACAGTTTTTTTGTGTATATAGATTTTTAGAGGTGGATTTCAGGATGTGGAATCGATGAGTCAAAGGGCATTCACATTTTAAATGCTGGTAGGCACAGCTGATTGTCCCTTTGGTTTATGTCTCAGCAGACTGTAAAGTTAATATTCAGTGTCATCTTTTTCAGTTTTTATCAAGTCTAGTGAACCAAAAATGCTCTCATTTGTTTGCCTAATTGCAGTTGGTGTCCAGAATGGTTTTTTTTGTTTTTACTCTTTTATAGTTTTTCTATGAATTTCCTGGTTATATCCTTCACTCATTTTTCTTTTGGATTGTTTTTCTTGAAATATATATACTGTTGATTAACTTAAAGAGAATTGATATTTTTACTATATTGAGTCTTCCTTCCTATAGCATTTATCTCTATTTTTTCACTGTTTAATTTTATTTAACAGTTGTATAACACTGTGTCCCAGGTACTGGTGTAAAGTACTTGACTAATACTAACTTACTTAATACTTACAACAACCTGTGGGTTCAGTACTGTTATCCCTGTTTTATAAATGTGCTCACAAGGTACTTAGTTCAAATAATTTGACCTGAACCATCAAAATAGTAAATGGTAACCCCAGGATTTGAAAGTGGGCAATCTGACTCTAGAATATTTAACTGCTACATGCTGCCTCTTTTTGAAGAAAACATTACATATTTATTCTGTAAAAGTCTTGTATATATTTTGTTGGATTTATTCTTAGTATCTTATTTTTTGTTTCCACTGTATGCAGTCTTATTTATTTATTTTTTTGATGGTACTGGGGTTTGAATTCAGGCCCTTGAACTTGCTGGGCAGGTGCTCTACCAGATGAGTCATGCCTCCAGCCCTTTTTGCTTTAGTTATTTTTTGAATAAGGTCTCACACTTATGCCTGGGCTAGCCTAGACCACTATCTTTTCATTTATGCTTCCTGCATAGCTGGCATGACAGGTGCATACCACCATACCCAGCTTTTATTGGTTGAGTTGGGGGTCTCAGACACTTTTTGCCTGGGTTAGCCTTGAACCACAATCTTCCCAATCTCTGCCTCACAAGTAGCCATGATTGTAAGTATGAGCCACCACTTCTGACCCATATACAGTATTTTTTAAAAATTAAGTTTTCCAACAATTGCTAATACGTAAGAATGAGATAGATACTTGTATAGTGTTTTTATTTCTACAGTCTTTCTGAACTCTTATTAATTTGTATTTAACTAAGACTCTTGGGGGTTTTCTATACTGACAGTTAAAATTCTAAGTTTTGCTTGCTTCTTTTGAATCCATCTGTCAAAGACTTCCAATTCAGTGTTGAATAGAATGCTGCGATGGCAGCATTTAACTCATTTAATGTGAGTACTTCTAACATCTCCCTGTTAAAATATGACTTTCTAAATTTCTGAGTTTGTGGTAGGTGTTTTTTGTCAGGTTAACAAAATTAACCTCTGTTTGAGTCAAGAAATAATTAGTGTACAGGCAGTTTTAAAAAGGGATTATTTACAAAGGTGTGGTAAGGGTTTAAGGCAACCCGTAATAAATCACCTGTGTTAGTTAACTTTCTGTTACTATAACAAATGTCTGAGACAATCAGCTAATAAAGAGAAAAGGTTTATTTTGGCTCACAGTTACAAAGGTTTCAGTCCATGATCATTTGGCCCCATTGCTTTTGGGTCTGTGGTGAGGAGCATGGCAGGAGCATGTTGCAGACAATACTGTGTAGTTCATGTCTTGGTGCACAAAAGAATGAGAGACAGAGACCATTGTCTTACTTACAGTCCCCACCCAGGGCACATCCTCAATGACCTCAGACTTGCCAATAGCACTAAGCTAGAGACCACACCTTCAGCATAGGGACCCATCGGCCTACTTAGATCTTCTGCTCATGGCTCCCGAGGGCTCATATACGTCTCTATCTCACAGTGCAGCATCCATTCAGTCCACCTCCAAGAGCTTAGAAAGTCTTAACTTGAAAAAGAAAAAAAAAACATTGTAAGTCCAGAGTCTTCTCTGAGACTCAAGGGAAACTATTAGCTGTAAGTGCTTGTAAAAATAAGAAGCAAGTCACATACTTATGTGCTGGGTGTGGTGGTGGTACGTGCCTGTAATTCCAGCACTGGGGAGGTAGAGGAAGGATTGCGAGTTCCAGACCAGCCTGAGCTATGAGACTGTCTCAGAGAAGCAAAAACGAGTCATTTCCATGATATAGAGGCACAAGGTAAACATTCCCTTTCCAAAATGGAGGAACGGGAAAATACAAAGGAGGGATCAGACCAAAGTAACACTGAAAACCGAGCAGGGCAAATGTTAAATCCTACAGCTCTATGTCTGGCATCCAGGGCACACTGATGCAGGAGGAGAGCTCCTAAGGGCTTGGATAGCTGTACCCCATGGCCTTGCTGGCTATAGCCCACATGGCCAATCTCTTGGGCAGACTATGCTCACTTCCTGTATCTTCTTTCAGCAGACATTCCGTATTCTTGGCATCTCTAACTTCCAGAAATCTCTATTGGAGCTTCCCTTACTCTTATAGATACATCATCATCCTGACAGGGGTTTCTTGCAGGGACTCTGACCCTGCCACATACTGCCTGGCCTCCTAAGCTTCCCTTTGAAATCTTAATCAAAGATTTCATGACCCATGATACTTGCATTCTGCATGCCTGAAAAACCAACATCACGCGGACAGTGCTAGGGTCTCCACCAGTATGAGCATTGCTTGGGCCACTGGAACCATGACTGCAGTGGCCTCTGTGTTCCTTACTGACCGAAATAAATGTCAAGGAAATGATAACTGAGGCAGTCCTGGATGTGCAGAGCTCCCAGGAAAACCTCTGAAGCAAATTTTCACATTTGTACCTAGTATGACTCCCTTTTCATTTATAATATTGTTTCTTTTGGAGGGGGGTTGTACTTTTCTCTGTTGACTAGCTTGGCTTGCCAGCATTCTTGAAAGTATAGTATTTGGAGAAGTGAGAAGAAGGCAAGACTTCTTACTGCTTGGAATTTAGAATTCTATTTAATTTCCATGTTTTAGTGTAGTGTCGCTGCCAGGTCCTGGAATTTAGAGACCCTGTGGTTCAGATCTTAAGAGTGACCCTCTCTGGAGCCTGAACATTCACTGCTTAGCTTAACACTTTTTGTTTCTTCTAAGTTTTGAATGCCTGTGAATTTCTTCCCCATCTTCTTTGGGAGCTCACATATGCATTTAAAAATATGTATTATATTCTACATTTCTAGGTGGAAAGGTTTTTTAGGTTATCATTTGTGGCACTTTGTAGTAAACACAAATCTTACTACTTAAAAAAAATTTAGCTAGTGAAGTGACTCAAGTGGTAGAGCACCTGCTAGGAAGCACAAGGCTCTAAGTTCAAGCCCCAGTACCACCAAAAAAAAATTAAGAAAAAGTTTACCTTTCTACTGTTTTATGTCCATCTCAGAACTAAACTAGAATAGTTATAAATGAATTTCATAGTTTTTTCTTTTGCTTTTACAAAGATAATATCCATTATTACATACATTTCTTATTTAATTTTGTGAACCTGCTATACCATATTTCTGTAAAATATACCTTTTGTCTTTTTCATTTATATATAGATCATGGGTCTATTTCATTCCATCTTATAAATAGGTCATCATGAACATCTGCCCTCATGGTCATTGTGCTAGGCATGGAGGGATGTTAAGGTGCCTTAATTACCTTGGCCTGGAAGTCACCAATTTCACTTCTACTCACATTTTAACAGGGGAGGCTGGGAAATAAAGTGTACCTTTTGGGTATTTTGTGAGTTTGCCATACTTGGCTTATTCTGTAGAATTATGGTATGTATAGCTACTTTTTATAAATACAGTTTGACATATATAATTAGAGTTTGTAATACTAAGTCTTTAAAGCATTTTATACCAATAAACTCTAATAGCCTAAGATAATTAGGTAAGAGTATATTTGGAGAGAGTTCATTGGGGTAAATATCTTACAGATTGTTAAGCATGGCTTCAAGATATCTAGAAATTTCTTATATCTTGTACAATTATTAATGGTGTTATAAATCAAGGAATTAAGTGAGCAGTAATTAGATAAATAACTTTTTAAAGTAAATGAAAATTTCTTTATAAATATAAAATAGATATTTTGTAAAAGATTTTATTTAACCAATTATTTACTAAGGGAAACAGACAGAAGTTAAGCCTGGTTTAAGTGGGAAATCAAAAACACAAATTGATAAGGAATAAAGAGAGGCCAAGGTGAATTTATACATGGACACTAAATTCCATTCTCCTCTGGAGCATGGAGAGACTTTAATTGAACCTGGTGGGGCCAGAATTTACTTGCATATCTATGGACAAGAATTATTTTGCATTTGGTATCAGTTATCTGCAACTTATATAGTTATAAAATAGCTCAAGGACAGTGAAAGAGTAGAATTAGATAATCAAGAAGAATGTGCTCTAATGCAGTTTTTCATTTGAGACACAATAATCTGTTTTGCTTATTCCACATTTACTTCCAATCAAAACCCATACCAGATAAATTCTGATTCAGTAATGTGTTTTATCTGAGAGATATTCAGGGCAGTTGTAAAACATTGTAAGAAACTAACAAATGTTATATTTCTTTTTGTTTCAGGTTTATGCTGCTGATTGTAGTGATGGTGTTCTTCTAGAGCTACGAAAATATTTGCCAAAATATCATGGCGTCTGGTCACCTCCTACTGCACCAAATGGTAATATTTCCTTAAAAGTACATCTTTCAGTTTTAATTCATGCAATTGACTTTCTAAAGGCTTTATGTAAAAGTAAACAGGATGTTTTGTGATAATAGTCTATATGTGCTTCTCTTTCTGGTCTTCACTAAACAAAATTTACTAATACTTTTTGCAACCATTTTTTCAATAGCATATATAAGTTAAGTGATAAATCCATTATAGTTGAATGAAAGTGTGTATACTAGTATACTAGAACTTAATATTGTATTAATTTAGAGATGCTCTTCTTTTCTAATTTATTGTATAATTTCTTTTCTCACTTTGTATAATAAAAATATATCAAAGAAATTATTTTCTCTGTATGGCTTCTCCCTATCTCCTACTTCATTGTCCACCCCTAGGCTTTATTTTTCCTTATTAGGCACATGCTATATCATTGAATCAAGTCCCCAGCCCCACCTCCAGGCTTTAAATTTGTAGTCTTGCTAAACACTGGGAAGTTTCATGAAGGATGAAATGATGTCTATTAAGGGTACAGGATTTCTTTTTTTTCCCCCATCTAGTACTTGAGTTTTGAACTAAGAACTGTGAATCGCACCCCTATCCCTTTTTGTAGATACAGACTTTGCACTTTTGCCTGGGATCAGCCAGGGGACCCTGATCTTCAGACCTCATCTCCTGCCTAGCTAGAATTATACATGCACATCACCATGCTCAGTTTGTTCTTTGAGATGGGGACCTACTGATGACTTGCATGGCTGGCCTTGAACTGCAGCCTTCTCAATCTTAGCCTCCCAAGTAGCTGGGAATTATAGGCATGAGCCATTGCACTGGCAGATTTCTTTTTCTTAACATTAGTTAGCATTGAAGCAATATTTGCTGTCTTGGAAAGCCTCTTACCAGAATAGGCCAAATTTAACTAAGTGAGAAACTTGACTACCTAACCATTGATGAAGGTGAAAAAAGGGTTTCAATCTTGAATGGATTTAAGATAACCTATAGTCTTGTTAAAATGCTAATTTACAAGCACCCCTAATAAATTATGCAGGACTAAGAAATTAGTGATGTTTTGTTAAATAAACGGTATAGGTTTTTTTCTGATGTAGATCGTTGAACCACAGCTTGAGAATGGAAAGAGAAGGGAACCCTAATTTGAGCTTCTTCTTTTCCTCACTTCTTGTTTTCCTTTGATTAGTAGTCTAAATTAATGTGCCAATTTCATTAATAGGGGATCTTGGTATCTCCCTGTGAGATGCTCAGCTATGTAGTAGTGAATTGATGGCTTATTTGAGTGTTTGGGATTCACATATGCTTTAATTGTGTGTGTGTGTATAAATGAACCTGTTAACTTCAGGTTGAGTAGCCCTTATCTGAAATGCTTGGCATGAGATGTTTCAAATTTTGGAATATTTGCATATACACAGATACCTTCCTACTGGGACCCAGTCTAATCATGAATTCATGTTTTGTATGCATCTTGTAGACTGAAGGTAATTTTTACTGTGCCTGAATTTTGATTGTGATCCAACTCATGAGGTCAGGTATGGAATTTTCCACTGTGACATGTTGCTGCACACGGAGTTTCAGATCTGGGGGCAATTTGAATTTCAGATATTTGGATTAGGGATGCTCAACCTATATTCGGCCATTCCCAGTCTCTGTCACTCCCTCGCTCTTTCTCTGTTTCTTTGGTTTAAAGGTCAGTTAGTCCCATCTGTATGTATGTAGCTATGATTCAGGTTAGTATGTCGTTTAAATTACTTCACAAGTTGTTATGATTGTCATGAGTCATTCTTCTCTTTATAGTGTGAGTCCGTATGGTTGTGGAGACACCTTTGCTTTGTAGAGCTTCCCTTTTTGGTTGTAACATCTTCCCTTTTTCCCCCTTTGCTCTAAGTGGCACATTTCAGGAATGTTACATTTGAGATAAAGGTGAAACTAAGGTATCTAGAGTTCAGTGAGCTTTGTGATTGATTGCTGTTTAATTTAGAGCAAGTCATTATTCCTCAATGAAGTACACTGAGAAATTAACAAAGGTTGCTGAGGATAGTGCTTGATTAGAAATCTAGGTAATGGCAAAGGCCTATAATCCCAGCACTCAGGAGACTGAGGTTGGAGGATTGCTAATTTGAGACCGGCCTGGGCTACATGGTGAGACCTGTGTTGGGAAAGGGTGGATAACTGAGCAAATACAGTGTCATTACTTGGAAAAGTAGAATAAAATTTCATAAAAGCAGTATCTTAATTATCATTTAGGATTACTAGCACATGATTTTCTTTTCTTTTCTTTTTTTGGGGGGTGGGGAGAGAGAGGGTCTTGGCTATGTTACCCAGGCCAGTCTTAAACTTTATGATCCTCCTGCCTTTGTAGAATACTGTGGTTTGTATTTCTGTGTTTTATGTAGTGGTAAATTAATGACATGTATTTCTAGTTTTGTTTTTTGTTTGGGTATCTTTCCTTATGTGTTCAGGATAGAGTTTTATAAATATGATACACTTTTTGGACAATCCAAAGTAGTAAAATTCTGAAAGTAGCAAAGTATAGAAAGCTATCTATCTATCTTGTTTAACAGAATTATTGTCTAACAGTTCATTTGTTTTTCAGGTAGGGTCTTGTGCTAACTCTGCCTGGGCTGCCTACAACTGCACTCCTATCTCTGCCTCCCCAGAAACTGGGATTACAGGCATGCAGCACCACACCCAGCTTGTTTCTGAGATAAGGTCTTGCTACATTTGTCTGAGCTGGCCTTGAACCTTGATCTTCCTATCTCTGCCTTTCTCTTTTAATTTTTTTATGACAGGTTTATTGAGTTGTAATGTATATGCCATAAAACTCACCCACTTAAAGCACATGATTCAATGATTTTTGGTATATTCAGAGTTGTATAGTCATCACCAGTATCTGATTTTAGAATATGACTAGTGAGATTTAAAAAATTATTAACATTTGTTAGCAATTAGCTTTGAAAATTTCAGGCTAATTATTATTATTTTTTGGCAGTACTGGGGTGTTGAACTTAGGGCCTTGAGTTTGCTAGGCAGGTACTCTATCTACCATTTGAGCCATTCTGCCAGCCCTTTCTGCAATGGTGATTTTTGAAATGGGGTCCTGCTTTATGCCTGTATTAGCCTGGATCATGATTTGTCCTATTTGTGCTACTCTACATAGCTGAGATGACTGGCATGCACCCCCACACCCAACCATTCATTGAAATGGGGTTTCGTCAGCTCTTTTGCCTGGGCTGGTTTGAACAGTGATCCTCCTGATCTTTACTTCCTGAGTAGCTAGGATCACAGACTTGACCCACCATGCCTAATCAGCAAAATCTTTAGTTATGAAGTGTTATTTTGTAATAACTGGTTATTACTTTAATGATCTTTTCCTCAAAAACATTTTTAAAGAAACTATAGAAATTCTGTATAGACCTTTTAAATAAATATTAGATTATTGCCCCTAGCCTCTACTTCTAGTTACTGTGACCTCTTGTTGCCTTGTTTTTTTGTCTCTATTTTAGAAGTCCAGTATTAGTCTAATTCTTTTTGATTTGTATGTCATTTCATGAGTTTTCTTTGGAGGCCTTAAGGTTTTTCTTTTTTTTTTTTTGGCAGTACTGGGGTTTGAACTTAAGGCTTCATGCTTGCTAGGCAGGCACTGTACCACTTGAGCCACTCCACCAGCTACTGTGACCTCTTGAAATAAATTCTACATGTAACATGAAGAGTACATATCCTGTAGTTTATTATAGAAATACCAGCACTAAGCTTTACAGAATACCTCTTTTATCTATGGTTTACAAATTCCAGGCCTTAGACCTTTGAAAGACTGAGTTTATAAAATTCTGTTGTCCTAATTAGAGTTTCCAGAGTTTAAAAAAATAGATCTGGTTAATTATGCTAATTTTATGATTTATATACATATATGTAAAGTTAGTTCTGTTCTTTTTTTTAATAGTCAAAATTCTGTCTGTACTTGCAAGTTGCATTTTATGAAATAATTGTCATTATAGGGTATTTTTCAGACACCATATTAACATAGTCCTTATTCTTGACCTTGGTCAGAGTAACCCTAAAGTATTCCAGGTAGAACATATTTATTATATTTTTTGATACATTTTAGAAATGTATCAAAATAAAAAAAGCATAAATAAAGCATCAAAAACAACCCTATTTTTCATGTTCTACAGTAATCTACTATCTATAATCTTAACTAATCTGTAACCTTTTCTTCAGAATTAAAAAAAAATAGAGAAATAGGCTAGCAGTATTTGAGGAAGTATGATATAGTAGTCTCAGAGGATGGGAAAGTAAATAGATTTGGAAAATAGAGTATGACAGTTGAGCAAGCATAAGGGCCCTCTGGAGGTGAGTAATCAGATTGAATGTGATTTTCAGTCACAACACATTTTAACCTGATAATAATTAAATGTTATTGTTAATACTTAACTGCAGGTTAGGCATAGTATCAGCCTCAGGATTATAGTATCCATTATCAAATGCCTAACTGAGGCATTTGATGTATTTTTATTTTGTGGTTGTTAAGTTATACTTGTCTTAACTGGAAGGAAGACTCCAGAGAATCATCTTAATGTTTTTATTTATATTGAACACTGAAGTTCAGCTTGGATCCATTGGTGACCTAACATGGTTAGCAGATTTTAATATTTATCAGTGGCTATGCACTTTTAATATTTATATAACTTACAGGTAAAATTAGTAAATATTCAATGAGTGCCAGATATTCACTAGATGTTATGCAAAATAAAATGGTGTTTCTACTCTTAAAAACCAACTCTGTGAAGGCAAGATTTTTATCTATTTACTTATACATCCCAGTGTCTTGCATAAGAATTATATATTTAATGTATGCAGTTTTGTTTGGATGGAGTAGGGGAGCATTGTAACCCCCACTTATGAAACTGGTACTGACTTTATACTATCCACTTTGTGGCATGATATCTCACTTAGTCTTCATGATATTCCTCCGGTAAATTCTATTATTATCTCTATTGTACACATAATTTAGGTACAGAGAAGTGCTCCTGAGGTCACAGGTGAATAAATGGTAGAGCTGAGATCTGAACTTTCTCTGCTTCCAAAGCAGTTGCTTTAAACTGTTATCTTTTTGGTTGAGATTCTTTTGGTGCAAGTTATAGAAACAGATGTCAACTTCATTACACAAAAATGAAGAATATATTATAAGGACACAGGAGTGTTCCATGAAAGTTAAGGGATGTATATCTGAGCCCAAGATAGAACCACAACCAGAAAACAAATTCTGTCAGAGCCCAGAGATATCTCTCTCTCTCCATATTTTCTGAACTCTTCTTTCTCCTCTGGCTTCCTGAGCAGTCCTCACCAAGGGAATCTCTTACCTTTCATTGAGGGATTTACATGTTATGGCAATATTGGTGATCACCAACCCTCTCCAAGTCACCAGCAGATATTTCTGCATCGCAGTTCCAAATTTAGTAAGACTGGCCAAGCTTGTCTATTCTTGCTTCAGTGACTGTGACTGAGGGACTGAATTCCAAAATACGCCATGGACTACAAAGGGACCATTTCTGAGGATATCTCTTGAGCTAGGTAAACACCATAATACACAGTGACATTCTGTCTAGTCAAATGTTTTTTAAAAGCTTCTTTGTTTATAATATGTAATAAATACATTTTTTGCACTATTACTCAATGTTTATAAGATTGAGACCAACCCCACAGCAATACTTAGTCTTTGTACATGTGAAACCATCTCATAGTTCCTCTCTTTTTCTTTCATTTAAAGAACTTTTGGTTACTACCCATTCAGTTGAATTCACAATCTAATCATGGGTTGTGACCTACAAATGGAAAAGTACTGCTGCACCCCCTGGGGTCCTGGCTGAAAAGGTGTCCTTTGTTATCCAGTCTGGGTTTTAAAATTTTATTTATTTTATTTATTTATTTATTTATTTTTTGGTGCTGGGGTTTGAACTCGGGGCCTCATGCTTGCTAGGCAGGCACTCTACCAGTTGAGCCACTCCACCAGCTTTTTCTGTGTTGGGTATTTTTAAGATAGGGTCTTGAGAACTATTTGCTCGGGCTGCGATCCTTCTGATATCTGCCTTCTGAATAGCTAGGATTACAGGCATGAGCCCCTGGTGTCCAAGTTATCCAGTCTGTGATACTGCCTGATGAGGCTGTTCTGATGTAAAATGCCTTTGATTATTTAAGTCACTGAATCTCAAGATGGACCTACTATGAATTTAGATCTCTTCTATGGAGAGAATTTTCTAGTAGCATTTTTGCAAAGTGAATTAATATTCAGATTTATATACAGATGACAACTTATAAAAGAAAATCAATAATTATCTTAATGCTCAGATCATGCCCATTTTTCTTATTTACCTTTTTAAAAAAACACTTATGGTAAGCTGCTAGTTATATAACATCAATTCTTTCTTAAGAAATCTGTATTTCTAAAGCAGGTTTTGATGTTTGGTTTTTATAACTTGGAAGGAAAGAGAAATAAGAATCTCAGATTCTTATTTTCACTTCAGATGAGGCCTGAGAGCTAAAAGAAAATGGCAAACCAGGCTTCAGTAGGCCTTAACTCAGGCCTTTATTTGTGAGGGCTAATTGCAAATAATCTAGCAGTTAGTTGGTAATTCTAAGCATACAAGACATATCAAGAACCAAATAAAGAAAAACACATTTGACCAGTCAAAATAAACGCCAAATAAAACCCATTATACTCATCCCTATTTGCTGAAGAAACTACTCAGTTTATTATAGTATGGTGAAAGCCAAGTCCAAAGTTCCATGAGACAGTAGTAGTGGGATGGCAAACATTCATTACTCAGCAAACATTTATTACATTCTTACTATAAAAATGTATTTTTTTCTTTTCCAAGAGGAGAAAGTAGAAATGGAAATTTTTATGTTCAGACTGGTAAAGTCTATGTCAGCTTTGTTATCTCTCTCTCATAATGAAACAGGTTATTATTTGTTTTTAATCCTACCAAATTGACACATTGAAAACAACCTTGCACTGAGATATAGATGCCTTGTTCCCCCCACTGTCTTTAAACTCTCATACACAGCCTTACCTCACTAAGATTTTTTGGAAATCTCTTGTCTCCAGATTAATGAGGGTAAGTTTTTGAATGTCACAGATGTACTGTGCTAGAATCTTTAGTCTTTTCTGGTATTTGGATTATGAGCCTTGTTGCTAAAATTCTTACACAGCTATAGTGAGAGGATCTGTTTCCTTCCCTTTTGCTCACAGTGTTAGAGATGGTAGGAGAGAATCTGAAGAGGACTGTCCCATTTTGCTTCCTTTCCCAGCTTCTCTTACTCATCCTTTGGTTATCTTTTGGAGCACAGAAGATTGAAGGGTTCTAATTCTTTAATCAGGATATTTCCACTTGTCTGTTACTTTTCAAGCGCTGCAGTTTTGTGCCTGTGTCTAGATCGTTTGTTTTTTCTCATCCTGTCAAAGGTGTCTTTCTAAGAACTTTTTTTTCAAGTGTGAAGGGTCCTTTTGTAGTCAGTGCTGCTTTCTTGGGTTGCGGTTCCTTTTTTTTTTTTTTTGATCATATTTAGGCTTAATGTCTACATAGTTATAACCCTCTTCTTAACTTTCTTTGAGTAAGGAGTAAAATGTATATCTTATCCTTTCAAGGAGAAGATTTATGCCTCTTAAATCTGAGATATTTAAAATTTTCAACCCCTAATTGAGTTGTTCTCACTTGGTTCAGCATAAACTTGTAATTTAATAACTATGCTAGTCTTGATGGGACAGGAACAGAGAAAGGACAGAGGCTTCTCTTATTTCTGATACCCTTTTATTTAATTCAGAGAAAATGTACACTTTCTCTAAACTTACTTATTGTGTCGAAAGCAAGCTATAATCTTTTCTGTCTTTGAGGAGAAGTTTTTAGGAGAAATCTTTATTATTACATTCATAACTAAAAAATGAATCATGATCTCATTCAGAACTTTGAGAAGATTATTTTACCCAGGAAAGGGGGAAAGGATTTCTTTCCTTACTCCTTCCCTCATTGGACCTGGATGCTTATTTTCAAGCTTAAACTGTAAGTTCATCTCTGTGTGATAACTGGTGTTTTTATAATATTATACTTGAATTTCCATTTAAGTTTTAGTGGGAAGATGTATGTGGTATGCTAAAGTGATTTACAGACTAACTTTTGGGGGAATATCTCTGTTCTGAAAAGCAAGACATTTATTTTTTCTTGGAAGCTAGCAAGACTAGCATATGTATATTTAGCGGTGATCATAATTTGTATTGATTTACCTTTACTTCTGTTACATAGTCTGTAGGAAGGACTTACTTGTATTACTAATGTTAAATAAAGAATAAACTTTAAAAAATTTATTAAAGTGCCAAGATCTCATGCTGAGCTCTTGTATTCAAAACGAGGATTGATATATTCTGTTACAGCTTTGAAATACCTCGTTACCTTTTGCTTTTCTTACGGTACTGAGTTTGAACTCAGGCCCGTGCGATTGCTCAGTACTCTACCACTGGAGTCACAGCCCAGTTCTCTCACTGCCTTTTAAATGCCTGTCGAAACCTTACGTCTACTCCATCACCTTTGCGTCTGGTTAAATTTGAATATTGGTTAATTCACTTCCTGAATTTTTTGTGATATTTATACATGTTATAAATTTGTTGGTCAGTTTTTTTTTTTAAGGTACAGTGATAATAATTACTGACTCTAGATTTATTTTTAGCTTTTCTCTTCTAGGATTGATTTCCTTTTTGTATCTCCCTTTAGTTACTTGAGTAGTCATGATTACTCTCATTAATTAATGTTTTTTTTAATAACAGACTTATACTTAAAACTGGAAGATGTGACTCATAAATTTAATAAGCCCTGTATAATGGATGTAAAGATAGGGCGAAAAAGCTATGATCCTTTTGCCTCATCTGAGAAGATTCAGCAGCAGGTCAGCAAGTACCCACTGATGGAAGAGATTGGGTTCTTGGTGCTTGGCATGAGGGTAAGAGTGATTATCAGTGTAATATACACGTTTTCTTTATGTGTTCTTCCTTTGAAAATTATGAATGCCATTTTAATATCAGAAGGTAACTCTCCAGTATGTAAACTTTGTAAGGACAGGGATTTTCTCTTTTTTGTTTCCTGTTAGATGGTGTCTCTGGTAGTGGCGCATAGTAGGTGATTAATAAATGAGTGCCTGAACCTCAAGACTATAACTCTGGTAATTTCATTGCAAAATAAATACTAAAGGAAGACACATTACTTATGACTTTCCCATGAGAAAAGAACTGTTTTCCTGTATTTTTAAAATGGAAAAGAGAAATTAAATGTTGTTCACCCTTTTTTTTTAAGATATAATAATTGTTGACTTTAGATTTATTTTAAAGTTTCTCTTGTTTCAGAATTTGTGGTTTAAAACAGTTCATTTATTCACAGTTCTTTGGATTGGCATTTTTAAAAACTTTATTTTTAACTGATACATAAAAATTTTGCATATATGGAGCATCTATAAAATTTTCAATTTACATATATATTGTGTAATGTAAGCATATTTATCTCATCAAACATTTTTCATACTTTTATAGTAAAAGCATTTAAAATCCTTTATTGTAGCTCTTTTGAAATATACAGTACATTATCTGTAGTCCCTCTCCTGTACAGTAGCTTATCAGAACTTCCTTCTCCTAGTTCTGATTGTACCCATGGATAACCTTTGGGTTGGCAGCTTGTGCTGGGCCCAGGTACAGTTTTTTCACTGGTCTCAGCCAGGCCCTTCATGTGGCTGCTGCCATCATCTCATGACTGGGATATTGAGGGATGACTGAATACAATTCACTGGTTTTCATCTATTCATGTAGTTGGGCAGCCATCACCACATTAATCTTTTAGACTTTCCAAAGTGATAAAATAGGTCACTGACCCATTAGTGACCCATAGGTGACTGATTCTCCCTTTCCTTCCAACTTCTCTAGTCTCTACACAACCATCTATCCACTTCTGTCTCCATTGATTTACATCTGGACATTTCATAGGAATAGAATCATACAATACAGTATGTTGGGTTTTTGACTAGCTTCTTTCATTTAGCTAAATGTTTTCAACATTCATCCATGTTGTAGCATACATCAGTACTTTGTTCCTTGTTACTACTGAGTAATACTCCATTATAGGGATAGAACATATTGTATTTATTCATGAATTCATTGGCGGACTTTGAAATTTTTCTCTTTTTGACTGAAATGAATATTTGTATATAAGTTTCTTCGTGAATATATGTTCTTATTTCTTCTGAGTAGATTTCTAAGTGTGAAATTTGTAGGTCTTATGGTAAGTTCATGTTTAACTTTTTAAAAACTGCTAAGATGTTTTTTTTCAAAGTCACTGCAACCAGAAATATACATGGTTTCCATTTTCTCCTTATCTTTGATCCTTGTTACCTTTTTTGGTTTTTGGCAACCATCTGATTAGTATCATGTGGTATTTTGATTTCCTTAATAATAACAAGCATCTCTTCATGTGCTTATTGATTATTTGTCTATCTTCTTTTCAGAGAAATGTGTATTGGTCTTTTTTTTTTTTTTGTACTTGAACTCAGGGCTTTGTGGTTGATAGGTAGGAGTTCTTCACTCTGATTATTTTGGAAATAGGGCCTCCCTTTTTGCCCAGGCTGGCCTGAACCACAGTCCTCCTATTTTAAACTTTCTGCCATAGCTGGGATGACAGCCCCATGTCCAACGTTTTTGCATTGAGATGGTGTCTCTCAACTTTTTTCCCCTGGACTGACTTCGAACCCATCTCAGCCTCTTATGTAGTTTGGGATGACAGGTGCATGCCACTGTGCCCAGCTATTAGTTGAGATGGGGTCTTGAAAACTCTTTGCTTGAGCTGGCCTCAAGCTGCAATCCTCCTGATTTCAGCCTCCCAAGTAGCTAGGATTACAATATTTGTTTTTTATTATTGAATTGTATGCAAATCCCTCATGAGACATTTATTTGTAAATATGTTCTCATACTTTACCAGTTCTTTTCACTTTATTGTGTCCTTAAAATATAAATATTGTTATTTCTGAATTCTAATTTATTAATTTTCTTTTGTTACTTATACTTTGGTGTCCTATGTAAGAAACCATTGTCTAACCCGAAGTTACTAAGATTCTTTTTTACTTGACAAATAAAAGTGTATGTACTTATCATATACAAAGTGCCATTTTTTAAATGTCATCAAGATTTACTTCTATTTTTCCTTGAAGAATTTTGTAGTTTTATCTCTTAGGTTGAGATATTTGATAAATTTTAAGTGCATTGTTTTGCATGTGTGTATCCAGTTGTCTCAGCACCAGTTGTTGAAGAGTTCTGTTTTCCCTACTGAATTAGTCTTGACACCATCATTGAAAATAAATGTGAGTTTATTTCTGGAATCTTAATTTTATTCCACTGAAGCATATTTAGTTCATCTTTATGGTCAGTACCACACTTCTTGATTCATGTAGCTTTGGACTAAGTTGTGAATTGTAAGTCTTTCAGCTTTGTTCTTTTTGGGATTTTCATAGGGATTGTGTTGGGTCTGTATATCAGTTTGCTTTCCCCTATTTTTGTTCTCATAGCTTCCTGTATATAGTACAACAGTTTATAATTAAACATTCACTACTTACCTGATTGAAGTGTAAAATAAAGTGACAATGTGAGTATAATTATACAGTGTTAGAATATTAAAACTAGCAATAAACCTGGGTTTAATACGAGTAATAATAGGATTTTTTTTTTTTTAATGGTGCTGGGAGTTGAACTCAGGGTCTTGTACTTCCTAAACAGGTGCTCTGTCACTTCTACCACTGTGCCAGGCCAGGATTATGTTTTAGTAGTTTATTTGATTTTTTTTTTTTTTTTAAGTACTGGGGCTTGAACTCAGGGCCTATACCTTGAGCCACTCCACCAGCCCTTTTTTTGCAATAGGTTTTTTCAAGATAGGGTTTCATGAACTATTTGCTTGGGGTTGGCTAAGAACTGTGATCCTCCTGATTTCTACCTCCTGAGTAGCTAGTATTATAGGCGTGAGCCACTGGTGCCCAGTTATAGTGTATTTTCTTTAGTGTATTTCTTTAGTAAGTTTGTTTGGATTAGAATTATTTCCTATTTAAAAAATTTGCTTCCATGACAGTCATGCCTTTAAATAAAACTCCCTTTTATTATCACTGACTAAACTATGATGTTTCCCAAATATATTGGTTTTAAAATTGTTTTCTGCCATATTTAACCAGTCATAAAAGAGGTTTGAAAGGTAGAGTAACTTGCCTATTTTCTGTGCTGATTTAGGAATACGTTTTTATGTGACTTTAAGCAATTATACTCTGTTTCCTCCATCCGAAGATGATATAGATTATTAAGACTCACCATTGACGTGAATGTATGTGAGGGAGTTTGTGGGGGCATCAGCAGGAGGGAGAGGGGGAAGGAAAGGATACTGAGAGGACGCATATCTATATACTGAAGACAACATAATGAAACCCACCAATCACTGAAGAAGCAGGGAAATGGAAATAGAATGGGGGTGGTGAGTGTGTTCAAAGTATACTGTAGCATGTGGGGAATTATCACAGTGAAATTCTGTCGTGTTGTTAACGTATGCTATTGTGTAGTTAAAACCTACTTAAATGAGAAAGGGTATGTGATATCTTAAGAATCTTGTTTGTCACTAAACCCTCACACTATTTTAAATGAAACAAGCACATTATTGAATGATAATTTTTTATAAGCAAATGATATAATTTATCAAATTCTTATCCAAGATTGCTCTCCCATCAAAGAAGGAATAAAATATAAATGATTTTCGTAGTGTAATAAAATAGGGGAATAATATTTATAATAAAATAAATGAAATTTAAAAAGACTCACCATTGACTTAATAAGACTTACTGAAATATATGCTATAAAAGAGGTAGAAACAAAATTGGGCCTATAGCAACAAAGGAGTCAAAAGGCGGGGGCTACAGGGTGATTTTGGAAAAGGTGGGTTTTTGAACTGGCAGTAAGGGACAGTAATTGGTCCAAAACTAATTAGCACCAGAGCATCTGTAAAAGAGGAGTTAATGTAAGGTGACTGAGTGTGCCTCAGTGGGTTGATGGGGTCATGTTCTCTTACGGTATCAGACTAAAGAGAAGTTAGTACAGCAGCAGTGACTTTGGAATTTAGTATTTTGAAATAGTGTTCTTAAAGATCGACTGTTGTGTTCATAGTTTATTTTTCCATTTTGGTTCTGACTCCGAAAACATATGCTGTGTAATTATAGGGGTTTATTATGTTTATTTACCAGAGGTTAATTAAAAAACATTTTTAGAAATTCACCTGAAAAATTTTAAACTAATTCACGATTTTGGGTGATCTCACTTTTAGATGCTCCAATATATTTTGGACAATAGCTTACATTTTTGACAAAGAAATACCCTGTGGGGAGAAGTTGCCTTTCCTAATTCTGACTTTGTATTACTGGAGGGAAAAGATACTTTTTTCTAATCTTTATTGATTATGTTGTCTAAAAATCAGATTCTTTTTTTTATATCTCCTTTTTTCCTTATGATAGTGTGGGATAGTAACACTTTAGATTTCTCTGGCTCATAAATTGACTTAAAATGAAACGTGCTTATTAAAATGTTTGAATTTGTTTGCTCCTGTCGTAAGTTCACATAGAGAAGTGACTGATGGGGTGCAATACCAATAAGAAGTTGCTGGGCTGGCTTTTGCTCATTCTGTCTTCTTAACATGTGCGCCAGCCAATTTAAAAAATATACAGGCTTTTTTTTCTTTTTGCTACATATATACATTTTGAGGGTAGGAATTAATTTTTGATTTATAAATATTGTTATTACTGTGCAAGAGTTTGTAGTGAGCAGAGACCAGAGAAACTCTCAGACCTTTTTCATTCTAGTTTTAATAAAGTCAAAATGAGCAGAGGAAAAGAGATGTCAATAAAGGCATTGTCCTGAAGGGATTAGCTTTTTTAGTCTGTATGTGAAATTTAGGTTCTTGTGGATGAGATTCAGTTTGGCTCAGATAATATACTTCTGAATAATGGAATAGCAACTTTTTAAAAAATTAGAGTCTTCTTTCAATTTATTAGTTATTTTTGGTGGTGCTTGGGATCATACTCTAGGCCTTGCTCATATTAAGCATGTGCCATAGCACTGAGGTACATCCCCAGCCCTCGAATCCTCTTTTAAACATATTTGTGTAAAATAGAGAATGAGATATTTAAAAAACACTTTAGATGTGCTTAACTATTCCTATAAAATACTTTGTCCTATAACCAATGTGATTTTATATAGTGTTTACCATGGTGTTCAAAGGAATTGTTTTAACATAGAGAGAGAGAGACAGAACCACATTAATTATGTAGTCCATGCTGGCCTCAAACTTAGTCCTGTCTCAGCCTCCCTAGTGCTGTATAGGCATGTGCTATCATTTCTGGCTAAGAAATTGTCCTTCATAATAGGCTTTATGTATGCGTAAAAGAACATGGTTATACTTGACCTTTTTCATTGTAGTGAAGAATTTGACATAGTAATTATGTCCCACTGAAAATTATAACATGGCAATTTTCTAAATAAATATATTACTAATTCTTCTTAAAAATTAAAAATTTAAACGATACCTTGTTTTATGCTTTAAATTCCAAAAAGTGTAGAAACATACACAGTGAGTAGTCTGCCTCCACAGAGGACACCATATTATATTTTTCTTGCCAGAGTATTCTTCCAGAGATACTTTATAATATGCAGATATGGCATATGTGTGTTTCTTTATCACAGAACCTGATTTGAACCCTATTTTATGTTTTGTGCATTTTCCCATATAACATATCTTAGCTCTTTCCATAGTGGCACAGTATTTGTTATACCATAATTTAATTTCCTTTGATGTATCCTTTGATTCTATTCTTTTGCTATTATAAGTCATGTTACAGTAAATAACTATATAGAACTACCTCATACCAGTGTACTAACTTATTCTTGGGATAAATCCTTAAAGGGGAAGTGTTTGGCTTATATATCTCTATAATTTTGATAGATATTGACAGTTTGCCTGGTATGGAGCAGTGGTTTTCAACCAGGGGCAAGTTTGCTACCCAAGGAGACATTTGGCAATGTCTGGAGAGATGTTTTTGTTTGTCACAATTGAGGGAAAGGGCTGTGTTCCTGTTAAGTGTGAGAGCTATTTGATTTCTGTGAACTCTTCATCCTTTGTTCATTTTTCCTTAAATGTAAACATACCCTATAGTTATCACATAACTTTCACATATCTTGTCCATTCATATTTTGATTTCTAAAATAGCTAAAACACTGAACACTGAGTACAGATTGAATGGGGTAGAAATTTCTGAATTTGGGGTAGAAATGCCTTCCCTAATTATGAGTTGTTCTAGGATTCTTCCATGTTTTTTTTTTGAAGGGGGGCTTTTATCATTTCATTTCATACACTTTGATCTTTGATGGATTTGGAATTTATCCTGGCATATGGTATAAGATATGAATACAACCTTTTTTTTCCTGATCACTACATAATCAAATAACACCATTTAATCATCTTTTTCCCACTGACTTAAAATCCTGTTACCACATGCCAAATTTTCATAAATATTTGATTTGAAATGTGTTTTAATATCTGGTAGTTCTGTCTTTTTAATCTTATTTTGATTTATCCTGTCTCCTTTTTTTATGTGAACTTTTTCTTCTCGCTTTAAATTTATTTTTTTGGTCTTTTTTATGGCGGGCCCTTGCTTTATTGCCCAAGCTGGCTTCAAACTCTGGGCTGATGCGATCTTCTTGCCTCTGCCTTCTGAGTAGCTGAGTGCAGGATAACACCGATATACCCAGCACTAAATGACCTTTAGAATTAGTTTATATGGTTAAAACCTGGTTGTGGCTTTATTAGAATCTCATTTTGGTTGTAGATTAACTTAAATTGAATAGATATCTTTTATGATGTTGAATCTTCTTGGAGAACATGGTTGTATGTCTTAGGAGTGTATTGAAGATGTCTTTATATGGATCTTGTGCTTGGTTTACTCTGTTTCTTAGTTCTTTTTTTGTTGCATTTGTAAATGGGGTCATTCTTCTACTACATTTCTAACCAATTATTTGTATATTTGAAAGGTTATTCATACTTAACCACCATTTTAAATTTTTATTGTATATATTCATTTTTAAATTAATATCCCAGTATAAATCATTATCTACACGAATAACTTTATCTTGTCCTTTCTAAATGATTATCTATCTAAATGTTTCTCTGTGTGTGTGTGTTTTACTGAGGTTTTACCTCAAAGACCTTGCTCTTGCTAGTCACGTACTCTACCATTTGACCCATACCTCTAGCCTTTTTTTGCTTCAGTTATTTTCAAATAGGGTCAAACATTTTTGCCTAGGTCAGTCTCATAACACAATCTTTATTTTTTGCATGTGCTGGCCTCGAACCTCAGTCCTCCAGATCTCTACCTCTTGAGTAGTTGGAATTATGGATGTGTTCTACCATGCCAAACCCTCCTATTTCTTTTTATCTATTTGTATTTCCTAGTAACTCCAAAATAATACTAGATAATAAAATGATAATAGATGTGGTGGAATACTTTTTATGGAAGCTCTTTGTATTTTAAAGGAAACACTTATTTCCTCTTTAAGCTTGAAGCTAACTTTTGGTGAATTGAGATAGGTAATTTTATCATATTGGAAATGTTCATCGCTCCTTTTGTTATAAAAACTTTTCAATAGTGGTAGATGTTAAATTTGTTACATGCATTTGCAGCATCTGTTAATATGACTTTATGACTTTTTTCTTTTTAAGTTGATTATAATGAATTATATTAATCTCATCTTTAATCACCCTGGCATTGCCAGGTTAAACCACACATGGTCAAGGAATATTAGTCTTAATATCTGCTGCTATTTTGAACAGGTTTATCATGCTCATTCTGATAGCTATGAGACACAAAACCAGCACTATGGAAGAAGCTTAACAAAAGAAACTATCAAGGATGGTAAGTGTGAAAAAAATCAGTGGTTTTATTTATTACAGTTAACAAAATAATTCTACAGTTATTTCAGTTTTAATTCTTCTTTAAAATAATGATTAATTTATAATAAACTTTATTTTCTCAGAACTGAATCAGTCATAATCCCTTATTTCTAACACACAAAATCATGAGACTGTGAATGGCCCTTCTTTGTACACTTTCATTTATTTCTTATTTCCATTGCTGTGACAAAATCCCTAAGATGACCATCTTAAAGGGAGAAAATGTTTATTTTGGCTCTTGGTTTCAGTCTGTGTTCACTTGGGCCTGTGTCAGAAGGATGCATCATGGCATGAGTATGTGGTAGAGGAGAGCTGCTCACCTGTGGTGGCCAGGAAGCAAAGAGAAAAGTGAGGGGGGACGGGGTTCCAGTATCCCCTTTAAGGGCATGCCCCAGTGACCTACTTCCTTTTACCAGATCCACCTCCGGAAGGTCGTATCAATAAGTAAGACTAAGTCTTCAGCATATGGGCCTCGGGGGGGACACCACAGATCCAAACTTTAGAAATGTGCTTTAAGAAAAAAATTGAACATCTGTGTACCAACTGTCTAGCTCAATACTGAAACTAAAGGTTGTCTTTAGAGTCTTTTTTTTTTTTTTTTTTTTTTTTTTTTTGGTGCTATTGGCATTTGAACTCAGGGGCAGATACTCTGCTACTTGAGCTATGCCTTCACCCCTGTTAGCTTTTAATTTATTTTTCAGATAGGGTCTTGCTTTTGCTTGGGGCTGGCCTATGACTACAATCCTCCCACCCCTTCCTCCCATGTAGCTGGGATTACAGCATGCACCACCATCACATCCGGCTTTTTGTCTAAGATAGGTTTTTTCCCTGAGCTAATCTTGGACTTTGACACTGCCTCCTACCTTAAGCTATAAAGTCAGTTTTTTAAAGTGAGGCTTAGTATCATAGTTTATTAAAATTGTTCTGTGTAATGTGTCTTTTTTGAAACTTCCCATTTGTGGCTGAGTCATATCAAAAACTTCTAGAGCTACCTAATGAATAATCAAATAGTATTACAATGGTTTAAACAAAGGCTATTAACATGTATACACATATATGTTATCTAAATTTACACATTTCTGAAAATAATATTAGATGTTTATTCTTGGCTCTACTAAATAGAGAAGAGTTTATGTGTGTTATAGAGTTTGTAGAAGAATTTTTTTGTTTTGTATAGAAAACAATCATCCATATACTTCACTAACAGCAAGGAAATACTCAGATTGCTGTTTAAAAAATATTTTCCTGGGTTGCCGGGCACTGATGGCTCATGTCTGTAATCCTAGCTACTGGGTAGGCTGAAATTCTGAGGATCTCAGTTTGAGGCCAGCCAAGGCAAATAGTTCTCGAGACCCTGTCTCCAAAATAACCAGAGTAAAATGGACTGGAGGTGTGGCTCAAGTGGTAGAGTGCTTGCTTTGTGAGCACCTGCTTTGCAAGTGCAAAGCTCTCAGTTTAAGCGCCAGTCCCACCAAAAAAAACCACCACCACCAACAAAAAAAAATATATACACCATATATAAATTAATATATAAATATAATTATATATTCATGTAACATTTATAGTTATATTTATAAATTTATAAATATATAAATACATATTATATATATATATATGCCTATGCCAACCTCATATCACAAACCTTCTGATCTTTGCCTCCCAATAATAAGATAATGCAGAGCGAGAGTTGAACTACCTGTCTACCTGCAATAACTTTCTTTTTTGTATGAATAGGATAGTTCACTTTACTTTAGTGTCATTTAAATGTTTTCTAGTTTGTGTTCTTCACGGAAGATTATAATCTAAGTTTCTCTGTCTAACTAGAATTCTAGAACTAACTATTCAGTTAATTATAAAGGTGGAAAAATTACTTAAGAATTTGGCCAACTGGGTGTTCACTTTCCAAGTGATAGCTATTTCAGAATTTGATTCTAATCCTAATATATCTTATTTCATAGGCGTCTCCAGGTTTTTTCACAATGGGTTCTGCCTAAGAAAAGATGCTGTTGCTGCCAGCATTCAGAAGATTGAGAAAATTCTGCAGTGGTTTGAAAACCAGAAGCAGCTTAACTTTTATGCAAGTTCATTACTGTTTGTTTATGAAGGTTCATCTCAGCCAGCTACTACAAAATCAAATGACAGAACTTTGGCAGAAAAGCTTTTGTCCAGAGGACAACTGTCAGACACAAACGTCCTAGAGTACAATAACAACTTTCATTTGTTAAGTGCCCCAGCAAATGGAAAAATAGAGTCTTCAGTAGGCAAAAGCTTGACCAAGATGTATGCTCGGCACAGAAAAATGTATTCAAAAAAGCATCACAGTCAGACTTCATTGAAAGTTGAAAATATGGAGCAAGACAATGGGTGGAAAAGTATGTCACAGGAGCACTTAAACAGAAATGTACTTTCCCGACTGGAAAAAGTCTTTTACCATCTTCCCAGTAGCTGCCAAGAGATTACAGAAGTAGAAGTACGAATGATAGATTTTGCTCATGTCTTCCCTAGCAACACAATAGATGAGGGATATGTTTATGGTCTAAAGCATTTAGTTACTGTACTTCGAAGTATTTTAGACAATTGAATCTTTTGCTGCAATCTTCTGAGGATGGGCCAATCAGAATGAAGAATAGTCATTAACTCTGCACCTGTAGTGCTATGTAAAAAATTTGTATTGTGAGTTGACATCTTATTTGTCTTTATACTTTTGGTAGAAAGGTTAACTTTTTTATAATCTTACTCAGGAATACTAATTTGTTCATTAGAAACAGGAATGTTAAGTAGGAAATGTGGTGGTAAGGTACATGGCTTAAACGTCTGTTTGGCTCAAGAAAATGCAAAATATGAATCATTTAGTCATTAAGAGTTCATTTAGTTCTCAGTAGCCAATTTATCAAGAAATCTGTCCATCCAACCTTGACAGTGAGCCATATCTAAATTATAACATTATCAGAACACCTTCAAATGTCTAGAAAGCACAGGTTGACATCCTTAGTGTTGCTATGTGTGAACTTACTAAAACTGGAGAAAATTCTACTTCAGAAGTGAGTACTGTTTAGGTTTTATATTAAAAGTTCAGACCAGCATATCAAAAGGTGCTTCTTAGTGAAATGATTTAGAATTGTTGCATTCCAAAAGCAGGTTTCCCCTTTAATTTCCATTTATCTATACATTTCAAAATCTTATACTTCCTGAAAAACATAATTAAAATGGACAAGAACAATAACAACAAAAATCTTGAAGTTAAGGGCACTAATTCGTATCAGTGTCAGGAGAAGAAATTATTTGCAAGGATCAAAGTATTTTTCTTTTAAAATCTTTCGTTTATGGTAAAATTGGAATCTATACTTACTATATTGGGAAAAGTGTCATAAATTGTCTAATAGCTTTTTTCTCCAACAGGCTTCAAAATGGCAAATGGCTAAAGCTTTGTTTTATTTCTCTTTTAAATAATGTTTGAGTTTTTCCTTTAAAATTTTTTTCTGTCCTCAGTTAAGCAGAAGTATAAATGTATGTTGCTAAAAATAGCATTTCTCAGAATTCACTTAAGCAGTGAAAGATGACATATAGCCATGTGTTACAAGAAGCACTACAGATAAATTAGTGCATAATATAGAGTTTGGTGCAGACCTAAATCCATGCTTCTGTTTCGCCCTTATTCAAAATACTTTTATATTCAACACAGAAAGTATAATTTAGTTTTTATGCAGGGTAGAGGTAATGCTACTTTTCCTGGAAAAATTAGGTTTATAATTATCTTTGTTTCACACCTGCCATTTAACAATTATTTTCAAAACAACTAGTTGTCAATGAACACATTTAAAAATTTGAAATTAAATTTGCAGATGCATTTGATGCTGTTACTGTCATTACTCTCACTTTCGCTAATAATACATCTTAGTAGTTATTCCATATTTCTGGAAAATATTTTAAGACTTTTTTTCTCCTCTTTTTCTCTTAAATTTCAAATTAAACTTTTGATTCCAAGTGCCATTTTTTTGTGATGTGGAGAAAATTTTAAGTTTATCTTACCTTTCCAGCCCTTCTCTGAAGGTACTTTGCAAATATGAGTCCAAACAAAAGCACCAAATAAATGCTCTGTGAAAGCTGTGCTTAATAAATCTATTAAACTGGAATAACTCTAAAAAAAGTTCATGTATACTTTAGAAATTTTTTTTTATTTGGAAGCAGTGTAACGTATTTTCTATAGAGACTTCAGGTTTATCTCTACTGCCCAAGAGGGTTTTGACTGTAGGGTTTTTGTTCTTTGCTTTGTGGGAATAAATTTCAAGTAATAATTAATATAAAGTTTAAATTTTACCTTTTTTCTTATAATATGGACTTTTGTTGTTGGTACTTGACTAGTGGTCCAATAAATCTGAAGCTTCTATAATAAACACTATGTTGAATCTTAAGATGATATACGTATGGGATGGTATTAGATTATGTACAGTGAATTTAATAAACTTAAAAGTATTATCAGATTCTTTGCACATTTTAGCTGAATGAAGTCTGAATCAGCTATACCAGATTTTTTTCATCTTTATCTATTTGGAAATACAGTTCTGTAAAATCAGTGTCTTAGCTTTTTGAAAGATCATGTTTTTTTTTTAAAAAAACAAGTGCTTTTATCTTTTGTTTTTCAGGGAAGAGATTAACATTTAATTCTTTTTGTTTACATTTTTTATCACTGTTATCTGATATCCATTTTATGTTACTTTATAAGTAAGCTGATATGTAACAGTAATTATCTGTTTATATAGTCTACTTATGACTATTTTATTATTTAGTCCTGTCTTTTAAGATTATGCTGAAATCTGCCACTGTAGGGATGAATGATCACTATTTACAAGGATATTTGAATGTGTAAATGTTGAAGAAATAAGAAAATAAGGATATAGTTTAGAATAATAGGCTTATTAGTTTTTCTGCCCTAGGAAACATGATTTTAGTGTATTTCTTATGGAATATACTCATAAAAAGGACTTCTAAGATATTGTGGATGTGAATACATTTCTCAAATAAAATTTAAATTGTAAAATAGTTTTATAATAAAGTATTTACAATAATTAATATTTTAATATGGATGGAAGTTGCATAGATTAAAATCAGTGATAAATGTTAAATATTTTATTTAAATAGTTTTTCAAGAAACAATTATAAAAATGTGTATATTAAATGGCTTTAACATGGACCTTGTGGTATTTCAAATCATTATTCAGGATTCTTTGTGTAAAGATTGTACTTTGCCTCTACACTACAACTTGCTTTTGTGGGCTTCTAGACTATGTTTAAATGGGTAAGAACTTTTTTCTGATAGTTGATTTAGTATAGTTTAGTGTTTACTATTTCTAAAATATGTTCTTCACATCATCCTATAACATTTGAAAAAAGGAATTAATTTCATAATTACTTCAGTTGCAGTTTTCTTGCTCCATATAACTGAAAACACTTTTATTTTAGGATTTGGAATATAATAGGATGAAAGAAAACTGTCGAACAATGAAAGAATTTTATTGTGAAATTACAGAAATTTTGCCCATTATTTTAAAAGCATTGCCATTATTTTAGTATTATTTACTCTTAGAGTTTGACATTTAAAACTTGATTGGCTTTAAAAATTGTTTACAATATCTACCTTATTCAGTGCCTTTGACCTTGATTTTGTGTATTTGTAGCTTCAGTTATCCAGTCTTTTACATCCTATCATCTTTTAATGGCCCAGGAAACATCAATTTCTTTTAAAAATTGTTGGTTTGGTTATCTGATGAGGTAGCAATTACCCATTAATGCTTTAGGTAAAGTGGTGTTCCCTTTAGAGGCCAGGCTTCCTAGTTAATTCAAAGCATTTATTGGATGAATACCATGTGCCAAGCTTTTTTTTTAACCCCCTCTCCTAGTATGTAAGTGTCATCTAAGCAGACAGTGTTCTAACCATTTCCAGCACCAATCTAGGTAGAGTGGGGTTAGGGACTTAAGTGAAACAGAGATAAAGAGAAATGTGCATTTAAAAATAATGATAACTAGCATTCAGGCTTGTGTAAAGATAAAGTAATACGTACTGAGTTAAGATGAGGCAAGTAACTTATACGGTAGAGGTTAGAAATAAAATTTTGTAGCATCGTAACCTCCATTTGAATCTTGAGTTGGAGTAGTAGTTAAAATAGCATAAAAAAGTCTTAATTTTTCACTTTTCTTGCTAGTAAAGGTACTTTTACTTATATTGTCCCTTTAGAGTAGTGTTTAAACATAATATTACTGGGAAAAACATTCCATTACATATTCATAAGCAACTAACTCCACATTTTAAAATTGTATTTTACAACTTAGTGCAAATATGTTTTGGCCTCAATCTTACCTTCAAATCACTGGTATTTTAAATTTGGCAATGAATCTGAAATTACTTTTTGACTATGGTGTATCTATATTATAATTTAAAATGCTTAATATTTTAGGGTTGGAGCCACCATCTCTTGTTGTTAATATTTAAATTCATTTTGCTTATTTTGATAACCTCTAGTTGGAAAAAGTACCCATGTGCTGAACAAATTGGTATATATGTTCAAGAATTTTAATTCTTAAATTTTGTCATTTTGAGGTTAAATTTTGGCCTGGTGTTCACTTACAAAATAAACCGTTTAATTGTGGAGTGAAATAGTCTTAAGTAGGATGTTTGATGCACCTGCAGATAAATGAGAAGCGTGCACAAAGACACTTTACTATGGGAACTGTACTGGAAGATTTATGAAAGCATGTGAAATTGCACCTACAATTGTGTTATTAGTTGACTATATGCAGCAATGCTAAGTTTCTTGTACTTGATGAATGAATGTATTTAGCCAGTTACTTGGTTTAAATGTCTAAGTATGTCACTAGTTTTCTCTTTTTAGTGTATTTGTAATTTGTACTATTGATGGGGGTATTCTTGGACTGCAGGGGGTTATTGTCAGTGTGTGATTTGTGTCTTTATTTTATAGAATCATCTAATGTGATATACCAATTTTTATAAGTGATATTTAGAACATTCTAATAACTGTATATTTGACAACCTATTAAAATGTTTTGCATTGGAGTTGTTTTCATTAATTGTAACATGCTAACAAATTTATGGTAGTGTAAAACTCATTCAACAAATGTTTGAAACTGTAGGAATCATTAGGTATTCAAAGGTAAGGCATGGCGTTAGAAAGATCATACATATTGGAAATGGGAAAATAAATTATTTTGTACGAATATTTTTTCTATCCTAACTAAAATCTTTGGAATTGACACAGTAAGAGAAGTGGACTATGTGAGAAATTGACTTGGCTGTGAAAATATAATTTTAAGACTTTAAGTGGGTAAGATATTTTTGCATGTATTTTAAATTTTGTGAATTGGTTACCTAGTCAGCGATCGAATAATTCCCATTCATTAAGATGAGGGTACTGTCAGACACCTACTCTTTACCATAGTCTTTGTATTTGGAGGTCTTAAAAAAGTTGAATAAAGGACTAGCATAGTGGCTCAAGCAAGCATGGGGCCCTGAGTTCAAACCTCAATACCACCAAAAAAAAAAAAAGTTTATAAGCATACACAATAAAATATGTTTTTAAAAAGTTAAATAAGATTCAGTACCTGTTTCTCAAGATGTGTGCTGTCTGGTACAGAAAAATACATGTAAATGGGTATAAAATATTGGGCCATAATTGATACCTGGCAGTATCCAGCAGGATTGTAAAAGAAGGGAGTCACTGCTAGCAGCATGAAGAGGGTGATTCCTAACATCACAGCAATTGTAAGTGAATGCTCAGAAGGTCACAATGAATTCCTCCTTTATGACTATTTCTGTGTACTATGAGGAAGATTAATACTTTGTGAGATAGTTCTTTTTTTTTTTTAAGACAGGCTGCCTAACTGCTGAAAATAGCAGGGAACTTCACTGCCATCATCCCCAAATTTCAGCTAAGTATAAAGAATAAAAGCTGAAATGAATGAAAAGTGAAAGTAATTATGAAATAACAGTGAAAATCATCACTTGGAGATTTTGCTCAAGTGCAGATTCTGGTTAAGTGAGCCTAGATGGGATCTGTGATGGACTGTAAACAAGATTTGTAAAAGTTCCTTAGGTGTAAAGGAGTGCAGTAGAATTGGACTACTTTGAGCAGCGACCTGGCCAGAGCTGCTTGACAGCCAAGAATGCAGACAGCAGTGGCTCAAGATAATAGCTCTTTTCAATTGGACAAATAGTTCATTAGCTTTGTCAAGATCTCAGAGAAGACTTATTGAGAGTCCTGTAATAGACTTGTCATTTTCTATCATTTGTGCCATTGGCCTTATTTCTGTGTGAATGATGACTACTTTGCCAACTGAAGAACATTCTACATAGGCTTGCTACCTACAGTGTACTTGCCATCTAAACATCCTAGAAATATTTTGGGTATAAATTACATAGTCATTTGGATGTCCCCTTTAAATGTTTGATTTGATTTTGAAAACCAAATCTGTGTGTTTTTAAAGGAAGTTAGGAATTTTAAGAATTGCTCAATGGTGCTGGGGTCAAACCCAGGACCTTGTGCATGCTAGGAAAGTACTTTACCATGGAGCTACACCAGCATCCCTTAACATTGATATTTATTACAAGTTAACATAATTTGATAAAGTACCTTGGGATTGTTTAAAAAATGGACACAGATAAAAGGAAATAGCATTTATTTTGGATACAAAGAATTGCAATTTGAGTACACTGAAACAGGGCAGCTCTGAGTAGTGTCTTGTAAGGCAAATACAGAAGAGTGTTTCTTAAATAGGGGATTTCCACAAAAAGTTGTTTTGGGAGGCATTTGATTGGCTGGGCAGAAATCCTAAATCATAACCCAGTTCTGATTGGTTAGTGTACTCCTAGCAGAGAGACTTTGAAGGCCTGTGGATACTGACTTCAGTTGTTTATCCAAGTCTACTGGAACATTCCGTGGTTTGACCTTTAGCAGGTGTGAGTGCATTCCTGACTCCACTTTAGAAAACCTTAGCCCTAGTTACTTCATTTGCTTTCAACAGATGAGCACAAGGAAAGCAGGGCCCTGGTGGCTGAAACCTGTAATCCTGGCTACTTGGGAGGTTGAGATCAAAAGGATTACAGTTCAAGGCTAGAGGTGTGGCTCAAGAGACCTGCTTTGCAAGTGTGAAGCACTGAGTTCAAAGCATAGAACACACACAGGCACAAGGAAAATGAATGTGGAAGCACTGGATATTAGGGAAGAGTAAACATCACCTCATACGTTGTGGAGACTATAAATTTAAGGTACATAGACTTAAGGCTTATGTGACGGGTACAGTTCAAAGAACATCCTTGTATTTGTAAGTTTATAAAGAAATTACTATCATAACTTAGTTTTCATCAGTCTGAATTTTCATTTTCTACTCCTTGAAAGTCCCTGGCCAGGTTATATTAGAGGAGAGAGAACAATTCAGGTAATGGACCAGCTTGACCACTCTGCCTGCAATTGTTGCCACATAACACACCACACAGTGTAAGTAGCTTAAACACCTATTGTATGGCTCAACAAGTAAGTTGGGTCGTTTTGCTGATATTGGCTGGATTTATTCAGATCTCTACAATCAGTAGGCAGATCAGCTGGTGTGTGTGGTATGGGGTGTGGGATGATACATCTCATATATTTCACCAGGCTAGCCCAGGCATTTCTGTTAACAGAGGTCTAAAAGAGGCAGAAAGTATGCAAACAGCTATCAAGCTTCTGTTTAAGTTTGCTGTCGTGCCAAATCCAGAGTCAATGTGGGAACGCACTAAAGAAGGGCAGTGATAGGAGGCACAATGCAATCAACCACATGCTCAACCTCAGATCAACTTACACAGTGACCAGAAAGGTAGGTGAATCTTGACGTTGTTCGTGGTTTCATCAGGCAGCAATGTCAGAACAAGTAAGACTGGATATTTAATTCTGAGGATCAGAACAGAGGCAGCAGGACAAGCATTACAAGCTAGTACTAAATTCTCTTTGTTTCCTTTTTTTCATTCTTCCAGGTTTCCAGCCATTTCTTCCTGTAAGTAGGGCCCAGTGAGCAGTACAACAGTGTTGCCCTCTTCAATTTTAAATTACTACACTATAGTGGTTTGTTATTCTAAGCAATCTTATTCATGGGCTTTCTTGGTGATAAATTGAATGTCAGTTGATTTTTTTTCAAGTGTGTACAAACTGTTAATGTTTCTATGATAAAAGCTGTGCAAAAAAAAAAAAAATAGCGTATCTTCTATTCTTTTGGTGGGTGCCGGTGGCTCATCTCTGTAATCTTAGCTACTCAGGAGGCAGAGATCAATCAGATCATGGTTGTAGATCAATCCAGGCCAAAAAAATTTTAAAAAATAAAGCAAGACCCTATCTCAAAAAATACCCAATAGGAAAAGGACTGGCGGAGTGGCTCAAGTAGTAGAGCACCTGCCTAGCAAGTGTGAGGCCCTGAGTGCAAACCCCAGTACTGCTAAAAACACCAAAAAAACCCAAAAACCCATGAACAAACAAAAAATACTTTCACTGTTTACTTTATAATTACCCTTTCCCATGCATTTCCCACTTAATTTTCCCTACGGGAAAAATGTTTTTACCTCTATTATTTCATTTTGTGTTGCTAGAATAAAATATAAAGAAGATAAATTGATTTGGCTCACGACTTTGGAGGCAGAAAGTACTTTGGTGACTTCCTCTGTTCAGCTTTAGGGAAAGGGGGTTAGAGGGTGCTCTAACTTCATTATACCTTGCAGATAGCATCAAGGTAGGAGGCACAGGAGAGGGAGAGATCACATGACAAGACAGGAAGCAAGAGATTCACTGGCCAGGCTCACTCTTTTTATAACAACCTGCTGTCATGGGAACTAATCCCTTTAAGAGAGTGGATTAATCCATTCCAAGGGTGAGGTTCCATGACCTAAAATACCTTCCTCTAAGCCCTATATGTTAAAGGTTCTACCACATGTCAACTTTGCCACACTGGGGACCAATCTTCCAGCACATGAACCTTTGGGAACACATTGAAACCATGTCCAAGCAACTCTCTTAATTTATTTTGAATATATTTCTTTGGGATAATAACATTAATATATATTATTTTAAGATTGATGATATCTAGCAGTCTGGATTTAATTTATCCAAAGATGTCAGGGAATTTATCCCTAGTTTGTAGGTTCTGGCTCTGTAGTAATTCTGCCTAACAATATGACAATTAGTCATATTTGTGCTCAGTAACTACCCAAATATGTGTTATGTGGCTTTTCAGGCTAATGTTTACTTATTCTTTTGTAGAGACCTTGCTTTTATAAAAGGACTGTCAAGTAATTTGATTCTTTGAAGTATGATATTTGTGATGAATCCAAATTAGCAGATTAGAATCATCCACATAGCAAATCTCCTGACAATTGAAGTATATTTTCTTCAAATATCATGATGTTCTTAACTTGTTTACAGTAATCCTTCCAAAAAGTATTGCACAATTACTTATATTTTCAGGAGGGGGGTATTTAAGGTTAAGTGGTGGCTATTTTTCCCGGTATTTAAATAACTAGGTTGATAGGTTTTCTGTAGCCATTTCCAGAATCATTTTACACTTTTCTCCTTCCTTTAACCAATTAAGGTAAACTCCTGTGAAGACTTGCTGTCCCTGTTTAGAGCAGTCATCTACTTACAGCCCCTTCAATGACAGCAAATATGGCACCAGGCTTGCCCCAGTTTCTAAAGTTATTCTTGGTGATTTCTGTATATACATAAATGGTTTTCCCCAACTCCCTGACAGACAGCTCAATCTCTGACCTTTTCACTTCCAATGATTTTGGTCTCCATTCCCACTTCAGTCACTCCTCACGTGGGAACTGGCTACACATTAAAATATTACTGATTATTACCCCACCCAGACTATCTCCTATGCTGTTAACTCCTTTCTATTTGGTCAACTTGTTTTTTCCCCATCAAGATCCAGTGTGTTGATGCTATGTCACCTTTTCATTGTTTATCATCTTCATGTCCTTATTTTAGTACTTACACAACTTGGATTTCAAAGTCCTTCACTGTAGCCACTCTCATACAAATAAGCCACACACCCCCTTGTCCTAGTCCCTCTATCATTTCACCTAGAAATCTCCAAACATGATTATCTTCCATTTTCCATTAACTCTGTGCCTGTACCTTAGAGCTGAAAATGCTCTGAGAAAAACACAGCCACCCAATGGGCATCAGTTGAAATTTATGACTTTCTCAGTACTGCTAACACAGTCATATTACACTTCCAGAGAGCTGTCTCACCACGCCTTCTCCCTCATCCTTTCTTAATCCATTTTCTCCACTAAGAATAGAATCAAAAGATTCTATTCACCTTACCTTCAACTCTACCAGTCTACTGTGGATTTCATGGGGGAACATTACCAATCTCTATATGTAGTCAATTCCTCTATTACTGCCCTCAGTTGCAGTACACCCTCATAGACTAAAAAACATCACTGGTTGAACTGTTCTTTCTCTTTTCTTCAACTTGAATTTTTCCCCATCTACTGTATCGTTCCCATTTGTATACATATAAGATCTTCCATGCCTATGGTACCCCCACTTAAACAGCTTTTACTGAATTTTCCTTGTCCCTATATACCACCTAATTTCTTTGCTCCTTTTCCAGCAAAATTCCTCAGTTTATTCCTACTTCTGTTCTCTGTCGACTCACTCCAATAGGAGCACCCCCACCAAGATATCACCAGGAAGTCCTTTTCAAGGTCACCAATGACCTCTATATTGTTAAATTGGATACTTCTCATTTTACAGGACATGATAAGCACTTGATATATTTGATCACACCCTCCTTTATAAATGTCCTCTTTCTTCATTTGACCAACATTTCATTCTCTTTTTCTTTCTCCAACTTCCTTTCTTCTCTGTTGCTGAATCATTCTGCCTTCACCAGCCATTGAGTCTTGGTGAACTCTGAAGATCACTTTTTTTATTTATTAATTATTTAGGTCAAGTTTTCAAACATAGTAGACTTAATGACTTTTAATTATGAACGCTTTATAAAACCACATTTTTGTATCTTGAACTGAAATTTAAGGGAAATATAATATATTCACACATGTAATAAAAAAATCAAGATACAAAACATTGATGAAAAGTCAAAGAAGACCTAAATAAGTGGGAATACACCGTGTTTATGGATGGGAAAATAAAGTTTTTAAGATACCAATTATTACTAAAACAACACATAGCTTTAACACAATTCTATTTAAAAATCCAAGTAGAAGTTTTCCCCTTAGAAATCTACAACATAATTCTAAAATCTATATGGAAAGGCAAAGGAAAAAAAATGGCCAAAACTATTTTGAAAAAGAATGAAGGTGTAGTATGATTTCAAATTTCACTATAAAGTTACAAAAACCAAGGAACTGTGGTTTTGGAGAATAGATAGGACATAGATAAATGGAACCAAATGACCCAAATAAATATGATTAATAGTTTTTGGGGTTTTTTTCATGGTACTGGGGTTTGAACTCAGGGCTTCGTGCTTGCAAAGCAGGTACCATACCTTGAGTCACACTCCAGTCCATTTCGTTCTGGCTGTTTTAGAGATAGGGTCTTGCAAACTATTTGTCTGTGTTGGCCTCAAACCTCTATCCTCCTGATCCTAGCCTCCAAGTAGCAAAGATTACAGGCGTGAACCACCAGTGCTTGGCTTGGTTAAAAATTTTTAACAGCTTTATTATATAACTGACATAAAATAAACTGCACACATTTAAAATGTACAATTGGCTGAGTTTTGTTATAAGCATACATCATCACCATAAACAAGAAAATGAACTTATCAATTAACTGGAAAATTTTCCTTGTGTCCTTTGGTAATCCCATTCTCTAGTTCCTCCTCCTCATTCCCCCAATTCCCCTTCCATTTCCAGACAAAAACATGATCTACTTTTTTCCATTTTTATTATTTTATTTTATCATTTTTACATTTACTTAGAAAAATTGTGTGTTCTCCCTCATATGTGGATTACAGACCTACCTAAAACAAATGCAGTAATATTACTGGACACAGGTCCCTAAGGAGGGATAGGGAAAGGGAAGGAAACCAAAAACTTGAATGTGGTTGATGTGTTCACTGTATAGGAACAAATTCAGTAATCTTAAACTGGCAGAGGCCATTATGGGAAGGGAAATAGGAAGTAGTGAAGAGGTCTGGTAGAGATGAATGAATTTGGGTTGTAATGCACATGCATGGAAACAACACAAGAAATCTCCATGTATAGCTATCTTTATTTTAAACTAGCAAAAGCACCATGTTTTCCTTACTATCTTTTATTTTTTTTTCTTCTACAAAATTGGAGAACAAGAGGGTGGAACACTACTGACAAATGGATTAAGAAAATGTGGTATTTATACACAATGGAATTTTACTCAGCCACAAAGAAGAATGAAATTTTGTCATTTGCAGGTAAATGGATGGAACTGGAGAACATCATCTTAAGCGAAGTTAGTCAGGCTCAAAAGTGATCTACTTTAAAGTCACATGTTAGTTTCAATTTTCATTGTTCACATACTTTTTATTTATTTTATCTAGCTTCTTGTAGCATGACTGTTTTGAGATTTGTTCTCATAGTTGGATGTATCAATGGGTCATTTTTATTACTGCATAGAATTCTATTATATATACAATAGAATACACACACACACACACACACACACACCATAATTTGTTTATCCATTGAACTATTGATAGAAATTTGAGATTTTCCCATTGTTTGACTACTATTATAATAAAGCTACTCTGAACTTTTGTATACAATTCTTTGCATGGACACATACTTTTCTTTTTCTTGAGTAGTAGTTTCAGTTTGAATTTCCCTGATGCCTAATGATGTCAAAGCTTCTTTCTGTGTGCTTATTTTCCATCTGTGTATTTTTTTTTTGCCATATTTGGGTATGAACTCAGTCCCTATACCTTGAGCCACTCCACCAGCCCTTTTTTATGATGGGATTTTTTGAGATAGGGTCTCAACAAGCTATTTGCCTGGGTAAAGGTTATAGGCATGAGCCACTGGCACCCACTACCTGTATGTTTTTTTGTGTGTGGAAGTTTGTGTTTAACTGTTTTGACTATTTCTTTACTATGGGCTGTTTTTCCTTATTATTTTTTGTATTTTGAAGTTCATTGTATATTCTGAATACAAGTCCTTTATCAGATATGTTACTTATAAATATTTTCTCCAGTCTGTGAATTCTACTTTATTCTCATGATAGAAACAAAGATTGTCCTTTTTTTTTCAGTATTGGAGTTTGAAGTCAGGGCCTTGAGCTCAAGTGCTCTATCATTTGAGCTACACCTCAGCCCTTTTTGCTTTAGTTATATTTCAGGTAGCGTTTCACAGTTTTGACTGGAGCTGGCTTTGAACCACCATCCTCCTACTTCTGCCTCCTGTTTAGCTAGGATTCTATAGATGTGTACCACTACAATTAACCTGTTCTTTGAGTTAGGGTCTTGCTAACTTTTTGCCTGGGCTGGCCTCTACTCATGATCCCCCTATATCTACCTCACAAGTAGCTGGGGATTTTGGGTGTGAGTCACATCCTTGTCTTCTTTTTGAAGACCTGCAATTCTTAAGTTTTCAAAGATTCAGTTCATCATTCGTTTTCTTTTCATGTGTAGTGCATTTGACATTATATCTAAGAAATCTTTGCCTAATCTACAATCTTAAAGATTTTTGTGTCATGGATAAATTTACCCTGCAAGTTCATAGGAGCACAGTCTGTATTATTTTTTGATTCATAGATTCCTAGTACATATATTGAACAAACAAATGAAATTACAGTCCTTACATTTTTTTCAATCACACAGATTCATGTTGCAATGCTTTTATTTCTGTGCAAGTACTTCCATGCTAAAATTTATTTCAATTATAACCCCCACTGGGTAGATGAGAGGGTTTAGGCCTAAATAGTTAAAATAGTTTTGCCTAAAGTATCAGAGACTGGGGTTCACACCCAAGTGGAAATATAACTTTACGAGAGTCAAGCCCTAGCCATGAGTTGGGTCTATTATGTAACAAGAGCTATGCTAAGGTACGCTAACTATTTTTTGAATCTAGTAGAGGGTCTTAAATTATATTGTAGAAGAGTTTAAGGGGAACTTTTGTAGTTCAGTTGCCTGTCTAGTAAAAATGTTTCGATCTTGCATAATGAATGTTTCAATGTATTCTCATCAAATAGCAGTATAAAAAAGACCCTAAATAGACAATGAACAAAAATGTAAAAAGTTAAGTTATATTTTCATATTTGTAAAAGAGCTTCCACATAAAATTTGAAATTTGAATGTTAGGAAAGCCATTTTTAGGCTTTTTTTTCCCCTTCATTTGATTAATCTTCCCCTCTTGATTATGCTTGTTCTATAGAAATGGACCACAAAGGAGTGTTAAGGAGAGAAGAAATGGCAGAGGAAATGGAGTCTTGTGTTTTTTTTTTTTTTTTTTTTTTGGTGGGGCTGGGGTGTGAACTCAGCTTCATGCTTGCAAAGAAGGTGCTCTATAACTTGAGCCAGACCTCCGGTCCATTTTTGCTCTGATTATTCTGGAGCTGGGGGTCTCAGGAACTATTTGCTTGAGCTGGCCTTGTGCCACAATCCTCCCAAACTCAGCTTCCCATATAGCTAGGTTTACAGGTATGAGCTATTTCACTTGGCTTGAAAATAGAGTCTTTAGAAAGGATCTTTCTGAGGGAACCAAATTTGGCTGAAACATAGACCTAGAGGATGCTCAAAGATTCCACAGCCTGGGTCAACTCCTAGCATGGGGGTGGCAGTCATGGCTGCAACAGAGCAGGCACTACCTTGCTCTCAAAGCCACAAGGTCATTGGGAGGCAGGTGCACTAATACACCAAGTCAGCATGGGACCACTATTGTCCATCTTACAGGTGGGAAAAAAATGCTCTCTCTTCTTAGCTAACTTGTCCAGTGCCATGCAGTTAAGAAGTATTGGGAGCCAAGATTTAGGAGCAGGCCTGGTGGATGTCCATCCTGTACTCTTGTTCTCATCCTTTTTCTCTTCCACATTGTGGAGCACATCATTTGTTCATCCTCCATTACTATGAAGTTAGACAGACGTACGGGTTATTTTTAATATAAGAGAATCTCAGGACAAAAAGAATTCTAGATATATTAGAATATGTAATAAAACTCTGAAAGCTTCATTAATGCCTCAAATACACCAGGTACTGTCATTGTGAAGTGACTTCCTGTCCCTCTTTCTTCCCCAACAGAGAAACACCATAGATGCATAGGTTTCATTTTTCCTGGCTGGGCAGAGATGTTCACTAAAAAAAAAAAAAAAAAATAGGGTTATTTTCTCATGGACTGTCCTTAGTTTTGGTTTGGTTGTTCTGGATATTTTATATTTTATAGAACAATTCACTTCACTTACACATTAAGCTGTGATCTTGCATGTAGCTAAGGATTAGCTGATGTCTATTGAGTTGTTACTCAGTTGTAAGCACAGCAGTATGCACGTTTCAAGCCCTGAGCCATATACCAAACAAAGCAGTTAGGAATAGTGTAGTCATGATGTGACTGAACTGCACCAGAGCACTGCGTATTCCAACATACTTAAAAAATATACAGATTCCTTCCCAGTGATTCCCAGCTTGGTCCATATCAACATCATTTTTCCATCGGTCCCTGCAACAAAACTTGGAGTCATCCTTGACTTCGCTTTTCCCAAGCACTCCAGATCCATTCCACTAGCAAATCTTGATGGTTCTACCTTCAAACTATATTCAGAGTCTGACTCCTTATCACCTCCAGTGCTACCACTCTCGTCCAAGTCACCCTTGTCCTCATTCCAGATTAGCTCAACATCCTCATTGTTCAAGTGATTTCCCTCTTGTCACCTTAACCTACTTTCCACATAGTGCAAGAAAGAATTTTTTCTATTTTTTGAGACACTATATAGCCCAAGCTGCTCAGCCACCTGAGTATTGGGATTATAGGTGTGCACTACCACACCCAGCTCAAAAATGATTGTAAAAATTCAAGTCAAATTGTTTCACTCTCCTCAAAATCCTGCAATAATTTCCTGTCACACTTGAATAAAACCTGAAATACAAACGATGGCTTCCAGAGCTTTCTATTATCAAATCTGTGACTGCCTCTCTGACCTCATTTCCTGACTAAGCTGACTCCACCCTTATTGCCACTCTTTTATCCTACACCTGAAATTTGCACTTGACTTTACCTGGAATTTCCAACTCTCACATGCTCATGTAGTTCTCCCCCATGAGAACTTACTGGGTTCTTACTCTCTTTGGTTCTCTGTGTATGTCACACTGCCATAGGAGGATTTCCCCTGGGTCAAACAGCAGTGCCTCTTACTCAGGGATCTTACACTGTCTTCCTTCATAGCAAGGAACTACAGTTGCTTCTGTAGTGCTGCAGTGGCTCAGAAAATGATACCCCAAACTATGGTGCTTTGGTACTTTGACCTGAAGGACATTGGAAGGGGCACAAAGCAAGTCTATCTCTGGTCTTCTCCTGCCCTTCTTTCTCCTGCTTCCCTTTCTCCCCCAAGACAGGACAGAGAAACGAGGATCCTTCTTCACCAAAGAAAGTCATTAAACCTAGAAAAAAAAAAATCTGGTTCCCCCAATTTTTTTTTATTATTGTTTTACTCGGGGTAGATTGTGACATTTACAAAAGCTCTTACAATATATAAAATATGTCATAGTTGAATTCACCTCCTCCATCATTCTCCTTTATCTCCCCTCTACCCATTCCTGGAACAGTTTCAACAGGTCTCATTTTTCCACGCACATACATGTACACAATTATATGCACTATATTCACCCTCTTATACCCTCTCCCCTTCCCACTGTTGCTAGAAAAATCATTTTAGCCTTCTCCTGGTCATAAATACCTACCTTGTCTGATGGTACACCCTAAGACCCTCATTGCAGAAGGCACCCAAGTTCCATACCTGGGAGGAAGGAATGCCACATAGAAAGTCCCAGAAGAATGGTCACAGCTAGGCCTTTTCCCTTCTTTGGTCTATCAGCGTTAGGTCATATGCTGCTTGTCCAATCACATTTCTACATGGCTGCTCATTCTTTATCAAATCTAAAGAGAAAAACAGATGGTTTTCCCTGGGTCCTGAGGTCTTCATATCTACAGGCTCCCATGTCATGTAAAATTTTGAGTAAATCAATTTTTTATGCTTTTCTCTTGTTAGCTTTTTGCTACAGCTGTGTTGGTTATAATCTTCATGATGGATGATGAAAAATATCAAACCCTTCTGCCCCTATAGCACCTAGACCATGTCTTGGCCCAGAGTAGATGTTCATTGTACATTTGCTGAATGAAGGAAACAGTGAATGAATGAATGAACAATGTTTTTTTTTTATCACTCTACAATTTGGGAAATAAGTATTCATAATCCCATTACCTGATAATTTCTGGGGCTTCTGAGGATATAAGTCTAGTTAGTTAGTTTTCTGGTACCTTTCAGTTTCTTCTCTCTCCCCACCACCCTTTTTTTTCACAGTGCTGGGGATTGAACCAGGTCCTTGCATATGCTAAACTCGTAATCTACCTCTGAGCCACACCCCTAACTCCTAGTCTTCTCTTTCTCACACTTTTTTTTTTTTTTTTTGAGAGAGAGGATCTTGCTATGTAACCCAGGCTGGCCTGCAATTCTCGAACTTCCTGCTTTAGTCTCTCAAGTGCTGGAATTACAGATTTGTGCCACCACATTTTTCTCTTTTTCTTTTTAACAGAAGCTTTTAAACTCTGTGTTTGGGACCTTTCTTGACCCCACCTTACCATTCCTTTGATCTGTTAGTCATGATTTGTATCTTTTACAATAAACTGTAATGATAAACCTTACACTTGCATCGGTGAGTCATCCTAGTGACTTATTGAACCTGAACAAGGCATTGAGACTCCCAAATTTGTAGCCAGTTGCTCAGAGGTGTGGTTGGCCTGGATATCCCAAACTGGTACCCTTCAACCTACGAAACAGATGCTAACTCTGAGAATTGAGTGTCAGAATTATATTATAATACCTTGATGTGTATTTCTGTTTAAAGACACCTTAGTTAATATATTGTTAATTCATCAACATTGAAACCCCTCCCCCAGCCAACTACGCTAGAACTCTTGCCAGAGTACAGTTTATTCATAGACATATTTTCTATCTATACACATAAATTTCTATGTTCAAGGACCTGAAACAATACTCCCTTGACTATGCTTGGGAAGGCCTTTTTAATTAGCAATAACACACACACAGGCAATACCAAAATGTGCAAAACATGGAACTAACTAGACTGTTTAAAGGGTACTTACTTATATATGAGAAGAGCAAGAAAAAGGCAGGCCACTGCCTGTTCCATCTCAGCTGGCAGCATGCACATTGGATAAGTGACTGAGAAAATGCCACTAGCATTATTTTGGAGGCTACAAAGACATATTAGCAAGTGGGTGAATTTCCAAATATGGGACCAATGAATAATGAGTTTCTACAATATACACAGACACACACTAATGCATATACCCATGCATGCCTCCAGGAGATTCTGTCCCACCTCCTACAGGAGTTTGATATACTTTCTAAGAATTCTGTGAAACCCTGGGGGCTTGTCTTTAATACAAACTATCCCAAGTTTATACTCTTCCTAATGCCTTGATCTCATTTGTCCCCACAGCTGCTCTATACAAAGCCAAGGGTGGGACTCAGCTTCTTTCCCTTGATTTGCTACCAAATGATTCACAAAGGGCTTTTGTGTAGCCAGCTTAAGGGAAGGCTTGGGAATGATAAGCTTGGTTACATTGCAGTAACACAAACAAATTAAAATAGAATGTTAAACATCCGTGTCTTAAACTGTCCTTAGTTCTGACATCCCCACACCCCTGGAATTTTTAATAGTTAACTATATCTGAGTCATTAATGTCTTTGTTAAAAACAACAAGCTTGCTATCTTCTTCACATGTTAAGCTCAACAGCACTGGCCAACACTTTCAGTCCTTTTTTCCCCCCAGTTCCTCAACAATATGTGTAAATAGAACAGAGATTTAGCTACTTCTTGATAAGCACAGTTGGTTAAAGTAGTTTTATTTATTTATGTAGATACAGGGTCTCACTATGTAACCTAGGCAGGCCTTGAACTCTAGATCCTCCTACCTCAGCCTCCCTAGTAGAGTAGCTGGGACTACAGAAGTGACCCACCCTGCCTGGCAGATATGGGAGTTTTGGTAACATTCCCTCACCCATGTTACTAATGTCAAACCCATTTAATCTTCACAAAATCTTTATAAGAAAATTTTATTTCGAATTTACGGATGAGAAAAGGCCCAGAGAAGTTGAGCAACTTTCAACTTCTGAGTTTTGCTCAAGTTCACAGAGCTTTAATATATACTATACATTATTGCTTCACTTAATTCCCCAATAGCCCGCTAAGATTTTTGTTTGTTCATTTTTTTTTTTGTTTTTTTGCGGTGCTGTTGGAGCAAGGGTTCTACTACTTGAGCAACACCCTGGTACTTTTGTCCTGCTTATGCCCAGGCCAGCCTCACATCAAGATCCTCCTGTCTCTGCCTCCTGAATAGCTGGTATTTACAGGTGTGTAACACCACACCTAGCCCTAAGGTAGATGTCTTTATTGTTCCCATTTTAAAGTTGAGAAATGAATGATGGGGCTGAGGAGAACATATGAATTGTCTAGGGTCCTGTGACTAGTAAGAATTGGAGCCAGAAACACAACAAGGGGATTGGACTTTGATCACATGATAAAGCGAGAACACACAAGGAAGGTATGAGGATAGGTAAGACACCCAAAAAACTAGATAGCATTTGTTGCCCTCAACGCAGAGAAACTAAAGCAGGTACTTTAAAGCGACTGAGGCCAATAGGAGAAGGGGACCAGGAACTAGAGAAAAGGTTAGTTTGAGAAGAATTAACTTAGAAGGTAACACACATGCACAGGAAATCAATGCATATCAACTCCCTGTGTAGCTACCCTTATCTCAACTAGCAAAAACCCTTGTTCCTTCCTATTGTTGCTTATACTCTCTCTTCAACAAAATTAGAGATAAGGGCAAAATAGTTTCTGCCTGGTAGCAAGGTGTTGGGGGGGCAAGAGAGGGAGGGGGATAAGGGGGAGGAAGTGGGGAGAAATGACCCAAACATTGTATGCACATATGAATATAATAAAAAAAAGAATCGGAGCCAGAATGCAAATCTAAATTGGCACTTACTATTATTATTATATTTTGATGTCTCTACTTACATGAGTCTGTATGTCAGAATGACTGTTTCTGTGAAGGAGCTGAACCTAGATCTAAAAGGTAAGGGTTTACTATGCTGGGTTTGCTTACTTCTCAGTTCTTTATCTAACAAGGAATGCCAGGATTACTGAGATTATATCCTCCCATGTACCATCACTGTAGAAAAAAAATCTATAACTAAATAAAGTGAAGAAAATACCCAAATTAAAGATGTGGCTTAATGGGCTTTTGCTCTTCATGGAGAAACTCTGTATTGTAAAGATATTGAAAAGCCAGAATTAGAAATCAAATCGTTTATATTTGAGAGTAACATGTAACCCAGGAACAGAGATGTTATTTTATTTTTTATGATTTTATTAGCATATAAGAGTTGTACAGAGGGATATATTGTGATATTTACATAAGAACTTACAATATATCTTAGTTAGATTTACCCCCTCTGTTGTTCTCCCTCTTCTCCCCGCCCTTCTAAGGACAATTTCAACAGGTTTCATTCTTCTATTTTCATAGATGGATACAAAACATATCCATCATGTACACCCCTATTCCCCCTTTCCTTGTGCCCAATCCCTCCCACTGGTACCCACCCCCAGAAAAGATTTATTTTCCTCTCCTGCCTTTTGTTTTTTTAAATTAGTGTGTACTGATAGTCCAAGGGGGTTTCACCTTGGTATTTCCCATCTGTATGTATCATGCTTTCATCAAATTAATCCCTCTCCTCTGTTACTTACTCATTCTCTATCACTGTGATCCCCTGATAGTCAACAGTTTACTGTATAGTGCACTATGTGTATTCACATATAGATTGGTTGTTTCAATAGTTTTTCATTCCCTAACATTTTCTTTCTCTGTCCCACAGCCCTAGCTCCCTCAGACAGACTCACCATATGTATATATATATGTATGTATGTGTATATATATATATATATATATATATATATATATATATATTTCTTTATATACAGTTAACTTTTAAGTCTAGCTTCCACATATGAGAGAAAACATGCAATCTTTGAGTTTTTGAGTTTGGCTTACCACTTAACATAATGTTCTCCAGTTCCAGCTATTTACCTGCAAACAACATAATTTCATTCTTCTTTATGGCAGAATAAAACTCCATTGTGTATATATAGCACATTTTCTTAATCCATTCGTTAGTTGTGGGACATCTGGGCTATTTTCATTCTTGGCAGTTATGAATAGTGCTGCAATAAACATGGGGGTGCAAGTGGCTCTATTGTATCCTTGCTTACATCCTTTGAGTATATGCCCAGAAGTAATGTTGCTAATTGTACTCTGGCTATTTTTAGTTTTATAAGGAAACTCCATATTGTTTTCCATAGAGGTTGCGCTAATTTACATTCCCACCAACAGTGTTGAAGTGCAGGAACAGAGGTTTTAAATCTGTGCTGAAGTATATTGGTTGATTATTTACTTGCAACATTATGGTGATTTCTGATGTAAGGCAATTTTAATAGGATGCAAATTAAAGGAACAAAGTTACAGTTGTAATCTGTATTATGTGTCTGTATCATATACAACCCGGTATGTCCAGATTTTATAAATAAAATTAAAATTCCACCTTGTACCCAAGCAGAGAGCTTTCTTATAAGTATATAGATAAAGTGTATGAATTCTCAAGGTAATCATGTATGAAAAACTTTAGTTTTTCCTTTTTGTTCCTTTTTATTGTAGTTGAGATATAACCCCAGACTTTTTAGTAAATTTGTGGTTTAAATGACTGAGACACAAATCCAGTTTTAGAAGTTTTCCATCCTCCCCCCCAAATTTCCCTTAAGCCCATTTTAACTTTTTAAAGGACATCACACACACACACACACACACACACACACACACACACACACACACACTCACACACACAAAGTCACCTAGTACCACCTAGTGGTGTATAAGAGAATTGCATGTTGATATTGTAGTTGAAATTTTGATTTGAATTTCTTCTATAAGAACACCAAGTCAGCTATTTATATTTTTGGATTATAATTAAAACTCAACCTCAAAATATCCACAAGCTTATGTAAAATTCTCACTAGATAAATCCTACTAAATAAAAATATAAAGCACTAATTTTAAAAATGAATGTTATTCTTCCTTTAAATGAGAGTTTACTTGGAGTTCCAGAATACTTACCTGATAAATGCCCACCAACTCTTTGTTTTAGGCAGTAATGGATTTGCTCCCACATCTGATGAAATTAACTTTATAAAGAAAAGACTGTGGAGGAATTCACAATAGAAATACTGGTTGTCTATTGAAAAATGAGTGATTTTTTTTCTTTATTTTTTTTGATTATGTATATATAACTGGAAAAATTGTAAGAGTTTATTTTCAAAAGCAAAAAGAAAAATTCAAAATATTGCATAGCAAAGTCTCTGAAAAACAGTAATTCTTCATAAATGTTATTCCCCTTTCCTGTTTCCTCCCTGTTGGAGACAATAACTCAGTCACTCATGGGTTAAGGCTGAAGTTAGTTAACTAGGAATGTCTTTCTCACCCTCACAATAGACTTCTTGCAAGTGTCTTCACATATTGTCTGGCTTTATGGAAGCTCAATATTGCAAGAGTAATTAACACATGTCAGTGTAGATTTATCTGCACAAGATTCTGATAGTATTCTTGGAGAACAGTGCTTTACTACAGGAAAATCAATCAGAGAAACAATAATTTTTGCAAACAGTTATGTAAGAATAGATGACAATATAGTAATAATACTAATTGCTTAATTAAGATTCATTTCTGCCTCTGATCCTCACTATAAATATGACCTTGAGAAAATGAAACCACTTGACCTCCTCCAGAAAGGGGCAAGCTGTTTATCCCCCCCACCCTCTGTAAAATGCAGATAATAAAAATAATTATATTACGGGGTTGCTATGGGAATTAGATGAAATAAACACTTGTAGCAAATATTAAACACCCAATAAATCTTAGACATTGCTACTATTGTATTACCATTAGTATTATTTTCTGAAAGTGGTGAGAAATTTGTCTTAACCGTGACTTTGGGAAAATCTAATCATATTATTCCCACAGGTATAGATACAAAATTGTAAGCATGGCAGAGGTGGACAAAGTGCTGTCCTTGGTTCTGAAAGCACCACACTCAGCAGGGCATGATTACTTTGAAACCTCAGGATACTGGTGATTCCCATCCAACCTCTCCCAAGAATTTTGAGGCAGGTGAGGGCACACGTGATGCATGTATACACCCACCCATACCCACACTCATGGGGGATGGAGAAAGAAAAGAGAGGAGAGAGAGAGAGAGAGAGAGAGAGAGAGAGAGAGAGAGAGAGAGAGAGAGAGAGAGAATTTGAAAGAAACATATACTTCACATTGTTTTCAAATATATTACTTTCTTTCATCAAGAAAGAAAGAAACACACCCTTGCATTTGGCAGAGTTGTGGGTATATATTGAGGAAGGAGGTTTATATGTTGCTTTGCTTAAGCTGTCTGTGGTATATTTCCCTGTCACCATACCTAATGACATTGGTATTAGTGTTAGTGCCTGATGACTAAACTGCCCCCCACCAAGGGCAGGGACTGGGTCTTGTGCACTCTTGCAATGATAAAGGATAATGCTGTGTCTTAGCTCAGGTGGTCATAGCAAAATTATTAAAGACTAGATGGTAAGAAATGTATTTTCTTACCATTCTGGAGCCTGGAACTCTGACATTAGGGTGTTCACATGACCACATTCTGGTGAGGACCCTTTTTCTGGCTTATAAATGACCTGTGATTTTTCCTTGTGTCTTCACCTGGCGGTGTGTGTACGAGGATGATGAGTGTGGAGGACCATGGGGAATGTCCTATAGAACAAGCTCTCAGGTCTCTTTTATTAAGGGCACAAATTCCATCACGACAGCCCCTAGTTACTTCTAAAGGCCCCATCTTCATATACTATCACAGTACAGAGTAAGGTTCAACATATGAATTTTGGAGGGAAATAAACATAGTCTACAACAGGGAAGGCAGAAACCTGTCACACTGAAGGCCTAACTAGTATATAAAGGGGAAGCTGTAACCTGGGTCTCACTGTCTCAGTTTCACTGAATAATTTTTTCTTTTCCATGTTGGAGACAGAGTAAGATGAATCTGCTATAACTTTGTCCTTGTCTTTGCTTTGCCACATGCAGCTGCTCAGCAGAGAGGATGTGCACATTGATTATGCAGACAGTGACAATGAGCCAAAGATGCAGAACACATCAGTATGGAGTCTGTATGGTAGAAAGTGCAGCAGTCTAACTATGCTAACAGGTGACTGCTGGATGGAGCCAAGTGCATGGCATTCTAAAGATAGCTTAATGTAATGTGTAGTAAATAGCTAAGACTTATGTAGCACTTACCATGTGCTAGTTATTTTAAGTGTGCTATATGCATATTAACTCAGTTTAATTATTATAGAATCCTAATGGGTAAAACTATTATTATTCCAATTTTATAAATGAGGAAACTGAGCCCAAAACATGAAGGGCTTTGAGTAAGATCCCTCACACACAGTGTCACAGGGGAAGGTTGAACACAGGCAGACTGGTACCACTAACCACCATGATGTGTTCCTAAACACCGTGCTCTGATATCTTCCCCGAGATTTAAATGGCACAGTTCAGTGAGCTTTCCTCTTGGACATCTTGTAGCATATACTGCATCTTCTTCTAGTTAATATCTGAAGACTATGGGAAAGTTTATGAACAGTGATGGACACATGTCTTCTTTTTGCACAGCGATTCATTCAGGAAAGGGGGTGACAGTGCCTTTGGAAAGGTAGTGCAGCCTCACCAGGCAAAGGCAGAGAGGCTAATTCACTGGCCTCAGGGTCTTGGAGGGTTAGGGCTAGAGCCCTGAGATAGTCCAAATCTTTGAAATTCTGCCCTGTGTTCTCAGTTAAACTCTTGGTATCACATTCCTTTGTGACCAGTGAAGGTCACATGAGGCTATAAATGCCACAACCTGAAGGAGTGCGATCTCTAGTTATCTTAGCTGTGATGCTTAATAATAATAGAAAGCCTTTAATTTTAGGTCATCCTGGTCCAGAGAATTTAAGGATTTGAACTTCCCTTCTGTTTGTCTTAACTTTCTGCTTTTGCTAGGAGTGGCTATCTTATAATTTTGAATTTCTTGTGCTCTTTTTTATTATTCTAAGGTCAGAGAGAAGCTGAGTTTCCCCAAATCTCTTTTAAAGATCAATTTATTCCAGGTGATCCCAGGATTTAGTTTAACTAGATAATTTACCACAGTATGCTACAGGCTGCTAAAGTCTCATTTCTTAGCATTAATATAGTTCTTGCTGCTTTTAAGACAATGATCAGATTTTCTTATATCCCTGAGGGTCTACTGTCTGCAAACTAGCTCTTGATAATTTAATGTAAAATTTTGATCCAGAAATACTTGTCAAGGGTGTTTATACTTCTTTTTGTGTGAAAAGAACTAAAAAATAAAATGATTAGTAAATCAGTAGTATCATAAACAGAAATGTAAAATAGTCTTGACTTCTGCTATAAGCAGTTGGTTGTCATCAGTCCCCAGATTTGAATTATCCAGTAGTTTTACTTTATAATATCTCCTATAGATAGGTAGGCCTCAAAAGTTCTATAACAGATGAAGGCTAAAAATTTTCAAGTAGTTAAGTATTGAATTAAATAAAGTTAACATGAGTTTCCTAATGGCTGATTTGCATGCATACTTTTTTTTTTCCCTGCAAAGTTACCTTTGGCCTATTTTTCAAATCCCAAATCTTGAGCAGAGACTTTTTCACACCCAAATGAACTGAGAACACTGTAAAGGACTGAATCCCAGATGGAAGTCTGAGAGTTAAAAACATTTTACTTCAATGTGTCTCTCATGACAACTGACTGCCTATCCATTCAGTATTCATTCTACTTCTAAGTAGTAGAAATTCCAGTTTTCATCTTAGAACATGATAGTTTATAATAAAGAACATATTTCATAGACACTCAGGCCAAGTTTTGGTTAATGGGATGTGAGCAGTGGTGATGTGTGCACCTTTAAAAGAGAAGGGTCCCCCTTCCCCTCCATTTCCGTATCTCCCCCTTCCCACATTCATCATGGCTGGAATGTAACAAACTAGGCTTGTATATCGTTTTCATTTGCTTATCTCTGAATACTAATGAGGCTGAGCACATGTTTTCATATATTAATCACTCAAGTGAAGCATTCAACACAATGAGTTGAAAAAGAATAGGCACATCCTAAGAGACAAAGAGAGAAATAAAAAATATAATTATTTTTAGTCTTTTAAAATTCCCAATGAGTGTATGTAAAACAATAATTCCCCTCTAAGTGCTGCCCTAGTTACGCAAAACAATTTTTTTTTTCATGTGGACTGTGTTTTGTTTGTATTCAGTCCTAAATAGATCTTAATTTCCTTTAGGATTTTTATCTTTTAGTGCATGGATTATTTGGCCATATATTATTTAGTTCCCCAGCATATGCTACATCTTAGATGATGTATCACAGTAACTATATTTTTGCTATTAATTTGTAATTTTATTGCCTTCTGGTTGGAGCAAATAGTGTAAAGCACAAATAGATCCTCTGAGATTATTTTAAAGGCCTAAATGGTCTATTTTATAAATTTTTCATGTGTATCATTTAACATATTTAACAGATTGAATATTAATTGTTCGGGTCTTTGCTATCTTCACTTATTGTTGTGTACTTGTTCTATCAGTTTCTGAAAAGACTGTTATCAATCTGCGACTATAGTTACTCTTTTTAAGATAATGCTTTTTTATGTTTACCTATTTTTATTAGCATATGTTAATTGGACAAAATAATGAACTTCATTGTGACATACTTTGATCATATTCACTCCTTATTCCTCTCTTATCTCCCTTCCACCTCCCTCTGATCCCCATTCTCTTCCCTGATAGTCCCCTTCTACTTTTATGTCCTCCTAGATTCCACATATGAAAGAAAACATATGTTGTCTTTCTGAGTCTGTCAAATTTCACTTAACATGATGATCTCTAGTTCCATCCATTTTCCTGAAAATGTCAATATTTTATACTTCTTTGTAGCCAACTAACACACCATTATGTTTATGTACAGCACATTTTCTTTATCCTTTCATCTGTTGATGGATACCTAGGTAGATTCCATAACTTGGTTAATGTGAATAGTGCTGCTATAAACATAGGTGTGAAGGGATCTTTATTATAAGCTGATTTGATACCTTTGGGTCTATACTTAGGAGCTGTATAACTGGATTATACAGTACTTCTATTTTGAGTTTTTTGAGGAACCTCCATTCTGATTTCTATAGTGGCTGGACTAATTTATTGTTCCACTAAGTGCCTCTTTCCACATCCCAGCATGTGTTGTTCTTTTCCTTTCCTCTTTCCTTTTCCCTTCTCTTTCCTTTCCTTCTTTTTTTTTCTTTTTTTCCCCCCTTTCCCGGATGGTGGAATGGCTCAAGTGGTAGAGTGCCTGCCTAGTAAGCACAAGGCTTTGAGTTCAAGCCCCAGTACAGCAACAAAACAAAACAAAAACCCCAAAAAACTTCTTCCCCTCTTTCCCTTCCTTATCCCTTTCCCTTCTCTTCCCCTTCCACCTTTCCTTCCCTTCCCCTTCCCTTTCCCTCTCCTTTCCCTTATCTTCCCCTCCCTTCCCTTCCTCCTTCTCTTCCCTTCCCTCTTCTCTTCCCTTCACCCTTCTCTTCCCTTCTCCTCCTCTCCTCTTCTCTTCCCCTCCCCCTTCCCCTCTCTTCCTCCTTCCTTTCCCTTCCTCCCTCTGTCTCTCTTTTTTTTTTTTTGAGATACTGGAGTTTGAACTCAGGACTTTGCTCACTTGAGACACGCCTTCATCCTTTTTGGTCTGGTTATTTTGGAGATACGGTCTCACTTTTTGCCCAGATCAGGCTGGACTGTAATATTCTTATTTTGCTTCCGGATGTAGCTGGAATGATAGGTGCTTGGTTGAGATGGGGGGCAGGGTCTTGCTAACTTTTTTGCCTGGACTGATTAAACCGCTATCTTCCTGATCTCAGCCTCAGGATAACAGGTGAGAGCCACCTGTGCTCTACTTGTTGTTTTCTTAGTGATTGCCACACTTAGTGGGTGAGATAGACTGAATGTAGTTTTGATTTTCATTTCTCTGATGGCAAAAAATGTTGAATATGTTTTCATGTTATTTACTGGTCACTTGTACTCATTCATTTGAAAAGTATCTGTTCAGTTCATGTGACCGTTTATTGATTGGGTTAATTGTTCTTTCAGTGTTTGTTTTTTGGGTTATTTATATATTCTGCATACTAATTCCCTTTCAGATGAAAAGTCTGCAAAGATTTTTTCCCATTCTGTAGGCTCTCTCTTCACTCTGCTAATCACTTCCTTTGTTGTGCAGAAGCTTTTTAATTTGATTCAATCCCATTTGTCAATTCTTACGCTGTTTCCTGAGCTCTTGGAACCCTATTCAGATTGTCATCGACTATGCCTGTATCTTGAAATGTTTCTCTGGTGTTTTCCATAGTAGTTTCAAGTCGCATGTTAAGGTGTTGATCCACTTCGAGCTGAGTTTTTTTTGTACATGGTGAGAGGTAAGGATCTAGCTTTATTCTTCCACATGTGGATGTCCGGTTTTGCTAGAACCATTTGTTAAAGATGCTTTCTTTTTTCCAATGTATATTTTTGGCAACTTTGTTAAGAATCAAATGGCTGTAGCTGTGTGGGTTTATTTCTGGATCCTCTTTTCTATTCCATCATGATGTGTGTGTGTGTGTGTGTGTGTGTGTGTGTGTGTGCCAGTACCATGTTGTTTTTGTTACTATGAGTCTATAGTATAATTTGAAATCAGGTACTGTGATACTTCCATCATTACTCTTTTTGCTCAGGATTGCTTTGACTATTCAGGGTCTTTTGTGTTTCCATATGAGTTTTAGGGTTGCTTTTTCTAGTTTTGTGAAGAATGTCGTTGGTATTTTGATGGGAATTTCATTGAATCAGCATGTTGGTTTTGGTAATATGGCCATTTTCACAATATTAATTGTGAACCATGAACACAGGAGGTCTTTCCATCTTCAGTATTTTCTTTAACTTCTTCAGTGTCTTATAACTTTCATTGAAAGTTTTTCACCTCCTTGTTTTGGTTTATTCCTAGATGTTTTATTTATTTTATTCTATTTATCTCAAGGCTATTAGAATGGGAATATTTTCCTGATTTCTTTCTTAGTGTGGTTGTAGTGATATTTCGAAAACTGCTTATTTTTGTATGTTGATTTTGTATCCTGCTACTTTGTTGACAGTGTTATCAGACCCAATAGTCTTCTGGTGGAGTTTTTGGAATCCTTTAAATATAGGATCATATCATCTGCAAACACAGATTATTGGAATTCTTCCTTTCCTATTTATATCCCCTTTATTTCTTCCTCTTGATTAATTGCTTTGGCTCAGACTTCAAGCACTATGTTGAATAATAGTGGTGAGAGTGGGCACCCTTGTCTCATTTTAGTTTTTCACTATTCAATATAATTTTGTCTATTGGTTTGTCAGATATAGGCTTTATTATGTTGAGGTCTGATCCTTCTATTCCTAGTTCCTATAAGTCTTTTTATCATGAAGGTATGTTGAATTTTGTCAAAGACCTTTCCTGCATCTATTGAAATGGTCATGTTATTTTTACCCCTGGTTTTATTTATGTGTTGCATTAAGTTTATCAACTTGTGTATGTTGAATCACCTGTGCATCTCTAGAATGAAATCAGTTTGATCATGGTGTATGATCTTTTCAATGTGCTATTGAATTTGGTTTATAAGCATTCTATTGAGAATTTTTACATCTATGTACATCAAGGAAATTGGGTTATAGTTTTATTTTTTTGTTATGTTGTTTTCTGGTTTTGGTATAAGGGTAATACTGAGTTTGTAGAGTGAGTTTTGAGGTTTTTTTCCTTTCTAGTTTATGAAATACTATGAGGAGCATTTGGTTTGGTTCTTCTTTAAAGGTCTGTTAGAGTTTTTAAGGGAATCAAGAATTTTTTTTTTTGAAGGTTTCTTTTTTGAGAGGCTCTTTATTACTGCTTTAGCTTCATTGCTTGTTATACATCTGTTTAAGTTACTCATTATTTCCTTGGTTTAATTTTAGTAGTTCATATGTGTCTAGAAATTTATCCATGTCTTCTAGATGCTCCAATTTGGAAGTTTTCAGTGGTACTTGTTCTAGAATAACCTTTTTATTTTCTGATTTTATTGATTCATTTACTCTCTTTCTTTTGGTTAGTTTGGTTAGATTTTCCCATCTTGTTTATATTTTCAAAGAATCAACTCTTTGTTTCATTTATAGAGTTTGAACTCAGGACCTTATACTTGCTAGGCAGGAACTCTATCATAGCCCATTTTTGCTTCTGATATTTTTTAGATAGGAATCATGATTTCTCTCAGGGCCTGCCTAAAACCATAATCTTCCACATGTGGCTTCCTGTGTAGCTGAGATTATGGACACGAACCACCACACACAGTTTATCAGTTGAGATCATGTCTTGCTGACTTTTTGTTCAGGCTGGCCTTGAACCATGAACTTCTGATTTCCACCTTCTGAGGGGCTAGGATTACAGCGTGGTCACCATGCCTGGCCCTTTGTATTGCTCTTTTAGTTTCTATTTCATTAATTTTAGCTCAGACCTTTATTCTTTCTTTTCTTCTACTAATTTTGAGTTTGGCTTGTTCTTCCTTTGCTAAGACCCTGAGATGTATCATTAGGTTATTTTTTTTGAGATCTCTGATTTTTAATGTAGGCATTCATAAGTGTAAACTTCCATCTTATAACTGCCTTTACTGTATCCCACAGGTTCAGGTAAGTTGTGTTTTCATTTTCATTTGATTTAGGAATTAAAAAATTTCTGCCCTGATTTCTTCAGTGACTAGGAAGTAGTGAAGAGGACTGTTAGAGATGAACCAATGTGGGTTGCAATACACATGTGCATGGAAGCAACACTAGGAATTTCTTTGTATAGCTATCTTTATCTCAAACTAGCAAAAGCACTGTCTTTCTTGTTATCTCTTATGTTTTCTCTTCAACAAAATCAGAGAACAAGAGGGGAAGTCGGGGAGGGGTAGGTGGACTATAATTGGATTATAGGTATGGCAGGATATTGATTTCTCTCATTTATTCTTAGCTCCTGGGGTGAATTAGTCTATAGTGAATTCAGTGCCTCTGGCTACAACAATTTCATCTATTTATGCCATTGAGAAAACACACCTGCTAAGCATGACATGATTAGAAAAGGAGGAAAATTGCCTAAAGAGTTTATATGCCTTTGTACACTGGACACCTGGTACATAAGTTTGCAATGTATAAACTTCTACCTTTCAACCTAGTGAATGAATGAAGAAACTGTCCTGGGTTTTGAGTTGTTATTGAGTCTTGGCATTCACTGTCATGTACTTGTTTGATTGATATATTTGTCTTATTCACAAGGCTTAACCTCCTTGTTGACAGGACTGTGTCTATCATTGTATCACTAGCACTTAGTCCATAGCCGAGCCAGCTATTTGTTGAATAAAATATTTGTTGAGTAAAAGAAAAAATTAATAGACTGTAAAAAAAGTTTCTGCCCTGATTTCTTTGTGATCTACTGATCTTTCAAAAGTGTATTATTCAATCTTCATGTTTTGTATATTTTCTGTAGTTTCATTTGCTATTGATTTCTCTTGATATTCTATTATGATTTGATAAGATACAAGAAATTATTTCAACTTTTTTTGTATTTATTAAGACTTTCTTTATGGTCTAATATGAAATCTATCTTGCAGAAAGTTCTTTCAGCTGTAAAAAAGAATATGCACCTCACAGCTGTTGGATGGAATATTCTGTGTATGTCTGTTAAATCCAATTGACCTATGTATGGTATATTTTAATTCTAAAATTTCTTTATTGATATATTTTTGGTCTGGATTGATGAACAGGATGTTGAAGTCACATACTATTATTGTATCCAGAGCTATTTGTCTTTTTATGTCTAATTGTGTTTGTGTCTGTTTCATGAAATTGAGTGCACCAGTTATCAGTGCATATATATTTACAGTCATCATATCTTCTTTCTTTTTGTCAGTATCAGGGTTTGAACTCAGGGCCTTGCTAATCATATCTTCTTGATGGATTATTCCCTTTATTAGTATATCATGACCTTCTTTATCTCTTCTAATTTTGGTTTGAAATTTTTTTTCATTTTGTCGATGTACATACAGCAATTTGTGCTTGCTTTTGGGTTCCATTTGCTTGGAATCTCATTTTTCTATCATTTCATGGTCAGTCTGTACATGTTTTTGCCAGTTAGGTGAGTTTCTTACAAAAAGCAAATAGTTGGATCTTGTTTTTTGATCCAATCTGTGTCTTTTAAGAGACTTAAGACCACTTACATTTAGGGTTATTATTGAAAGGTATGAGCTGGTTCCTGTTTTTTCATTCTTCTACTTGTTTTGAAACTCTGCACTTTTCTTTCTCCCTTATTCATTTCAGAGGCTTGCTGGTTCACTGAATTAATAATATTTCATTGTTTCTTGTTTCTCATTTGTTATTCTTCTACTGAGGGTAATTCTTTTCCCATCTTTCCTGATTGTGTGTGCCTTTCTTCCTCTTCTGTTTGTAGTATTCTTTAAGCGTCTTCTGCAATGCTGGTTTGTTGGACATGAATTGCTTTAGTTAAAGGACAACTGTCCTGGATAGAGTAACCTTGGTTGGAAGTTGTTTTCTTCAGGGCTTGATATACTTCATTTCATGATTTCTTGGCCTTTAGGGTTTCTGTTGTGAAGTCCGCTTTTATTCTGATGGGTTTGCCTTTAGAAGTAGGCTTGAGGTTCCCTCTTGCAGCTTTCAGTATTCTTTGTTTTATTCTTTTAATATTTTAACGTCAAAATGATGTAGAGAGATTCTTTTCTGGTCATGTCTATTAGTGGTTCTAAATGCTCCCTGTAGTTGGTATCTATATCTTTCTGTAGATTTGAGCAGTTTTCTGCTATTATTTCACTGTACTTGTGTTCTGTGCCTCCACACCCTCATCAATGCAAAAAATTAATATGCTAATATATTTGGCTTCTTTATTGTGTCTCAGAGGTCTTTAAAGTTATGGTAATAATTTTTTTTACTTTTCTTCTTCTTATTTTGAATGTAATTATTTGTCAACTTTGTCTTTAAGCACTGATATTCTTTCTCCTTTGTGATCTAGTTTATTGGTGATGCTTTCCACTTAGGATTTTTTCCCCAATATTTTCATTTGTGTTTTTCTTCAGGATCTCTGTCCATTTGTTGAATTTCTTTTCCAAATCTTGTATTGTCTGTCTTAGTTCACTTAGCTGTTTATTTATAACCTGTTTGGAGTCATTGATCATTTTAAAATTAGTCTTTTGAATTCTTTGTTTGGCATTTAATATACTCTGATATATTTGTATTCAGTTATTGAAGAGCTATGAACTTTTGGAATAATTATGTTGCTTTGTTTTTTTCATACTTCATTTTTTTAATGTTTTGATTTGTATATCTGTTGGGATGGATATCTCTTCCATTTTTATGTGAGGGTCTACTTAATGAGCAGCTTTATCTTGAGGACTTGACTCCCAGTATCACTCAGAGAGGAGAAAATGAACTGTCATAATTGAAACAACACCAAAACAAACCAGATATAGAAACACAACAAAAACCAATTAAAGGCAAAAATTACACCATCAATAACTACAGAACAGGAAATGGCAAAAATAATGTAGAATAAACTATGAACTTAAGAATTAATAAAGGCAAAAGTAATAATAATAATAAAGCAAAAAGAGAGGGAGAGAGGTAAAGAAAAAAGAAACAAGGTTTAAGGAAAGAAAAATAGGAAAAAAAGTGATGAGTAGGAAAAGAGAAAAAGAAAAAATCTAATTATAAAGTAGAGAAAAAATACTCAGTAAAATTAGATAAAATTAATAAGAGAAATAAAAAATAAGTCAAAATTTAAAAATAACAGTAACAATTTTTAAAATTAAAAATCTTAAAATTAAAAAAAAAAGAAAGAAAAACATGGGTAAGACAAAGAATTGGAGGAGCTTCTTATTGGGTTCTCTGAGTCTTCCAGGTGTGGAGTGGGCAGTGGGTCACAGCTGGGGTCTGCTACAGTTCCTCTCTCTTCCCACCATACCACCTGGTGTTGTATGTGGATTGAGGCCTGGCTGCCCTCATTAACAAAGCTGTGTTTACTCTAGAGGCTTTCTTTCTTTGGACACTGGGAGCCAGTGCTCACCCCAATAAGCTTGTGGCCTGAAGGCTGTCATGTTCCCATCTGCTCTAGAGGGTCCCCAGGCTGTGCACCTAGGGATATGGCAAATGTCCAAGCTGAGGGGTATCCTTGAGTGTTGGGACAATGGGAGAAGCATATTGAGTATAAGGGAATTGAGTAATCTGTCTGCCTAGGTTTCAGTGTTTTTGACCCCAACCTACAGAAAACCATCCAGCTGCACAGAGTTGTGGAAACAGTGATCTGGTGGCCTGAGGCTTGGAGCTCTCGGCCCCCACAGTAATCCACAAAGGACAGGCTTTCTCTTTGCCACAGAAGGCAGGGCTACCTACAATTTGGCTTGCACAGCCAGAGCTCTCTGCTGCTTAAATTTCTCAGTGGCCAACCCTTCCCACCCTCTATGCTATATAGGTCCTTTCTCAAGATGGTTGCTGACTATAGCACTCTGAGACATTGGAGGTACTCTGTGGATTTCTTCTCCAAAGCTGTCTTGCTGTGCAGGAGGAGTCACTTTCAGACCAAATCTCTGCACTTGGATTTAAGGATTGAGAGAGCTGTAGGTTCCTTCTGCGACTAGGGATGCCTGTCTATTGTCATTAGGGCTGTCTGCACTCTCTAGGCTTATGTCCTGGTTGCAGCTCTGGTTCTCCTCTTCCTGAAAGCAGGGGTTGGAGCTTGTGCACTGCTGACTACTCTTTTCTACATCACTTTGTATTTCTCCATCTTTGTTAGCTTCTCTATCACCTCTTTCTTATTCCTGGTGCTTTTCCTCTCCTCAGAATATAGTTTTTCCCATTACCTTGACTCTTATCATTGGCAGAGAAAGAGGGCAGCCTTTTGCATTTATTTTAATGGACATCCTAAAAATATGTATTGTGCTTGTCAAATGATTCAGAAATTGATTGGGTTTATATTTTGGTTTGATTAGATGTTTTGAATTATTTTGTTTGGTGAGCAATCTTACTCAGAGAGATGGGCTTAGTTTTAGTAATTTTTCTCTCCCTTCTGCTGTGCTCATCATATTATTGTTTAGTGGTTTTACAACTGTAAAAGGAAGGTGTAATATCAAGAAGGAAAGTTTTCGTTGGCTTTTATATGGAGTATCCAGTAGGATCAAAAAATTTTTTGATAAGTGTGGAGACTGTCCAGAATGGATATGTAATTATGCTATAGTGTGGGCTGTGCTGGGAATTTCTGGGTAGAGAATTGGGAATATAGGTTGGATTCATAATGGTTCGAATCTTTGAAACAAGGCTTTTCATTTTGTTCTGTAGAGTTTTAAGTACTTTGTTATCTTGGCTTTGATTCTGATGCTTTAATAATAAAACATGGATAACATTTACTTAATACTATTCTCAACATTGTCATGTAAACTACTTGTTACTATTTGTGACATGGTTGGAAGGTCTGAAATGATAAAATCCCCATTCATAAAAGATTATTTCAAAACTGTCTTTGGTGACTGTCTAAAGCTATATGGGTGATATGTTTAAAGTCTCTGGCTGTCTCAAATTTACTTTTATCTTTATTTAGCATTATTCTAAAGATACTCAAGTGATGCATGTGAATACCACAATTTTATTTTATTATTTAGTATTTTCCTGGATTATTGATTTCCTAATTTGGCTGTGATATTGGGAGACAAATGCAACTTAGAGTTCTAGAAATACAGAAAACTAAACCCCTCATTTTCTTTTTTATCTTATAAACACTTACTAGCTTCTATTATATTATAATTATGTATTTAAACCTGTGTGGTAAAAACTTCTGTTCCTTCTGTCCCAGTATTCATCTTTCCCTTATTCAATCATGATATTGTATCAAAGTTAAAAAATGTTTCACACACACCATTTTCTTATTTTAGTTCTCAAAACATATCTTTCATACAGGAATGAAAAGACTGCTCTGACTCACTCTTGTTCCCACAGGGCAGGCACTATTTCTGAAGGTGCCTAACAGTGCATGATTGGCCACTACCAGACAACTGAATTGTTTTATTTCTACAGACCAGAATTCATAGAATCCCTATTCTCATTTTTCAAACAGTCATTTTGGAGGTTATAAATATCTTTTAATAAATGTTACTACTGAAATTAGTTACTTCTATATAGTTGTGGCCAAAATACCTGACAGAAACAATTAAAGGAGGAAAGATTAATTTTTCTCATCATTTTAGGGAATTAGGTCTGAGGGAAAGGGCCAGGGCAAGACATAGCTCCCAAGGAAATGCCCTCCCCACAGTGACCTACTTTCTTCAACTAGGTCCCACCTGCTACCTTTTTACACCTCCCAATAATGACATCATATTACTCATCCATTAAGGGATTAATCAGTTTATTAGGTTAGAGCCCTCATGATCTAATCATCTCTGGAAATGTCATCAAAGACACCCCTAAAAGTATGCTTTACTAATCTCCTAGGTGTTTCTCAATTCTCTCAAGTTGACAATTAAAATTAACCATCACACTATCATTGCTCAGTAGGTTTTGTGAAATTGTATTATGAAATTGTCCTCATAATCTGTGGCATTTTTCTTCAATAACTCAACAGTGGAAGATCTTTAATCTTTCTGAAAGCAGCTAGAAACGAATTGAAATGAATTCTGGCAAGTTCAAAAAGAGAGACTAAAGGGTAGAAGTGGAAGAAAGGGTAGTGGAAGGGAATTAAACTTTTTTCATGAAGTTTTGTTAAAACTCATGAAAACTTACAAAGCAGGCATTGTCATCTCTAGTTCACATAGGAGAAATTGTATAAAAGTTCTGAGGAACTAGTCAGTGTTCCAGGGTCAGGACTCAATCCCAGGTCTGCTTTACTTCAAAGACTCAGTTATCCTTTCCACCCAGCTGCTTCCTTAGGGCTGACTTTATTTGGAATAAAAACCAGGAGGTGACGGACAAGCATGGAGCTGTACTTCTAGTAAATTATTGTTTAAGTGACATATGGTAGGGCAGGACAAACACCTCTAATGAGAAGAGAGAAACTGGGGAAGATTTAAAGAATAATCCCATCATGTATAGGGGTGTTAGGCAGATCTGGATGCACTGTGGAAAGTGCTCCCCCAAAAGAATCTTGCCCACTTCATATACATATGGAGAATAAAGCAGGGGATAAGGAAACTTAACTGTCTTGTTGGAATAAGAGTGGGTCCAGAGTCCAAAGGTCAATGGTATAAGAGTCCTTATCCTGTTGCCAGTATGAGGTCAGTTGAATCAGCTCAATCTTGCTGTACTATCTCATTGTGAGACCACTGAAGGGGCAGGTGATGGGAGGACAGGATCAGGAGAGAGTCAGCAGAATTGGAACCAGCAAGGTGTCTAGCAGGCATATGGTTTATGTCTTCTCAGCAAGTGTGCAGCGTCTCAGCATGCCTACATTATTTGAATGTGTGTGTGTGTATTTTTAGTTTCAGTCATTTTCATCTCATCTCCTCTCTTATTATTTTATGCTGCATGACATAATTCTAGGTGATGCCCCCAAATGGTAACAGATTCAAATCTCCTTTGAAAATGAGCTTCTGGAGAGTGTCGGGGCTTCTATTAGCGGACTCTGAATGTCTTATCTATTTGAAAGAAATTTTCCCATAAGCTTTCACGGAGAAAAGGAGTGAGTACCTTACTGTTATCTTGAGCACCAAGGGTGGTAATCTAGCCAGAACATGTCAGGGAAACAAAAAGGCTCAAGGCTCTCCCATAGTATCATATTTTCCCTACCTGCTCTTTTGAAGCTAATCCAGAGACTGAGTAGAGGCAATGAGTCAGATGTCTTGAAGGATACACACGCTGCTGTCTGTAGATAGAGGTTGTTGTTTGTACAAAGAAAAATCTAACACTCTTGACAGGAACTTTTCATTTCACCTGCTTCTCTACCCATCAGTGGAAGTAGCTTCCTACCACTGATGGAGGTGCATGGTTACATTCTGTAACTCTGTCACTGCCTGATCAAGAAGTGGCTTGAAAAGTTTTGTGATTGCTGCTTGTGAAAGAAAGCCAGGTTGTGGTGCTGTGAAGAAAAGAACAGGCTGCTTCTGGATGTAATGCAGGTGACGGGAAACAATATAAGTGATACTAAAGGAGGGGTCTTGAAGAGATAGTCAAGTGTCTGTTAATGACATATTCTGAGAAACATCAGTGTGTCACTCATTAACACACAGCTCTCACTCTGTGTGGTCTTTTGATGCAGTCAAGAAATGTGGAAAACATGAGATATATGAGGATACTGCCACCAAAACATGACACACTGCTTTGTAGTAAATGTTTTTATAAGTAGAAGAGTACGTTCCCTCACTTCTTATGTACTACTGAAAATTAAGAATACATTCTTTAAAAAACGATAAACAGCTTAATACAGTAAATACATAGGCCAGTGACATAGTCATTTATGATCACGATCAAATGTTACATACTGTACATAATCATATGTGCCATATTTTTACACAATTGGTAGAGCAGAACCAACATCACCAAAACCACAGAGGTAGTGCATGGTGCTAAGACACTATGACGGCTATGACATCACAGGGCGAGAGAAAATTTCCACTCCATTACAACCTTATGGGACCTTTGTATAGGTGGTCTGTCATGGACTGAACTGCTGCTGTGCAGTGCGACTGTAGGTGCTTACAGGGACAGCTGATCTTGGTTCCATCACTTCCTGGCTCTGTGGTCATGCACAAATGACTGACTATCTGCTTGCCTCATACGCATCTAAAAATGGGGATGGTATTCATAACAAAGAAGTAATAATATTTGCCTTACAGAATTATTAAGAGAATCTGCTATGCAGACTCCAAAATAAGCAATAAAATCTTAATTTGATGATGATGATGATTATAATATTAATTGCCTCCTGGGTAAAATGGGTGTTTTGGGGACAATTGGCCTGATACTCATTTACTAGATAATTCTGCTTCTTTAAAGTCTCCTTTTATAATGCCACAGCAATGACAGTGTTATCTGCTCTCTTTGAAGTAGGAGGAATGTATGACCATTTCAGGGTGAGGAAAAATGAATCTCAGAAAAGAAACAAGATTTGCCTTTTTCACAAAATTTGTAGGTGGCAGAGTAAGAATATTGATCTCAGATGATGTGAGTATGAGCACTAATTTACAATGACTCTAAGACAATATGAGAGAAGGGCACATTTTTCATTGTGGGAGGTGAAATAGAGAGTGACTAGGGGAAATTCAGTGTCTCTTGAGAAAGGATGAGGCACCAAATTTTTATTTTTTCTGGAATCTGGAAAATGCAAGGATAGATACCTGGGGGTGACAAGATAGTCATGGGGATCAATTCCTGCTCATCTTTCAAGACTCAGATTCCATCATGTCACTTCTGAAAGCCTTTTCTGATCTTCAGACTGGGCTTGGCCACCTCCTCCTTTTCATAGCAACTCATACTTCTGTGTTTACTGTTGGTCTCCTGATTGATTGTCAACTCTAAGAACAGAGGTTGTTATCACACCTGAGTTCCGTTTACACAGTTGCTTAATATGATCAGGAGGGAGGCAGTGGCTCTCAGAAAGACAGGTTGTACCAGATCACCTCTCAACTCCTGTGTTTCTGGAGTCTGTTGTGAGGGTTACAGCTTTAAACATCAACTTGATGATACAATAGAGGGTAAAGAAGAGGTTTTCAGTCCCCAAAGAAATTAGATTTGCTATGGGTGGCTGAAAAATGACACCAGGGTCTACTGAACTCAGGCCAGAAAATGGATCACACTGGTCAGAAGTAAGAAGATACAGGTTAGCCACATTTCTCACAAGTCGAGACTCAGGAATTGTTCAGAACTGCTCAACCTGCAGAGCTCAGGGCAGAGCAGAAACAAATTATTTCAGAGAACACTTTCAGAGCCAGGGAAGTGTTACAAGGCATGCTGACAGTTCAGCAGGCAGGAGGGACCAGCACTTGCTGGTGCTGAAGCAAGCCTCATCTGTGTTTAGTGACTCCATTGCTCCTTTTCTGGATCACACAGAAGCAGTCAGTAGCCTGTCCTACTTGTCTTAAGGCACAAATGAAAGTTTGTTGGTTCTTTTTATTTTTAACCCATGACACCAAACTGATTTGGAGAACTCACATTCTTTATGAAGCTTTCTCTGGATACATTCTTTACACTCCCCTTTTGCTCCTTTCCTTCCTCCCTTCCAATAATATATCTTTAAAAAAACCCACAGATTTTTATGCTTCATCAATTCAGAGTTTTTTTTTTTTTGATTAGCCATCTTTTTGATTTTATTAAACTTTTGACTGAACTCCTTTTTTTTTAAATTCATATGTGCACACAATGTTTGGGTCATTTTTCCCCCCTTCCCCTGCCCCATCCGTTACCCTCCTGCCCTCTCCCTCTCCCCATCACCCCCTTGATACGCGACAGAAACTATTTTGCCCTTATCTCTAATTTTGTTGAAAAGAGAGTATAAGCAATAATAAGAAGGACCAAGGGTTTTTGCTAGTTGAGATAAGGATAACTATACAGGGAGTTGACTCACATTGATTTCCTGTGCATGTGTGTTACTTTCTAGGTTAATTCTTCTTGATCTAACCTTTTCTCTAGTTCCTGGTTCCCTTCTCCTATTGGCCTCAGTTGCTTTAAGGTATCTGCTTTAGTTTCTCTGTGCTGAGGGCAACAAATGCTATCTAGTTTTTTAGGTGTCTTACCTATCCTCATACCTCCCTTGTGTGCTCTCACTATCATGTGCTCAAAGTCCAATCCCCTTGTTGTGTTTGCCCTTGATCTAGTGTCCACAAATGAGGGAGAACATACAATTTTTGGTCTTTTGGGCCAGGCTAACCTCACTCAGAATGATGTTCTCCAATTTCATCCATTTACCAGCGAATGATAACATTTCGTTCTTCTTCATGGCTGCATAAAATTCTATTGTGTATAGATACCACATTTTCTTGATCCATTCGTCAGTGGTGGGGCATCTTGGCTGTTTCCATAACTTGGCTATTGTGAATAGTGCTGCAATAAACATGGGTGTGCAGGTGCCTCTGGAGTAACCTGTGTCACAGTCTTTTGGGTATATCCCCAAGAGTGGTATTGCTGGATCAAATGGTAGATCGATGTCCAGCTTTTTAAGTAGCCTCCAAATTTTTTTCCAGAGTGGTTGTACTAGTTTACATTCCCACCAGCAGTGTAAGAGGGTTCCTTTTTCCCGTATCCTCGCCAGCACCTGTTGTTGGTGGTGTTGCTAATGATGGCTATTCTAACAGGGGTGAGGTGGAATCTTAGTGTGGTTTTAATTTGCATTTCGTTTATTGCTAGAGATGGTGAGCATTTTTTCATATGTTTTTTGACCATTTGAATTTCTTCTTTTGAGAATGTTCTGTTTAGTTCACTTGCCCATTTCTTTATTGGTTCATTAATTTTAGGAGAATTTAGTTTTTTAAGTTCCCTATATATTCTGGTTATCAGTCCTTTGTCTGATGTGTAGTTGGCAAATATTTTCTCCCACTCTGTGGGTGTTCTCTTCAGTTTAGAGACCATTTCTTTTGATGATCAGAAGCTTTTTAGCTTTATGAAGTCCCATTTATCTATGCTATCTCTTAGTTGCTGTGCTGCTGGGGTTCCATTGAGAAAGTTCTTACCTATACCTACTAATTCCAGAGTATTTCCTACTCTTTCCTGTATCGACTTTAGAGTTTGGGGTCTGATTTTAAGATCCTTGATCCATTTTGAGTTAATATTGGTATAGGGTGATATACATGAATCTAGTTTCAGTTTTTTGCAGACTGCTAACCAGTTTTCCCAGCAGTTTTTGTTGAAGAAGCTGTCTTTTCTCCATTGTATATTTTTAGCACCTTTGTCAAAGACAAGTTGGTTATAGTTGTGTGGCTTCATATCTGGGTCCTCTATTCTGTTTCACTTGTCTTCATGTCTGTTTTTGTGCCAGTACCATGCTGTTTTTATTGTTATTGCTTTGTAATATAGTTTGAAGTCGGGTATCGTGATACCTCCAGCATTGTTCTTTTGACTGAGTATTGCCTTGGCTATTCGTGGCCTCTTGTGTTTCCACAAAAATTTAATGGTAGATTTTTCAATCTCTTTAATGAATGTCATTGGAATTTTGATGGGAATTGCATTAAACATGTAGATTACTTTTGGGAGTATAGACATTTTTACTATGTTGATTCTTCCAATCCATGAGCATGGGAGATCTCTCCACTTTCTATAGTCTTCCTCAATCTCATCTTCAGAAGTTTATAGTTTTCCTTGTAGAGGTCATTCACATCCTTTGTTAGGTTTACACCTAGGTATTTGATTTTTTTTGAGGCTATTGTAAATGGAATTGTTTTCATATATTCTTTTTCAGTTTGTTCATTATTAGTGTATAGAAATGCTAATGATTTTTCTATGTTGATTTTATATCCTGCTACCTTGCTATAGCTATTGATGGTGTCTAGGAGCTTTTGAGTTGAGTTTTTTGGGTCTTTAAGGTATAGGATCATGTTGTCTGCAAATAGGGATATTTTGACAGTTTCTTTACCTATTTGTATTCCTTTTATTCCTTCTTCTTGCCTAATTGCTCTGGCTAGGAATTCCAGTACTGTGTTGAATAGGAGTGGAGATAGTGGGCATCCTTGTCGGGTTCCTGATGTTAGAGGGAATGGTTTCAGTTTTTCTCTGTTAAGTATAATGCTGGCTGTAGGTTTGTCATATATAGCTTTTATAATGTTGAGGTACTTTCCTTCTATTCCTAGTTTCTTAGAGCTTTTATCATGAAATGGTGTTGGATCTTATCAAAGGCTTTTTCTGCATCTATTGAGATGATCAAGTGGTTTTTGTCTTTGCTTCTGTTAATGTGGTTTATTACATTTATTGATTTTCATTTGTTGAACCACCCCTGCATTCCTGGGATGAAGCCTACTTGGTCGTGGTAAATGGTCTTTTTGATGTGTTGTTGAATTCGGTTTGCCATTATTTTATTGAGGATTTTTGCATCAATGTTCATTAAGAAGATTGGCCTATAGTTCTCCTTTTTGGAGGTGTCTTTGCCTGGTTTTGGGATAAGTGTAATACTGGCTTCATAAAATGTTAGGCAGATTTCCTTCCCTTTCTATTTCTTGGAACAGTTTAAGGAGGGTTGGTGTCAGTTCTTTTTTAAAGGTCTGATAGAATTCAGCAGAGAATCCATCATGTCCTGGATTTTTCTTTTTGGGGAGACTCTTGATTGCTGCTTCAATTTCACTTTGTGTTATAGGTCTATTCAGTTTATTAATATTGTCTTGGTTCAGTTTTGGATGATCATATATATCTAAAAATCTGTCCATTTCTTTAAGATTTTTGAATTTATTTGAATATAGGTTCTTGAAGTAGTCTCTGATGATTTCCTGGACGTCGATGGTGTTTGTTGTTAGCTCTCCTTTTGCATTCCTGATTCTACTAATTTGGGTTTTTTTCTCTCCTCTTAGTCAAAGGACCACTTTTTGTTTCATTAATCCTTTGTATGGTTTTTTTGGTTTCTATGTCTTTGATTTCAGCTGTTATTTTTATTATTTCTCTCCTTCTACTGGTTTTGGGATTTGCTTGTTCTTGTTTTTCTAGGAGTTTGAGATGTATCATTAGGTCATTGATTTGGGATCTTTCAGTCTTTTTAATATATGCACTCATGGCTATAAACTTTCCTCTCAGGACTGCCTTTGCTGTGTCCCATAGGTTCTGGTAGGTTGTGTTTTCATTTTCATTGACTTCCTGGACCTTTTAGATTTCCTCTTTTATTTCATCAATGACCCATTGTTCATTAAGCAATGAGTTATTCAGTTTCCAGCTGTTTGCATGTTTTTTGTCTTTACTTTTGTTGTTGAGTTCTAGTTTTATTGCATTGTGATCAGATAGAATGCATAGTATAATTTCTATTTTCTTATATTTGTTGAGGCTTGCTTTGTGCCCTAGGATATGATCTATTTTGGAGAAGGTTCCATGGGCTGCTGAGAAGAATGTATATTGTGTAGAAGTTGGATGAAATGTTCTGTAGACATCACCTAGGTCCATTTGATCTTTTGTATGTTTTAGAATTAGGATTTCTTTATTGATTTTTTGTTTGGATGACCTATCTATTGATGATAATGGGGTGTTAAAGTCTCCCACACCCACTGTGTTGGAGTTAATATATGCTTTTAGGTCCTTCAGGGTATGTTTGATGAAATTGGATGCATTGACATTGGGTGCATATAGGTTGATAATTGTTATTTCCTTTTGGTCTATTTCCCCTTTTTTTAGTATGGAATGTCCTTCTTTATCTCATTTGATCAGTGTAGGTTTGAAGTCTACTTTGTCAGAGATAAGTATTGCTACTCTTGCCTGTTTTCGGGGGCCATTGGCTTAGTAAATCTTCCAGCCTTTCGTCCTAAGCCTATGCTTATTTCTGTTGGTGAGATGGGTCTCCTGTAAGCAACAAATTGTTGGATCTTCCTTTTTAATCCATTTCATCAAACAGTGCCTTTTGATGGGTAAATTAAGTCCATTAACATTAAGTGTTAGTACTGATAGGTGTGTGGTGATTCCTGTCACTTATTTGTCTTAGTTGTTTGAAGGTTTGATTGTGTGTACCTAAGTTGAGGTTACTCTCTACTTTCTTGCTTTTTTTTTTTCCTGTAGTTTGGTGCTGCCTGCCCATTCATGGTTATGTTGGGTTTTACTTTCTGTGTGCAGAATCCCTTGAAGAATCTTTTGTAGTGGTGGCTTTGTGGTCACATATTGTTTTAGTTTCTGCTTGCCATGGAACACTTTTATTGCTCCATTTATTTTGAATGATAGTTTTGCTGGGTAGAGTATCCTGGAGTTAAAGTTATTTTCATTCAGTTCCTGGAAGATCTCACCACAAGCTCTTCTTGCTTTTAATGTTTCTGTTGAGAAGTCTGCTGTGATTTTGATGGGCTTACTTTTGTATGTTATTTTTTTTCTCTCTTACAGTCTTCAATATTCTTTCTCTAGTTTCTGTACTTGTTGTTTTTATGATGATATGCTGTGGGGTAGTTCTGTTTTGATCTGATCTGTTTGGTGTTCTGTAGGCCTCTTGCATCTGTATGGGAATAGATTTCTCTAGATTTGGGAAATTTTCTGTTATTATTTTGTTGAATATATTATGCATTCCCTTTACTTGCACCTCTTCTCCTTCTTCAATGCCCATGATTCTCAGGTTTGGTCTTTTGATGGAGTCAGTGAGTTCTTGCATTTTCTTTTCACAGGTCTTGAGTTGTTTAACTAATAGTTCTTTGGTTTTTCCTTTAATTACCATTTCTTCTTTGAGTCCTGAGATTCTGTCTTCTGTTTGTTCTATTCTGCTGGATTGGCCTTCCATTTTGTTTTGTAATTCTGTTTTATTCTTTTTTCTGTGGTTTTCCATATCCTGAGTCCCTTCCTCTTTAAATTTGTCTATTTTTGTCCTGAGTTCATTTATCTCTTTATTAATTGTGTTCTTTGTTTCACTTTGATGTTTATACCGTGCTTCTATGGTTTCTTTTATTTCTTCTTGTGCTTTTTCAAATTCTCTATTTTTGTTGTCTTGGAATTTCTTGAGTGTCTCCTGTACATTTTGGTTGATCATATCCAGTATCATCTCTATAAAATTCTCATTGATTACCTATAGGATTTCTTCTTTAAATTGTTCTTGTGGGGCTTCCTTGGGTTCTTTGGCATAGTTTATGTTCATTTTATTGGAGGTTTGATGTGAGTATCTGTTTTCTTCATTCCCCTCTGGTTCCTGTACTAATTTTTTTGCTGTGGGGAAACTGGTTTCCCTGTTTTTTTTTCTTCCCGTCATTTCCCTTGGTGTTGTTATTATCCCTGAACTGTGTGCAATTAAGTATTTTCTAGCTTGTAATAATAACAATGGTGATATTTGGAATCAAAGGGTGAGAGGAGATGGAAAGCAAAGAAGTTAAAGAAAAAGGGAAAAACATATAAACAAACAAGTAGAAAAAACAAAACAAAGAAACAAAAAAGTTTCAAAGATATAAACAGGGAGAGATAGTATACTAATCAACAGTAAGCTGAACAGGCATTAGAAAGACAGAGAGAGGATTGAAAATAAAGAATAAAAAAAAAATAAATGAAAAATAATCTCCAAGTTCAAATGCAATAAAGTTTCAGTCTTAATAATTTTGGTGTTAGCTCCTCAGCCTCCAATCCTGGAGATGGTGTCTCAGAAGTAGTTCTGTCATTGTTTCATCAAAGGGGAAAAAAAAACCAAAAAAAAAAAAACCAAAACAAAACAGAACAACACAGATCAAAAAAAAAAAAAAAAAAACCCACAAAGTATCCCAAGTTCAAATGCAATATAATTTCAGCAAGTTTTTCAGCATGCAGGTGTAGTTCAGTTGTTGTCTCATCAAAGGTAGGGAGAAAAAAAAAAGAGTTTGGAGACAGTTCTGTGAATGGCTATCTGAGGCTGTGGCTCACCTGCCCACTGCTGTCAGCCTGCTGTTGCTGGAGGCGTTATTTATGCAGATCTCAGGAGTGAGCTTAACACTCACCTGGCCCCTCAGGCTTTGTTTACTTAGAGTTCTCCTGGGTGTGACAGCCACTGCTACAAGCTTTCCCCTTTCCAAGCACACTGGGGGAGGTGTTTTGTGTGTGTGTATGTGTTTGTCTCCAGTTCCATTCATTTTTCCTTGTAGCATTGATTGTGTAACCTTATCTTCCCTAAGCCTTAGTTTCTTCATCTGTAGAATGAAGAAGTTCATCTTTAAGACATAAATATGAAAACACATTGAGGCTGGGCACCAGTGGCACATGCCTGAAATTCTTGCTACTTAGGAGGCTGATATCACACATTGAGACAAGCTTGGGTAAATGTTTATTTGAATAAATATTTTGGTCATCTCCAAAATAACCAGAGCAATATGGATTGGAGGTGTGGCTCAAGCTGCAGAGTACTTGTTTTGCAAGTGTGAAGTCATGAGTTCAAGCCCCAGTCCCACCAAAAATACCAAAATAACCAGAGCAAAATGGCCTGGAGGTGTGGCTCAATCTATAGAACATTTACTTTGCATGCACAAAGCCCTGAATTCAAAGCTCCCAGTCCCAAGAAAACCAAACCAAACCAATAAATAAATAAATGAACCTCCCCTCCAAAACCACATCATGACTTAAATAGAAAAACTCTTTTAGTATTGCTATGGCATGATGTTGTTCACATGGAATTAAGACCATCTTGCATTGGCTGAGGCTGTTGCTTGTTTCCTTCCAAGGTGCTCCCTCCACATGCAATGACACAAGAATAGCTGTAATCCTGTTTCTTGTAGTTATAGAATGAGAATTCTACTAGTTCCTTTTTTTTCTCCATATGATTCCTGCAGAAAAGCATAAGCATAGGAGGTATTTTTGTTATTGCTATCACTCTATTACTGACTTTTTTCTCTAAAGAGAGAGAGACAGAGACAGAGAGAGAGAGAGAGAGATTTAACAACAGTACAAGTTATTTTGAAGAATTCCCTTTCTCAACACTTTTATAAGAAAATAACAAGTTAGTTAAAATTCCCTTCGTCTAGATGTAACTAATGTTCCCTATGGATTTCAGCCTATTTTCTGATTAAAAGGATATCAAATAGCCAGGCATATTTCCTGCTGTCATATAAAGGTGTTTAGCAATAAATTTTTTGTGGTAAAGTGGGAATGTCACAGAGGAATATAGTTTTGGTACAAGAGAAAAATAAATTTGCAACTTGATGGAATAATTTAACATTCAAATGTTTGAAATTATAGTGCAAAATAGACCCTAGGAGTCCAAATGAGGTATTTCTGCTGGTAATGTACACCAGTGATCTTCCCTTCATATGAGCAAATCAATATTCTTAGGTGGAAATGCATTTTCTTTGCCAGTTAATGTGGTTTTTTTCTTTGTTCTTATGTGAAATTGAGTCTTTTTCCAACCATCTGATTAAATCACATCTTGCTTGAGATGTCATGTTTTGAGATAACTAAGTCTATCAAGGTCTTAAAAAAAAGAATTTCAATGCCTTTGGTATGAGGCATAAAAAATGTCAGAATCAAATCCTTGGTGATCCTTGAAAAATATTACATGTATATATGTAATGCACTGAGGTAGCTTATTTAAAAAATTTAGTTGAAAGGTAGGGTGCAGTTATAATCTGTATCATCATTGAAAAGTGTTTTATAGAACACATTCTTCATTTCTCAACACATTAACCCATATCACTAATTTAGGTTTTAAATCAGTGGTAATGTGGGTAGTAATGTCTGTGTAAACTGAATAAATTTGAAAAAAAGAAAACAAATTCAGCTGAAGTTTTCAAGGGTCCACTTGCACACAAAGACTCCTAGAATACTTATTTTAATGGATAAATAGGTTTATGAAATGATGAATAGAAAAGTTCATGACACCACAGGCTAAGTGTGCTATAGTTGCATTGTTTGTAAATAAACAGACACTCTGTAAGTGGTGTAAGTGAGGGCTGTTAGAACTATGTTTTAGTTTTGGTTAAGACTGTATGCTAAGGAGACCAGGACACAGTTCTCATCAGGCCAGAATCATCTCCATATTAGTCACTTGATTTTATTTTGTGTCATTTGTCCTTACGGATGAGCACTGCTTATCAGCAGGTGGCTTATCAAAAAGACCATTCGGTATGATTGGAGAAACTCTGTGCTTAATTTTTATTGTTAAAGAATAGCCCATGAGTGTTTAAATGTAGAATGAGACAATAGTGTTTGCTTCTTAAGTGAACATTACCTTTTTTTGGCAAAAGAATCTTTAAAAACATTTGAACATTTTTTATTTTTAAGTTAAGAAGCATTCTCCCATATATGCTATCAATACTATTGATTTTCTTCATAAGCCTTTTTTTCTCATAGATAAAATTAAAACAAGAACTACCATGTGAAATATAATCGATTTCAAATTGGCAAAGTGAAGTATGATGAATGTTGACTGTAGGTACATTAAACTCCGATGAGAGAAAATTTGCAGCACTGGAAGGCTGTTTTGGTATCAGAGTTGCTTCTTGTTGTTATGGTTGCTTTAGCCTTTCCTCTCATGGCTACTCTGCCAATGCACTCTGAAACTATAAGAACACCAACAAGATGTAGGCTGAAGAGCTTTGAAAAGCACATTTACTTCTCTATGAGAAATCAACCTAGTTCCATACGGAATATATGTCTTTAAACTGAAAAAAATTTGGGCATTTTTTAAACACTGACAACAAAATTATTTCTTTATTTCTACCTTCAGTGAAATGAGGTTTGCTTTGATAGGAAATTGGAATGTGGAGTATTTTTTTGAGCAATCTTTTGGGAAAAGCTATTTCTCTTTTGTACAATAATTGCATATAAAATTCCTACTGAAGGACATTCAGCAAAATTAACTTGCCTGATGCACATGTTTTTGCTGGGTAAGGTGACCTAGCCATAGATGTATCCTTAAAAATGAAGGTGGACCATTATTTTTGTAAACTAATATAGGCTAAAAAAATTGAGGTGCTGGACTGGGAATGTAGCTCAGCGGTAGAGAAGTTGCCTAATATATGCAAGGCTCAGGTTTGATCCCCAGCACTGAAAAAAAAAAAAGAGAGATTGTACATGTATGTGGTGTACATGTGTGTATATGTATGTTAGGAAGAGAGGAATGATGAGAGAGGAGAATCAGTCCTCTACCCGCCAGATACTGGAAACTCTGACTCATCAAGGAAAGAAAACTGAGTCTTTTTTCTCTTTTCCCTCTAATCCCTTCATTTCTGTATTTCTAATCAGTGCATTCTTCTTGACTTCATCCTTTTATCTGGAATGCTGGTGACACAGGACAGGTTTTCTGGGGGCAGACTCAAAGAACACCTTTCATAAAATTCTTGTCTGCATTCAGGCTCCAAATTTTTAATTTTGAGGTCTGTTGTGTTCTTGTCTGTGTTCAAGCTGCAACTTTTTTAAATTTTGGGGTCTGTTGTGTTCCACTTTTTGATTAATGGCGAATGCAGTATGAGACAACTTGATGTGTTTTGGCTCAATTATAGGTGATCTAGATTAGGAATTCTGAAGAAGCCAGTTGATAGGTAGTTAAAGGAGCAAGATAATTATTACTATTATTTTGAGGTGCTGGGTATCAAACTGAGGGCCTGCCTCATGCACGTTAGGCAAATGTCCTACCATGGGGCTACATCCTCAGCCTTACCAGGTGGAAATTAAAATGCAGGATTGTTTTAGTCTTGTGAGGTTATCACAAAATACCACTATTGAATAGTTTATAGATAATGGTAATTTATTTCTCACAGTTCTAGTGACTTGGAGGTCTAAGATCACAGCACTGGCAGATTTGGTGTCTGGTGAGTGTCCGTTTGTTTGGTTTATAGATGGCTTCTTCTTGATGTGTCCTCACATGGTGAAAGGGGTGGGGGGACTCTTTGGGATTTCTTTTTGACAATAATCACATTGAAGAAGTCCCTGCATGACTTAATCACCTCCTAGAAGCCACATCTTCAAATATCCTCATACTGGACACAGTATTAATCTGGGGCACACACACATACATACATAGATCATTTCAAGGGTCCATTTTGTTTTATTTTTATTTTCAATTTTATTAATTGACACCCAGCAGGTACTAGCATGAATTTTATTTATTTATTTATTTATATTGCTGTGCTGGGTGGGGTACATTGTAGTATTTACAAAGGTTCTTACAATGTATCAGATATATGATACTTGAATTTTCCCCTCCACTATTCCCCCCCACTCCCTTCCACTGCTTCCCCCCCCAATTCCTGGAACAGTTTCAACTACATTTTGTTTTAGATAGAGCATTCCTTTTATGTATACTAAGTCTAGATCTTGGGAATTGCACATAAGAGAGGTAAGGATTGTAAAGTAGATGCTTCTTATCTAGCAATTGAAGGACTATACCCTGTTCAAAACCCTTTAAGTTTAGATAGACAATAGTCACAGGGCCAGAAGAGAAGTCTAGAAGACAGAGCCATTCTAGGGATACTTATATTCTGGAAATAGGAGCTTATTTGGGAAGATGTTCCACTCGGGAGCAGGTCTTCTTGGTAGAGAACAAGAGCCAGAGCACAGAGGACAGGGTATACATGCTCAAAGTCCTTCCCCCAGCTTCCCCAACCAGGCCACTCATATTTCTCTTGTGTGGTAGCAAATGAAGGGAAAAAGGAGCAAATGGCTGGTGGGATCTTCCCTGATACTGGGTAAAATCCCTGGTGGAAGTACCTAACTCATGAATCAGTGAAGGAACAAAGAAAAAGAAAGAGAAGGAGTCCCATTATTTTTTATTTATTTATTTATGTTTGTGGTACTGGGGTTTGAACTCAGGGCCTCACACTTGCTAGGCAGGTGCTGTACCACTTGAACTACTCCATCAGCCTGAGGACTCCCATTTCTGAAACAGAAGTTCTCCCCCCTGGCTGAATATCAAAATGACTGGGAGTTTTAAAAAATAAAGAATGTTTGGGCTTCACAAGAATCAGACTAACATGTTCAAAGGTGGAGTCTGTGTTTTTGAAATTATTACCTCAAAGTTCTGATGAATAGTCAGGGCTGGGAACCACTCACTTAAACATGGGGACTTTGTCTTCCCAAAGCTTTGTCAAGGGCTTCAGATGGCAGAAATGCTTTTGTTGTTTGGGGGAAGGTAGGATAATTCAATCCACATGAGTGGAAAACAAATTTAGTGTAAAGATCAAAACCACAGAAAAATGGTTAGTTACCAATTTAGATTGACTTTTAAATGAGATCGTCTTAAATTGCTTGACAAATTGTATTTGCAGATGTTGAAATCAGCACTGTGATACATTACTACTAATATTGTCCAAGCTAGTTGACAGGAACTTGAATTATTATACAATGGTCCTGCTGAGAAACCAAGAAAAGGACTGTGGCTGTGAGACAGCAGCTCACACACATTACCAGCATTGTGGCAACCATCCCAGGCTTGCTGATGTCAATGGTGGGCCAGGAGTGGTTTTGTGGTTTCATTTCTCATTGTGGCACCAAGCCAGGCTTTCAGGAACCAGCTATCAGGCAGATTTGTATTACAGGGGAAAAAAATTAGGCATTTAAGATGGCTTTTTTTTAAATTAAGGGAGAGTGAGGCATTTCTGATTGAAGTTTAAATGGTATCACACTGATTTATGTTTTTTTCTGTTGGGTTGAGAATAATCTAACAGTCAAGAGAGAAATACGACATCATACTGTAAGGGCAGCCACAGTGTGGTGTTCCAGAGCTCAGAGTTTAGATCCAACTATAGAATACCTGAGGTCAGGGGTAGGTTAGCTGCTGACTGCTGTTAGAATTTAGAGCACAATGGATTAAGAAGATTTATGGACTGAAGAATAACAGTTAGGAGACTATTATTAAAATCCTGGCATGGGGTGACAGGAACTTGGATTACTTCTTGTATATATGTATTTAGATCATGAAAGCATTGGTACCAAACTATATAAACACAACTAAGTAAGTCTTATGTTTGTAGCATATTGGTTTGGAGTTCTCAAAACCAGTGTTTACAGCTAGTATATTTATAGCATTAATCCTAAACAGAATGCTGTGACTCCCAGGATGTCCTCTAGATCCCTCTAGTCTGATGGTGCAGGCTATGGGGAGCAGTATGGTTTTACTGTCAGACAATTCGTCTGACATTTTACCTCACTGGTAAAATGGGAGTAAATGTGACTAAAACATAGGTCATAGGACATAGTAAGTGTGTGCCAGGTAGTTTCCTCTATGGCCAAATACAGTAACTAGAGGAAAGGTCAGGATTAGCCTACTTTCACAATGGTGGTTGGATAAATTCCCACTCTGCTATTAGTGTTTTTATCTGTTCCAGAGAGTTACAGCTATTTTGTGCTGCAGATTTCCTGTAACCAGGAAAGTGAAAGTGCTGGTTATCGCCACAGGCTCCTCTCTCTGAATCTATCACCGGGTAGTCCACCCCTTATCACACTAGCTATGGCATGAACTTATTCTCTGGGGAAAAGGGCATTATCCCACAAAGGTACATTTGCATCTTTGCTTCTACAAGGCTTTTTGCCTAGTCATCAACAACTCCTTGTGATAAATTCAGGCTGATTTTCCAACTGAGGAAAACTAGGTAAGAGATTGTTTTTATCTTAGGAGATAGAGACACAGTCCAGTGAACTGTGAGCACAAAGAATTCTGATGTGAATTGTATTTTGTGAAATGTGAATTTCATCACCAAATACAATACTCCTCACTGTTAATTTCTTGTTGAAATTTAAATTATTGTCAGGCAATAAGGATCAAAATCTTTCAGGCTTTTAAACATGCATGTAGAAACCACTAAACTTACTAAAACAAGTCTGTGACTGCAAATGTAGGTTCTGACTGCCAATTTTATGGGGCCAGTTTCGTGAGAATGATGGTCAGGCAGATGGATCATGACTTTTGGACTGATTTTTTTTTTGTTTGTTTGTTTTTTTGAGATAGGGTCTCACTATGTAGTCTGGCTGGCTTCAAATTCACAATTTTCCTGCCTCAGACTCCCTAGTGCTAGGATTATAGATGTACCTTACCATGTCTGACTGTATTAATTTTTTATAGTCTTCAGTGAGTGACTTAATTGACTAATGAGTATAAGTGTTTATTTTTATAGGTTTTAATCAGAAAGAATATCTCACCATTTTACCCTCCTGTGCACCTCCATAGAGTTGGGAAGTGAAGCTGAAATAGGCCTGAGAAAGGAGTTACCTTTGAATGCTGACAGAATTTTATGCCAGCTTTGGACACTGGGTGGCAGCCATGCTCTTGTTAAGATGTGACAAATGATTTTTTTTTTTTTTTTTTTTTTGGAAAGACTTGGCTCTGACAGGGAGGATGAGTTCTCTTAATTAAAGAGTCACTCCCCCCACCCCTAAAAGGCCACACAGGATGTTCCCATGGAACTAGACATTTATTTTGCAATCCATGAGGAGCATATTTTCACATTATATTGATGACTTGGCAGGGGATGCTTTTGTGAAGCCTTTCAATTCATTTTGGTAATGGAATGGAATCACTAGGATCTTAACCTTTCCTTCGTCAATGGTGAGGACAGGAGATAAAAGGAATCTAGATTTTTAAACCCTGATGTCATATTTGGTACTAAAAATCTCTGCTTAAGACTCTTGGGGGTCCTAGAAAAGGCTAACAGAACAGATTATGAGATGTAGTTTTCTCTCATGTTGTGGAGGGAGAAATGTTTCATTGCATATCATAGAACTTAAGATTTAGGTCTTTAGTAATTGTCCAATGACTAGATTCTCTTCAAGGGAGATTCACCCTTGGCTATGGCTGAAACTCACTTGGTGTTTCAAAAAGTATAGGTGTCTGGATGCTAGAGACTACATCCCAGAAGGTGGACCACAGGCAGATAGTTTTCATTTGAAATGCTGCATAGGTGACTCTGGTGAAAGCTCTGTCCTTGGAGTAATATTTATGCAATGTCTTAAGCTTGAGAATACATTCTTAAGATCAGCTTTATAACCTACAACTGTGATTACGGGAGCCCCAAATCCATGCTCCACTTCAGACTAGTAGGAGGTTTGAGTCTTGTCCCTGGTTCCCCTTAATGTGCAACAAGTAATGTGGGGTGTCATTCACTACCAGCTTTTAGCCGTATGGTTCTGATATTATATTCTCAAAAGCAATCAATATGGCACTGAGCATAAAGCAGTTAAGAAAGGTTTAAGATCTTGCATCCTTTTAAAGAAAAGACCTGAGTATGGAGAGGGACAGAAATTCCCTGGCCATCAAGAATGTAACAAGGCAGGAAAAAGGTCCCTACTAGGGGATTTGGAGGTTTCTGAAAGCAGATTTTTAAAATGTTTTATGAATCTGCCATTGTGGCTCAAGTCCATGGCTCAGGATGGAAGAGTCAAGTATGATGGTGTAATTCTCCCCAGGGTGAGAGGGGAGAAGCTGAATCCAATTTTGTCAAAGGCAAGTTGCAATCTCTGTAGAGTGGTGGAGGTAAGTCAGGTCTGAGCATGGGCAAAGGGCTTCTCTTTGGGGAGGTCTTAGGGTTTAATGGAGTTTCTGCTGAGCTAAGACACCGCAAAAGTAGATTAAATGTGAAAATACTGTCGGTTAGTCAAATGTAGGAGAACACAACGATTATTATTTTCCTTTGGTTTATCTTTATTTGGTGTTATATAAACACATCCTGAATCGGTTAATTTGAGTCAGTTGTTTCCAAAGCTAACCATTTCAGTGGGGAAAAATATCAGCTGAATCTTTCATTTGGGACAAATATAAACTAAAAGTGAAGTACAAAAATATTTTCCTAGGTCATAGCTTTCACTTTTAGCATCATTTTGGCATTGTTAGTCTAATAATACCTAGAAAGATGACACTGTATTTTTCACTTTAAAGATAGTAAATTTTGTGTTATATGAATTTTACTTCAATAAAAAAAGACAAAAAATAACCAGAAAGCAAAATTTTGTACTCAGAGGAAATCTTCCTATCTACTATGTAGCAATTCCAAATTTGCTATCTACCCCATTAGTTTTTAGTATAAATCACTGGAGCCTTTATCTCTTATGTTCTTTAGTAACACATATTTTATCACAGAATACATAATGAGCTGTATGCTAGTGACTTTTGGTATTCTCTGGTTGCCCATGTGGTTAATCAATCTCAGAAATATATGCTTTGAAAACCAATTTGCTTAGCCTTCCAATATTACAGTGATCTCCTTCTACTTCCTAATTAACCACAATATAAAAAGCAGAATCTAGGAGGGAGACCTTTAAGGAAAGCAGCTAAACCAGCCCAAGCCTCTAAATTTTGCATATTTAGAGGCCCACGCCTCTAAATTTTGCATATGGCACCCAGGGAGGCATCGGGTTGGAGAGATGAGCCCCAGGGTCTCTTGTACCACAGATTCTAAAGTTCTGTGAAACCAGAAATAAACATTTTCTGAACTAGAGCTTAAAAATTACATTGTTAAAGATTGCAATTCATTTTCAAGAGAAAAATCTCATAAATATTCCTTTCAAATTTAGTCAAGTATTTATAACTAGCTCAGAGATGGGATTGTTGGCAACTGTAAATATTCTGACATTATGCCTTAATAATGGTTTTTCTTTTCAAAGTCACAGGAGGCACAGTCCAGCACTCACAATTCTCTTTGGACAGAATATTACCCAAAGCTCACTGGATGCTGCGGGATGGACAGTGGGATGGTTTGGGTGGGGAGGGGGAAATAAAAAAGGCTTCTGATTCTAGCAGATTGAACTCGGACTAAAGCAAAAAGTTTAAAGTCACCAGGAGGTCACCAGTCATATATAAGATGACCCAGAGGCCAGAAAGCTCCTCTCCTTTCAGAAGTTATATTTCATGTGATTTATTTTATTCACAGAGAAAGTCAGTTTCTCTCCCTTTTTTGATTTTCAGTAATTAATCAGTTATAAACAAATGTGAGCATGTTCAATTTTCTCATGATTGATTGCATAAAAAGATTTATACTTGGTTTTAGGCCTTCACAGTTAGGTTCCTTTGCTTAATGAAAGGAGTTATCAATGATTGACTGAGAGATCCTGTTTGATAGAAAAGGTTGAGGCATTTGCATAGTGCCTCTATGGTTCTACCTGATACATGTGAATTGCTTTATCGTTTTCCAAGGAATAATTTGCCTACATTCTAATGAAAATGACAATGGAGTGTCCTGAATGCTATGTGATCACCTGCTTATCATGAATTATCCAGATAATTGCCACAATTCTTTGCAGTTGTGTGAGCTCTACAGCTCAGGCCAACAGGTGCTTTGCAAAATGAAATTGGTTAATGTAAGTTGTGAGGTAGGAAGGCTGATGATAGTGATGAGATCTTGCTTCCTTAAATACCTCATAAATTGTAGCACATTATGGTCTGAGAATTAATTTGAGCTTAGTTTTGAAGTAAGCCAGAAGGAAAGTTTCTTACCTTTTTTGTTAACTTCATCTAGTTGCAAGTTGATATTATATATGCTAAAAGTGTCCTGTTCTACAGATGTATTCTGTTTAGCATTCTTGTTGTCCCATAAAATTTCCACTTATTATAATCTTGTTTTTCTGATAGCAGAATATAAAGAAAAATTCAATTGTGCTTTATAAATGTTTTTCTATCAAAAATTCCAGGCATGGTGGTGCATGTCTGTAATTCTAGCACTTGGGACAATGAGGCAGTCTGAGCTACATTAATGAGACCCTGTATCATAAAGGAAGAAGGGGAACAAGAACAAAATCATGGTCTTTTGCTACAAAAATCAAGGAATATATATATATATATATATTTATATATATTTGTGGAACTTGAATAGTCTACAAGGAAAAGGTGTCTTTGCCAAAAGAATCAACTTAAATCACCATTATGTAACAAACGTTTTCTGCTGTTCTGCCATTCTTGTTAACATTTTGTACCTGGATTCTATGAGTCATTTTGGTTTGAAAATATTTTTTTAAAAAATGAACTTTCTGTAGACGATGTCTACTTTCCTTCTCCTTTCTGAGAGGAGGGAAGACCCACTTCCCACGTGAACTGTAAATAAACACGCAGGCCTGACAACGCGGGGCAGTGTCGCCTTTCCCAGTGCTTGGAAAGGGAAAAGCCTGTAGCAGAGGCCCCCCTCCCCCGCACAGGAGAACTCTGAGCAAACAAAGCCTGTGGGACCAGGTGAGTGCTAAGCTCACCCCAGAGATCTGCATAAATAACGCCGCCAGCTACAGGCTGAGAGCAGCAGGCAGGCAAGCCACAGTTGCAGATACCACTCTCAGAACTGCCTCCAGACGCTTTTTTTTTCTTTTTCTCCCTACCTTTGATGAGAGAACAACCGAATTACACCTGCAAGCCGAAAAACTTATTGAAACTATTGCATTTGAACTGGGGACACTTGGTGGGGCTTTTTTTAAATTTTTTCTTCTGTGTGTGTGTGAGTGTAGTTTTGTTCTACTTTATGCATCCCCTTTGATGAGACAACTACAGAACAACATCTGAGGCACCAACTCCAGGACTGGAGATTAAGACGGACATCCAAATTATTAAGACTGAAATTGCATTGCATATAAACTTGGAAGTTTTTTGGTTTTTTTTTTTTTTTTTAATTTCCTATTTTCCATTTTATTTTAATTCATTTTTATAAATAGATATTACTTTCATATACTTATTTTTTATTTTTTTTATCTTTGATTTTCAATCCTCTCTCTGTCTCTCTATTGTCTGTTCAGCTTACTGTCGATTAGTACACTAACACTCCCTGTTTATACCTTTGAAACTCTCTTGTCTGATACCTTGTTCTGCTTTCTCCCTCTTGTCTGTATATTTGTTTTCCCCTTTTCTTTAACTTCTTGCTTTCCATCTCAGCTCACTCTTCCGTTCTCAATATTACCATTGTTATTATTACAAGCTAGAAAATACTTAATTACACACAGTACAGGGACAGTAACAACACCAAGGACAATGACAGGAAGACAGAAAAAACAAGGAAACCAGTTTCCCCACAGCAAAAAATTAGTACAGGAACCAGAGGGGAATGAAGAGAACAGAAACTCAGAGCCAGACTCCAACAAAATGAAGATAAACTATGCCAAAGGACCCAATGAAGCCTACAAGAATAATTTAAAAGAAGACATACTACAAGTACTCAATGAGAATTTTATAGAGATGATACTGGATAGGGTCAACCAAAATGTACAGGAGACACTCAAGAAATTCCAAGACAATAAAAATAGAGAATTTGAAAAAGCAAAAGAAGAAATAAAGGAAACCATAGAAGCACTGTATAAACACCAAAGTGAAAGAGAGAACACAATGAATAAATGGATAAATGAACTCAGGACAAAAATAGACAACAATAAAGAAGAAAACAGCCAGGATATGGAAAACCTCAGAAAAAAGAACGAAACAGAACTGCAAAACAAAACGGAAAGCCAATCCAGCAGAATAGAACAAACAGAAGACAGAATCTCAGAACTTGAAGATGAAATGGTAATTAAAGGAAAAACCGAAGAACTATTAATTAAACAACTCAAGACCTGTGAAAAGAAAATGCAAGAACTCACCGACTCCATCAAAAGACCAAACTTGAGAATCATGGGCATCGAAGAAGGAGAAGAGGTGCAAGCGAAGGGAATGCGTAATATATTCAACAAAATAATAATGGAAAATTTCCCAAATCTAGAGAAAGATATTCCCATACAAATGCAAGAGGCCTCCAGGACACCAAACAGACCAGATCAAAATAGAACTACTCCACGACATATCATCATTAAAACAACAAGTTCAGAAACTAAGGAAAGAATATTGAAGGCTGCAAGAGAGAAAAAACAAGTAACATACAAAGGTAAACCCATCAAAATCACAGCAGACTTCTCAACAGAAACATTAAAAGCAAGAAGAGCGTGGGGTGAGATCTTCCGGGCACTGAATGAAAATAACTTCAACCCCAGGATACTCTACCCAGCAAAGCTATCATTCAAAATAGATGGAGCAATAAAAGTCTTCCATGATAAGCAGAAACTAAAACAATATGTGACCACAAAGCCACCATTACAAAAGATTCTGCAAGGGATCCTGCACACAGAAAGTGACACCCAACTTAACCATGAAAAGGCAGGCAGCACCAAACCACAGGATAAGAAAAAGCAAGACAGTAGAGAGTAACATCAAGTTAGGTACACACAATCAAACCTTCAAACAACTAAGATAACTAAATGGCAGGAATCACCACATACCTATCAGTACTAACACTTAATGTCAATGGACTTAATTCACCCATCAAAAGACACCGTTTGACAAAATGGATTAAAAAAGAAGATCCAACAATTTGTTGCTTACAGGAGACTCATCTCACCGACAGAAATAAGCATATGCTTAGGATGAAAGGCTGGAAGAAGATTTACCAAGCTAATGGCCCCCGAAAACAAGCAGGAGTAGCAATACTTATCTCTGACAAAGTAGACTTCAAACCTACATTGATCAAACGAGACAAAGAAGGACATTCCATACTAATAAAAGGGGAAATAGACCAAAAGGAAATAATAATCATCAATCTGTACGCACCCAATGTCAACGCACCCAATTTCATCAAACATACCCTAAAAGACCTAAAAGCATATATAAACGCCAACACAGTGGTTGTGGGAGACTTTAACACTCCATTATCATCAATAGATAGGTCATCCAAACAAAAACTCAATAAAGAAATCCAAGATCTAAAATATGCAATAGATCAAGTGGACCTAGTAGATGTCTATAGAACATTTCATCCAACCTCTACACAATATACATTCTTCTCAGCAGCCCATGGAACCTTCTCCAAAATAGATCATATCCTAGGGCACAAAGCAAGCCTCAGCAAATATAAGAAAATAGAAATAATACCGTGCATACTATCTGACCACAATGCAGTAAAAGTAGAACTCAACAACAAAAGTAAAGACAAAAAACATGCAAACAGCTGGAAACTAAATAACTCATTACTTAATGAAGAATGGATCATCGATGCAATAAAAGAGGAAATTAAAAAGTTCCTAGAAGTCAATGAAAATGAAAACACAACCTACCGGAACCTATGGGACACAGCTAAGGCAGTCTTGAGAGGAAAGTTTATAGCCATGAGTGCATATATTAAAAAGATTGAAAGATCCCAAATCAATGACCTAATGATACATCTCAAACTCCTAGAAAAACAAGAACAAGCAAATCCCAAAACAAATAGAAGGAGAGAAATAATAAAAATAAGAGCTGAAATCAACGAAATAGAAACCAAAAAAACCATACAAAGAATTAATGAAACAAAAAGTTGGTTCTTTGAAAAAATAAACAAGATCGATAGACCCCTGGCAAACCTGACTAAAATGAGGAGAGAAAAAACCCAAATTAGTAGAATCAGGAATGCAAAAGGGGAGATAACAACAAACACCATGGAAATCCAGGAAATCATCAGAGACTACTTTGAGAACCTATATTCAAATAAATTTGAAAATCTAAAAGAAATGGACAGATTTCTAGATACATATGATCATCCAAAACTGAACCAAGAGGAAATTAATCACCTGAATAGACCTATAACACAAAATGAAATTGAAGCAGCAATCAAGAGTCTCCCCAAAAAGAAAAGTCCAGGACCTGATGGATTCTCTGCTGAATTCTATCAGACCTTTAAAGAAGAACTGATACCAACCCTCCTTAAACTGTTCCATGAAATAGAAAGGGAAGGAAAACTGCCAAACACATTTTATGAAGCCACTATTACACTTATCCCAAAACCAGGCAAAGACACCTCCAAAAAGGAGAACTATAGGCCAATCTCCTTAATGAACATTGATGCAAAAATCCTCAACAAAATAATGGCAAACCGAATTCAGCAACACATCAAAAAGATTATCCACCACGACCAGGTAGGCTTCATCCCAGGGATGCAGGGGTGGTTCAACATACGAAAATCAATAAACGTAATAAACCACATTAACAGAAGCAAAGACAAAAACCACTTGATCATCTCAATAGACGCAGAAAAAGCCTTTGATAAGATCCAACATCATTTCATGATAAAAGCTCTAAGAAAACTAGGAATAGAAGGAAAGTTCCTCAACATTATAAAAGCTATATATGACAAACCTACAGCCAGCATTATACTTAACAGAGAAAAATTAAAACCGTTCCCTCTAAAATCAGGAACCAGACAAGGATGCCCACTATCTCCACTCCTATTCAACATAGTACTGGAATTCCTAGCCAGAGCAATTAGGCAAGAAGAAGGAATAAAAGGAATACAAATAGGTAAAGAAACTGTCAAAATATCCCTATTTGCAGACGACATGATCCTATACCTTAAAGACCCAAAAAACTCTACTCAGAAGCTTCTAGACATCATCAATAGCTATAGCAAGGTAGCAGGATATAAAATCAACATAGAAAAATCATTAGCATTTCTATACACTAACAATGAGCAAACGGAAAAAGAATGTATGAAAACAATTCCATTTACAATAGCCTCAAAAAAAATCAAATACCTAGGTGTAAACCTAACAAAAGATGTGAAAGACCTCTACAAGGAAAACTATACACTTCTGAAGAAAGAGATTGAGGAAGACTATAGAAAGTGGAGAGATCTCCCATGCTCATGGATTGGTAGAATCAACATAGTAAAAATGTCGATACTCCCCAAAGTAATCTACATGTTTAATGCAATTCCCATCAAAATTCCAATGACATTCATTAAAGAGATTGAAAAATCTACTGTGAAATTTATATGGAAACACAAGAGGCCACGAATAGCCAAGGCAATACTCAGTCAAAAGAACAATGCAGGAGGTATCACAATACCTGACTTCAAACTATATTACAAAGCAATAACAATAAAAACAGCATGGTACTGGCACAAAAACAGACATGAAGACCAGTGGAACAGAATAGAGGATCCAGATATGAAGCCACACAACTATGAGCAACTTATCTTTGACAAAGGAGCTAAAAATATACGATGGAGAAATAGCAGCCTCTTCAACAAAAACTGCTGGGAAAACTGGTTAGCAGTCTGCAAAAAACTGAAACTAGATCCATGTATATCACCCTATACCAAGATTAACTCAAAATGGATCAAGGATCTTAATATCAGACCCCAAACTCTTAAGTTGATACAAGAAAGAGTAGGAAATACTCTGGAGTTAGTAGGTATAGGTAAGAACTTTCTCAATGAAACCCCAGCAGCACAGCAACTAAGAGATAGCATAGATAAATGGGACCTCATAAAACTAAAAAGCTTCTGTTCATCAAAAGAAATGGTCTCTAAACTGAAGAGAACACCCACAGAGTGGGAGAAAATATTTGCCAATTATACATCAGACAAAGGACTGATAACCAGAATATACAGGGAACTTAAAAAACTAAATTCTCCCAAAACTAATGAACCAATAAAGAAATGGGCATGTGAACTAAACAGAACTTTCTCAAAAGAAGAAATTCAAATGGCCAGAAAACACATGAAAAAATGCTCACCATCTCTAGCAATAAAGGAAATGCAAATTAAAACCACACTAAGATTCCACCTCACCCCTGTTAGAATAGCCATCATCAGCAACACCACCAACAACAGGTGTTGGCGAGGATGCGGGGAAAAAGGAACCCTTTTACACTGTTGGTGGGAATGTAGACTAGTACAACCACTTTGGAAAAAAATTTGGAGGCTACTTAAAAAGATGGACATCGATCTACCATTTGATCCAGCAATACCACTCTTGGGGATATACCCAAAAGACTGTTACTCCAGAGGCACCTGCACATCCATGTTTATTGCGGCACTATTCACAATAGCCAAGTTATGGAAACAGCCAAGATGTCCCAGCACTGACGAATGGATTAAGAAAATGTGGTATCTATACACAATGGAATTTTATGCAGCCATGAAGAAGAACGAAATGTTATCATTCGCTGGTAAATGGATGGAATTGGAGAACATCATTCTGAGTGAGGTTAGCCTGGCTCAAAAGACCAAAAATCGTATGTTCTCCCTCATATGTGGACATTAGATCAAGGGTAAACACAACAAGGGGATTGGACTATGAGCACATGATAAAAGCGAGAGCACACAAGGGAGGGGTGAGGATAGGTAAGACACCTAAAAAACTAGCTAGCATTTGTTGCCCTTAACGCAGAGAAACTAAAGCAGATACCTTAAAGCAACTGAGGCCAATAGGAAAAGGGGACCAGGAACTAGAGAAAAGGTTAGATCAAAAAGAATCAACCTAGAAGGTAACACCCACACACAGGAAATCAACGTGAGTCAATGCCCTGTATAGCTATCCTTATCTCAACCAGCAAAACCCCTTGTTCCTTCCTATTATTGCTTATACTCTCTCTACAACAAAATTAGAGATAAGGGCAAAATAGTTTCTGCTGGGTATTGAGGGGGGGAGCGGGAGGGGGTGGAGTGGGTGGTAAGGGAGGGGGTGGGGGCAGGGGGGAGAAACGAACCAAGCCTTGTATGCACATATGAATAATAAAAGAAAAATGAAAAAAAAAAAAAAAAAAAATGAACTTTCTGTAGACGATGTCTACTTTCCTTCTCCTTTCTGGTTCCTTCCACATGTTTGGCTGTTTGGTAAAATTAATTATTCAAAAATAATGTCTCAATTTATTATTATTCTTTTTTCTCCACTGCCTGTGCAGCATATAGCTGTCCAAGGTCCTGAAACTTTTCTTCCTGGAGCTCTGGTTCTAAATTCTGGCTGAATCACCTGAGTAGCTTAAGAAACCAAACAAATGATACATGGGTCTCAATGCCAAAGATTCTGGTTCCATCGGTCTTTAGAAAGCTCAACAGAAGTTTGTAATGTGTGAGCTAAGTTGATAACCACTGTCTGTTTACCATGGTTGTTTCATTCTGATACTGATGTTAATCTCTCTGTCTGTGCATAGTGCATTATTATTGTTTTAAAATGTTCTTCCTTGGTGAAGACAGTATGTGATTTTTATAGTTCTAAAACAAATAGAATCACATTTTTTATCTCATGATACATGTAAAAAGTTTTGGCTGACTTTGGTGTTTCTTTTCTTTTTTTTCCAAATATTCATTGTTTTTATTAAATAAGAGTTATCAGGTGATTTGGTTAAATAATATTTTAATATTACCATACATATTACACAAACTACATTAAGAATTAAACAACATTTGTTTTTCTTTTTTTTCTCCTTTTACTTATTTTTACATTTACTTACATTGTTTGTACCACCTCCTCCCTTGCTTCCAGACAGAACCCGTTCTGCCCTCTTCCTATATGATTGTGTTTAAGTGAAAACATAAGAGATAATAAGAAAGATATATTGTTTTTGCTATTTTGGAATAAAGATAGCTATACATAGAGATTCCTAGCATTGTTTCCATGCATTTGTGTACTACAACACACATTGGTTCATTTCTACCAGACCTCTTCACTACTTCCTGATCCCCTTCCCATAGTGGCCTCTGCCAGTTTAATACTACTTTATTCGCTCCTCAACAGGGAGCACATCAACCACATTCAAGTTTTAGGTTGACTTTCCTTTCCCTATTTCTCCCATGTGTGTTCTCCCTTTAGTGTGTGACCCATGTCCAATAATATTACTGCATTTGTTTTGGGTCTATAATCTGCGTATGAGGGAGAATATGTGATTTTTGACCTTCTGAGCCTGACTAACTTCAAGGTGATGTTCTCTAGTTCCATCCATTTACTTGCAAATGATAAAATTTCATTCTTCTTTGTGGCTGAGTAAAATTCCATTGTGTATAAATACGACATTCTCTTGATCCATTCGTTGGTTGTGGGAAATCTTGGCTATTTCTGTAGCTTGGCTATTGTAAATAGTGCTGCAATAAACATGTGTGTGCAAGTGTTTTTGTAATAACTTGAGTCACATTCCTTCAGGTACATCCCTAGGAGTGGTATTGTTGGATCATATAGCAGATCTATATTTAGATATTTAAGGAGCTTCCCTAATGTTTTCCAAAGTGGTTGTAGTACCTTACAGTCCCACAAGCAGTGTATGAGGGCTCCTTTTTTCCCCACATCTTTGTCTGTTGGTGTTCTTGATGATGGTCATTCTAACAGGGGTGAGGTGGAACCTTAGTGTGGTTTTGATTTGCATTTCCTCTATGGACAGAGATGATGAGCACTTTTCATGTGTTTTTTGGCCATTTGGATTTCTACTAACAGAAAAAGTTCTGTTTAGTTCAGTTGCCCACTTTATTGGTTCATTGATTTTTTGGAGAATTTAGTTTTTTGAGCTCTCTGTATATTCTGGTTATCAGTCCTTTGATGTATAGCTTGCAAACATTTTCTCCCACTCTGTGGGTAGTCTCTTCAATTTAGAGACCATTTCTTTTGTTGTGCAGAAGCTTTTTAACTTTATGAAGTCACATTTGTCCATCCTTTCTCTTAGTTGCTGGGCTGCTGGAGTTCTACTGAGGAAGTCCTTGCCTATACCTATTGTTTTGAGGTATTCCCTGTTCTTTCCTGTGCTAACTGTGAGGTATCAGATCTGATATTAAAGGTCTTTAATCCACTTTGAGTTGATACTAGTACAGAGTGACAGGCATGGATCTATTTTCAGTTTTCTGCAGGCAGATAGCCACTTTTCCCAGCAATATTTGTTGAAGAGGCTGTTTTTTCTCTGTCGTATTTTTTTTAGCACCATTGTTAAAAATAAGGTGGGCATAGCTGTATGGATTCATATCCAGGTCCTCTATTATGTTTCACTGGTCTTCATATCTGTTTTTGTGCTAGTACCATGCTGTTTTTATTGCTATGGCTCTGTAGTATAGTTTGAAGTCTGGTATTGTGATACCTCTAGTTTTGCTCTTCTTGCTCAGTATTGCCTTGGCTATTCATGGTCTTTTGTGTTTCCAAATGAACTTTAGGATAGATTTTTCAATCTCTATGATGAATGTCATTGGAATTTTGGTACGTATTTCATTGAACATGTAGATTGCTTTTGGTAGTACAGCCATTTTTACTATATTGATCCTACCAATCCAAGAGTATGGGAGATCTTTCCATCTTCTGTAGTGTTCTTTGATCTCTTTCTACAGTGATTTGTAGTTCTCCATATAGAGGTTATTTATGTCCTTCATTAAGTTTACTCCTAGGTATTTGATTTTTTTGAGTAATTGTTTTCCTATAGTCATTTTCAATTTGTTCATTGTTGGTGTATAGAAAAGCTACTGATTTTTGCAGGTTGATTTTGTATCCTGCCATCTTGCTGTAGCTGTTTATGGTATCTAGAAGTTTTTGGGTGGAGTTTTTCAGGTGTTTGAGGTATAGGATCATGTCATCTGCAAATAGGGATATTTTGATAGCTTCTTTACCTATTTGTATTCCTTTTAATTCTTCTTCTTGCTTAATTGCTCTGGCTAGGAATTCCAGTACTATGTTGAATAGGAGTGGGGAGAGTGGGCACCCTTGTCTCATTCCTGAGTTTAGGGGAAATGGTTTCAGTTTTTCCCCCTTAAATATAATACTGGCTATAGGTTTGTCATATATAGCCTTTACAGTGTTTACGTACATTCTCTCTATTCCTAGTTTATCATGAAGATACACTAAAGCTTTTATCATGAAGTGGTATTGAATCTTAACAAAGGCTTTTTCTGCATCTATTGAGATGATCAAGTGGTTTTTGTCTTTGCTTCTATTAATATGTTGTATTACATTTATTGATTTGCATATGTTGAACCACCCCTGCATCCCTGGGATAAAGATGACTTGGTCATGGTGAATGACCTTTTTGATATGTTGTTGGATTCGATTTGCTATTATTTTATTGAGGATTTTTGTATTGATGTTCATTAAGGAGATTGGCCTATAGTTTTCCTTTATGATGTGTCCTTGTCTGGTTTTGGGATGAGTGTAATCCTGGCTTCACATAGGCTGAGTTAGGCAATGTTCCTTCCCTTTCTATTTCATGGAAAAGTTTAAGGAGAGTTGATGTTATTTCTTCCTTGAAGGTCTGGTAGTATTCAGCTGAGACTCTGTCAGGTCCTAGACTTTTTTTTTTGGGAGCTCTACTGCTGCTTCAATTTCATTATGTGTTATAGATCTGATTAGGTGGTTAATATCCTCTTGGTTCAGGTTTGAATGGTCGTAAGTATCTAGAATTTTCAAATTTATTAGAATATACGTTCTCAAAGTAGTCTCTGATGATTTCCTGGATTTCTGTGGTTTTTGTTGTTATCTCCCCTTTTTAATTTCTGATTTTGATAATTTGAGTCTTTTCTTTCTTCATTTTAGTCAGATTTGCCAGGGGCTTGTCAATCTTGTTTATTTTTTCAAAGAACCAGGTTTTTGTTTTGTTGATTCTTTGTATGGTTTTTTGGTCTCTAGTTCATTATGTTTGACCTTTATTTTTATTATTTATCTCCTTTAGCTTGTTTTGGGTTTTGCTTGTTCTTGGTTTTTGGAGTTTGAGATGTAGCATTAGGTTGTTTATCTGAGATTTTTCTGTCCTTTTAATATATTCACTCATGGCTATAAACTTTCTTCTTAGGACTGCCTTTGCTGTGTCCCATAGGTTCTGGTAGGTGGTGTTTTCATTTGCATTAGCTTCCCGGAAGCTTTTGCTTTCATCTCTTATTTCTACTATGATCCACTGATTGTTGAGCAATGTGTTATTCAACCTCCAATTATTTGTTGTTTTTGTTGTTGAGTTCTAGTTTTAATGCATTGTGATCAGATAAAGTCACAGGGGCTTATTTCTATTTTCTTATATTTGCTGAGGCTTTCTTGATTTATACTGGAGAAATTTCCATGGGCTGCTGAGAAGAATGTATATTATGTTGTTGTTGGATGAAATATTCTGTAGATATCAGTTAGGTCAATTTGACTTATGGTGTCATTAGGTCTAGGATTTCTCTGTTGATTTTTTGTTTGGATGACCTACCTATTGGTGATAGAGGGTTATTAAAGTCTCCCATTACCACTGTGTTGGAGTCTATATGTGCTTTTAAGTCCTTTAGCGCATTTTTGATAAAATTGTGTATGCTGACATTGGGTGCATATAGGTTGATAATTGATAATTGTTATTTCCTTTTGATGTATTACACCTTTTATTAGTATGACATGTCCTTCTTTAGCTTATTAGACTAATGTAAGTTTGAAGTGTACTTTGTCTGATATAAGCATTGCTACTCCTGCAATAAATCTTCTTCCAGCCTTTCTCCCTAAGCCAGTGTTTATTTCTGTCAATAAGATGGGTCTCTTGGAAACAACAGATTGTCAGATCTTCCTTTTTTGTCCAGTTTGCCAAACGGTGTCTTTTGATGGGAGAGTTGAGTTCATTAACATTCAGTGTTAATATTGATAGGTGTGGTGATTCCTGCCATTTAGTTTTTTTGTTGTTGTTGTTTAGTGATTTGATTGCATGCAGTTGAATCAATGCTCCTCTCTGATTGCTTGTCTTTTCTCCTGTGGTTTGATACTTCCCATCTCCTTGTGGTTTTGTTTGCTTTCATCTTCTGCACGCAGAATTCCTTGTAGAAACTTCTGTAGTGGTGGCTTGGTGGTCATATACTGTTTTAATTTCTGTTTGTTGTGGAAGGTTTTTATTGCTCCATCAATTTTGAATGATAGTTTTGCTGGGTAGAATATCCTAGGGTTGAAGTTATTTTCATTCAGTGCCCGAAATACTTCACTCCAATCCCTTATTGCTCTTAATATTTCCGTTGAGAAGTCTGCTGTGATTTTGATGGGTTTACTTTTATATGTTATTTGTTTTTTCTCCCTTACAGACTTCAATATTCTTTCTCTGTTCTCTATGCTTGTTGTTTTAATGATAATATGCTGTGGGGAGGTTCTCTTTTGGTCAAGTCTGTTTGGTGTTCTGGAGGCTTCCTGTACCTCAATGAGCAAAACTTTCTTGAGATTTTGGAAATTTTTTGTTATTATTTTATTGAATATTTTATATATTCCTTTCATTTGTACCTCTTCTCCTTCTTCAATGCCCATTCTCAGGTTTGGTCTTTTGATGGAGTCACTGAGTTCTTGCATATTCTTTTCACAGCTCTTGAGTTGTTTGACTAAGATTTCTTCTTTTTTTCTTTAATTTCTATTTTATCTTTGATCTCTGAGATTCTGTCTTCCACTTGTTCTAGTCTGCTGGAATGGCCTTTCCACTCCGTGTTTTGTTTGAGTATAAGGATTTTTTATTTCCAGGATTTCTGTTTGAGTTTTTCCTTTGATGTTTTCTATATCTTTGTTCAACAATTCCTTTATTATTTATGTTGTCCTCTTTAGTTCACATATCTCTCTTTTTATAGTGTCTTTTGTTTCACTTTGGTGTTTGGTGAGGTCCTTTCTGAGTTCCTTTATTTGTTTCTATGTCATCTCATGTTCTTTATTTTTGGTGTATTGATATTTCTTGAGTGGGTCTTGCACATTCTGGTTAACCATGTCTAATATCTTCTCATGAATTTCTCACAGATTTCTTCTTTGAGGGTTTTTTTGTGGGCATTGTTTTGTTGCAGTCAGGAACTGGGTATCCATTTTTTTCATTTCCCACTGAATCTTGTATTGAGCTATTTTTTTGAGGAGAGTGGTTTCCATCCCTTCTTCCCATCACTCCACTTGGTGCTGTGTCACTATATTTTTGGTAGGCTAGTTGGTGGATTTGATTGCCTGATTTCTTTCCCTGATTTAATTTTTTGTGTTGTGGCTGACTTGGTTGTTACCTAGTTTGATGTGCTCTATCTGACCCTGGTCTGGAGGTGTAATTTAGCAATAATAAGTTCACAGGTTCAATGCCAGGTCAGTTGTTAACTCATTCTATAGAAAACCCCTTGATGATATCTGTAAACAGTTGGAGTTGGGGGGTAATTGTTATTAGGCTGGTTATAGATTTTTGGAAATTGGTAAAGGTGGCACTAAAAAATGGGGGGAGTGGAAGGAGTGGTGGGTGGGTTAAGAGTTATGGGGGCTGCTGGGGTTTTGGACCTTATGTGTGTTTTGGTGTGTTACTGTTGCTGTAGTGGAGGGTGCTGTGTCAGGGATTGAAGGGGGCTGGGGTTGTGTGCAGTTGGTAAAGTAGGCCAGTCAGCAGGTGGTGAGTGTGTAGGAGGGAGGGGTAGTGTGGGGACAGGTTGGGGGAGAATGGGAGAGGGAGGTAAAGATGGGAATGAGTGGATATGAAGGGGCAGAAAGAGTAGTTGGAAGGGAGAAAAATGGATTGTAGTACAGGAGAAGGAGGGAGAGTGAAGAGGATGAGAATAGGGATCAGAGAATAGTGATGATAGAGTTAATAATATCAGAATAAAAAAGAAAAAGAAAGAAAGAAAGAAAAAAAGGAAACAATAAAAAACACCAGGTTCAGGAACCATAGTTCAGTCCATTAATAGAAGTTCTGGAGTTATTCCTTAGGTGTCCAATTCTGTTATTGGTGTTCAAGCAGAAGCTCTGATATGGTCTCACCAGGTGTCTGACTTGTGAATGGTATTTGGACCTTCTGTCCACAAGATTAGTTGGAGTTGTGAGGTGAGGTAAGATTGCCAGCTCATGCAGTGTGGCCAGAGCTGTTTTCAGCAGGTGACAGCTGTGTTGTTCTTCAGCTGCAGCTGTGTTTGGTTAGCTTTTCCCCTGGCAAGGTGGGGCAATTTAGTTTTGAATGCTGCCCTCTGTCCCAGAGATCAACTCTGGAAGCCACCTCCTGCCCTGCTTTGGAAGGTTAGTTTGTCATTCTGCACCCCCTCTCAGCCTTTTTGCCTCTTCTGATCTCTGCTGGGTGCTGGTGGCTCCTCTAGGTGGTTGTCTTGTTGGCCTGCCCCCGCTCTCAGCCTTTGCTGCTTTATGGTGCATCATTGAGAGTTCTGCGCTGAGAGCTTGGTTCCTTGCCACACCCCTGACAGTTCAGCAGTGAGAGATTGGCTCTTTGCCCCTCCCCTGTTTTCCAGAGCAGGTTCGGTGTCATACCCCACCTTTGATATTGGTGTTAGATTATAGTTTGCTGTTTATGGCTTTCAGTTTTGCTGGGGGAGGGGTGGTCAGTCTGTCCAGGGGCTGCACTGGATTATTTTCCCAGGGTGGTGGGTGTAGAGAGGCTTTCCATGGACTAGGAGTCCAGGATATTGCAGGGTTTGGTATTAATTGATGTTCTTTCTTCTGCTGTTGGGAGAAGAAAGAAAAGAAAAGAAAAAAAAGAGAAAGAGAAGCAGCCAGGGGCTTTTTTCCTAGGGCTGGAGGACAGACAAGTCTTGCTATTAGGTGCAATTAAAGGCTGATTTAAAGGTCAGTCTTTGAATTTTATCTGCACCTAATGTGGTGGTGGTCATTATTTTGGCTAGGAGCAATCAGAATTACCCCAGTGTGGCTCCAGCATGTCAAGGAGGTTTCTAGAGTTGAGGGGTTCAGGAGATCTGATTCCCTACCTTAGTCACCATTTTTAGTCTCAACCTAGGTCTCAATACTTCTGATTAAAAGTGCTCTTATGATACTTAAAATAATTTGCTATCTCTTAGGAACCATATAATAATTAGTCAGGATGTAATTTTCACTTGAAGATTGCTGGAGACTTGAGGGACATGGGAAGGAGAACAAGTGCTACTGCAATTAGAAAGATACATGAGCTCTAGAATTTGGGAGAAACATTATGAAATAAGATCCCAAATCTTAGAATATAATTCCAGTTTAACCATGCAACATCTCCAAAGGGAATATATACCAATGGAGTAAAATTGTGGAATTAAGGAACATTACTATGCTCTGCCTCTGGTCCTATAATCTGCTGTAGAACATTAATGGTCTCATTAAGCCATATGAGAATTAACTTTTGCACATCCTTTGGGAAGTTCTGAGGTCTAGAAACAAAACAGTGGTTTATTTTACAAGTTGCCTGTTGTAATGATCTGGAATAAAAAATATTGTGCTTGAGCTGTCTTCCCTCTTGCCACCAAACATACTGGGTAACTTGGGATAGGATGTGTCTTGGCCAACATAAATTTAAAAAAACTGAATAACGTAGATTCTAATGTGTAGTCAAAGATAATAATAACTTGTCTTTTCCTTTCCTTCCCACTTAATGTGCCCCTGAGTCTCAAATCTTTCTGTTCCAATGGCAAGGGTGAGGTGCAACCCAGCAATGATGAATGAAGGAACAGGAAGCTCTAGGAACTCTTAGGAAAGAGTCATCTCTGGAGGCACTTTTCCTCATTGGCTGAGATGAAATATGTCTAAAAATGAAAGAAGTTGACCAAAGTCAACTTTGAGTAGTTTGGGAGAAGATTTTTCCCAAGAACAGAGACTTCCCTGTTCCTGTCTGCCTTCTCCATCTTCAAGGAATCAATGCAATAAAAAGGAAGAACATACATTTATCATGTGGTCTTTAAGTCCCTTGAAAAAATATACATATAAGGGCAGGGTTAATCCAGAGCAAACTCCTTCTTCTTGGGAGTAGAATGAGATGTGAAGGTGAGGAAAATGAGTCCTAATCCCATTTTCTGGATACTCTAGATAGTCCCTGCCTCCACATACATAATCATGAGGTAGATAGTTCAGTTGCTCAAGGCTTTGTGAATGACTCTAATGTTATCCTAGAACACTTTGTGAGGTAATTCCCAAGTGATCTGTATATTAGTTGAGAAGTCATCATTCTATTTTGGACTTGAATGTTGTTGAAATATGTTTATTTGATCTTATTAGGATTACAGACCCTGAAATCAAATCATCTGAGTTTTGTATTATAAAGTCACTAAATACTACTTATATTTAGTGAAATTTAGTGTATTTGACCTTAGTAAAATGCTTAGTTTTTCAGACCTTTTAAAAATTAATTTATAACCTGTAAAGTAACTGTATCTACACTATAAATTTGTGGTGAATAATGTATACATACATAATAAATAAATAAAAATAATATAATGTATGTGAAACAATATAACATCTAGCACATAGCAAGAGGATATTTAGTGCTAGATGTTCCTCCTCCCACTCATACCCTACCTCTCCAACCTAGCTCATCAGGCAGATTTCTACTATTTGCACCAAAGGTCAGATAAAAATAATAGCCATACTATTGTGTAACATGTATTGAGTGTTATATGCAAGGTTATTATTATGCATAGTTTAACTTAATTCATATTAGTACTCTGAGATGGTTAGTATCATTATATATCTTGTTTCATAAGTAAGGTATTTTCAGGCTTAGGGGATTATTTATCTTGCCAAAACAACATGCTAATAAATGATGAATCTAGGATATTAACCCAGGTTCATGTACTTCATAATACTATAACATAATGAGCCTAAAGTTGAGCAATATGAATTACTTTATTAAGTCAATCCTTTATTTCATTCAGGAAGTGAATATTACTGTAAAACAAATCTTTTTTCTTATTACCATAGAAAGATTAAAATTCCCAAATATGTATAAAACAACTCATTGCCTTTTTTTCTTGGTTGGCTTATTCTATGTCAGTAATGATTTATTTGAAATCTGTTTTCTTCTACAGTATCTTCCTTTCCCTGGAACTGAAATTGTTCCTTTAGCACCACCAAGCATCTCAAAATTTCAGACTAACTTGATCCCATCTCCCATATGTATTCTTTGGTTCTAGAGCTCCAACAATGTGCAGTCAGCACCAAATAGTCCTGCTTCATCAACTCAGTCAGAGAAGCAGTTTCCTCATTGTCACATTTCCCATGCCTAAGTACTAGTTGGAACTTAACATATATTGTGTTCTAGATCTACACTGTTGATATGAGCCATATATAATGGCCAGAGATTTGTCTGGAAGAAGTTGGTTAGTAGAGTCAATAGGATAGAGTGAAAGACAGTCTTCTTGGGTCTAACTTTGTGAGATGGTAATCAATTTATGCAAGTTTTCCAGAGTGGAGAACCCATGGACTTACAATGTGGTAGGGAGGAATCTCCTCACAGTGGTTAATTGTGATACAATAGCTGTTGCTCTCCAGAGAGAAATCTCCTATTTAAATTGTGTTTTCTCTGAGGGTGGCATTTAAAACTCCCCTCTCTTTGCAAAATTTAGCAATCTATAATAACAGCATTGTTCACCCTCAGGTTTTTATTTTTTTGCGGCCCTCTTCATCTTTGGATGTCCATTTCACTTGCTTAAAACCTGTAAATTTCCCTTCTATATCTTGACCTAGCACATCTATTGCCAAGTTAGTGTGTGTATTAGTTAATAAAGGCTACCATAACAAAATACTACAAACTGGATGGTTGTATTTATTTTTTCAAAATTCTAGAAGCTAGAAGTCCTAGATTTAGGCACTGGTAGATTCAATTTCTGCTGAGAGTCCTTTTCCCAAGTTGCAGAAAGCCACTGTCTCCTATACCCTCACTGGACATTTCCTCTGGTTCTATACCAAGACAAAGAGATCTGTAGTGTCTTTTCCTCTTATAATGATACTAATAGTACCAGATTAGGGTTCTTCCCTTATGAACTCTCTTAACTGTAATAATTTTCTTAAGGATTTAATATTCAAGTATATTGGCAGCTACAGCTTCAATATATGAATCTTGGGAGGGACATAATTCAGTCTATTACAGTGTGAGTTCTTCTAGAATATAGTGCACTTCCTTAAGAATATGTACTTAAGAATAATTTATGACCTGTCTATTTTTTTTTTTTTGATGAGCACAATTGTAAGGCTTTCTTGGCTGTATGTAGTATTATGTAACAGTACCTTTTAACCTGGAGTTCCTTAGGTCTGTGAGAAATTTATCATGGAGGAGAGTCAACATCCCTCTCTTCTTAGCAAATTTCTACTAATTTACTTTCTATTCCTATTTTCTCCAGTTTGAGCACATTCTTGTTTTCCCTTGGACTTCCTTTTACATATAAACCTGTTCCTTGTTTAAAACTGGGGGCTGGAGGCCACTCTTAGTGAAAAATAAAGTGGGGGATTTAGTCAGACCTTCTTTGTGCTACACCTACCTCTGTTCTTTAGCCTCTAGGAATAACAGATATTTAAGAAAGGCTATGATCATGTGCGTTTGAACTTTAACCGCTGTGGAGGCTCTACCTCTTGGAAGTGCAGTCTTGTAACTTGACCCATCTGTAACAACATTTGTTAGTCTTTGGAATGGCATAAGGGGTAATTGGGTAATTGAAGGGAACATAAAGGAGCCATGAACTTTACCTAACTAAATCTCAGAGTACAATATAGATCCTGAGCCCAGCTATCACTGCAAATGTAGTCATTCATAGAAAAGATCAGTCAGGTGTTTGCATTGCCACTCAGCAGTCTCTCTTACCATAGTCTTTTACTTCATGAGCATCTCTATCCTTACCTTTATGTAAAACCTCTTACCTGTAAATGTAGGGTGATATACGCCATTGATGATGTGATTGATTCTGATTGTGGAGAGAGAAATTGTATAGGGAAGTTTTGTAGTGCCTAAGGACACAGACACTGGCTTCAAATTCTACAGCTATAGTGAATTACCTCTGTGAACTTTGGTCTAATTAATTAGACTTTCTGCATCTCAATATCTCATCTGTAGAATAGTGATGATGATAATGCTAGTACATACCTAATAGCAGTATTATGAGAATTAATCAGATGATGTACACTAAACACCTAGCAGAAGATATAGCACACCATGAACATTGGATTAATAATAAATCACACCTCTTCCCCTTTCCTTCTCCTTCTCCATCATAATCATCATCCATCCCATTCACCCACCCACCCACCCATTATCATTATCTCTGGGGGATACGAAATGATCAGAAGCAAAAGAGGGGTCGAGGGAGAGCACAGTATTGGGAAAAAGCAAGAGGGCCCTTAACACATAATAAATCATGTTGCTGCTGATAATAATAGTTACACTGAATAAATATTGTTACAGATATAGAGATGTGCTTTAAGTACATCATTCCCATTTAATTCTCATAACATTATGAAATTATCATCATTTTGTAAAGCTCAGGGAAGTTAAAAACACATCATTCAGTGGCAAACAATTGCAATGGTTTAATTCATATGTATTTTCATTTTTTTAGAAGGGACACATGTATTAGATATTTTGCATACATTGTTTCATTTAATTCTCACAAAAACACAATGGTAGGCCTTGTCAACACTTTAGTATATGTGCTACTGAAGCAAGCATATTATCAACATTTCATAGATAAGGTCTACAAGACTAAATTGTATAAGAGTTAGTTGGACTCCAAAATCCAGGCTATAGTCATAACTCAGTTCCTACAAGCTACTAAAAATGCCAAGTAGAGAGAGCTGCCATTCAGGCAGCTTCATTTAATTCTTTTAATGTGTCTTGAGTTTGAAAACAGATGCAATCATTTATATTGCATTGCTTTTGCAGGCAACTCTGATTAGCATCTGGTGTCTGTACCAATTACTATGAAAGCATGTTGTTGCAGACCCATGGCTTCTTTCTTGCTGATGTCAGTAAGCACTCTTTGCATATTTTATTCCTCAGCATTTGCCAAACAGGTAGCATGTTCTTCATAGGAAGAGGCAAACATTTCACCAAAGGATCAATCGATTTCATACCATTGTCCTCCCCCCCACCCCAGGATTGTGTGGTGTTGTGACCATGATTCCTATTGTGGATTTTGTCTCCTTTGATCTTAGGACAGTTAGTAATCTCAGTGAAACATGGCATAGTCAGACGTTATGCCTTCGTTGGAAATACAGCAGTCCAGTATTGAAGAATGAGTCCATTGAGCTTGCCATGTAGTGCTGAGTATTTTGTAATAACACCTAAATTCATGTCTCTGCCAGGAGACTCTGTTTCTACTTCATGGGGCTGATAACTCACTTGGCCCACCAGTGCTGCCAGTGTATGTGTGTGTTTTCAACATTTATACTCTCACCTGAATTCAAAATTTATGCTCTTTTCATTTGTCTGTGCAGTTTTGAGGGAAAAAAGTAGATGAGACCAAGTAGAAAAGAAAAGAAAGAAGACACAAGAGAAAAGGAGAAGGCAGGAAAAAAATGAATGGGTAAAATTAGAGAACTGGATGGGAAATGAAGAAGGCCCATCTGTGAATTTTCCTCAGTTTTCATGTTTCTTGGTTGTGAATTCCTTACTAGTGTATATACTAGGTCAGTTGTGAAATTTAATAGCACAATTAGGGATCAGGGACAATATAGACAAATTGGCATAACCTTTCCATTCTCTCTATAGCACTAAAGACCCTTTGCTGCCTAGTTGGGCCTGAAAAATGGCCAAAACGTGCAATAATGAAAGCAAACTTTTATTAGCATTGAAACTGGATTTCAAAAAGAAAAAATTTAATGTACTCCTTTGTAGCATGTAGATCTTGGAGGTGGAGAGCAGACTCATTTTGAGAAGTTTTAACATCTAGTGAAAATCAGATTCTCTAAATGAATTTTCAGGGTGAGATGATAAGTCCAGGATAGTTTTTGGAAGGATTTTTATTTAACAAACCTGAAGAGTCTAATAGGTTCCCAGCATTGTGCTGAGTGTTTTCCATATAAATTGTTTCATATTTTCAAAAACATTTTCCCTTCAAAGCTGATATGATGAAGAAAATAGATAAAAGCGAAGATAGGATCCAGGTTTTCTCTACCTTTTCTTCATTTTGCTGCATAACTTCTGCAGCACCATGATTCTTTTAAAAAAATTTATTTTTTATTCATTTACTCACATGTGCATACATTGTTTGGGTCATTTCTTCCCCCAGCCCCTGTCCCTATCTCCCCCCATCCCCAGGCAGAACCATTTCTGCCCTTGTCTCTAATTTTGTTGAAGAGAAGACATAAGCATAATAAGGAAGACAAAGTGTTTTTGTTAGTTGAGTTAAGGATAGCTATACAGAGAGAATCCTAGCATTGCTTTCATGTACAAATGTGTTACAACCAAAGTTGATTCATCTCTAACTGATCTTTACACTGGTTCCTGATCCCCTTCTCATAGTGACCTCTGTTGCTTTAAGGATTCTGTATTAGTTCCTCTGGAGTGGGGACATCAAACGCTTTCATGTTTTGGGTTTTCTACCTATCCCTATACCTCCTGTATGTGCTCTTCCCTTGGCATGTGACCCAAGTCCTACAACATTGCTGGATTTGCCCTAGCTCTAAAATCCACGTGTGAGGAAGAATATACGATTTTTGGTCTTCTGAGCCTGGCTAACCTCGCTCAGAATGATGTTCTCCAGTTCCATCCATTTACTTGCGAATAATATTTCATTCTTCTTCATGGCTGAGTAAAATTCCATTGTGTATATATATCACATTTTCTTGATCCATTCATCAGTAGTGGGGCATCTTGATTGTTTCCATAACTTGGCTATTGTGAATCACGCTGCAATAAACATTGGTGTGCAGGTGCCTCTGGAGTAACCTGTGATGCATTCCTTTGGGTATATCCCCAGGAGTGAGATTGCTGGATCATATGGCAGATCTATGATTAGATTTTTAAGAAGCCTCCAAAATTTTTCCAGAGTGGTTGCACTAGCTTGCATACCCACCAGCATTGTACCTTTTTCCCCACATCCTCGCCAACACCTGTCGTTAATGGTGTTTTTGATGATAGCTTTTCTAACAGGGGTGAGATGGAATCTTAGTGTGGCTTTGATTTGCTTTTCCTTTATGGCTAGAGATGGTGAGCATTTTTTCGTGTGTTTTTTGGCCATTTGAATTTCTTCTTTTGAGAAAGTTCTGTTTAGTTCACTTGCCCATTTCTTTATTGGTTCATTAATTTTGGGAGAATTTAGTTTTTTGAGTTCCCTATATATTCTGGTTATCAGTCCTTTGTCTGATGTATAGCTGGCAAATATTTTTTCCCACCCTGTGGGTGTTATCTTTAATTTAGAAACCATTTCTGTTGTTGTGCAGAAGCTTTTCAATTTTATGAAGTTCCATTTGTCCATCCTTTCTCTTAATTGCTGGGCTTCTGGGGTTCTATTGAGGAAGTCCTTGCCTATACCTATTACTTGCAGAGTGTTTCCTGCTCCTTCCTGTACTAACTTCAGAGTTTTGGGTCTGATATTAACGTCCTTGATCCATTTGAGTTGATTCTAGTACAGGTTGATAAACATGGATCTAGTTTCAGTTTTTTGCAGATGGATAACCACTTTTCCCAGCAACATATGTTGAAGAGGCTGTCTTTTCTCCATCATATATTTTTGGCACCTTTGTCAAAAAATAAGGTGAGAATAGTTGTGTGGATTCATGTCTGGTCCTCCATTCTGTTCCACTGGTCTTCATGTCTGTTTTTGTGCCAGTACCATGCTGTTTTTATTGCTATTGCTTTGTAATATAGTTTGAAGTCGGGTATTGTGATACTTCCAGCATTGCTCTTTTTGCTGAGTATTGCCTTGAGTATTTACAGTCTCTTGTGTTTTCAAATAAACTTAAGGGTTGATTTTGTATCCTGCCACCTTTTTGTTTTGGGATGAGAATAATATTGGCTTCATAAAATGAGTTAGGCAGTTTTCCTTCCCTTTCTATTTCATGGAACAGTTTAAGGAGGGTTCATATTAGTTTTTCTTTAAATGTCTGATAAAATTCAGCAGAGAATCCATCAGGTCTTGGACTTTTCTTTTTTGGGAGACTCTTTGTTGCTGCTTCAATTTCATTTTGTGTTATAGATCTATTCAGGTGATTAATATCCTCTTGGTTCAGTTTTGGATGGTCATAAGTATCTAGAAATCTGTCCATGTCTTCAAGATTTTCAAATTTATTAGAGTATAGGTTCTCAAAGTAGTCTCCTATGATTTCCTGGATTTCTGTGGTGTTTGTTGTTATCTCCTTTTGCATTTCTGATTTTACTGGTTTGGGTTGTTTCTCTCCTCATTTTAGTCAGGTTTGCTAGGGGTCTGTCAATCTTATTTGTTTTTTCAAAGAACCAGCTTTTTGTTTCATTGATTCATTGTATGTTTTTTTTTTTGTTTCTATTTCATTGATTTCAGCCCTTATTTTTATTATTTCTCTCCTTCTGCTTGTTTTGGGATTTGCTTGTTCTTGTTTTTCTGGGAGTTTGAGATGTAACATTAGGTCATTGATTTAAGATCTTTCTGACCCTTTAATATATGCACTCATGGTTATAAACTTTCCTTCTAGGACTGCCTTTGCTGTGTCCCATAGGTTCTAGTAGGTCATGTTTTCATTTTCATTAACTTCCAGGAACCTTTTAATTTCCTCTTTTATTTCATCAATAACCCATTGATCATTGAGCAATGTGTTGTTCAGCTTTCAATTATTTGCATGATTTTACTGCTGTTTTTGTTGTTGATTTCTAGTTTTAATGCATTATGATCAGATAGAATGCATGGGATTATTTCTATTTTCTTATATTTGCTGAGGCTTGCTTTGTGTCCTAATATATGATCAATTTTGGAGAAGGTTCCTGGGATAGTGAAAAGAATGTAAATTGTGCAGAAGTTGGATGAAATATTCTGTAGACATCAGCTAGGTCCACTTGATCTATGGTGTGATTTAGTTCTAGAATTTCTTTATTGATTTTTTTGTTTGGATGACCTATCTATTGGTGATAGGAGGTATTAAAGTCTTCCACTACCACTGTGTTGGAGTCTATATATGTTTTTAGGTCCTTGAGAGTATGTTTGATGAAATTGGATTCACTGACATTGGGTGCATATAGGTTGATAATTGTTATTTCCTTTTGGTGTATTTTCCCTTTTATTAGTATGTAGTGTCCTTCTTTATCTTGCTTGAGCAATGTAAGTTTGAAGTCTATTTTGTCCATGATAAGTTGCTACCCCTGGCTGTCTTTGGGGACCATTGTCTTGGTAAATCTTCTTCCAGCCTTTCACCCCAGCCAGTGCTTGTTTCTATCAATGAGATGGGTCTCCTGTAGGCAGCAGATTGTTGGAGCTTCCTTTTTAATCCAGTTTGCCAAGTGGTGTCTTTTGATGGGGGAATTAAGTTCATTAACATTCAGTGTTAGTACTGATAGGTATGTAGTTATTCCTGCCACTTTTTTTTTGGTTGTTTAGTGATTTGATTGCATGCAGTTGAATCAATGCTCCTCTCCAATTGCTTGTCTTTTCTCCTGTGGTTTGATACTTCCCATCTCCTCATGGTTTTGTTTGCTTTCATCTTCTGCATGCAGAATTCCTTGTAGAAACTTCTGTAGTGGTGGCTTGGTGGTTATATATTGTTTTGATTTCTGTTTATTGTGGAAGGTTTTTATTGCTCCATCAATTTTGAATGATAGTTTTGCTAGGTAGAGTATCCTAGGGTTGAAGTCACTTTCATTCAGTGCCTGAAATACTTCACTCCAATCCCTTATTGCTTTTAATGTTTCCATTGAGAAATCTGCTGTGATTTTGGTGGGTTTAACTTTGTATATTATTTGTTTTTTCTCTCTTACAGTCTTCAACATTCTTTCCCTATTCTTTGTACTTGTTGTTTTAATGATGATATGTTGTAGGGTAGCTCTATTTTGGTCAAGTTTGTTTGGTGTGCTGGAGGCTTCCTGTACCTGAATGGGGATAGTTTTCTCTAGATTTGGGAAATTTTCTGTTATTATTTTGTTAAATATATTATGAATTCCTTTTGCTTGCCCCTCTTCTCCTTCTTAAATGCCCATGACTCTCAGGTTTGGTCTTCTGATGGAGTCATTGAGTTCTTGCATATTCCTTTTACAAAACTTGAGTTTTCTGACTAATAGTTCTTCAGTTTTTCCTTTAATTACCCTTTCATCTTCAAGTTCTGAGATTCTGTCTTCTGCTTGTTCTAGTCTGCTGGAGTGACCTTCCATTTTGTTTTGTATTTCTGTTTCATTCCTTTTTCTGAAGTTTTCCATATCATGGGTCACTTCCTCTTTAATATTGTCAATTTTGATCCTTAATTCATTTATCTCTCTACTTATGGTGTTAACTGTTTCACTTTATGTTTATTTAGGGCTCCTATGATTTCATTTATTTGTTTCTGTGTTTTCACATATTCTTTATTTTTGTTGTCTTGGAATTTCTTGAGTGCCTCCTGTACGTTTTGGTTGACCATGTCTAGTAATATCCTCATGAAATTCTCATTGATTACTTGCAGAATTTCTTCTTTCAGTGTGTTCATTTGGGCTTCGTTGTGTTCTTGGTACAGTTTATCTTTGTTTTGTTGGAGTCTGGATCTGGGTATCTGTTTTCTTCATTTCCCTCTGAATCCTGTACTAATTTATTTTTGGGGGGAGAATGGTTTCCATCCCTTTTTCATCTTTCCATCATTCCACTTGGTACTGTTTCTGTCCTTGGTGTATGTGTAATTTAGTATTAGCTAACTTGCAGTAGTAAAACTAACAAAACCAAGAAAGAAGGAGAAAAAAGATAAAGAAAAAGAAAGAGAAAAAAAATGGAGAGCCAAAGAAATCAACAGGGGGAGATGGTGGCCAATCAAACAGCGAACAAGACAAACACTGAAAGCAAAGAAAAAAGAAGAAAAAAAGAAAGAAAAAAAAATAGAAAGTCCCTGATTCAGGAACAGTAGAATTTCAGTCTTAGTAGTTATGGTTTTACTCCTTTAGCATCCAGTGCTGTTTGTCTGCCTCTCCTAGGCTGGTTTGGAGCCAGCCTCTGGTGGTGCTGGAGTCCTCCTGTGGCAGGCTCTGGCCCTGCTTGCCTGTGGGGTGGTGGCTGGTGGGCTAGCGGGTTGGCAGCTGCCTGGAGGGCCTGCAGGACTGAGGCCTGGCTTGCTGGTAGTGTGGGGGTGGTGCCCACCCATTATCATGACCTGGAGAATCCTTCCAAGGGCTAGGGGTTCAGGGTACCAAAGTTTCAGCTCTACCTGGTGCTTTACCTCAGCCAAGCGTGTCTCCAGCATTGCAGCAGGGTCCCTGATTCCTGGAGCTCATGCAGTCTGCTTCTGTTTCCCAGTCGCCATTTTTGGATCCTGATGATTCTTGAGGCATTTCCCAACATGATGTGAAATCCTGCCCTTCATCAATCACAGAAGCCAGGGATGCTGATGCACTAGTGTATTTTATCTCATTCATGTGGACCTGAAGTAAGTTCAATTTCTAGAACGTGGTGTCCCCATTGGGGAAACTTGAATACTGCTACATTGCTTGGATTGCCTGTATTTGCAATTATTGGTCAGCCAGTAAGTTAGGTTAGTAAGTTAGCCAGGAGGGTTAAGTTTCCTGGTATTGGGACAGTGGCATGCAGGTGATTAGTGGTTGTGATGTAATCACTCTGTCTTACTTATTCCTGTTGCCACAGAATTAAAAATGGGTATTTTTTAGGGGAATGGTGATACTGGGATTTAAGTTCAGGACTTCGTGCTTGCCAGGCAGGCACTGCTTGAGCCATGCCTCCAGCCCTAAAAATGAGTATTAATGGTTTCATCTGCTTCTTACAATCAGTCATCCTTATAAATAATGAGGTATTTTTTCTTATTGTGGTGCTGGGGGTCAAATCCAGGGCCTTGTGCATGTTAGGAACACATGCAAACCCCCAGTCCCATGTTCTTATTCTTGTAGAAATCCTTCAAACTTTGGGGAAACACTATCAGAATAAATGATTCACCATTTACTATTCTGTTCACTTATTTAAAAATGTAAATAAAGAGTTACAGAAAATATAAAATGACTTAAAATTTTGTCAATTTTGATTTCTTTTTAATGACTAACAAAGACGACTATTTATTGGGGATTACACTGTGTAGTACTCAGTCTTGTTGGCATCTGTGTTCTGTTTGGGAACAATTTGCTCAACCCAGTCTGAGCTGCCCCTTTTGGACTGAGCATGTGTTTTCCTATTTGACACAGTCTCAAGGTGAACTATTTAATTTTGCTGTATTTTTTCCTGGTTCATCTGGGCATTGGAGTTGCAAATTACCCCTCTCCCACCAGAAATAGTCCTCTAAGTCTTATCCAACTAACCTCTAGATGTTAAGACCATATTATACAATCAGTGTGCTGTTTAGAGGATATCATAGCATGTGTCTCCTTCAGTGTTGCCTGTACTTTTTCATGACTGGTGGCTCAGCAAGGCTCTCCATTCTTGTGCCTACTCTAAAGGATTGTGCTCAGAGTTTCCCTGTCTTTCCCTTCCTGATGAAATGATTCTTCTTATCTCAAACAGGCCTCTCTCTGTTGTCTAAGGACCCATCTCATTCATATCAACACATCAGTGTAGGAGTTCTGAGCTTTGGCTTGTAAGGGTATAAACATTCAGGTAGATTTTCAAAATTACCCACATTGATCCCTACCCTATCCAATCAAAACAAAATATGGGGGTATAGTCCAGATAGCAAAAATTTCAAGAGCCTCTCAGGTGATTCTCTTCTGTAGCCAGAGCTAAGAAACACTATACCAGTGGCTCAAAAGGTTCCATGCAACATCTTTGGATATGAACTGAGACTCTCAAGTTCTAACTGCAAAGGAGGACTCTGGGTGGGACTTTCTATCTTCAGGAGAAGCAATCATTGGCAGAGGGGATGGGAGGAGGGAATTGAGCCTTCCTTAATACACACCAATCATGGGGTTTATCAAGGAAGAGTGTGGTAGGAAACTTGATGCTTGCTTTTGGCTCTTCTTTGCTGGGTGATAAGATGAAGAAGAGCATAGGAGAGGTGCAGCTGGCCAAGGAAAGAATGAAGGTTGTAGTATTAGGGCACAATCTGTAGCATAGACAGTAGGGTTATGTTGCATATATTGCATTTCCTTGTCTTCTTTGTATATTACATATACTTGTAATAATAATATAATGTATATTATATATACTTGTAAGAATAGATTGTTTGGTTTGGGACATTTAGCCATAGCAAAGGAGGCTCCCAGAGAAGCTCAACTTCTTAAGTGTTTGGCACACCTGATTATTCTTTCATTTTTGCTTTTACATTCATAACCAGCACCATTAATGAAATGTGACTTTGGGTGGGTCTGACTGACTTTTGTGAAAAAGCACCTTCCATCAAGTGAAGCTATGTACATAATCATTAGTGATCAGTGGCCACTCATGACTTCTATGGTGAATTTTTCTTGGTTTTGCTAACATATCTATAATTATTTTAGGTGCCTCTGCCAAACTTGAGTTGTGAGTACTATTTTAAAAATGTAACTACTTGCTTATCACTGTCTTTTCTACTAGGAAGCAAGATCCATGAAGATTTTTGACAAATATGGCAACATATTTGTCTTTTCCCTGTTGTATCTCAATCCCCTATCATGGTGCCAGCATGTGGTAGGCATGTTCACATTCCATGAACCAACTATTAAGGCAATGGCTCCAGAGATGGTTTGCTTGTTCCTTCTACAAATCAAGAAAAGCAGTTACAGAAGTAAACAACCGTTCTATCTCACACTTATTTAGCTAAGATAATTACATTTGAGGCATCTTTGTTTACTCCTCTACAAGGCTGCTTAATTGTACAACTAGAAGCCAAACTTCATAAATCCCTCATCCCCTGTTTCATTCAGGGTTTTGTGATCTTTTTAGGTTTAATTCATGTTGATGTTTTATAGTCTGTTAGCCAGGAGCTGAAATCTAAAGCACTTGAATAAAATATCCCTTAAAGAATGTTATGGCAGACCAGCAGTGACCATGATGTTCACATACAATGAAAGTATTTTCATACTTTATTCTTTATGCAGGTCTTTCAATGTTATCTTCATATTTGGATAAGATGTAAAAATAGGATTATTTCTTTTTTCCCCTTCTTCTCCTCAATTTTAGGTATTTCTTTCAATCAGAAAAGGAGGTCCATTTTTGACAGTAAGTAATGGCTTGTCCATCACACATGGGATCTCACATTTTCCAAGATGGTGAGCTGTGATGCCATAAACCAAATTACGTGTCTGTGAAGTGTTCAGGATGTCTGATTTCTTATTCTCCTGATTTCCTTGAATAAATGCTTAGTTAAAAAAATACATGTATCACATTTTATTTCAATGTTTTGACATTGAACTGAAGGGGTAATCTATCATTGAGGCTCTTTTTCAGTTTACCAATTTTTTAATTAAGTTATGTTTTTGCTAATTGTTTTTGTCCTAATACATTTTCAATGAAGAATGCCAACAGCTTGCTAGTTATATTCCTAAGAATTGATTGTCTCACTTGTAATTAATAATAATAGCAAGGAAAATTGCTAAGTGAGGTCATGACTGTTGATGGGATGCAAACATTTCAGGGAGTAAACTAGTTCTTATAAATTGAGATGCCATTCATTAGTGAGTTAATCTTTATAAACAGCTTTATAATTCAATGAGCCTTGGGATGAAACCAGCACTTTCATTTACTATGTGGTGCTGTTTGATGGGCCGTTGAATACAAAAGATCAATACCTAATAGGAGTCTACCCCAGAGTGGGGCCCTGACATTTATTTGGTTGAAGATTTAATACAGTAATGCATTGTTCTTGTAAATGACATTTATTAAATATCAGTTAAGTCCACCCAACTGTGAACCAGGTCATAGCTTTAAAAATTGCCATGATACCAGAAAATTCTAATGAGTTTGTAAATATCTTTTCTGAAATCTCCATCTATCCTATGGAAGGAAATTATCTTTAAGAGTAAAAGTCATTTTCTTGGGTGCCCTTATGAAATTGTTTATTTCTAAGTTCTGGAAGTGGATAGTGATGATGGTTGCACAACATGGTGAATGTACTCAACACCATGGAATTGCACACTTAAAAATGGTTAAAATGGTATATTATGTTATTATGTTATCTTCATTCTAGCATAATTAAAATAATCAGAAAATGAAGAAAAAAATAGAGAATATTAATGGAACTGAAACTGGTAGGCATTTGGTAAGCCTAATCAGGAAAAAGGATCAAAGAATAACAAAAAGAAAAAGATACACTATGAAAAAAGAGTAGTAACTATAGCTACTGTCATGAGCTTGTGTCTTTCCACAATGTCAATGTCAGAATTTACTGAATTACAATAAATTCACAAGCTACATCAATTTTGTTCAAGTTCTACTTTGATTTGCCAAGTACTATTGATTTTGTTTGACAGCCTAAGCTGTTGGCAACACAGGTTCTTTTATTCCAGTCTTAATTACTAGTATTAACTCTCAGATAACACATTACACTTGAAATTATAGAGGATATGGGATTGCTAAGAAAGGGTTAAAGTGGCTACAGTGTTCAAAGAGGCCTGTTGAAGGCAAGAGCAGAGAGAGAGCTGATAGAGATGCAAAGAGGAACTGTCACAGATCTGTTGAGGAACTGCTGTCCAAATGTGGAACCGCTCCTAGGTGCAATGTGGTTCAAGGCAAAGAGCTGATTCCAGATGTGGATCTGAATTTAGGCTTACTGGATCTGGATGGAGGAGGGACAGCATCCATTCAGGCTATTTGAGTGGGTCTTGCCAAAGCAGGGAATGCAGCTGGGCTGAGTGAGGCTCTTGAGGACAGAGTTGGGAGTATGTCACCTATCTTTGATGCATGGACTAGATGACAGGTCATTGAGGATGGTATGTGCCACTATACTCCAGTGTTAAGTGCGTCTCCTTTTACATGATGCAGGTGAGGGAGCTGAATCATTCCTCGGTCTGGTGTGTTCCCATAAGTTCACGGGCTTAGTTTTTCTGATATGGCTTGATATGCCTATGTGTCCATGTGTTCTCCATTTAATCCAATAACTTTGTAGGTGGTAATCTTTTATTTGCATAAATAAGTTATCAATCTGTCCCATGGTTTCTGCTGGACAGATGATGGTTCTTCAGCAGCACCAACAAAATGTAGTCACTCTGCCTCAGCATTTGCACTCAAAATGGAGCAAACTGCTATCTTTTTCTTAGCTTGACCAAAGGGTAAGAGAAAGACTGGTCCCGCAGAGGCCATGACAGTGCAGGGAAAGAGGACATCTCAAACCCAGGACTTATTTCGTGAGGTGAAGGTGGCGCAACAATGATCGCACTGGCGTCAACTGCAGCTGCGCGCAGACTCACTTCCGGCTCCGCCCTGACGCCCTGTGCAGCTCAGCCTATTATGGCGGTGGGGTTGACAACTTTGTGTGCTTGCTGCTTATTGGCTGCAGAGGTGACACGAGGGCTCCCGACTGCCTGCGTTTGATGGGAATACGGCTACTCCAGGAACATGGCCGCCCCTTCCACTGTGGCGAGAAAGTAGGAGCCAGCATCGACCAATCGCTGGCAGGAGGATCCAGAACCAGAGGACGAAAATGCCTACGAGAAGAATCCAGACTCTCACGGTTAGGACAAGGACCCTGTCATGGACTTCTGGAACATGCGGGCTGTCTTCTTCTTCGGCTTCTCAGTCGTCCTGGTCTTCGGAACGGCCTTTGTGACTTACTTGCCTGACTATGGGATGCGTGGGTGGGTCCACCGTGAAGCTGAGAGGCTTGTGAGGTACCGCGAGGCAGAAGGCCTCCCGATCATGCAGTCCAGTTGCTTCGACCCCAGAAAGATCCAGCTGCCCGGTGGGCGAGGACTGAACAGTGCTGAGTGGAGCTCCAGAAGCCTCACCCTCCCTAACCCTTACCTGACATCTTGGCCGCTACTCAGAGCGCCTAGTTCAAACACCTGAAAGTAAAAAACGGGACTCACTCAGTGCAAGTGACAGCCTGAAAGTTACAATAGGGAGTAACCATGAAGCAGAGCACTGATCTCACAACTACAATAGAAATTTAAATAATACTAATAATAAGCGTTGTTTGGAGTCTCACTTGAACCTACTACCTGTGTCATCCAAAATAACATTCACATGTTCCAAGTGATTAAGACCTAGATATAAGCTGGCATAGTGGCTCACAGTCTGTAATCCTAGCAACTCAAGAGGTTGAGGCAGGAGGATAGTGAGTTTGTGGCCTGCCTAGATTACATAACAAGATATCTAAGAAAAGACTTAGATATTTTGGGGGGGTCATTAGTCAACATACCACAGGAGGCTATAGAAATAGGGACACATTCCTTCTTGGGATTTGTGTGGAGTAGGTTTTGTAATAGAGTTGAATTATTTATTATCGTGCAAAAGCATTTTTATGACAAGTGGAAGTAACTGAAGGCCAACCAGTATTGAAAGGTATGTGTGGTTGATACAGTGTTATATATCAAAAAATTTTTTTTAAGCTTCCCTTTTAGTAATATAAGCTAGTATTTAAGGAGAAGTGGTTGGCACATAGAGCAATAGTGTGTGGTCATTAGTAAGGAAGCTGATGATGGAGGCATGGAGTTATTCTCTGTTTTGTGTTTACTTGAAATTTTCTAAAATAAATGTAAAGTAAAACAAAGTAACAAAAGCATTAGAAACAACTCAAATTTGCATATTCCCCTGCGTTTTGAACATGGACTCTCCCCCTCCATAGAGACCAACAGAGGTGGAGGCTTGTTCATATTTAGAATGTTGACATTCAATTTCATGCTTAAAATTACTGTTTGTTTGCTTGAAATTCCATGGGTAAACCTTTCAAAGTGCATCTTAAAATATATTTAATTTTTACTAAATCATTCCATTTCTATGCTAATTCCTGGGCTGTGCATCAGTTGGAGGTAGAAAATCTTGAGTGAAAGGGGCTATTTAAAATTGGTAAATTTCAACAAATCCTTTTTGGAAACAGAATGAGCAGGACAATGTACTTTCTCTAAAAATTGTTTAAAATACCTTAGCTGGTGGCATATTAGTCATGACTAGAAAAATAATTCTACTTTATTCTAATTTTTCCCACACAAATCCTAAGAAGGAATGTGCCCCCCCATCTGAAGAAGGAATGTGCCCCTGTTTCTATTGGCTTCTGTGGAATGCTGAATAATGGCCTCTAAAGGTATCTAGACCACAATCACTAACTAGAACATGTGAATGTTATGTGGTGGATTTGGGGAACTTCGGGTTGGTAAAAGAATTTACTGATGGAGAACAGAAAAAGATTTACTAGGATGCCATTAAAAGGGGAGATGATGGTGGGTGGCTATGCAAAGGAACATAGCATGCTGAGACAGGGTTTAGAGTAAGTTTTACACCTCCATTTAGGCCACTTTTGATTGGCTGCCTCCACTTTTGTGGACCTTACTGTTTGGTTGTGTCTTCCTGGGATCATGGTTTGAATTTCTCACACACAGGATAACATTTCTGTTCTATCTGGGCCTCCCAGGAAGTGAGATCCATCCCCACCCTCATCCCCACCTCTATCCCCACTTTCCATCTGTTCAGTAGTATTTCTTTGCCTGCCATGTTTCATTAAAATGGGGGCCTCCTCCATGTGTTACCTCATGGCAAAAAAGATTTTGTGGATGTGTTGAAATTAAGGATCTTGAGATGGGGAGGACATTCTGAATTATCCAAGTGGATCTAAATGTAAACATAAGATTCCTTATAAGGGAAAGGCAGAGGGAGATTTTATGATAGAGGTGTTACAAAGACGGAGCAGAGAGATTTGACATATAGGCAGAAGAAGAGGTAATGATGGGAGGAAGCAGAGAGACATTTGAAAGTGCTACTCTGCTGGTTTTGAAGGTGGATAAAGCAGCCTGGAGGCAAGGAACACAGTTCAGAAATGGAAAAAGGGAAGGAAATGGGTTCTCCTGTTGAGTCTGTGGAGGGAGCCTGGCCCTGCAACACCTTAAAACTGTTTTTGGACTTCTGGCCTTTACAATGGAAAGAGCATAAAGTGTGAGATTTTTTTTTGTTTTTAACCATCAAATTAGTGGCAATTTGCTATAACAGCCACAGGAATATAATATATCTCCATAACTCTTCTTATGAGAATGATTGAGGAAGTGGATGCAAGGACCTGTACACTGTGCAGTTCTCCCAGTTGTTACCCACTATTATTATAATGGAATCCCATTGATGTGGTAGGCAAGTACAGTTTTTTTTTAAACATGATGGTAGGTTCCTTTTTAAAATTTTGGTTTAAGAAAGAATTTTTTTCTCATTATTCATATATTCATATGTGCATACATTGTTTGGGTCATTTCTCCCACCTGCTCCCACCCCTCCCTCTCCCCGCCACCCACTAGCTTCCAAGCAGAATCTATTTTGCCCTTTTCTCCAATTTTGTTGAAGAGAAGACATAAGCAATAATAAGAAGTACAAAGCGTTTTTGTTAGTGGAGATAAGGATAGCTATATAGAGAGATTCTTAGCATTGCTTCCATGCACAAGTATATTACAACCCAAATTGATTCATCTCTATCTGACCTCTTCAGTACTTCCCGGTCACCTCTTCTTCTGTCACTTTAAGGTTACTGTATTTGTTCCTCTGCATTGGGGACATCAAACACTTTCAAGTCCTCCCAAGTCCAGCAACATTACTGCCTTTGCCCTAGATCTAAAGTCGGCATATGTGGGAGAACATACTATTTTTGGTCTTCTGAGCCTGGCTAACTTCGCTCAGGATGATGTTCTCGAGTTCCATCCATTTACTTGCAAATGATAAGATTTCATTCTTCTTTGTGGCTGAGTAAAATTCCATTGTGTAAAAATGCCACATTTTCTTAATCCATTCGTCAGTAGTGGGGCATCTTGACTGTTTCTATAACTTGGCTATTGTGAATAGTGCTGCAATGAACATGGGTGTTCAGGTGCCTCTGGAGTAACCTGTGTCGCATTCCTTTGGGTATATCCCCAAGAGTGGTATTGCTGGATCATATGGCAGACCTTTGTTTAGATTTTTAAGAAGTCTCTATATTGTTTTCCAGAGTGGTTGCACTAGCTTGCATTCCCACCAGTAGTGTACGTGGGTCACCTGTTGCTGGTGATGTTTTTGATGATAGCTACTCTAACAGGGGTGAGGTGGAATCTTAGTGTGGTTTTCATTTGCATTTCCTTTATGGCTAGAGATGGTGAACATTTTTTCATGTGTTTTTTGGCCATTTGAATTTTTCTTTTGAAAAAGTTCTGTTTAGTTCAGTTGCCCCTTTCTTTATTGGTTCATTCATTTGGGAGGAGTTTAGTTTTTTGAACTCCATTTATATCCTGGTTATGAGTCCTTTGTCTGATGTATAGCTGGCAAATATTTTCTCCCACTCTGTGGGTGGTCTCTTCAATTTAGAGACCATTTCTTTTGTTGTGCAGAAGCTTTTTAATTTTATGAAGTCCCATTTGTCCATTCTTTCTCTTAGTTGCTGAGCTGCTGGGATTCTACTGAGGAAATCCTTGCCTATACTTATTACTTCCATAGTATTCCCTGCTCTTTCCTGTATTAACTTCAGAGTTTCATGTCTGATATTAACGTCCTTGATCCATTTGAGTTGATTCTAGTACAGGGTGATAAACATGAATCTAATTTCAGATTTTTTGCAGGCAGATAACCAGTTTTCCCAGCAACATTTGTTGAAAAGGCTGTCTTTTCTCCATTGTATATTTTTAGTACCTTTGTCAAAAATAATGTGTACATAGTTGTGTGGATTCATATCCAGGTCGTCTATTCAGTTCCACTGGTCTTCACGTCTGTTTTTGTGCCAGTACCATGCTGTTTTTATTGCTATTGCTTTGTAATATAGTTTGAAGTTGGGTATTGTGATACCTCCAGCATTGCTCTTTGCTGAGTATTGCCTTGTATTCGTGGAATCTTGTGCTTCCAAATGAACTTTAGGGTAGATTTTTTAATCTCTGTGATGAAAGTCATTGGGATTTTGATGGGAATTGCATTAAACATGTAGATTGCTTTTGGTAGTATAGCAATTTTTACTATGTTGATTCTACTGATCCATGAGCATGGGAGATCTTTCCACCTTCTGCAGTGTTCCTCAATCTCTTTCTTCAGGGGTTTGTAGTTCTTCTTATAGAGGTCATTCATATTCTTTGTTAAGTTTACTCCAAGGTATTTGATTTTTTTTGAAGCTATTGTAAATGGAATTGTTTCCATATATTCTTTTTCAATTTGTTCATTGTTGATGTATAGAAAAGCTAATGATTTTTGTAAGTTGATTTTGTATCCTGCCACTTTGCTATAGCTGTTTATGGTTTTAAGAGTTTTTGGGTAGAGTTTCTTGGTTCTTTAACGTATAGGATCATATCATCTGCAAGCAGGGATATTTTGACAGTTTCCTTACCTATTTGTATTCATTTTATTTCTTCTTCTTGCTTAATTGCTCTGGCTAGGAATTCCAGTACTATGTTGAAAAGGAGTGGGGAGAGTGGGCACCCTGGTCTCATTCTTGATTTTAGGGGAAATGGTTTCAGTTTTTCACCATTAAGTATGATGTTGGTTGTAGGTTTGTCATATATAGCCTTTACAATGTTGAGGTACATTCCTTCTATTCCTAGTTTTCTTAGAGCTTTTATCATGAAGTGGTATTGGATCTTGTTGAAGGCTTTTTCTGCATCTATTGAGATGATCAAGTGGTTTTTGTCTTTGCTTCTATTAATGTGCTGTATTACGTATATAGATTTGCATATGTTGAACCACCCCTGCAACTCTGGGATGAAGCCAACTTGGTCATGGTGGATGATCTTTCTGATGTGCTGTTGGATTCAATTTGCCATTATTTTATTGAGGAGTTTTGCATCAATGTTCATTAAGAAAATTAACCTATGCTCTCCTTTTTGGAAGTGTTTTTGTCTGGTTTTGGGATGAGAGTAATATTGGCTTCAAAAAATGAGTTAGGTAGTGTTCCTTCCCTTTCTACTACATGGAACAGTTTAAGCAGGGTTGGTATTAGTTCTTCTTCAAACATCTGATAGAATTAAGCAGAGAATCCATCAGGTCCTGGACTTTTCTCTTTTGGGAGACTCTTTATTGCTGCTTCATTTTCATTTTGTGTTATAGATCTATTCAGGTGATTAATATCCTCTTGGTTCAGTTTTGGATAGTCATTAGTATCTAGAAATCTGTCCATTTCTTCAAGATTTTCAAATTTATTAGAATATAGGTTCTCAAAGTAGTCTCTGATGATTCCCTCAATTTCTATGTTTGTTGTTATCTCCCCTTTGCCTTTCTGATTTTACTGGTTTGGGTTGTTTCTCTCCTCATTTCAGTCAGGTTTGTGAGGAGTCTGTCAATCTTATTTATTTTTTCAAAGAACCAGCTTTTTGTTTCATTAATTCTTTCTATTTTTTTTGTTTTTTTTTTTCTATTCCATTAATTTTTGCCCTTATTTTTATTCTCTCCTGCTTGTTTTGGATTTTGCTTGTTCTTGTTTTTCTGGAAGTTTGAGATGTAGCATTAGGTTATTGATTTGACATCTTTCTGTACTTTTAATATATGGACTCATGGCTATAAACTTTCCTCTTAGGACTGCCTTTGCTGTGTCTCATAGGTTCTGGAAGGTCATGTTTTCATTTTCATTAACTTCTAGGAACCTTTTAATTTCCTGTTTTATTTCATCAATGACCCATTGATCATTGAGCAATGTGTTGTTCAGCTTCCAATTGTTTGTATGTTTTCTGCTGTTGTTTGTATTGTTGAGTTATAGTTTTAATGTATTGTGATGAGATAGAGTGCATGGGATTATTTCTGTTTTCTTACATTTGTTGAGGCTTGCTTTGTGCCCTCATATATGATCAATTTTGGAGAAAGTTCCATGGGCTGGTAAGAAGAATGTAAATTGTGCAGAAGTTGGATGAAATATTCTGTAGACATCAGCTAGTTCCATTTGATCTCTGGTGTGATTTAGTTCTAGAATTTCTTTATTGATTTTTTTGTTTGGATGACCTATCTATTGGTGATGGGGGGGTACTAAAGTCTCCCACTACCACTGTGTTGGAGTCTATATATGCTTTTAAGTCCTTCAGAGTATATTTGATGAAATTTGATGCACTGACATTGGTTGCATATAGGTTGATTATTGTTATTTCCTTTTTCTGTATTTGTCCTTTTACTAGTATGGAGTGTCTTTCTTTATCTTGTTTGATCAATATATGTTTGAAGTCTACTTTGTCCGAGGTTAAGTGTTGCTACTCCTGTCTTTTTTCAGGGGCATTGGCTTGATAAATCTTCTTTCAGCCTTTCACCCTAAGCCAGTGCTTGTTTCTGTTGATGATATGGGTCTCTTGTAATCAACAGATTGTTGGGTCTTCTTTTTTAATCCGGTTTTCCAAATGGTATCTTTTGATGGGGGAGTTAAGTCTGTTAACATTCAGTGTTAGTATTGATAGGTATGTGGTGATTCCTTTCATTTAGTTGTTTTGTTGTTTAAGGGTTTGATTGTGTGTAGCTGAATTAATGTTTCTCTCTGATTCCTTGTCTTTTCTTCTTCTGTGGTTTGGTACTGCCTGTCCTCTCATGGTTTTGTTTACTTTCATTTTCTGTGTGTAGAATTCCTTGAAGAATCTTTTGTAATGGTGGCTTGGTGGTCATATATTGTTTTAGTTTCTGTTTATCGTGGAAGACTTTTATTGCTGCATCTATTTCAATGATAATTTTGGATGGTAGAGTATCCTAGGGTTGAAGTTATTTGCATATAGTGCCTGGAATACCTTACTCCATGCCCTTCTTGCTTTTAAGGTTTCTGTTCAGAAATCTGCTGTGATTTTGATGGGTTTACCTTTGTATGTTATTTGTTTTTTCTCTCTTACAGTCTTCAATATTCTTTCTCTATTCTCTGTGCTTGTTGTTTTATTGATAATTTGTCATGGGGTAATTCTATTTTGGTCAAGTCTGTTTGGTGTTCTGGAGGCTCCCTGTACCTAAATGGGCATAGATTTATCTAGATTTGGGAAATTTTCTGTTATTATTTTGTTGAATATATTATGAATCCCTTTTGCTTGCACCTCTGCTCCTTCTTCAGTGCCCATGATTCTCAGGTTTGGTTCTTTGATGGAGTCGTTGAGTTCTTGCATATTCCTTTTGCAGGTCTTGAGTTGTTTGACTAACAGCTCTTCAGTTTTTCCTTTAATTTCCATTTTATCTTCAAGTTCTGAGATTCTGTCTTCTGCTTGTTCTAGTCTGCTGGAGTGGCCCTCCATTGTGTTTTGTGATTGTTTCATTCTTTTTTCTGAGGTTTTCCATATCATGGATCCCTTCTTCTTTAATATTGACTATTTTCATCTTGAATTCATTTATCTGTCTATTTGTAGTGTTCTCTGTTTCACTTTGGTATTTATTTAGGGCTCCTATGAGCTCATTTATTGTTTCTGTATTAAATTTTTTTTTTGGGGGATAAATAAATTCCATTCCTTTTTCTACTTCCTGTCACTCCTCTTGGTACTGTGCAACTATGTTCTTGAAAGGCTAGTTGGTGGTTTCAGTCACCTGTTTTCTTTCCCTTGGTTTAATTTTGTTTTGTGGCTGTATTGTGTTTTTAGCTAAGTGTGTGTGTGCTATTTCTTTCCCTGGTGTGAGTGTAATTTAGTGTTAACTAATTCACAATAATAAAACTAACCAAACCAACCAACCAACCAAACAAACAAGCAAAAAACCAAAGAAATCAATGGGGAGAGATGAACAAACAAACAAACACAATCAAGAAACAAACAAACAAAAACCGTCCAGGTTCAAGAACAATAGAATTTCAGTCTTAGTTTAAGTTCTGGTGTTACTCTTCCAGCATCCAGTCCTGGTGTTGGTATTTAAGCCGAAGCTCTGTTGTAGTCTTGCCCAGTGATTGGGTACTGTGTTTTTTTCCCTTCTGTCTTTCAGCAGCAGCTGCTTGGTCAGCTCCTTCCTCAGTGAGGTGTGGCAGTTTAAGTTTGTATGTTGCCCCCAGGCTCTGGAAATTAGCTCTGTAGCCCACCAGCCATCATGCTTTGGATTTGGGTTTTCCCTTTGCTTTTTTAGTCGGGGTTTGTTTCTTTGCCTCACCACCTTCCTCTGGGGCAAGTTTAGTGGACTGTCAGCCAGCCCCCTGCTGTCAGCATGTTGTGATGGTTTACTGTTTGTTTTTCAATTTTGCAAGGCAGTTTGAATTTGGGTGTTGCTCAGTGGCTCAGGAGATGAGCTTTGTGGACTGCTATCTGCCCTACTTCAGGCAGTGGCTTATCACCCACTTGCTGTGTGTGGGCCCTCCTGCCTTTCCAGCCTTTGTTTACTGAAGGTGGTGTGGAGATCAGCTCTTTGCCCCTCCCCCCTTCTCTGGTGTGCTGTTAGTATTTCTACCCCCTCTGCTGTGTGCTAGTTTTCAGTTCCTTGTTTATTGTTCAGTTTTTTTTTTTGTGGGGGAGTCAGTCTGCCCAGGAGGCTATGCTTGTTTATCCCAAAGGTGGCTGGGGGAATACTGCATGATGCTTGGTGCTCACCTGTTGGTCTGCAGAATGTCTCTCAAGCAGTTTGGAGCTGGCATCTGGTGGCAGCAGCAGCCCTCCTGTGTTTAACGTGGTGTGGAGAAGCTTTCTATGGGCTAGAGGTTCAGGGTGTAGAAAATTTGATACTCCTTGGTGCATTATTTCTACCAAGTGTGGCTCTAGCACATCAGCAAGGTTTTTGATTCACAGAGCTCATGCTGTCTGCTTCTGTACCCTAGTCACCATCATGGATCCTCCTGGTTCACCTTTGAAGCTCTTTATTCTTCTGTTCTTCCTTTTCTTTTTTTACTTTTTTAGGTAAACTCACATTTTATTATCATACTTTATTTCCTATATTGACCTTCTAGCTGTATATTTTTTAGTAGTTTTAAGTGTTCTCTATCCTAGAGATTAATATGATCCACGTTTTTATAGCCTATCTTTAAATAAGCAATATTTATACCATCTCATGAGCACTGGAAGAATCTTGCATTAGTCTTTTTCCACTTACCCTTCACTGTTCTTTTTAACTTTGTTTTCTTATTTTTTACTTTTAGGTATGTAATACATTGATTCTCTCTCTCTCTTTCTCTCATCTCTATCTCTATCTTTTGTGATGATGGGGATCATACCCAGGACCTCATGCACACAAGGCAAACATTCTACCACTGAGGTGCATTGTGCCTCAATATTGTAAATGACTAAGCTTAAAAAAATGAAGCACACACACACACACACACACACACACACACTCTTAGTTATGATCTGTACAATTTCCTGTATATCTCAATTTATATATGGTATTATTTCTCTTCAACCTGAATAACTTTTTTATTATTTCTTATAGTGCATGTCTATAGAAAACTCATGTCTGCTAGTCTCACTCTAAAAATGATTTTATTTCACTTTTCTTTTTAAAAGATATTTTCTTTTGTTTCAAATTTCAGGCTGAATATTTTGGTTTTCATTTGTCATTTTAAGATGTTTCATTTCCCTGTGTTCTTCATTGATTTAAGTAAATATGCAATACATTTTAACATGTACATACTATTATGTACAGGTAAATGAGTATAAAATGAGAATCAAAATTTTTGAAAAATAGATAGTTTTTCCTCTCCCTAATAAATTGTTTTATTTTCTGTCTAGGATAATCTTAAGGAATAATTAAATGTTCTCCTTCATCTGTTTTTTTCCAGTCATCAGCTGATGAGGTCTTTTCTCTTGTATATTTCATATATCAGACCACATCCATGAAGCCAAGAGGATATAAAATGTTAGCATTACATGAAGACACTTACTTTCTCATTTGAGTTGAGATGGGTTTGTTTTTTTCATGAATAGACTAATTATGAGGCAATAAGCATATAAAAGAATTCAAGTGATATGATACAGTAATATGTGAGGCTGAAGGACTCATGTTTTTGTTTCCTCCATTTTCCATGTCTTTTGGGAAGAGCCCAGCCTAAACCATGTAGCATCATCATCTTCTACTGAACATTTCCAAGTCTAGGCTCCAGGATGAAGGAAGCTTTACCATGCAGCATCTGCCATGCTCTCAATAGGCTGAAATAGATTGGGGAAGCCTCCAGATGGAAACATCACTGTTCTATGCTATCTTTATTATCCAATTTAACTTAGCTTAATTAGAACTTCTTGTTTTGTGCTTGAATACACTACTTGGACTAATATAGGATGAGTAGTAGAACCATATTATAATTTGATGATAGGGACAAATGTGTAATGATGTTACATAAGAAGTATCATGTTTTTGGTGTAATTAGGGAATTTGTTTTCAGTTGGACCTCAGCTATTTTGTGACTCTCCACTGAAGTTCTCACATACCAAAGACCCAGGAGCTATGCTGAAGTTGAAAAGCTGTAGTTTCAGATACACAAACATGGGTTATTCCTATACTAGCTAGTAAAGTAAGCAGGTCACATTTACAGGGCATAATGAAAGGAAATATTTTGGAGACATTTTTTAAAGAAAAATTTGTATATTTGCAGGTTCAAAGAATAAAAAAGTGTATACAAAGAATTACATGAAACCTGATACAAGAAGTTGGCCTCCTCATACTAACACCATTGGAAAAGACTGGAGAAACATAAGAAGTGATGAATGTAAGAACAACATGAACAGATTGGACTTGAGCAGAGATATGAACTACATAGATCATTACTGGCTTCATATTAATGATGCACTTGAAATCGATGTCATTGACATTATTCTATCACCACATTGATTTATTTAATATTTATTATCTCTATGATAAGTGATTTATATCATTAGTTTACCTTTTTTCCAAAATAACTATAGGAATAGATCTTTTTTTGGGGGGGGAGTGTTCTGTGCTGGGATCAAACCCAGGGGCTCAAGTGCACTAAGCAAGTGCTCTACCACTGAGCTCTTATGTTGATTTTATAAAAAATAACCTGGAGAGGTTAAGTACTTTGCCTAAGATCACACAGCTATGAGTGTAATAGAGCCATTAGACTTTGTTTTGCCTTAAGGTGTCAGTGACACACTATGAGCTTAGCTCACTAAACACTAGATACACAGTTTCTATCTTATCATTTGGAGCTCTCCTTCCTAACAAATCTTTTTGTCATCTTCTGTTTCTGAGTTAAATATGCCACTCAAGGGTATTTAGATACCCATAATGAATGGATACCCTTCTGCTCATTATACTCAAAATTCTGGTAGAGTTGATAGAAAGCTTTTTTTTTTTTTTTACAAAAATGATCTGTTTATAAGACTTAATTCTTTCTGGACCTGCTGTTATAGTCTTTATTACAGTAATTTGAAGCCTTTTCTATACATAAAATAAACTACTAAGGCAAGCACATAAAATCAACCACAAAGGCATCTTTTCTGTTGAAGCAATAGAAATGTCTTTAAAAAGCAAGAACACACTGAAAAATCTTTATCATTTTGTCCTTCCTAGCTTGTTTTTTGTTAGCTGGTTTGAAGCCTCATTACAGCATTCTGGTTTCTCTGGAAGGAACTGCTTTGCACTAACCCATCCTGATAGCAAGGTCTGCTGTATCAGCAATGACAGCTTGCCAGACTGCTCTCTTCTGTGCAGAATGCTGTTGCTGCCTTTTTAATCTTCATTTTCTTCTAGAGGGTTTTTTTCCTCTGAATTAAAAAAAAGCAAGATCTTGCTGTTTATTTTGTTGGTATGATTGTATTTTGAGTATGGTTTTAAATGTTATTTAAATATGATTTCTTATTAGAGTAATTATCAGATGCTGTCTGATAATTTAGGCTCTGGTTATACCTCTGGGTTTATTTGTTCTGTAGCCAAAAAAACATCAAAAATGTTCTTTTTACTACATTTTTCCTTTTTGAATCTTGCCTTCCTCTGAAAGTTCAGGAACAAGATTATCTACTTTTCTTTTCTTTGTATTTTTTAAATGATGAAATTGTTCTCTCTCTTTTTTTTTACTTTGCTCAACTTTTCTTATCTAGAATTCATCTTGTGGAAATGGGTAGATACCACCACTTTTCCCTTAGGTAAAATTCAGGGTATCCTTTATTGTTTTGAGGGATACGGAAGAAGAATGACTAGGGATATGTATATCTGTGGAATCTCAGAGTATTATGAACAATTGCTATCTGTGGGTGAAGCTAACTGCAGTCTCCCAAAGGTAACGGTTTAGCTTATCCCATTTAAAATCAATGAATCTGCAATACTTTATACTGTTTTTTTGTGCAGATGTGTACTTGAACATGCATTTTATTTTCAAGTACATTCTTTTATCATTTGTTCTTTGCATCCCCTCTTTTTCCCAGAGTGGTATTTTTCTCAGAAGATAGCTCTCCCCACCCAGGGGACTTCTGAAAACAGGAATAATTTAGGGAATAACAGCTCATGCTGCTTTGGCTAATATTTGACAAAAGGATATAGAAATCTCACTCTAACAAAGTACCTATAGGTATCTCATACAAACTTTGTCAGAGGATTGCTACACCCTCAGTTACCTAAGGCAACAACTCTCCCTGTGTTGCTCCCATTCTTTCTTGGACCAGAGTCTCAAGTGTCTAACTCTTCAGGCTGCTCTGTTCTCCTTTTCTACTTGTTGGATTCTCCATTTATACTGTTGTTTGCACCAAAATGGTGAGCTCAGTCAGAGCCCACTTAACCCTTTAGTTCAATTGCATTCTACCCACAGAGAACAGCTGGAATATCTCATAATTTAAATTCTTGAGGACTCACTTTGATTGGGTGCTGCCTAGACAATGATTTGCCTTCCTCAGGTCAAGTGTCCGCTATTGATCCAATCAATCATAGTAATGAAATGGGTAACATGTTCCCTTAGGCAGCTTCTTAGGTATTTGTGGGAGGACATTTACAAACTAGAAGTTAATAGGAATGGTGACCTGCAGAGGTGGTAAATGATTTTGAGAAGACATTTTTGAGATACCTCAAATCACTCTTGTTTTATCTATGAAGTCAACTCTGTGCATTAAGAAAAATACCTAATCATATCTTTAATTTAATTCAGTTCTCTGTCATTTTGTTTCAATGAAAGTTTTTCTCAGTTTCACTCCTGGGTTTCTTTCTGCCTAGCTCCTGGTCCTCACAGTTTCCTCTCTTGTACATACCACAGTAGCCTCTTAGGCTAGAATTCAGATCTGTTGACTTTGCTGGTCCTTGGTATCTCCCAGCACTGCTTCCTGTTTTCTCTTTTAGTATCTCAGCCAAGTTATCCTGTTGTAACTCAGGTTTACAGAACCAAATTCCATTACTTGATTATTTGGTGAGTATTTGGGCTTCTTTGAGGTGTTCTTTGAGAGTTTACCTTTCTTATGTGAGTCCCCAGTTCCTTGCCAAGAAGAATGGACAGGAACATTTTACTTGCTTAAGATTTTTTTTTAATATAACTTTGTGGGCCATGACTGAAAAGTCAGAGATTTATTATTTTCAAGGGTAAGAATGAAACTAAATTAGCAATCACGTTGGTCAGACCAAATGGGACTATTATGCTGAAAGATCTAGGTCAGCCAAGTCATCATGTTGGAAGGGCATCTTAACCAGAAGGACATCTGTTCAGACCACTTATAAGTTCCTCATGTTCCAGCTTTTTGACATTTTATCTTGGCTACCTTTGAGGACTGTATAAGACTCTTGTTTGAGGTGCACAGAAGCTACTCACTTCAATGTTTTATGGCAGGTTTCTTGGTGAGCCATCAATAGTTTCTGTCCAGGGAGGGTTTAATAATCAACCCCACTCTCTTAGCAGCAGTATCAAAGTGCTGATGCTCTTCCTGTCCTGCTCAAGGTCTACATCCTGATGCAGATATTGTGTCACACCCCAATTCTAGCATACTGAACAGTTATTCAATTTATACAGCAGCCTGAATGAATAACTTTATCAGCCTTCAAAGTCACAGATATGAGCAGAATTGCTTTTGCAAGTTTTAGCCTTCAGCTATCCCCTCTGAAATTGTTTATCTACTTATTAATTGATTGATTTTGAGATGGGAGGGATCTCATTATGTTCCCTAACTGTTCTCAAACTCCCGGGCTTGAGTAGGAGTTTGTTACAAGCTTGTAGCCTTAGCTTCTTAGGAGGCTGGGATAGGGAGGATTGCAGAAAGTTTGCCAGACCCTATCTCAACCAATAGCCAAGTGCAGTGGTGCACACCTGTCATCTCTGCTATGTGGGAGGCTGAGATTGGGAGGATTGTGGTTCCAGGTCAGCCCTGGTGGGCAGGGGGGTGGGGAAGAGGAAGTTAGTGAGATCTGTTTCAATGTGCTATTGTGTCTGTCATCCCACTATAGCAGGAAGCATAAAATAGGAGGATTACAGTCTAGGCCAGCTTGGGTGAAAAAACAAACAAGAAAACTCCTGGGCTCAGGTAATCCTCCTGCCTTAGCCTCTCCAGTAGCTGAGACTATGGGTGCACACCATTGCACCTGACTATAAAATGATTTAAACTCGAGTCAGAGGAAAAGTTTGGGGACTGATAAAAATCAATGGTGAAGGAACTTGGCTGGAACAAAGTGGGCTAGGTATGAAGAGGAACACACGAAAGTTGCCATGTCACTCTTGGCAAGCCATTTATTCCATCTCTACTTTCTCAATAAAGTGAAAGTGTTGGGTAGGATTAAAAATCCCAAATTCTGGCAGTAGATTGCTTGAATATATATGATTGGTTGGGAACTATGTTGCAAGTTGTTTTTAAATTGCATTTCAAATGGTGAGGTTTGAGAAATAATTTTGCTTTCTAAGAGTGAATTCAGGACTGTTCCAATATGTTGCCACTCTCATTTGCTTATATTTAAGTATGTTTCATGATAAAGGACTGGAGATGTGTGTTAGTTTCCTAGCACTGCTGTAACAAACTACCACAGAGTGGTTTAAAACAACAAATATTTATTCTTTTACAGTTTTGGAGGCTAGAAGTCTAAAATTGAGGTGTTAGCAGGGTTGTATGCCATCTGAAGCCTCTAGGCTGCGGTGTGGGGAATCGTGAATCCTAAATAACAGTAACATCTACAGCAAGTGAGTGATTGGCCAGGCACTTGAGAATAATTAGTGAGTATTAGCTTCTAAGGACACATAGATGTCTGTAGAAAAGTCATTAAAACCTTCAGGTAGTTGAGGACACTGTATTCTCTGACTTTCAAATTGGTTTTTGGGAGGCCTTCATTTGCCCTTTGGAGCCTACATCTCATAGAGCTATTTGCTGTATGAATATGATCCACATAACTGGAATGAACTCCACCTTAAAATTCTCCAGGGAGAGAATTTCCTTTAGGATGCTGTGCTAAGAATTACCATTTTCAATAGTGTTTGCTTAGAATTTAATATCTAATATTGTAGATTGAATAGATTTTCTTGTTAGTGCTTAGAGAGGATAAGGAACCATGTTTCAGGCTCCTTAAGAACTTCGGAGGAATTTGGCCTCAGTTCTGAGCACATCCAAAGTACAGAGATGAAGCTGGGCCACTCTACCCTCTGCTTCACCTATCTCATTAAGTACCAGCTACATACTTGTTGGATGTCCATCGTCCTGCCCAACAGTGGCTTTTGGAAGCTGCCTATCCACTGAATTCCAGCAGTTTGGCAAGAACACAGTGCACATGATCAACATCCCCAGGCTGTGATCCCTGACGGGTGTGAGGAGGTCAGTTTAATCCCACCCAAACTGTGAGGCATCCTGGCCTGCCTTTGCCTGATGGTCAGAGGTTTGGGTCTGCCATTGATCTATACCAAGATCTGAGCTTGAACATCCTACTTTTGTTTATACAGCAGACCAGATAATGTCTTTTATAAGGGCAAGGAAGAAGAGAGGATTACTGCAGATTTAACTTCATAATCTGTATCTTTGAAGACTAAAATTCACTCAATGTGAGATGGTGCTAGGTCATAACTGCTGGGGTCTGGCCAGAGAAGAGGTGAGGAATGTGATACACACTCAGATGGACCTGCCAGCAGGGATCAAGGCATGTGGCAGGCCTGGAATCCTACAGTTCTCCTGCAGCTGGTTACCCAGGAGCAAGTTAGCCAGAATCCTTCCTCTTTGTTCTTTGTTCAAAGACAGAGACTTAGGCACCTTAGCAGCCCTCTGTATCTCTCATATTCTGTGCTAGAATATATGGTCTTCAAATCATTCTTTAAAGCCCTGAGAGCTTCAGGCCACCTGTATTCCCACCTTCAAACAGAGCTGCCCAACTCATTTTCTAGACTTGATTTAAGCATAAGATAGCTTGGAAGAAAGCCTTCTTTATAAAAATGTTAAAAAATATTTTTTAGTGCTGTTCCAGGTTTCAAAGTCTTAAGGTGCCTTTGGCTACCTTCCTCTCAGCCTTTGCAGAAAGGTGGTATAAGCTTCCTTCTCTGGGGTCCATACTGAGAGAGCAGGCCTGGTGTCAGCCCAGTAGAGGGTAAAGACCCTTTTTCCCTTCAAACATGTCCACTCCACAGAGGGAGTGTTAGGGGCACAATTTGGGGGAAGGGAGCATATGCATGAGAAATGACTGCTGTAGACTGATCTTGTTTTGCACATGGGAAACCAGGTCCAGAGAATAATACTGTTTCCCAAAGCAGCCTTTCTGGCAGAAATTCAGATAGAAAATTTCTTTTAAAGCATTCTTAAAGAGAAATTAATACATATATATCCAAATAAATTTAATACACGCATATACATATGTATTAGGGAGTTATATATATATATATGTATATAATTTTAAAATATCATGAGTTGTATGAGTCTTGACACACACATTGTTTTATAGTTCAATTATCTTAAAATATTCCTGCAGGCTTCCCTTTTGATTTTCCTTTTCCAAGGTATCATATAAATGCCTCAATACATGGTGTGACCTCTGGAGACTGGCTTCTTTCACTGGCATAATGTCTCTTAAGATTCATCCTTGATGCTAAGCTTCTTGATGGTGTTCCATTAATGGAGGTATCACAGTTTGCTTTACATTCATCTGATGAAGGGTATGTGGGATATTTGCATTGTTTGGTGATTGTGAATGAGGCTGCTATAAATTTTATTGTAAGTAAGGTGCTATAAATATAAAAGCCATATTAAAAATAAAGGTAATGAATACTCATCAAAAGTCAACACTTCCTTATTATCTTACTATGTTTTATAGTATATGTGTTCTTGAGTTTGTTTACATCTATTATATCTCCAGATTTTTATGATAGGAGTGCTTTCTCTCTTATTGATAATTTGGAATCAGCCACAGAGGGAGTATTTACACCATGGATATTGATAAGTAGTACTATTGGGCTCTATTTCCTTCTTCTAGGAGCAATTGTTAAACATTTGTCAACATGTTAGTGATTCTGCTAATGATGAAAGTGTGCACCAGAAACTTCAGAATAAGAAGCTAGCAAATGTACCTGTGTTGATTTTTTGTCTCTGTAACAAAATACCTGAGAAAACAACTCAAGTGGGAAGGATTAATTTTGACTCACAGTTTCAGAGTTTTCTGTCTATGGTAGGTTGGTTCCATGTATCTAGGCCTATGTTGAGGGAGAACATCATGGCGACAAGAACATGTGACAGAGGATATTTACCTCAGAGTGGACAGGAAGCAGAGAAAAGGTAATGCAGAGTATAACCCCTAAGAACATGCCCCCAGTGACCTAATTCCTTTAACACAGCCCCACCTCCTACCTTTTAAAACCTCCTAATAATGACACCATATTTTGAATCCATCAGGAAATTAATCCATTGATTGGGTTAGAACCCTCAGGATCCAACCACTTCCCAAGAGCCCATCAACCAAGCTTCCAATACATGATTCTATGGGAGACATTTCATATTCAAACCATAACAGTACCCGATAACTATGGACACGTACACTCTGGATATTAAATGTTACCTATAATTCAGTGAGCAGTTAATTCAATATGCATAATTAAATGTAATTTACAATTTTTAGCCTAACATACAATGTTACCTATTATTAATGCACATGTTAAGAAAACTTTTGCCAGTCACATATTCTCATTATTTTTTGGTGGGATGGGGTTTGAACTCAGGGCTTTGTGTTTACAAAGCGGGCACTCTACCACTTGAGCCACACCTCCAGCCCATTTTGCTCTGGTTATTTTGGAGATGGAGTCTTGTGGGGCCTGGGCTGGCTTCCAACTATGATCCTCCCTATCTCAGCCTCCCAAGTAGTTAGGTTTATAGGTGTGAGCCATCAGCACCAGCCTCACTTTTGTTTTCCAAAATGTTATGGAACCTAGAGAGTAACATAAATGTTTGCAAGAATACAAAGTTGGAGTTGGGTTCTGGTGGCTCACACCTGTAATCCCAGCTACTCAGGAGGTGGAGATCTGGAGGATGTGCTTCGAAGACAGCTTGAGCAAATAGTTTGTGAGACCCTATCTCAAAAATCTCTTCACATACACACACACAATAATGAAAATAGGGCTGGTGGAGTGGCTTAAGGTGAAGGCCATGAGTTCAAGCCTCAGTACTGAAAAAAAAAAGAAAAAAAAACAAAGTTGGTAGTTTGTAAATACTTGTAAACCTTTTATTTGGGCTTGTTCAGGGATAAGATTACAAAGATACTCTGTTAAGCTTGGAGTTGGCTAGGCTTTTAACTTGCTGTGATCTGATGAAATATTTTAGTTTTATCTACTTTCTTCTTTTGTGCTTTGTTATGCGCTGGCACCCCAGGCATTAGCTGAATGTGAATTAAAAGGCCCCAGAAGCTGTGATTCTGCAGTCAGCATGATATTAGAATAGAATTGATTTTCTGGAGGTGTTTGCGTATGGAAGGGGCCCTCCTACCTATTCTCTCCCATTTTAACCTAAGAGGTATGTGGGGAAGCTTGTTAATGCCCCTAAAGGATTTTCTCTCTCTGCCCATGGGGCTTCTGATTCAGGGATGAATACTTAAAATCCACAAAAGGGAAATCATGAATAAAAGCAAATCGACAGAGGTGAAATATAGTTCTAAAAAATGAGTAGAACTATCTTTAGACAGTGTCAAAACAACAACAACAAATTCAGACTTGGTAAGGACTTTATGAAAAGACTACTGCAATTGGGGAAGAGGGGCTATTTCCAGTATTGGTAGGGGGAAAGAAAGTATTGCAATGGAATGCTCAGACCATATTATCTACAAAGTGAATCAAAGGTCAGGCAGAAAGAGCTTTTGTAAAAATTTAGTTTTTTATTTTTTAATAGGGAGAAGTAAACAAGGTGAGAAAGAACCAGGTATGGGGAGTGCTATCAGCAGGTGATGTGATTGGGTAGCAGAGCTTAAAACGTGTTTTCACAATTGATTGACTCTCAGGAGGGGCTGTTTAGGGAATTTTATTCTGCTTTCCAGAAGCTTCCTTAAGCTTCTCATGCCTACCTAAGCTCAAGGCTAGGTGGAAGTTCAGGAGCCTGCAAAAGAAGAGAATTCTCTAAAAGCTCATCAAGTCAACTTAGTGGGCATTTTGTCCAGACTGGTCAGAGGGGACAACATTTCAACTACTCATTTGTAAGACAACAATGGGAATTTAGAAGGTCTGTGCCAGGCCTTGTTATAGATGGACAAAGGGGTCATTGATGGGTCTCCTGTAAATTATATGCAGCAATTCTTAGCTGTAAGTCATTTTCTGAAATACAACAAGGTGGTGCTGGTGGTATTTCTTGTGCATTGTTTTCCAGAAGCACAGGAACCAGGGAAAGTTCAATTTTTTCAGCATCTAATAAAGTTCTGATGCACGGATGCATCAGGTGCTCAGAATTTCAGGTGCTCAGGGTTCTTGAGCCTGCTCTGAGAATGAAAGCACAGACAGACTCTAATAGCAGAGGTCGGAAAGATTTTATTTGTAGAGAATTTAGTTGGAGAAAAGAGAAGAGAAAGACTGCATATTGGGGAATGCAGGGGGAGCCGGAAACCAGTGATCCCATGGATCAGGGTGGGGAGTGGGGTTTTATAGACTTTTTGCATTGCCTGATGGCAGGAGATGCCTTTCAGATGCAAACAGGCATTTCCTAGGGAGGAAAAGTGTCTCCTTGACCTCCTGCGGTCTGTGCTTCAAGTCCCCCCTCTCAGTGACTGCCCTAACTGCTGTTAGGGATAGGGATGATGAAGTCTGTTCAGTAACTGCTTCCTGCTGACAGGGGGAGATGAAGGGTCCCACAGCATCAGGGCTGACCACAAGAGGGGTTGTCAAGGGGACTGTGGTAGTGGGTTGTTTTCATCTCCATCACAGGCTTTTGTAGTTTGATGGATTCTAGGTGAGAAGAAACAAACTTGACAAGTATGTTTAAAATGCAAGGCCCAAACACAAGCAAGAGAATAATGGCAACTATAGGCCCCAGAAAGGGTAGGAACCAAGTCCTGGAGGGGAGCCAGGATTTTATTTGCTCCCATACCTGTGTAGACACTTTGAGTTTCAAGAGATTGCTCCTAGAGCCACTTAGCCTGTTGGAGAATATAATCTGCATGGTCCTTTACAGTGCCTGAAGTGTTTTATATGTGCAACAGGAGGTATTGGCCATGGCACATACCCCTCCTTGTTTAGACAAAAGAAAATCTAGGGCCAGGCAGTGGTCCATTACCATACAGGCAAGGGACAACAAAGACCTTTGCATGTCCTTAATAGTAAGGCCTACCTGGTCTGAGGTGTCCTCTACCACTTTGGTTAGGTTTTTTTTGCAGTTAGACAATTGGCAATTACCCCATAGCTGATTCTAGCTAGGGCTGCAATTAATGCAGTTATCCCTAAAACTATTAGAGGAATCTCCCTTTTATCTCTATGGGAAGCTGAAATGCTATTGTAGTTAGCATTTCTCTTTTCTTCCAAATGGCTGCATGAGCATGCATGATCAAGAAGGCATATTTAGAATCTGTATAGATGTTTACTCTCTGTTCTTTTGACAGTTTTAGGGCTCTGTTAGGGCCACTAATTCTGCCAATTGAGCACTTGTATTAGGAGGAAGAGGAACTGATTTGAGGATGCCAAATTCTGTCACAGCTGCAAACCCTACATGTCTGATGCCATTTTTGACAAAGGAGCTGCCATCAGTGTATAATTCTAGATCTGGGTCTTTTAAGACCCGATCAGTTAAGTCAGGTCAGGCGGCATAATTTTCCATAAGTACATCCTCACATGAGTGTTCAGGATTTCCCTCTGCCTCTGGTAGAAGGGATGCAGGATTTAGGCTCTGACAGGTCCTTAAAGTTATTTCTGTCCCTCCCAGAAGCTGGGCCTGGTATTTAAGTAGATGGCTGTCAGACAGCCAAAGTTCTCCTTTCAAGTTTAAAATTCCCCCCTAGGTTGTGTGGGGTATAAACCATTAAGGGGTGGTTTAGGATAAATTTCTGAGCTTCAGGCACTAGAAGGCTTACTGCAGCCATTGCTCTAAGGCATCCTGGCCATCCCTTGGCTACCTGATCTAACTCTTTGCTTAAGTAACCTACTGACTGGGGAGTGATGCCCCGGAGCTGAGTCACCATGCCAAAGGCCAGTCCTCCCTTTTCATAGACATATAACTGAAACTTGTCTTGAAACTTGTCTTGTATTGGGAGACCCAGGGCGGGAGCTGTCATAAGAGCCTTTTTAACCTGCGGAATGCATTTTCTGACTTATCATCCCTTTTAATAAAGGGCTGGGTATCTTCTGTGCTTCCTTAAGGATTTGATATAAGGGTCTAGCTAGATCTGCATATCCCAGGATCCAAATTCTACAGTATCCTATGACCCCCCCCCCCAAAAAAAAAGGCCCTCAATTGTTTTAGAGTTTTAGGTAGAGGAGACGTCAGGATTGGACAGATTCCATCTTCTCCTAGAGACCTCATTTCTGTCTCCAGGACAAGACCTAAATATGTAACCCTAAACTGACACAATTGGGCTTTTTCTTTAGAGATTTTATAACCTCTATCTGCTAAGAAGTTTAGTAAGGACTCAGTGGCTCATGAAAAGACAGGCTCATTTGGTCCACAGAGCAGGAGGTCATCTACATAGTTTAGCAGAGTAGCTTGTGGATATTGCCATTCTGCCAAGTCTTCAGTTAGAGCCAACCCAAAGAGGTGGGGGCTGTTTCTTAATCTCTGGGGGAGGACAGTCCAAGTGACCTGTCCAGACTTTCTTGTGGGGTCCTCAAAGGCAAAGATAGGTTGACTTTTAGGATGTAAGGGAATGCAGAAGAAGGCATCTTTTAAATCCAAGACAGAGTAGTAAGCGGTACCTGGAGGTATTTGGGCTAAAAGCGTATAGGGATTTGGACCTACAGGGTGGAGAGGCACTACTGCTTTATTTTTGATTATGAAAATTAGCCTCTCCTTAACTTCTGGCTTTAAAGAATATTGTTTTTGATGGGGAAACCAGGAGGGGTCCTTGAGATGAATTAGGACTGGGGCAGCTGTTCGTGCCCATCCCACAGTGTGTCCATCCGTCCACACTGTGGGGTCTACTTTTTCCTCTATTAGGGGCAAACAAAAATACTCTCCTGGGGGTAAAAGGAGCTGTAACCCCAATTTAGATAGAAGGTCTTGCCCTAGCAGAGGAGTAGGAGTTTCTGGGACAATTAAAAAGGAGTGACAGAAATGGAAATCTCTCCAGGAGCAGGCTAAAGGCTGAGTGAAATAACGCTATAGAGGCTGGCCTGATATGCTTTGAACAGTAATTTTCTTGGAGGGCCTGGGTCCAGGAGAGAAAGGAATAGCTGAGATGGTGGCTCCAGTATTGGTAAGGAGGCTGACCTTGTGCTTTTTAATTGTGAGTAAAACCCGGGGCTCCCCTGCTTTTATGGTGGTCACAGGAGCCTGCGTGGGAGACCCTGGGACCCATCATTGGCTGGGAGGTTCTGGCCTCAGTTCCCCTGAGAGCCGGGGACAGGGTGCATTCCAATGTTTTCCCCGTCAAATGGGGCATGGTCCTGGAGGTAGCTTTCTCTGGGGGCACTCCCTCCTAAAATGGCCTGCCTGTCCACATTGAAAGCATGTCCTCAGGTTTGGACTTTGCCCCAGGGGAGCCTCTCTGAGTGCTTCAATCAAGAGCCTCCTGCCACCTATCCTTTCTCTTTTCCTTTTCCAGGTCCTTTTTTCTTTTTCTAAGTCCCTGTTATAGTATACAGATATGGCTACACGGACCAATTGGTCCAGATCTCTGCTCCCTTCAGCCACCAGTTTCTGAAGCTTTTTACAGATATCTGGTGCTGACTGTGTTAGAAATTTATCTTTTAGGACTATTTCCTCTTCCTGTGACTCTGGTATAATGTTGGTATGCTTTTGTAAAGCATCTTTAAGTCTCTGTAGGAAAGCTACTGGAGTTTCTAAGGGTCCTTGCTGTACAGCTGTGACTTGGGAGTAATTAAAAGGTTTTGCCTTGGCTCTCCTTAGACCCTCAAGAATGCAGTGGATGAAATGGTTACAACTCCATTCATCCTTGTCATTTTCAGGGTCTCACTTAGGGTCATACCTAGGCACTGCCTGATCTCCTGTTGGAATTGGGAATCGAGGTTCCCCTTTAGGTATCCAATGCCTTTGTCTTTCTTCTCCCTCCCCCTCCTCCTTCTGTAAGGGCCCAGTCTGAGACAGGCCTGTAAGGCTGCTTTTATTTTAGTGATAATTGTCTCCAGCTGTGACTGCCTGATCTCGTACTTGCTGTTTCTCTAGAGAAGTGAGGGTCTGAGACAGTAATAGCATTACATCTTTCCAGCTAAGTTCAAAGTTTTGGCTGACTTCTCTAAATGCCTGGATGTACTGATCTGGGTTTTCTGTGTAATTTCCTAAATCCTTTTTTATTTCTTAAGCTCACTCACTCTAAAAGGAAAGTGAGCCCTATCCCCTCCAGGAATTAACTGGAGGGGTAGAGTCCTGTGGGACAATGTCTAGTGTGTGAGGTAGCTGAGTAATGGGGAAGAGGGGGAGCTGATGGAGCATTAGATGGGTTTTTTGGTTCAAGGGAGTTTGGCAGCTTTTTGCAAAGGGTTACCATGGTCTGGGTATCTAGCCTGCATTTGTTTAGCCATTCTGGGTGATCTCTTGGGAAAAAGAACAGTTGAATATATGTAACTTCAGTCCACTTTCCCTCCTTTTTACAGAACATATGTAACTGAAGAATGGTATTATAATTAATGCTCCCTCCTTCTGGCCATCTTTCCTCATTTCCCAGAGGATACTGTGGCAAAGCCTGGGTGCAGTAAAACTTGAGTTGCTTTTGCTGAAGACTTTCTGGATCAAGATTTTTCCAATGTTTTAATAAGCAGGCAAGGGGGCATCCTTCCTGGATCCTTGAGGCTTGATTTCCCATCTAAAAAGGGAAACAAGTGAAAATTGGTCACCTTAACAGAGGTTACTCCTTTTATCTAAGCGTCCCCAGGTGAGGAGACACTCTAGTGGGAGAGGTTGTCCCGCTCTCCCTTGCTCCTTCCACTGCCACGTGTGGGTAGAGCTGTGGAGGATTTACAGATATCTCAGTTGCACCCACCCCCCTGAGATGATCTTTGACCAATCTCTCATCTATTTTGAATTGTCTGTTTGCCCTGCGACCCAGGTAGGCCTAGCTCTCCTCTACGAGCTGAAAGCTTGTAATTTAAAAAATGACTTTATCAAAGTAACCAAGAGGGCTTGCATGGCCAGAAGGACGACCCCTGTGGAGGCATGTATGGGGACTCCTGATTAAGTAGACTTTTATCCCCCTATATATTCTGTGAGGCATATAGGTTTTTTATGAAAAGAGAGAGAGTGAGAGCATCTGGAGCCTTTTGCTCCAGTAAGGGGCAAAAATGGAGACCTGAGGTTTTTGCCTTTTAACTGTTTTTTTTTCTTTCCCTGAGGGCAGGTTGCAGAACCTGTTTAACTAGTTAACCTGATGCTTGACAAAGACAGTTAAGCCTAAATTGGAGACATCACTTTCTGGTGCCTGTAGGGATTTTTCCCAAACTCTCTGAAGAAAGAAGCTCACTGCTATTTAGAGCAAAAAGGAGGAGGGGAACACTCATCCTGAACTGCCTGGGAAAGGGGAAGGAAAGGCTGAGGGTTGGTCATCCTGCTGTCCAGGTCAATCCTGCCCAAAGGTAGTACTGGAGCACTGGAAGCAAGAGGTGACCTCCACTCTCAGGCTATGGAAACCATGAAGGAAACATGAAAGATCTAATTGTCTGCTTACCTCAGGCATGGCTGGAGGGGTCCAAGACTTAGCTGCCTTTGGAGCCTCAGGGTGGGTCAGGAAGTTGCATTTCCAGCCTTTGGGTGACACCGGGGAGTGCCCCAGGCGGAATACCTTTTTTGGCTTGAAGACAAACATTCCTTCCCACCAGCTGCTTTCGGACCTCCCTTTAAGCTGGTCAGATCTTGAAAGAGAGAGTTAGCATTTAAGGAGAGGAAAAAAGAAAAAGTCTTGGTGCACTGAAGTCAGGTTCAGCCCACGTAGCATTGGCATTGTGGTATAACCCCCTGCCTGGCATCCGAGTTTCCTCAGATTGCCTGCCTTACAGCTGTAGTGCACTCGGAGCTTTTCCTCAGTTTCCCAAGGAAGAAATCCTCCTTAACAAGACAAAGAGAGAGGGAGAAAAGGTTGATCTGAGAGTTCCACAGCAGCTAGGCTGTGGTGGGGGGGTCTCTCCAGGAAATAGGCTCCACCAGAGTGCTGGACACTCATAGTCACATTTCTAGGCAGCCTTTCCAAGTTTGGCACAACCTATGCTGACCTCAGGTGACGGCTGGTCCCTTCATGCATTGTCAAATATGATGCACAGGTGACATGTGCAGGAATTTCAGGTGCTCAGGGTTCTTGAGTCCTCTCTGAGAATGAAAGCACAGATAGACTCTAATAGCAGAGGTTGAAAAGATTTTATTTGTAGAGAATTTATTTGTAGAGAAGAGAAGAGAAAGACTGCATATTGAGGAATTCAGGGAGAGCCGGAAACTGGTGATCCCATGGGTCAGGGTGGGGAGTGGGTTTTATAGCCTTTTTGCATTGCCTGATGGCAGAGATGCCTTTCAGATGCAAATGGGTGTTTCCTAGGGAGAAGAAGTGTCTCCTTGACCTCCCAAGGTCTATCCTTCGGGTCATGCTATATTTTATGGTAAGTTTCTTTTCTATGTTGACCAGAATATACTACACCCAAATAGGAAGTTTTGTGGATTTGGAGACAAGAAACAGCAGATTAGGAAATCTCTCTGGCTTCCCTCTATTTGCCTAAGAGTAGGGCATAGATTTACAAAGATGAAAAGTATGCTGTCCTCCCTACTACCAGGGAGAACAAAGGTTAGTCACTGCTGACCACACTGGATTCTTATTGACCAGGTGATGATAGCAGCTTTACTAACTGGCCTTTTATTTGTCTTTCTCCAACTTGCCACCTACAGAGACTCAAAAGTCCTTTTCTTTGTCTTGTCAACTCTCAAAAACTTTACATAAGCTGGGAATCAAACCACCTCCTAAGAAGCCTACTCATGCTGGAGAGGAGAGGGAGTCTAGTGAATGTGAAATATATATGTTAATACACTTCAGTTTATTTTGCTTTTGTAACAGAACCTATGGAGGTCATTTCCCCATGGAGTTATAAATTTGTCATCTCTCTATTCGAGACGATATACCAGATATTTTTGTTTGTTTTTCTCATATTTCCCCTTCATTAAAAAATAACTTCTGGAGTTTATTGGTGGGTAGAAGTAAAAATTTTGCTCAGGTTGCTATGTGTGCCCACCAAAAGGTTCATGTGTTGGTCACAAGTGTGGTGGTGGTTGGGAGATGTTGAAACCTCTAAGAGGTGGAGCCTAGAAAGAGATCCTTGGTCATTGGGATCACTGCCTTTAGAAGGGATTAAGGTATTTTCTTGTGGGAACCTGATTTGTTCTTGGAAGATGGTTGTTATGAAAGAAGCAAGCCTGGCCTCAGTGAGCTCTCTGGCTTCCCGCTTCAGATAGGATCCTTCCTCCCATATGTGAGCCCTTCATTGCTATCTCTTTGAGCTGACACAACCAAGTAATGTCTTTAACAGAGACTGCACTATGCTGTTTGCACTTTCAGCCTCCAGAATGGTGAGCTAAATAAACCTATTTACTTTATAAGATTAGCCTGTGTCAAGTATTTTGTGATAGTGACAAAAAGCTGACTAATATGTGGGGGTAGGGCTTGTAACTTCTGTGCCCACAGACCCAAATAACCTTTATTGTCCTCCAACACAAAGTTCTTTGTGTTACCAACCAGATGTAAGATGTCACCAAAAATTTTGTAATTCAGACTTTGAAATGATCCCATATCGCTTTGAAATCTGAATTAAGTTCTTTTCTGAAGTCAGCACAGGAACATCTTCCCTTTCTTTCTACCTCATGATTTCCCCTCTTCTCTCCCTACTTCTGACCTTGTCATTTAACTCCATAAGGAGTTACTGTACTTGGTTGCCTATTTTCAATTAACAGTAAAATGATATAAAGCATAAGTCATGCTTTACAAGTCAATATTGCTTGATTAAAAAACCACTTAAAAATCTTTTCATGTCATTAGAACTATAAGCAAGAGCCTATCAAGGGCTGGGGAAGTAGCTGAGTGGTAGAGCTCTTGCCTGGCAGGCACAAGGTTCTGCATTCAATCTCCAGCACCAGAAACAAAACAAAACCCCCCAAACTGCTGTGCATTCTTCAATGTGTACAGGTCAGTAAAGATTTATTTTTGGTTACCTTATACATTTACTGTATACATATACACATATGCATTTTAAACACATTCAAAGTTAAATTAAATGAATAAATGCTTGGGAGACAGGAGGTGCTCTGGAGAGGACACAGATATCAGGGTTATACATCAGACCTATATTTTAGCATTGGTCCTTCCCTTATTCTCTGTAAGTCCTTGAGCATGTCACTCAAAGTCCCAGCACTTTTCCATTTGTACAAGTTGAGTTTAGGGTGTTGTGAGGACTAAATTGAATGAATTTGAACAATGAAAAATAGACTAAGTACTCAGCAAATGTTACTTATTTTCTAATTTATTGAATGCTACTCTATGTAGCAAGCTAGACTAGACATTTTAGTGGTTCTTTTCTCTCCCCTCTCCTCTCTCCCCTTTTAAAAGAAGTAGAATTTGTGATCCTCCTGCCTCTATATCCTAAAAATGGGGATTATAGGTATATATCACCATACCCTGCCAGGGGTCTAGTTACAATCAACTTGAAATCTAAATAGGGAACCATATAGACATACATAAAATATACAAATTCACATTTTTACATCTTGCATTTTCAGATTGTCCACCTAGCACTTGGTTGCAAAATTTATCACCATTTAAAATTAATCTTGCAATTTGATTCCAGTGTTTACTCATAATTAAGTCTCATCTTAAAACTGTATTCATAGTCTTTACTGCAGTCCTTGCAGGCACATGATAGATCTGAAAAGGATTCTTTGTGGTTCAGGCCATGTCTTTCTCTCTCTGCATCTGCAACTTTGTATCAAGATTGCTGGGCATAGACTGATTTCACTCCTTGGCTGCTGTCTTCTGAAAATGAGCCAAATACCAGTCTGGCCAAATTAAATGCCCTGCCTTCCTCCTTAGGTGAATAGGAAATTATGAGTGAAAGCAGAGAAGCATAGAGAGAACCCTGGGTGTGTACGGTCATAGCAGATGAGGCCATCTGGTCCTGCATGGAAGCCAGGAGCACTGGGCTCTCCCCACACAGCACAATCACAAGGCTGTGAATGTGGCAGGGTTCCAGCTCCACTGTGTTCCACTGTCTTTTTTTTTGTCCACAGGCAGCTGTGACTGTAGGTTTGAATGAGGCATTAGTGCAGCAGCAGAGATTGCAAAAGATTTTGTTTTGCACTTGGGAAAGGTTGCCCTGAGGATCAAGGCAATGAAGGTCTCCTGCAATTTTTTTTATAGGCTTCTGAAACAATTTCACTTTTGATGCATGAGAAACGGGGTCAGTGCCTTCAAAAGGCAACACAAGGTTTTTGTAGACATATCTTTTGCCAGTGAGAAAAGACTCAATTACTATTTCACAACTGTAAAAAGTCCTTGATAGGGGCCATTCCTAGCCCAGCAAAGGGGGACCTTTCCATTTTAGCAAGGTCCTGCCATATAATATAACAATTAGTAGAGAGTTAACACTATTGATTTTAAGCAATGGGATAGATTTGTCTGACATGGATTTATGGTTAAAAGCTTCTTGTGGCATCTGCAGATAGGGCTGATCATGCTTAGTCTTTTTAAAGTTTTGGAGAATCATTCAGAATGCTCTTGATTTTTTTAAATTGAGTACAAACAAAATTGTTGGCAAGTCTGTACAATATAGTTGATTACAATGAGCAACTCACAGATATCAGTGATTAATTTATGTGGTTTGTACAAAGTAAAAACTGGAAGACCAAATGATTTTAAACCCTTGTACTTTTTACACTTTTTAACTTGAAATGGCTGTAGACTCACAGGATTTTGCATAAACAGTGTATAGAAGGAGGCCTCATGTGTCCTTCCTTTAGTTTTTCTCAATGGTAACATCTTGTATAAATATAATACAATGTTACAACAAGGAAATAACATTGGTACAATCTCAGGGTTATTTAGCATTCACTAGTTTTGTATGCAGGTGTGTGTGTGTGTGTGTGTGTGTGTGTGTGTGTGTGTGTGTAGTTCTATGCAATTTTTTTCACTTCTGTAGATTTATTAGTTACCACAACAATCAAGCTATAGAATGTCCCATCACCAGAATGCACATCTCTTTCTGGTCACATCTGCCTCTCCCCGAGTCCTAACCCCTGGCAACTACTAATCTGTTCTGTTTGTATGTTTTTATTTTATGAATGTTATATAAATGGAATCATGAAGTACCTTTGGAGACTTAAAAAAAACTTGACATAGTGCCTTTGAGATTCATCCAAACTGTTATAAACATCAATACCTTATTTTTATTGTTAAGTAGTATTCTGTGGTATGGATGTACCATGGCTTAATTGTGTCTGTTGAAGGACATTTAGGTTATCTCCATTTTTGGTTATTAGAAAGAAAAGTTGCTGTCATAGTTAATTGTATGTGTTAACTTGACTACAGTACTCATTTACTTGGTCAAATATCAGCCTAGATGTGGCTCTGAACATCTTTCAAGGTGTAATTAACTTTGAGTCAATTATTTTTCATAATATGGGTGGACCTCACCCAATCAGGTGAAGGTCTTAGGAGAAAAAACCCCTGAGAGTTCAGAGAAGGAAGGAATTCTGCATCTAAACTGCTTTTAGCTTCAAGACTGTGAAATCAACTCTTCCCTGGGTTGCTAGCCTGCAGCTTATTTTAGATTTTCCAGCCAGCACAACCATGTGAGCTAATTCCTTAAACTCTCTCACTCTCTCAGTCACACACACACACACACACACACACTCACACTGAATGTGGTAAGTGCACATTCAGTATTTTAAAAAATGGCCTGTCTAACTAGATGTTAAGGTGGCTGAATCATTTCACATCCCACCAGCAATGTAAGACCAATATAGTTTCTCCTTATCTTTATTAGCGTTTGGTATTAACACTTTTTATATTAGTCATTTTGACAGGCAAACAGTGATACATCGCTGTGGTTTTAATTTGCATTTCCTTAGTGGCTATGATATTCAGTATTTCATTTGCTTATTTGCAATCTGTGTGTGAATGTCTGATCATGCATTTAGTCCATTCTAATTGGCTTTTCTTTTTTCTTAAGTTGGTGTATGTTTAGAGTTCTTTTTTTTTTTTTTTTGCGATTTCTTTACATATTCTAGATATAAGTCTTTTTGCCAGATATGTGGTTTGCAAATATTTTCTCCTAGTCTATAATTTGTTTTTTTAAATCTCATTGAAGGGGTCTTTTGCCAAGTAAAAGTTTTAAATGTTAGCTTGGCACTGGTAGCTCATACTTGTAATCCTAGCTACTCAGGAGGCAGAGATCAGGAGGATCACGGTTCAAAGCCAGCCTGGGAAAAATAGTTCATGAGACCCCATCTTGAAAAAACCCATCACAAAAACGAGTTGGTGGAGTGGCTCAAGGTGAAGGCCCTGAGTTCAAACCCCAGTACTGGAAAAAAAGTTTTAAATGTCAATAAGTTTAAATTGATCAATTTTCCCTTTCATGTGCTTCTTCAATCAAGTTTAAAATCTCTTCACCAAACCCAAAGCACTGAAAATTTTGCCTAGAATTGTTTTCTGAAGATGTAATGGTTTTCTTTTTTCACACATTTGATGTTAGTTAACTTAGCATAAATTTTGAGGTTTAGATTCAAATTCCTTCTTTAGGCCTAATGATGTTTAAATACTCCAGTATCTCTTGTTGAAAAGGTTATCCTTCCTCCACTGCATTGCTTTTACACCTGTGTTAAAAATCAGGTTGACATATTTATGTGTCTCTGTTTATGGGTTCTCTGTGCTGTTCAATTGAACAACAGGACAATGTGCCTGTCCTTCCACCAGCACTGCACTCTCTTCATAATTGTGGCTGTGTAGTAAGATTTGACACTGAGTGAGTCCTCTAACCTTTTTGATAACATATTTTCCAAAATTTTAAGTCCTTTGCCTTTCCATATAAATTTTAGAATAAGCTGATCTATCTCTACCAAAAGGTCAGACATTATTAAAAGGCTTTATTTAATTCTATTATAAAAGCATACACATTCATCATTGGAAGTGTAGAAAACACACATGAACATTCAGAAAAAAATACATAATGGACTCTCATAGGAAGGCCACCAAAGTGATCTAAAGGCCTGAGGAGTTGCTCTGAGTTAGGTCAGCTTAACATTTCCTAATAGCATCTCTCATGTGCTAGGTTCTATGCTGAGAACCTAACCAAACATTGCCACATTAAATCCTCATTAGAACATTGAAAAGAAAATGATATCTATAGTTGACATTTGAGGAAGACTAGACACAGAGGGGTTAAGTAAATTGATCAAAGTCACCCATTTGATAAATGATGTAACCATGGTTTTAATTATAATCATACAAAACCTTTTGTAATTTATCTGCAGCTTTATCTCTTATAATTCTCTGCTGTGGTCTAAATGTTTGTGTGCCCACCCCCATTCATATGCTAAAATATTCACCACAAGATGTTATTAAGAGGTGGGTTTTGGGGAGGAGATTAAATCATGAAGGTGGATGGGACTAGTGTCCTTATACATGACCACAGAAAGCTAGGTAGTTAGTTCAACTATTTAAGGACATGGAGAAAAGGTGCTGTCAATGTGAAATGCGCCCTAACCAGGCATGGAGTCTGCCAGAGCCTTGATCTTGAACTTCCCAGCCTCTAGAACTATCAGAAATAAATGTTTGCTGTTTATAGGCCATCTATCTCATAGCATTTTGTTACAGCAGCTCAAATAGACTGAGACACCCTTTTACTTGAAGTACTCCCAATATTAGATTTACTTGCTTCTTGCCTCTGTGATTTTAAGTATGACATTTCCTCTGCCAGGAATGTCCTTTTCCCAGGAATTTATTTTCACATTTTGACTTGTGTCTTCTCTAAGAAGCCTTTGCCAATAGCACCCACTACCTGCACCACTACCTGGGTTTGTTCATTCTCTAGGTATTGGTGCTATCACATTTACTATGGGCTGAGTATCCCTTGTCCAAAACTCTTGGGATCAGAGCTGCTTTGGATTTTCAATTTGTAAAAAAATTTTCGGAATATTTGCATAAACATAATGAGATATTTTAGGGATGGGATCCAAGCTAAATACAAAATTTATTTATGTTTTATATATGCCTCATCTACATAGGCTGAGGATAATTTCTTGCAGTTTTTAATGTGCTTGTGTTTGGACTATGAGCTATCTCATGTGGTCAATTACAGAGTTTTTAGTTCATGCTACCATGTTAGTGCTCAAAAAGTTTTGGGATTTTGAAGTGCTTTGGATTTCAGATTAGGGATTCTTACCTGTAATGTTATGGTTTATTTATTTACTTACATGTCTATTTTTAATAGGACTTGAGGGCTCCAATGAAGGCAGGGGATGTGTTTTATTGATCTGCATTGCTCTAGCACATAGCACATGAATTAATTTGTCAAATTAAAAAACGATGGTTTATCATTGCCTGTAGGAAGTTATAGGTCAAACAAGTGGCAATAAGTGCCCTGGGATGATAAGACTATAGAGAATGATGGAGCTTATTGTGAATGGAGTTGCTTCCCAGCTTCACTTAGGGACATTCAAGTTAAATTTCTGGAAAAGCACATGCTAGGCAAACCGAAAGTACCTGCAAGCGGAATACTTAAAGATTACAAGGCCTTCCCCAAGAGTTTATAATCTCATTAGGGAAAATTCTTAAGAGAATCAAGGAAAGATTGGCTGAAAAAGGCATGTTGACTGGGGATAAGCACATACATAAGGCCCTGGGTTTTATCCCTAGCACCACGAACCCTGCCCCGCCACCCTGCCGCAAAGACCTGTTAGTCTGTAGAGCTCCAATATTGAACAGGACTAAATGGCAGAAGAAATTATCAGGCAAGTCTCAAACCACATCTTTCAAATGGCTTCCCTGATCACAAGCATTTGCAGCTACTTAATTTAGTTAGGATATTTTTTGTTTTTAGTGTAATATATATATGTGTGTGTATATATATTATAATTATATAATATACAATTATATTTTATTTGTTAGAAATATTTAATATATAATTATATAATATATAATTATATTTTATTTGTTAGAAATATTTATGTTCTTTATCCAGGATATAGTATGATATACATTTAATGTCATAATCTTAATCATTTTTTAGTTACATGGGTTTTAAATATTTTCTTCAAATTGTAGCTTGAGTTTTTACTTTGGTAATAGTGTCATGTTGTAGAGAAATTTGAATATTTAATGTACTCAGATGTTATCAGTCTTTCCCTTATGGTTCAGTTTTTTGGAACCAATTATTTAAAGCAATTATATGTGCTCTAAGGTCACAAGGGTATCCTTGTATTTTCTTATAATTATTTCAAGATTTTTATTTATGTCTAAAGTAAATTAAAATCAACCTGAGGTCTGAGGTAGGAATCTAGTTTTTTTCAATAGTATAATTGTGTTATTAGGACAAGTAGTTATAATGTAGTAGTAGCAAATTAAGCCCTACATCTCTATGGGTCTAATATAACAAAGATTTTTTACTTTTAAGTGCACAACATTGGTGGGGTTGGTGGGGCAGGTGAACACAGCCGGTTCTTTGCTCCACGAATCTCTCAAAGACTCAGTCAGGCTTCATAGCTTTACCTTTTAGACTAAACAGTTTCTTCTGCTAGCACTGCAGAGGACAGGGCAGGGAGGTCCCTCACCTGCTACTTGTGTTACTTCTGCTATAGCATTGGCTATATGCATGATCTATTGCAGGATCTGGCTTACTGGAAGGTACAGCAGAAGTATTGACCTCAGTCTATCTGGAAGTAGAAGAAAACTAGACATTGTTGAACTCTGTTAAGTCTACCTGATTAGCTACCCACTCTAGCATCATTTATTGAGTAAATTCATTCCCTTCCAGGGGCATCTTCTCTGTTATATAATATAATTTTGTGTACATACAAGCAAATATTTGTTTCTGGGCTATTTTGTCCCATTGTTTCAATAGTCTATTCTTGGCATATGTAATAATTTCTTAACTGCTATTCCTGTATGATATCTCTCTCTATATGATGCTGTGAATTGAATTACCTGTATATTTTTTTCTCACAATAGTCTTATTGTTTACAATTGGCTGTTTGATTCCATATAAATTTGAGAAGCAGTATGTTAAGTTGTTTGAAAAACACTTAGATTTTGACTAGAATTACTCTTAATTTATAGATTAATTTGGTAATATGTGACGTCTTTAAGACATTGAGTACTATCATCTAAAAATACTTCAGTTCTAAATCCTTCCATAGTTTTGTATTTTTCCTAAATAAAATTCTGGCATATCTTTAGCTAGATTTATTTTTATGTTTCTTATAGACAGGTTACTTTAAAAAAATTAAATAGCATCTCTAAAAGTTATATTATCTTTTAAAATTATGGTTTATATATATAGAGTAACATCTTTTGGTATTTATTTTCCATTCAATGAACATTCTGCACTTATTTTTGCATCATGTTTTTAGTCTATAGAGCCTCCTGGGTTTGATGCATAGACAATACACCATTCATTTTTTTATTATTCATATGGGCATACAATGCTTGGGTCATTTCTCCCCCTCCCCCTACCCCCTCCCTTACCATCCACTCCGCCACCTCCCTCTTCCCCCCACCTCCTTGATACCCAGCAGAAACTATTTTGCCCTTATCCCTAATTTGTTGAAGAGAGAGTATAAGCAATAATAGGAAGGAACAAGGGTTTATGCTAGTTGAGATAAGGATAGCTGTACAGGGAGTTGACTTGCATTGATTTCCTGTGCGTGTGTGTTACCTTCTAGGTTAATTCTTCTTGATCTAACCTTTTCTCTAGTACCTGTTCCCCTTTTCCTATTGGCCTCAGTTGCTTTAAGGTGTCTGCTTTAGTTTCTCTGTGTTAAGGGCAACAAATGCTAGCTAGTTTTTTAGGTGTCTTACCTATCCTCACCCCTCCCTTGTGTGCTAAAGCTTTTATCATGTGCTCAAAGTCCAATCCCATTGTTGTGTTTGCCCTTGATCTAATGTCCTCATATGAGGGAGAACATACGATTTTTGGTCTTTTGGACCAGGCTAACCTCACTCAGAATGATGTTCTCCAATTCCATCCATTTACCAGCAAATGATAACATTTCATTCTTCTTCATGGCTGCATAAAATTCCATTGTGTATAGATACCACATTTTCTTAATCCATTCATCAGTGGTGGGGCATCTTGGCTGTTTCCATAACTTGGCTATTGTGAATAGTGCCGCAATAAACATGAGTGTGCAGGTGCCTCTGGAGTAGCCTGTGTCACAGTCTTTTGGGTATATCCCCAAGAGTGGTATTTCTGGATCATATGGTAGATCAATGTGTAGCTTTTTAAGTAGCCTCCAAATTTTTTTTCAGAGTGGTTGTACTAGTTTACATTCCCACCAACAGTGTAAGAGGGTTCCTTTTTCCCCGCATCCTTGCCAACACCTGTTGTTGGTGGTGTTGCTGATGATGGCTATTCTAACAGGGGTGAGGTGGAATCTTAGTGTGGTTTTAATTTGCATTTCCTTTATTGATAGAGATGGTGAGCATTTTTTCATGTGTTTTTTGACCATTTGAATTTCTTCTTTTGAGAAAGTTCTGTTTAGTTCACTTGCCCATTTCTTTATTGGTTCATTAGTTTTGGGAGAATTTAGTTTTTTCAGTTCCCTATATATTCTGGTTATCAGTCCTTTGATGTATAGCTGGAAAATATTTTCTCCCACTCTGTGGGTGTTCTCTTCAGTTTAGAGACCATTTCTTTTGTTGAGCAGAAGCTTTTTAGTTTTATGAAGTCCCATTTATCTATGCTATCTCTTAGTTGCTGTGCTGCTGGGGTTCCATTGAGAAAGTTCTTACCTATACCTACTAACTCCAGAGTATTTCCTACTCTTTCCTGTATCAACTTTAGAGTTTGGGGTCTGATATTAAGATCCTTGATCCATTTTGAGTTAATATTGGCATAGGGTGATATACATGGATCTAGTTTCAGTTTTTTGCAGAATGCTAACCAGTTTTCCCAGCAGTTTTTGTTGAACAGGCTGTCTTTTCTCAATCATAGTTTTTAGCTCCTTTGTCAAAGACAAGTTGGTTATAGTTGTGTGGCTTCATATCTGGGTCCTGTATTCTGTTCCACTGGTCTTCATGTCTGTTTTTGTGCCAGTACCATGCTGTTTTTATTGTTATTGCTTTGAAATATAGTTTGAAGTCAGGTATCGTGATACCTCCAGCATCGTTCTTTTGACTGAGTATTGGCTTGGCTATTTGTGGCCTCTTGTGTTTCCATATAAATTTCACGGCAGATTTTTCAATCTCTTTAATGAATATCATTGGAATTTTGATGGGAATTGCATTAAACATGTAGATTACTTTGGGGAGTATCGACATTTTTACTATGTTGATTCTACCAGTCCATGAGCATGGGAGATCTCTCCACTTTCTATAGTCTTCCTCAATCTCTTTCTTCAGAAGTGTATAGTTTTCCTTGTAAAGGTCATTCACATCTTTTGTTAGGTTTACACCTAGGAATTTGATTTTTTTGAGGCTATTGTAAATGGAATTGTTTTCATACATTCTTTTTCCGTTTGCTCATTGTTAGTGTATAGAAATGCTAATGATTTTTCTATGTTGATTTTATATCCTGCTACTTTGCTATAGCTATTGATGATGTCTAGAAGCTTCTGAGTAGAGTTTTTTGGGTCTTTAAGGTATAGGATCATGTCTTCTGCAAATAGGGATATTTTGACAGTTTCTTTACCTATTTGTATTCCTTTTATTCCTTCTTCTTGCCTAATTGCTCTGGCTAGGAATTCCAGTACTATGTTGAATAGGAGTGGAGATAGTGGGCATCCTTGTCTGGTTCCTGATTTTAGAGGGAATGGTTTCAGTTTTTCTCCATTAAGTACAATGCTGGCTGTAGGTTTGTCATATATATCTTTTATAATGTTGAGGTACTTTCCTTCTATTCCTAGTTTTCTTAGAGCTTTTATCATGAAATGGTGTTAGATCTTATCAAAGGCTTTTTCTGCATCTATTGAGATGATCAAGTGGTTTTTGTCTTTGCTGCTGTTAATGTGGTTTATTACGTTTATTGATTTTCGTATGTTGAACCGCCCCTGCATCCCTGGGATGAAGCCTACTTGGTCGTGGTGAATAATCTTTTTGATGTGTTGTTGAATTCGGTTTGCCATTATTTTGTTGAGGATTTTTGTGTCAATGTTCGTTAAGGAGATTGGCCTATAGTTCTCCTTTCTGGAGGTGTCTTTGCCTAGTTTTGGGATAAGTGTAATACTGGCTTCATAAAATGTGTTAGGCAGTTTTCCTTCCCTTTGTATTTCGTGCAACAGTTTAAGGAGGGTTGATATCAGTTCTTCTTTGAAGATCTGGTAGAATTCAGCAGAGAATCCATCAGGTCCTGGACTTTTGATTTGGGGAGGCTCTTGATTGCTGCTTCAATTTCATTTTGTGTTATAGGTCTATTCAGGTGATTAATTTCCTCTTGGTTCAGTTTTGGATGATCATATGTATCTAGAAATCTGTCCATTTCTTTAAGATTTTCAAATTTATTTGAATATAGGTTCTCAAAGTAGTCTCTGATGATTTCCTGGACTTCCATGGTGTTTGTTGTTATCTGCCCTTTTGCATTCCTGATTCTACTAATTTGGGTTTTTTCTCTCCTCATTTTAGTCAGGTTTGCCAGGGGTCTATCGATCTTGTTTATTTTTTCAAAGAACCAACTTTTTGTTTCATTAATTCTTTGTATGGTTTTTTTGGTTTCTATTTCATTGATTTCAGCTCTTATTTTTATTATTTCTCTTCTTCTATTTGTTTTGGGATTTGCTTGTTCTTGTTTTTCTAGGAGTTTGAAATGTTCATTAGGTCATTGATTTGGGATCTTTCAGTCTTTTTATTATATGCACTCAGGGCTATAAACTTTCCTCTCAGGACTGCCTTTGCTGTGTCCCATAGGTTCCAGTAGGTTGTGTTTTCATTTTCATTGACTTCCAGGAACTTTTAGATTTCCTCTTTTATTTCATCAATGACCCATTGTTCATTATGTAATGAGTTATTCAGTTCCCATCTGTTTGCATGTTTTTTGTCTTTACTCTTGTTGTTGAGTTGTAGTTTTATTGCATTATGATCAGATAGAATGCATGGTATAATTTCTATTTTCTTATATTTGCTGAGGCTTGCTTTGTGCCCTAGGATATGATCTATTTTGGAGAAGGTTCCATGGGCTGCTGAGAAGAATGTATATTGTGTAGAAATGGATGAAATGTTCTATAGACATCAAGTAGATCCATTTGATCTATTGTATATTTTAGATCTTGGATTTCTTTATTGATTTTTGTTTGGATGACCTATCTATTGATGATAATGGGGTGTTAAAGTCTCCCACAACCACTGTGTTGGAGTTAATATATGCTTTTCGGTCCTTCAGGGTATGTTTGATGAAATTGGGTGCGTTGACATTGGGTGCATAAAGGTTGATAATTGTTATTTCCTTTTAGTCTATTTCCCCTTTTATTAGTATGGAATGTCCTTCTTTATCTCATTTTTTCAATGTAGGTTTGAAGTCTACTTTGTCAGAGATAAGTATTGCTACTCCTGCCTGTTTTTGGGGGCCATTGACTTGGTATATCTTCCAGCCTTTCATCCTAAGCCTATACTTATTTGTGTTGGTGAGATGGGTCTCCTGTAAGCAACAAATTGTTGAATCTTCCTTTTCAATCCATTTAATCAAATGGTGCCTTTTTATGGGTGAATTAAGTCCATTAACATTACGTGTTAGTACTGATAGGTATGTGGTGATTCCTGTCACTTATTTGTCTTAGTTGTTTGAAGGTTTGATTGTGTGTACCTAAGTTGAGGTTACTCTCTACTTTCTTGCTTTTTCTTTTCCTATAGTTTGGTGCTGCCTGTCCTTTCATGGTTATGTTGGGTTTCACTTTCTGTGTGTAGAATCCCTTGAAAAATCTTTTGTAGTGGTGGCTTTGTGGTCACATATTGTTTTAGTTTCTGCTTATCATGGAAGACTTTTATTGCTCCATCTATTTTGAATGATAGTTTTGCTGGGTAGAGTATTCTGGGGTTGAAGTTATTTTCATTCAGTGCCCAAAAGATCTCTTCCCAAGCTCTTCTTTCTTTTATTGTTTCTGTTGAGAAGTCTGCTGTGATTTTGATGGGTTTACCTTTGTATGTTATTTGGTTTTTCTCTCTTACAGCCTTCAATATTCTTTCCTTAGTTTCTTAACTTGTCATTTTAATGATGATATGCTGTGGGGTAGTTCTATTTTGATCTGGTCTGTTTGGTGTTCTGGAGGCCTCTTGCATCTGTATGGGAATAGCTTTCTCTAGATTTGGGAAATTTTCTGTTATTATTTTTTTGAATATATTACACATTCCCTTTGCTTGTACCTCTTCTTCTTCGATGCCCATGATTTTCAGGTTTGGTGTTTTGATGGAGTTGGTGAGTTCTTGCATTTTGTTTTCACAGTTCTTGAGTTGTTTTACTAATAGTTCTTCAGTTTTTTCCTTTAGTTACCATTTCATCTTTGAGTTCTGAGATTCTGTCTTCTGTTTGTTCTATTTTTCTTGATTGGTCTGCTGTTTTGTTTTGCGGTTCTGTTTCATTCTTTTTTCTGAGGTTTTCCATACCCTGGGTCATTTCCTCTTTAATGTTTTCTATTTTTGTCCTGAGTTCATTTATCTCTTTATTAATTGTGTTCTTTGTTTTACTTTGGTGTTTATGCAGTGCTTTTATGGTTTCCTTTTTTTCTTCCTTTACTTTTTCAAATTCTCTATTTTTGTTGTCTTGGATTTTCTTGAGAGTCTCCAGTATCATCTCTGTAACATTCTCATTGAGTACCTGTAGTATTTCTTCTTTTAGATTATTCTTGTGGGCTTCATTGGGTTCTTTGGTGTATTTTATCTTCATTTTGTTGGAGTCCGGATCTGAGTATCTGTTTTCTTCATTTCCCTCTGGTTCCTGTACTAATTTTTTGCCGTGGAGAAACTGGTTTCCCTGTTTTTTCTGTCTTCCTGTCATTGCCTTTGGTGTTGTTATTGTCCCTGTACTGTGTACAATTAAGTATTTTCTAGCTTGTAATAATAGCCATGGTGATATTTAGAATGGAAGGGTGAGAGGAGATGGAAAGCACAGAAGTTAAAGAAAAAGGGAAAAACAAATAAACAAGTAGAAAAAACAAAGAAACAAACAAAAAAGTTTCAAAGATATAAACAGGGAGAGACAGTGTACTAATCAACTGTAAGCTGAAAAGGCATTAGAGAGACAGAGAGAGGATTGAAAATAAAAAGTAAAGAAAAAAATAAAAATAATAAATAAATAAATAAAAAAAATCCAAGTTCAAATGCAATAAAGTTTCAGTCTTAATAATTTTGGTGTTCATCCCTCAGCCTCCAATCCTGGAGATGGTGCCTCAGAAGTATTTCTGTGGTTGTCTCATCTAAGGGGAAAAAGACTGGAAAAACCAAAATATAACAAAACTGCACAAAACAAAAAACCCCCCACAAATTGTCCCATGTTCAAATGCAATCCAGTTTTAGTAAGGTTTTCAGAATGCAGGTGTAGTTCGGTTGTTGTCTCATCAAAGGTAGGTAGGGAGAAAAGAAAAGTCTGGAGATAGTTCTGTGAATGGCTATCTGAGGCTGTGGCTCACCTGCCTGCTGCTGTCAGCCTGCTGTTGCTGGAGGCTTTATTTATGCAGATCTCAGGGGTGAGCTTAGCACTCATCTAGCCCCACAGGCTTTGTTTACTCAGAGTTCTCCTGTGTGTGAGCCACTGCAAAAGCTTTCCCCTTTCCAATCACATTGCGGGAGGTGACACTGTACCCGCTTTCTCAGGCCGGCATGTTTATGTACAATTCACGTGGGAAGTGGGCCTTCTCCCCTCTCCTGTGGAGTTTTCCTCCCACTGCCGCTTTTACAAGCTTTTCCGCTCCTGGTTGCTGGGCGTGTACTGCTGCTCCTGCCTTCTCTGGCCTGGCTTGTTTGTTTACTGCTCACGTGGGATGTGGGTCTTTCCCCTTCTCCTGTGGAGTTTTTCTCCCTCCGCCAGTTTTATAAGCTTTCCTGTTCCCGGTTGCTGGGCGTGTGCCATCACTCCTGCCTTCTCCATACTGGCTTGTTTATTTACAGTTCTGTGAGGGATTCCCCTCCCCACCTTCAGTGCTCAGGGTGCCCCACTCTCTTTGATATGTGTCTTTTTTGTTGTTATTGCTTATTACTCAGTTTCTCTTTTTTCCTTGGGTGGGGGCCAGTCTGTCCAGGGGGCTATGTTGATTTGGCCCAGCATTGTCTGTGGGAGTACCACATACCGCTTAGCTCACCTTGTGGTCTGTGTCTTCCCAAGCTGTCTGGGTACTGGCATCTGGCGGTGGCATGGGAGCCCTCCTGGTTTCTCTGTTTAACATGAAGTGGAGATGCTCTGCGCAGGCTGGAGTTGTGGAGGAGTCAAAGTTTTGCCTCTTCTTGGTGGTTTTTCCTGTAAGGTGTGTCTCCAGCGTCTCTCCAAGATTTTACTTCAGGAGGCACGCTTTCTGCTTCCTCCTTCTAGCTGCCATCTTGGAATCCTCTGACAATACACTATTCAAAAAAAGAAATGCTGCTCTTAACCCCCATCCCACCTTTTCTTCTTTCTTTCCTTTCTCCTTTCCCTTCGCTTCTCCCATCCTTTCTCCCGTGCTTCCATTTCCCTTTCCCTCTTTACCTTCCTTTCTTCTTTAGCTAGGACCTCCTCTTTCATTTTGATAAAGAATGATAGCATAGAAGCTTCTTATCTTTTTACTGAACTCAAAGCTAGTACCTCTACTAGGTTAACATTCAATTTGTTATAGGTGGTAAATACCTTTGTCATGTGAAGGAATTACCCTTGTCTTCATACTATGCTTAGTTCTGTTATCAATAATTGCTTCTGAACTTATTCCACTAGGATTTCATTTGAAATAATGTTCATAACTTTTACTTTTCTTCCAAAGGTTTTCCACCTGATCTTTCCATTATCCTGGAGTTGATTTGCAGAGAATGTTTCCAATTTGTAGTACTTTAATAACACACAGATGTCTCCATGGCTGGATGACCACAGCTCCTTTCAGAACTATGACTGTGATTTTTGTATCCTGTATTTCAAAATCTGCTTGGAGTTCCCATCAAGATCTTGGCTGATGAAAATGCTTTACACTAACTCAGAAGAGAAAACAATAAATAAATTTAGGCTTATTCTATTTATTTCAAACTAATGATGATCCAATAATTGACATTTTCATAGCATTATTAGAAAGTTTTAACTCATCCCCATGAGGTAAATCCTCTCAATGTTAATTTTTGCTATTTGTACTACAGCATAAAATTATGCAGAAAGCCAAAGGGGAGTGTAAGTTTTTTCTTTTTCCAATTATTGTGTCTTTTGAAATAGTTGCAAATACCTCTTCAGCTTCTCTGTTCCCAAGAATTGCAGATTAATTGCAAGTTCTCAAAGACAAGGGCACTCTTTCTACAATTTTGTTTGTCAGCAAAGATTGCAGCGATTCCATTTTATCAGTTATTCTACTGTTACTCTGACATTGGTTGTTCTGTAACTGTCAGTAAGATTTCTTAGTTAGCCAGATAGCTATTGAAGTTGTTTGGTGAGAAAAAGATGAATTTTCTTTTATAAAAAGAATTGAAGTTAAATCACACTGGAGCTCTAAATCTGAGGTACCACCTTCTTGGAGTTTATGTCCAGATATTTTGGTCTGAAGGGCAGAGAATTCACAGAACCCTAGTTCCTGTCTGGTTTACTGATCCAGTGGGATTGCATGGATGATAAGCTGCCATTGTCATTTTATGACTGAGAAGATTCTATCCATGTATATAGATTGGTGACTATAGAGCATTTAATCCTAACAATTGCCTGGGTAATGGAAGTTCTGTATTGAAAATGTAGCCAAATCTCCACTTGTGCACTGCTGAGATTTCATGTCAAGTTACTGCAGCCTGGATTGTGTTGAGAGCTTCCAAACAGGTCAGAAAAATGCTAGTCCTTAATGATTTTTTTAAGAGGAGGAAAAATGACAACATATTAACCACTTCTCCTTTTTTTTAGCAAGTTTAAAATGAACTGATAAGGGAAATGGAATGGCATGGATCAAGCTGAGAGTTTTTTCCCAACCCAGTAGGCTGACTGACATTGTTCCATACCTTAATAATAATTTTATTACTAATTAACTCAATACAGATAATTAGATTGCCTTTCTACCTCTATGCTCTTTTAAGTGCACTATTACTTGAAGATACTAGAGAGTAGCATGTATATCCTAAAGTAATTATTGAAGCAGAATCCTCCCTCCTCAGCAGAGTGTCCTGTACACTGTATCTTATCTGGGATATGTTTTTAAACCAGTAAGATGGTAAGTCACCTTGCATGCTAGATTCTTGCCAAAATCTGGAAACTTTAATTATTGCTACTTCAGAAATTGAGCCTTACAACAGGAAGTATATGGTGGGCATCAACAGTATATTGGGCAAATCTTGCTTTAGCAATCCATGTGCTTGAGTTTGAAGGAACCAAGGAGAAGGTAGAATTAATCTCATATATATATGTATATCACTTTTCTTCATGTAATTTTTTTCAGTCTCTGGAAAGTCCAGTTGCTACTGTGTTCTACTTATTGCATTTGCAGTGATTATTTTTTTTTCAGTTCCATAATTCCTAATAGGTTCTGAGCTTCCAGAGGGCAAACACCTTTTCATTTCATCTTTGTATCTACAGTTCCTGTCATGCAGATTGCACTCAATGAATCTAGGGTGGAAAAATGTTACAAATATTAATCGATGCCTCTCTTTTTCCTACCAGATATTACCTGAAGTTGCTGCCCTTTCTTCCTTTGGGATGCTGAGATGTCTTAATGTTTTTCATTGTAGGAATGGTGAAGAAGATCATGATAACAAAGGAAAAACCTTAAGTCTTAAGGTTCAGTATGATAGGCCCAGATGCACAAGACAGTATTTGTAAGAACTATCCAGGCATGATAAAGATTCTTCTGATTATGATGTGTGTTACCAGTATAGTACTTCAACACCAGTGAGAACCACAGAAGGAGACTTATACTCCTGCACCCAGCCTGTCCTCCCCCTGTCCAGCTCCAGTCAAAAAGGAGAGTGGGCACAGTATAAAACCTGAGCAAGAGGGCATGAAGAAGTCCTAGATTAGGAAGGGTGAGAAATCATAAGTGATCAATAGGGATTTAATATCACAATCATGGATAATAGCATGAAGCAACAGGGTATCATATCCTTAATACTGTGGAGACTCACCCCACTCACACACATCAAAATCCCCAAAAAAGCCTCCAGAGGACCTGATTTGACTCAAATAGTATCCCTAGCATTCAGAGGAACTAGGGAAATTTAAGCAGTGGTAATGCTTGCACTCCTTAATTTGTGCACCAAGGTATATGAAAACTAAAAATGTTTGCATTGTGTGCATATTTACATGTATACTTAAAATATTTGTTTCTGAAGTCAGAGAATAAATCTTTTCTTTTTGTTAAAATAAGGCTGTGTATAGCCCTGAGTTTTCAAGTAGTTAGCTTAAGTTAAGGAGAGTCTTGGTAGAGGAGATAATAAACCATGGGTCAGTATAGAGAGGTGAGGTCTTTGAGGATCAGACTTAAGACTCTTTCAAGAAGGCTTCTCTTGATCTCTCTTCAAGGCAGAGTTAGGTGTAAATCTATCCTATTTACATTTAATCAACTGCTCATTGTAGTATAATACAACAATCTGTTTATGCGGAGGACAAACTTGGGACTCTTATAATTTATATCAATTTGTCCTGGTGTAATTATTAATAGTAACTCTTTTCTTTAAAAATTGTTGGATTGTAAAGATTAAAGTTCAAAGGCACGCTCTTTGTGTACCTATTTCTATCATTGGACTAGATTCCTTATGGGTGCATTTCATATCTTAGTTATCTTTCTATTAGTATTTTGAACTGTGAAGCATATGGTGGGCAATCAATAAAGGTTTATTGAATTGATTGGGACAAAATGCTTCATGAAATATCACAAAATTTTCTGCATAGGAAAACAACACAATGAAGGAGAGGTCCAAAGTGGCTGTATCATTCAGGCCCTTTGTAAGAAACAGATGGCACATTCATAATGGGCAATTTGAAGAGAGTTTTCACAAAGCACTAGGTGCAAAGGTATGTGGGATGTTACTAAAATCCCAAGAAATAGTTTAATACCTGTGGCCATTATTGTAACCAGAGCTTGGGAATGGGGGAAAGACAGGAGGGGTAGGGAAAGAGAGCTGTGTAGAGAGGGGTTGCCTGATGGAAACTTGGTCTTGAGTTGAAAATTGTAGCCAAAATGATGCTCAAAAGAGTGATTTGGTGAACCAACACCCTAATTTTATTCTGTCTCTGAAAATCTCTGGTCAGTACTACCCTTGGCTCATCACAACAGGAAGCCATAGGTGAGGGAGCCTTCTGATATACTCTATGCACATAACATTGTATGTCTGACAGCAAGTAGAAATGACAGCAAATGGAAAATTTGCAGTAATTTTTGGTAGAGAAAACATAGGGCATGAGGGGAGAGTAGAGCAGTTTAAAATTATCTATGAAGCAAATAGATATGATAGTAATAACAATGAAAGCATTCTCTGTGGGTCCTGGGATTACTGTTGGCAATGACTACTTTCTATACTTTGCTCATATTGCTTAATGTCTATATTTCTCATTGGACCATAAGCTCCAACGTTGGAGGCCACCAGCAGGTCTTGGCAGCTTCTTGATATTCATTGGTTGAATGAGTGAATGGAAGAGCCATAGGAAGCTATGTGGCTATGTCAGAGAGGATGTAACCCCACCAAGAATACCTCCCTAGCTTAAGGCATTATAAGATTTGAAAGAATGGAGATTTTCAAAGATGAAGAAGGGAGAAGTGTTTAATCCAGTGTTCATAGGTGAGAGGAGGGAGGAAGAGAGAGGGAGAGAGAGAGAGAGAGAGAGAGAGAGAGAGAGAGAGAGAGAGAGAGAGAGAGAGAGAAAGAGAGATGTAGATCTAATTTTCTATTCACATAAAAGCAGTAATCTTTGGTCTTTGGTCAAGAAGGAATGATTTTTCCAGGTCTTATCACAATGTTGTAGGTTTACGTAGATTGAGTTTCATCCCAGGATGATTCCAGTAATGTTGTCACAAATCAAAGGACTGAACTGGCATGCCTGATCCAGAGCTCATATACTCTCAGGAATGCTGGATAGGTTGGTGGGGGCCAGTGGTGGTGCATTAGCATATTTTAGAAAAAAGCAGTATTACATGGAGCTAACTGCAATGGGAGTGCAATGAAGGATGCACTGACACAGGTGTTCCATTGTGTCTGCCTACCCAGCACTCAGTCTACTCAATGAGCAGGGCCAGGATTTAATGTGAAATTAACCAGAAATAATGGCAAACAAGCAGCACCTGGCAGAGTGGATGCACTCAGTAAACATCCCTTGACTGTTAAGTGGAATCAATGACATTTAAACTTTTCAGTGTTGTGTAGGCACTGCTTAAATGAGTGATTTTCATTTTTTTCTCTGTGGTCTTTGAGAGGCAGTGTAATATAGTAGAGGACAAGGTTCAAATCCCAGCTGGGTATCCTTGGGTGAGCTGCTTAATCTCTCTTTGCTTCAGTTTCCTTGTCAGTAAAATGGAGATGACAGCATACCTATAACCTGTGATTGTTGTGAGAGTTTAATGAATAAATATAAGTAAAATGTAGTGTATTGAAAGTACTGCATAAATGTTTTTTTTCATTGTTAATATTGCCATTAGTCAGCTAACTAATGTGAATTCAACTCATCTTCAATCTTGACATTGGTTGTAATGCAGTCACTTCTTTCTTTTTATAATTATAGTTATTAACGTATATTAATTGTACAAATTAATGGGTTTTACTGTGACATTTCCATAAATGCATATATTGTACATTGATAAAGTCTGTCCTCCCTCCCACACTCTTTTATTCACTTGTAAGGTGCCATTTCAAGCCTGGAAAAAGATATTTGGGCAATATCTGTCTTTAGTTACTTAGTGTGCAGTGAATATGAGGGTTATTTTTATGTATATATGTATAAGTCACCATCCAGGTGCTCCTAGTTTTTAGAATAATCAACGTTATCCTGAAATAAAGAACAAAATATTCTTTGACTCTGGATATGGGATCCAAAGGAAAATGTATAACCTTAATAAATCATTGAAGTATATGCATAATAGTGTACATTCAATTCCTGTGTTGGTGTTTTCCACTAAGTAGATGTAGTGACAAATGTTGGATTAATCCAGTGGAATTCTGACCTATAGTTGATCTGGGAATATTTTTTCTTGACTATGGCACATTGTAGGAGAATGCCTGTAATGTCAACATCCCTGATTTCCAATCCTGTGGTAGTCTATGAGTGCCAGGAGGGTTGCAGTAGCAGAGTTTCCGCCTTAGAGATTTGTGAGGGAGTGTGCTTACTCTTTTAATGAGAATAACTTAGTCAGAAGAGCATGATGAATGCTTCATAAGTTGAGAAGGTAGAGTTATAAAAGTAAATAAAGACAAGGAAATAATAGTTACCAATCCAAGGGTGATATGACATTGGTTGCTACATGATTTTATTTGATCCTTACAACAAGCCTGAGGGGAAGCATTTTCATTTTATAATTGAGGATGTGAAGGGTAAGAGAGCATAAGTAACTGGGCAGTGAAAGTGTACTGCTTTGAAGTAACTTGGTTGGGTAATAAGCCAGTGTGCTATCCTGATAAGGAATGGAGGTCATAACTCTGGAATAAGTTGAAAGTTAATAAGCATCAGAGTCAGACCTGGACTAAACTTTGTTTAATTCCAGAGCCCACAATCTCTCTGTGTCGGAAGAATCTGCCCAGGAAGCACTCAGCTTCCCCTCAGTGTGGTGTGGGGCACCTCTGTTAGTCACTGTGTTAGCCAGAATTTTCTTTGCTGTGAAATACCTCAAAGAAAGAGTTTAAAGAGTTTAAAGGGTTGTTTTGCTCCATTGCTATGGGCCTGTGGTGAGGTACTCAGCAGGAGGATGTAATGGTACAGGCTACTTACCTCATGACAGCCAAGAAACAGAGAAAAGGACAGGAAGGGTCAGGGTACAAAAGAAATTCTTCAAAGGCACACTCCCAAGTGGATTACTTCCTTCAACCAGGCCCCACCTCCAGATGTTTTTGCCACTCCCAATCATGCCATCAAAATTTGAATACATCAACTGATTGATCCATTGATGAAAATTAGAGCCCTCAGGGTCCAGGGTCCAGTCACTTCCCAACAGCTGCACTTCTGAATGTAGCTGACTTGGGGACACAGTTTTCAACATATGAGCTTTTTTGGGGATACTTTGTATCCAAACTATCACATTCATTAAGAGAAATTTGAGCATTTATTATAGGGGTACTTTGCTAAGTGTTGAAAACAGAATAGAAATGTGAGCATGGGATCCAAGATGGTGACTGGGACACAGCCGCAGACCGCGTGAGCTCTGTGAACCAGGGACTTTGCTGAGATGCTGGAGACACACTTGACTGAGGTAAAGCACAAGGGAAGCCAAAAGTATGGCACTTTAAACCCCTAGATCATGGAAGCCTTTTCTACATCACGATCTACTAAAAGAACAGCCAGCTTGCCAAGTCCCTACCCCATAGGCCTGTGAAGCTGCTGCTCTGCTCCACTGGACTCTGCCCCTCAGGCCCTGCCAGGCTCCAGCTGTGTGTGGGACTAGCAGAGCCACACTCCGCCAGGATCCCCACCCCTTGGGCCCTGCCGGGCACCAGCTCTGCATAAGACAACTGCATCCCCAGCCCCTCTGGGATTCCCACCCCTCAGGCCTCGCCAAGCCCCAGCTCTACAGGCTTGCTGGATAACTGCTACACTAGGCTTCTGTTCAGGGCACAATAGAAGGGCTCCAAACCTGCCTAAGAGACACAGACAGACAGGACTGGATGCTAAAGGAGTAACATCAGAACAACTAAGACAGCAATTCTACTGTTCCAGAACTGGTGATTTTTTTCCCCCTTCTTTAAGGGTTTGACTGTCTGGTTTGCTGTTTGATGACCCACCATCTCTCCCATTTTTTCATTTTTTTTCTCTTCATTCTTTCTTTTATCTTTCCTTCTCTTTCTCTTTTTTCTCCTTTCTTGGTTTTGTTAGTATTAATATTGTGACCCAGCTAATACTAAATTACACATAGCCCAGGGACAGAAATGGTACCTAGTGGAAATATGGGTAGACAAAAAGGGATGGAAACCATTCTCCAACCCCAAATAAATTAGTACAGAATTTAGAGTAAAATGAAGAAAACAGATACCCAGATCCAGACTCCAACATAACAAAGATAAACTATACCGAGGAACCCAACGAAGCCCACAAGAACAATCTGAAAGAAGAAATCCTACAAGTAATTAATGAGAATTTCATAGGGATGTTACTAGACATTGTCAACCAAAATGTACAGGAGGCACTCAAGAAATTCCAAGACAACAAAAATAAAGAATATGAAAAAACACAGAAACAAATAAATGAAATCATAGGAGCCCTAAATAAACACCAAACTGAAACAGAGATTACCATAAACAGAGAGATAAACCAATTAAGGACAAAAATCAACAATATTTAAAGAGGAAGTAACTCATGATATGGAAAACCTCAGAAAAAAGAATGAAACAGAAAAACAAAACAAAATGGAAGGCCATTCCAGCAGAATAGAACAAATGGAAGACAGAATCTCAGAACTTGAAGATGAAATGGCAATTGAAGGAAAACTGAAGAACTATTAGTTAAACAACTCAAGACCTGTGAAAAGAAAATGCAAGAACTCACTGACTCCGTCAAAAGACCAAACCTGAGAATCATGGGCATTGAAGAAGGAGAAGAGGTGCAAGCAAAGGGAACACATAATATATTCAACAAAATAATAACAGAAAATTCCCCAAATCTAGAGAAAACTATACCCATTCAGGTATAGGAAGCCTCCAGAACTCCAAACAAACATGACCAAAATAGAACTACCCCATGACATATTATCATTAAAATAAGTACAGAGACTAGAGAAAGAATATTGAAGCCTGTAAGAGAGAAAAAACAAATAACATACAAAGACAAACCCATCAAAATCACAGCAGATTTCTCAATGGAAACCTTAAAAGCAAGAAGAGCATAGAGTGAGGTCTTCCAAGCACTGAATGAAAATAACTTCAATCCTAGGATACTCTACCCAGCAAAACTATCATTCAAAATAGATGGAACAAAGAAAATCTTCCACGATAAGCAGAAACTAAAACAATACATGACCACCAAGCCATCAAACAAAAGATTCTCCAAGGAATTCTGCACATAGAAAATTAAAGCAAAGAAAACCATGAAAGGACAGGCAGTACCAAACCACAGGAGAAGAAAAGGCAAGAAAGTAGAGAGTAACATTGATTCATCTGCACACAATCAAACCCTTAATCAACAAAGACAACTACATGACATGGATCACCACATACTTATCAATACTAACACTGAATATTAATGGACTAAATTCCCCCATCAAAAGACACTGATTGGCAAACTGGATTAAAAAGGAAGATTCAACAATCTACTGCCTACAGGAGACCCATCTCATTGACAGAAATAAGCACTGGTGGAGAGTGAAAGTCTGGAAGAAGATTCACCAAGCCAATGGTCCCCGAAAACAGGCAGGGGTAGCAATACTTATCTCTGACAAAGTAGACTTCAAACTTACATTGATCAAATGAGATAAAGAAGGACAATGGAATTTTACTCAGCCATGAAGAAAAATGAAATCTTATCATTTGCAGGTAAATGGATGGAACTGGAGAACATCATTCTGAGAGAGGTTAGCTAAGCTCAGAAGACCAAAAATTGCATGTTCTCCCTCATATGCAGACTTTAGATCTAGGGCAAATGCAGCAATGTGGTTGGACTTGGATCACATAACATGGGGAGATAGGGGAATAGGTAGAAAACCCAAAACATGAAAGTGTTTGATGTCCCCACTCCAGAAGAACTGATACAGAAACCTTAAAGCAACAGAGGTTAACATGAGAAGGGGATCAGTCAGCGATGAATCAACATGGGCTGTAACATATGTGTACATGAAAGCAATGCTAGGAATATTTCTGTATAGCTATCCTTAACTAGCAAAATGCTTTGTCTTCCTTATTATGCTTATATCTTTTGTTCAACTGCCTGGATGAGATGGAGGGAAGGGAAGAAAGGGTGAGATAGGGGGATAAGGTGGAGAAATGACCCAAACAATGTATGCACATGTGAATAAATGAATAATAAAGAATAAAATAAAATACAGAATTGTAAAATGCAAAAAAAAAAAAAAAAGAAATGTGAGCTTGACATGGTTTCAAAAACAATCATTGATTTCTTTATAGTAGGATCCACAGTCTTGTGCTTTGTTTCTCTTGTGCAAAACAGGTCCATATATATGATTGAAGTCAGTACTGCTCTTGACAACACAGCAGACTTATCTGTGGACAGTTAATTCCTATTAAGTTATGACAAGTAAGTTGACGCAGAGAGGGAATTGGTGTGGTGGGAGATATGCATGTCCTCCATGGAGGCTTTTAGTCAAAGGAACCCATAATACACGTGGAGGGAAGAATCTTTTTTTTAATAAAAATTTTTATAAGGATATATTCATTATGCAGGAGGAGATGTGTAGTGACAATTCCGATTAGACTTATATTGTACATTAGTTACCTTGCCCCCATTGTCTGTCCCCCTCAACCCCCTCCCTGCCCCACTTAAAGCAATTGAAGAGGTTTCTTAGTTCTGTTTCATATAGGTATATGAAGTTTATCTACCATACACTGTCACCATAATCTCTTTCATTCACCCTCTTCCCCTCCCACTAGTACCCTCCCCTCTGTACCTATTTTACAGTCCTGTTTTTCATGATTGACATTTAAATTGATGTTCAAAGGGGTGTCTCAACATATGCCCACTGTGGGTATACTTTACTTTGATGCGTTCAACTCCTTCCATTACTCTCCCTTACACCTTTACCTCCCATCCCCATTTTTCAACAGCTTTCAATACATATACTTATATCTTCTACCTTCATGTGTTATGTTATGTGATATTACTGATGCTTTGATGAAGGGAAGAATCTTGATGGTCTCTGATCATGATTCCTTTCTTCACCTCTCCAACATTTAATCACTTCTATCGATCTCATTCTACTGAGGGTCTGTTACACACTGTATATTTATTTATCTTCCTTCCTTCCTTCTTTCCTTCCTTCCTTCTGGCAGTACTGGGGTTTGAATTCAAACCCATGCACTAGCTAGGTAGGCATTCTGCTGCTTGAGGCATGCTTCCAGCCCCTTTTTCTCTGAATATTTTGGAGATGTGGTTTTGCTTTTTGCCCAGATTGGCCTGGACCTCATTTACACTTCCTGCTGTCACTGGGATTATAGCTAAATATCACCACACTCACCTTTTTTCAGTTGAGATTGGGTTTCACAATCTTTTTTGCTTAGGGTTGGCCTGGAACTGTGATCCTCCTGATCTCAGCCTCCCAAGTAGCTAGGGTTACAGTAGTGAGAAACTGTTGTGTGATTCATACGGAACATTTATAAGGCCCTTCTATTTGTTATTTCTATTCCTAGCCACAATCTTATGAAATTGGTGACTTTAAACCCATTTTATTTATTTATTTTTTATTTAATTAAAAAAATTTTATTTTTTTAATTCATTTATTCATTTATTCAGGGTGGGTCATTTCTCCACCCTGCCTCCTTACCCCACCCTTACCCCCTCCCCACCTCAGTTTCAGGCAGGTCCTGTTCTGCCCTTATCGCTGACTTTGTTGAAGAAAAGACATATGTATAATAAGAAAGACAAAGCGTTTTTGCTAGTTGAGTTAAGGATAGCTATACAGAAAGATTCCTACTATTGCTTTTGTGTACCCATGTGTTACAACTTATGTTGATTCAACTCTAACTGATCTTTACATTGGTTCCTGATCCCCTGCTCATGATAACCTGTTGTTTTAAGATTTCTTTATTAGTTCCTCTCAAGTGGGGACATCAAACGCTTTCATGTTTTGGGTTTTCTGCCTATTCCTATATCTCCTGTATGTGCTCTCCCCTTTTCTTGTGATCCAAGTCGAACCACATTGCTGCATTTGCCCTAGATCTAAAGTCCACATATGAGGGAGAACATATGATTTTTGGTCTTCTGAGCTTGGCTGACCTTGCTCAGAATGATGTTCTCCAGTTCCATCCATTTACCTGCAAATGATAAGATTTCATTCTTCTTCATGGCTGGGTAAAATTATATTGTGTACAAGTACCACATTTTCTTGATCCATTCATCAGTAGTGGGGCATCTTGGTTGTTTCCATAACTTGGCTATTGTGAATAGTGCTGCAATAAACATGGGTGTGCAGGTGCCTCTGGAGTAACCTGTGTTGCCTTCCTTTGGGTATATCCCCAGGAGTAGGATTGCTGAATCATATGGCAGGTATATGTTTAGATTTTTAAGAAGTCTCCAAATTTTTTCCCAGAGTAGTTGCACCAGCTTGCATTCCCACCAGCAGTGGATTAGGGTTCCTTTTTTCCCACATCCTCACCAACACTTGTTGTTGATAGTGTTTTGGATGTTGGCTATTCTAACAGGGGTGAGGTGGAATCTTAGTGTGGTTTTGATTTGCATTTCCTTTATGGCCAGAGATGATGAACATTTTTTCATGTGCTTTTTGGCCATTTGAATTTTAGAGATGAGGAATTGATGGTAGAAGGATTACATGTCAACTCATTGGCAGATATGAGATTTGAACAAAGAAATGTCTCACTGCAAAACAACAGCATCTCAGGTTTGATCTGGTCATCTATTTAGGCATTGGTAGCACTTCATAATGCAAAGGGGTGGGTATACCTAGGATCTCCAAACATAAGCCTTTAAATTTAAAACCAACTTTTTTAGAGTAAATGGATCATTGGAGAGTGAGAGAAATGTAGTGTCTGGGGCTCGTTGATACAAGTTAGGGTGGGGCTCCTGGGTTCGCTTGGTAGTCAAGAAACTGTACAGGTAGCAGAGGGACAAAAGTTACTTGGCTTAGAATACATCAGAAACTTACAAAGCCTAATATGCATTTCCTCAGGGAAAGATATTAGGAATGCCCCTCCCCCCAAACATCTTTAAATTTTACTTTCTGGGTTCAGTCTATTGTACTTTTAATTAATTAGTCCCTTAAAAATTTCTGAAGAGGACTGGGCATGAAGCTCAGTAGTAGAGTGCTTTCCTAGCACAGACAAAGCCTTGGGTTTGATCCCTAACACTGCCAAAAAAAAAAAAAATCCCAAACAATATGTGAAGGGAGAAATAATTCTAATTTCAAAAAGTGCCAGTAGTGAATGAGATAGCAGGTGCAACTGGCAAATTTAGACTAGTGATGGGAATGCAAGTGGAAAAATTATGCTGGAAACTTTGTGTTTGGTAAAGCATTTAGTTGAATTACAATGCTAAGGACTCATTAATGTTGTTTTTTAATTATAGCTTTCATGTAATAGACTCATTTTGTGGAGATTTAACCAAGATACTTAAGTTGACATGTTAAATGTTGTATGTTTCTCCTTGATTAATTGTGGCTTTGGCAAGTTGGAAGTATTAGCTTAATTTCAGTGTGTTATGTGGGAATTATTGCTTTGAAATGCATAGAACTATACGTAGGAGAAGACACACCTGTCCGGAGACTCAGTTTTCTCACTGATAAATGAAGTTAAATGTATAAAGCCTAAAATTCCTACCATCTTAACATTCATAAATTACTGGTACAGAACATAATAGCTTCAAATGTTTTCAGTAGGAGTGGTGGGAGTGATGTTTTGCATTGGTTTAGGAGTCTTTTAGAGGTATGGTTTTTAGTTTTGGTTTGAGTACACAAAAGTTTGGATGGGAAAACAGAACATATGTGTTTTCTTTGGAGAATGTATTTCCTGGGGTGTTTTATCAAAATCCAGTGCTTTCCTTTCAAAAGCATGGATTTCTTGGTCAAGTAGACAGCCTCTGTCCTTAAGAAGATGAGATGGTGAAATTGATGATCTAGTGCCCAAGGAGGAAGGTGATGTCCTTCAGGAAAAGAGTCCAAACCTTCAAGTGTTAAGAGACCCTGGGCTCCCTTCAGTGCCATGCCCCTACCCAGTCCCACTTTTTGAAAAAGATGATATTGATGTGTGTTATGGTGTGGATATGAAATGTCCTCTCAGAGGCTCATGTGTTGAAGGCTTAGTCCCCCAGATGGCAGATTCAATCTTTGAGACATAATGGGATCCGAAGGGCTTTTCACTTGATCAATGGATTAATCCATTAATGGCTTCATAATTTTATGACATTATTGTGAAGTGGTGGAAACTTCTGGGGCCTAGTTGGAGGAAGTAGCTCACCGGGGGCTTGTTTTTTGGAGTTACAGCTTGTTCCAGGCCCCATTCTCTATCCCTCCACACCCACTGTGAGATAAGCAGCTCTGCCTCACCATGTGCTTGTGCCATGAATATTCTGCCTCTCCACAGGCCCAGAAACAATGGAGGCAGCAGACCATGGACTGTAACCTCTGAAACTGTGAACCAAAATAAATCCGTCCTCCTTTAAAGTTGCTTCTCAGGTATGTGTCAAAGCAATGAAAAATTGACTAACACAATGTGTGACTGAACAAATACATTTTGGGGGATTTTATACGTGATTTAGCAATAAGCATATGATTCATACACTCCTTTCTGGTACATAATTTATGAAAAGCCGAAGTAAAAGAAAACTGTAGACCCAATATACTGTTGATGCAAATATCCTCAACTACATATTATAGGGTTGATCAAACAACCCACTATAAACCAAATTGACAACAATGCTAAAGATTAATAGTGATGTGCAATTTAAAATAAAAGAGAAACAGCTAAAAACAATAAACATGACATCATAAGGTTCTGGTAAGAAACTTGGGAATTGAAGTTATACACAGATGCCTAGGGTGAGTCATGCTATATTGAGTTATATTTTTTAGTAAGCTTTTGTTATATGCAGCTTAGTAATACCAGTTTTTGAAATGGTGGCAGACATCGTGTACTGTGTGGCTCTGCCCAGAACCTGTTGTATTCTTTTTTCTCTCTTGATATCCCTTCCCTGGTTTGTGTGTGCTTTTGGTCTATTTGCCCATACCTGTGATTCTTGGTGACCTCTAACTACTTTGCTTGATTATGCAGAAATGTCTGGGAATTGACATGCACACAGGGTGGCCTTTAGTCAATGATTTACCAGTGCCCTGTCAGTTCAAAATGCCAGCAACCAGGTCTTATATCAGGACACATTGCAAGGCATGGCTTCTACTCTTGAGTTCTCCAGCAGGGTCAGGCTGAAGCTCTGTTCTGGGATTCTCCTGAATCCCATCCTTGCATGACTTCTCTTTTTCTGTCCTGCTTTGCCCATCCCCTTATTGGTTAGAACTTCCTAAATGAATAATTTTTACATGAGTCTTATCTCAGGGCCTGCTTCTAGGGAACTTGATTTAAGACCTTTTCATAATTGACCTAGCAGTTTATAAGCAAGTAGCCTTTAGCTTCCCCTAAAAATAAAAACTTATTCTTGTGTTGTAGAAGATCTCACAGGTATTCTTAGATTCTGATCATGTGCCCTGAACTGTTTTGATTTGAAAGCAAAATGAACAGTTGTGTCAGAATTTTTTCCCAGGAGCTTATGATTTCTAAAGTGCTTTTCAGGCTATAAGAAGCTGAGGAGAAACCCTATACATTCAGTGATTCATCAACCCCTGCTAGATGTTGTAATTTGCCCCTTTAGAATTACACACACATTGGTGACATTTGCTTTGTCTCTAGAGTCTGCTTATGCTGTTGGTTAAATATAAGATTGTGAAATTAGTTAGTTCTCAAAGGGCAAATAACAAAATATTTCAAAGTTTTATTTCCTAGAGAATTGGTTTTGATGTAACATCTTGACAAATAAAGTCCAGTTCTGCAGATAGGCCACACTTTTTCTAAATTCTAGTCTTATTTCATTGAAGAGCAGCAGACCCATTGTCATATAGAAGTTTCACAAGGTTCCTAAAATAACCTTTCCCCTGAGCCTTATGCATCCAGGCATCCAAGTAATGTAATGTTTTCACAGCAGAATCCTGCATGCTTTGAGTGATGTTGCCATTTGCTGGAGTTCTCAGCAGTGCAGTTCTTCCACCCAGTTGCACCCAATTTCACTGATCAGTAGCTCTGGCTTAGCTTCACCTTCCTGTATTCAATAATTCATTTGGCAGGTGCATAGTAGACATATCTAAAAAAGGAACTTGCAACATCTTGGAAGAACAAGGAAAGTACTCACAGTGAGTACTGTGTACTTTTTTTTGGACCCTGACATTTAATTTGGATATAAGGAAGATCAGTAATTCTAACATATTCTGGCACCAGAGATATTTATTATTATTATTTTTTTTAAAGATGAAGTAAATTTTCATTTTTTTCTCCTGAAAATGGTTTCAATCTGTAGACTCCTCTGCTATATCAGAGATTTCAATAGGTTGCTCAGCTGTGACCAGTTACTGGGCTGTACAGTTGGGCTGATCAAACATGGAGATACCAGAATTTGAAAATCAGCGAACATTTCCCCTTACTGCAGCTTTTTTCCCACATTGTACTCATGCTTGACAGCTGCAATCTTAAACAGCCTTAAAAACACTTATTTAAAAAATAATTTAAAACTTACAGAAAATTTGCAAATACAGTACAGAGATTTCCCTTATTCTTACTTCCCCTAAAGTGAGCATCTTATAACCATGTATAACTGTGAAAACTAAGAAAGTAATATGGTACAGTACTCATAATTTTTCTAAGTGCAGACTTTTGGATTGCCTCAGTTTCCTGTGACTGTCTTTTCTTCAGTTCCTTGATCTAATCCAAGATTCCACAATGCATTTGGTCACCATGTCTCCTAAGTCCATACAAATGGTTATAAAGTTTTTTTTAGGTGATGTATATGTAAATCCATATATTTGTGGAGCCAGACTGCCTGAGTTCCAGTAACAGTTTTGTTACTAATTAGCTGGGAAAATTTAGTGAGTTGTTAAACCTTGTTATGCCTTCTCTGTAACTTGAAAACACTAATAATACACCATCTGTTCTTAAGGACACTAAAGATATTAGCCTCATATAGTACTGTGGAGATTGATCATGTGAGTTCATGCGAAAAAACTTAAAACAGTGCCAAGCACAGGATACATGCTTAATGCATTTGAACTACTATTTTTATGGCTATTAATTCATTATAATTAATATTAATTCCTTTCTTGTGTGGCTAGAGATTAGTTCTTCTAAATAATTATTTTATGGAATAGGTAATATATACATGCTTAAAGATATTCTATCAGTACTGAAGGATTATAGTCAAACTATGTCTCTCATCTTTGTTCCCAGTCCTTTGGTCCTCTTTATTCTGCCATGAAATTAGCAATATTAACTTTTCTTATACACTTTCCAGAGATATCCTATGCACAGAAATATACCTGTTTGAATATTCTATCCACCTGGAACCTTAAAAAGTGTAGTGAACACTAAAAGGCCCAAATTAGAATTACCTCATTTGTGTTGTGAGTAATGACAGCTGTGTTTTATTGAGCACTTGCTATGCGGCAGTCAAGTAGGTACTATGAACGTTCCCATTTTACAGATAAAAAACCTGAGGGCTAGAGAAAATAATTAACTTCAAGGTCACTCAGCTGGTAAGTGGTAGAGCAGAGATTGGAACTTAAAGTTTTAGAAAAAGTAAGAATTCAAATACATTGGGCTTCTGTCTGATGAAGTCCTCCCCTTATTTTACCTTTGCTTTGTGTCTCTCTTTATATGCTATCATCTTTGCTTTTGGAAATAAGTTACAAATAGGACAGTGCCCAGACTCCACTTTCATTCTCTCTGCACTCTATCATTTGCATTTTCCAAAATTCTACATTTATTTATTTTTGTTGTTATTGGGGTTTGAACTCAGGATCTTAGTGCTTGGTAGGCAGGAGCGCCTACAATTTGAGCCATGCCCCCATCTGAAACTTCTACTTTCACTCAGCCTCTCACTTGCTCAGAAAACCTCATTTTCTCTTCATCTCCTAGAGCATCAGCTGGTATCATTTCTCACTGTGTACCTAACACACTGAATCACAGAGAGTAGCTCCTAATGAACACTGGTAGAATTCAGCCATTGATAGGTATGACTTGTATAAGCTATTCTGTCACTTCTTTAATGACACATTTAAAAATAAAAATAAACTTTAAGACATTTTCATTTACAGAGAATGAAGCTTTGTTTTTCTTTAACAATTTCAAAGTTTAATTTTGGTGATTGGGATGGTGCAAAATTACCTTTTCTGTGACTTACAGTGATTATATTGTTTTAAACTACATATTAATTATTGATGCAAAATTAGAGAAGGTGAACAGGCTGCTGTACCCCCTAATTTCTTCTCCTGGGGAATCAGTGTTTGAGACACAGTGGTATTCCTTGTCTGGCACTGCCAAATCTCAGTGCTCTTGCTTAAACTGGAGCAGACTCCAATGGGTTGGAATGGGCTTAGAGGAAAGGACCTGGCATGAAAGAGCAATTTGCTTTACAGTTTGGAGAATGAAAACTCACCATCACAGAGCCAACTGAAGGATTCATAAAGAACTCCCTGCTAATAGAGAGGAGTTCAAATATTGCCCTACTTCAGAGGAGTCATATCACTGCTTAGTGATAATTTTTCCTGTTGAGATTTTGGCAATGGATATTAACATCATTTGGCAGAGTTCAGTGAGTTGTTGAAAGAGCAGACTCCCTTGGCTTGGTGAATGATTGATTTTCTGTCCAAAAAGTCTGTAGTGCCTGGCTTGATAGCATTGAGTCCCATCCATCCCTTTTCCATGACAATCTTTTGAGGCCCTAAAAAGCAGGTACTATGTCCTGTTTATCTCTTTATTCCCACTGCCAAGCACATTTCCTGGCACAAAATAGGCACTGAGGAAATGTTTGTTTGAGGAAAAAATGCAGACATTGTTTGTCCATAAAGGGGGTTTGGGATGTAAGCTGCTTCTAAACCCAGTGTGTTTGGCCCATGTTTTGGGCAAATTTCCTGGCATTAGTGAACTTTAAAAGTAAAATGGAAATTTCTGACTCATGAAGCCCCTTAACTATATCCAGGGTATATAGCATAAAAAAGAATAATTCAAAGGCATGCTGGTGATGTACTGAAGGTATCTTTGAGTACTGCTGTTCCTTGGCATGTCATAAGTCAGAGGGATGCTTCTGAGCAGAGAAGCCAAAAGGCTATGCATTTACTTTAATCTTGTAGTCATCTTATCTTTGATCTCCTGAACTCTTTGCAGAAGCTCAGAGAGTATGGTGAATTCCAAGAAATGTGCATAACATTTCTTGTTTTCTCAAGGAGAGATTTGGATGTTTGAGAGCTAGGAAAAATTGCAGACAGTTAATACTGGGAAGACTTGAAATGAATAGAGAAATAGAGATGGAGTAGATGATGGAATAAGGTAAGTTTAAGTTCAGCTGTAGACATAATTTCTGTTTTCTCTGTTCTGTAGCCTCAGCAATGCCTACAGTGGACATTGTGGTATTAACGTTCCCCCCATCCCCCTCACAACAGGGGTACTGCACTGGCTGGTGCTGGGTTCAAAAACCTGGCCCCCTTGCATCACTGAGACAATTCTGAAGGTCTGTCTCAGTTTCAGAGCTTTTTGCAGAATCCACTGATGTCTCTGCTACAACTTTGTTTTAGTCTGGAGCTTCCCCTGTACAATCTTGTTCTTCTTACCTCTCACAATTCTTATTCTTTAAAGCAAGCACAAATCTATGTGCAAACTTCAGAGTCTTAGGGTCTGTTTTGTGGAGACCTTGGGAAAAGTGTTTTTTTGTTTTCTTCCCCTAGTACCTTGGGATATCATTCATTTCCCTTCTTTTCTGTATCAGATCTTGTCCTCAGGAAATCATCTAACAATTCTAACATGCTAAAATGTAAATGTAGACTGTAGATGTAATAATCTATGCCCTCTTTGGAGGTATTTGCATTTTAACTGGCACCAGTTCCTTAAAGATAGAATGAAGCTAAGTTATTCTGCAGGAAATTTTCAGTTGTTGAGTGGAGAAGTATTTTTGGGAACCTGAAAGAGGTGCCACCCAGTGCCTCTGAAATGACAACCTACAGGAGATCTCCTGGTAGTGAGGCTGCGTCCAAGGTAGGAGCTAGTAGTTTATCCTGGCCCACACCTGAGTCTGCATCTGAGAACCACAGCTCCATACCCAGCACTTTGGAAGAAATTCAGCTTTTTCCACCAGCATTTTGTTGGCCTCCACTAGATGGCATCTATTTTCAAGGTAGCAAAAGGCAAATAGCTCAACATTCACAAATATATCTGGAGAGGCTGAATAGCTTTTTGTACTGTGCCATCTCCCTGCCTTCCCAGACATCAGTCACTCACTTTCTGTTCCCATGCCAAGTGTGCATATCTACAGGGCACTTTGTACTCTAGGTTTTCATTTTTTTGGTTACCTGTTATCAATTCATTAGCATTTTATGCTAATGGAGACAAAGGTTTTGTCATTGTCATCTCTTGATCGCTGGTTCCTGGCCAATATACTGTCACACAGCAGTTGCTCAATAACATTTGACTGGCTAAGTAGGTAAAAGAATACTTCTTATGTTCAGGACACAATAAAACACAAAGAGGGACAAGCATGATAAAAATAGCCAATATTGCTTGAGTATTTATTTAACTGTAGGCCAACTGTAACCTTGGATAAGCATGACTCATGGAATACAATTATAAAGCGCTGTCACTTTTGCATTTCTCTATCCCTCCAAATTATTGACTATGTTTGGGTAAAACAAGAAATGAAAACATCCATTCTTATGTTACAGTTAAATGTTGAATTTGATTTAACATTAGGCTTCTCCTCCCCTAGCTCAGGATTGACAGAGAGAAGGTAATATGCAGTTAGAGAAGGGGATGTAGTTGTTTTTCTCCCTTTCCTCATCTAGTGTTTCTTTCTCCATCTTCCATATTGCTAACCACAGTTTCCAAGGCCCCAAGGTTGGCATAACCAGAAAAGAGAGGGGAACAGTAAAGTTCTTACCTGGTCAGGATTGTTCTGAGAAGGACTTTTTGTGCAAGGCAGGTGTTTAGGGTTGAGTCTTTTGTAGATTCATTGTAGGCTTCCTTCTCACAGTCCTGACTTCCATAGCTGGAGCCTCTTTCCTGCACTTTCCTAGGTGTAAGTGATATGTTCTTATTAACTTTTTTGCTCAGCCTTCCTTAGCCCATGGTCATGCAGTAGTACATCCCATCCCCTACAGGTAACCCTGTTAGGCTGACTCTAAGACAACTTAATGCTGTTGCTTCCCCATTCCTCTTTCAATCCACTTTTCTTCCAAGGAAACTTTCTTTTATACCTTTACAAACTCTGAGACTACCAAATGACAGGTGTAAACCTCCTCTCCTTTGATTCGTTTGTCATCAGCTCCTGGCAAATTCAAATTGCTGGGACTTGCAGATGGCTGATACACATTAGTCCACTGTGCTCTCCAAATGTGGGGAGCACGTGAGCTCTTTGAGTGGTTTCCTTGGAGTACTGCACAGTAGACATGAGCGAAAAAGTTATGGAATCACCACTTGGCATATCCGCTCTACATGACAAAAACTTTGTCTTCATTTCTTTTAATGTCTTTTAATTTTCTCTAAACATTTTTATAGCTGAAGGTAGACAGACAACTAAGTGTTACAAAACTGGTTTTCTGATACCTCTTTTTTGTAAGTCCTATATGGTGGTTTTACTTTGAAATATAGTATCTTTTGTCTTTAAGTATTAACCAAAGCTGAGAAAAGAAAAGCCCATTGTAAGAGTTTGTTATTCTGTCTGCCAGCTTTGAACCCAGATTTACGTGCACTAACACTCTTAAATATAGAAATCGAAGGATGGAGAAACAAGGTACAAGGAAGTGAAGTGACTTGCCAAATTTCACTTTGCTAGCAAGAGTCAGGTCCAAAATTTAAAGCTTAAAAATTTGGATCTGCAACCCAGGCTGTTAATCACTGTCCCACCTCTGCTCATAAACGAGTGTGCATCCTTGAGAAATTTACAAGCTGGTGGGGGGGAGACAAAAATTAATTAAATAAGTATAAGATATGAAATAGCAAAATAGACATATCAAGAAAATTCTAGACAGGTCCAAAGGAGAAAACTACTACATCTGATTTGGGAAATTAAAAAAGTTTCGCAGAAGAGATTTGTGTAGAACCTCTGCTTTTCAAAATGGCCATGGCAAGTGAGAGGGCAGTGGGGGTGGTGTTGGGACCTGTGGGAATTCAGTTTGACAGTGAGAGATGGTTAGGGAAGGTGTGGGTGATGAGAGTGGAATCTTCACTGTGACCTCGAATGTCAGGGCAAGGATTTTGTCTGTTTAGAGTAATGAGAAGCAACTACTGTTTAGTAAGTACTTATGTGCTAAGCAGAATATGAAGCACATATTATTTCACTTAATCATTTGATCTCGCAAATAAGAGACATTTATTTCTTGAGATGGGTCTGTCTGTGTTGCCCAAGCTAGTCTCAAACTGTATACTTGCTGGGCAAGTGCTATGTCACTTGAGCCACGTCTGCATACCCACTTTTTTTTTTTTTTTTTTTGCTTCAGTTTCATTTTTTCAGGTCTTGTGCTTTTACCTGGGCTGGCCTGGGACCATGATCCTTCTACTCACACCTCTTGCATTGTTGGGATTACAGATATGCATAACCACACCCAGTTTGTTTTTTTGAGATAGGGTCTTGCTAACTTTTTTGACCCGTTTGGCTTGGAACCACAATTCTTCTATGCCTGCCTCTCACCAAGGTGGAATTATAGACCACTGTGGTGGAATTATGTGCCACCATGCCTGGCCTTAAACATCTGTCTTTATTTTTTGATGATTTGAAAAGTTTTTTATTATCATATTATTGTTGTACTGGGGGGGTACACTGTGACATTTACAAACGTTCTTACAATATATCATAGTTGATATTCTTCTCCCCCATCAGTCTCTTTTATTCCCCCTTCCCCCATTCTTGGAAGAGTCTCAACAGGTCTCATTTTTCCATTTTCATACCTGAGTATGTAGTATTTCCACACATTCACCCTCCTATATCCTTTCCTTATGTCCTTCCCCCTCCCACATGTTTTACCTTCCTGTTCTTCATTTTTGAAAAAAGGCATTTTTGTTTGTTTAAGATAACTATACAGGATGTTTCATTGTGACATTTTCATGTATAGATGTATTATAACCCAAATTGGTTCATCGCCTCTATTTTTGTCCTTTCTTCCTTAGTCCCTTTTATGGTGATTTCAACAGTTTTAAAAATTTTATATTCATTCTTTTATAGAGGGTACATCAACCATACTCACCTTCTTAGTTTCCTTCTTTTACCCTTCCCCCATATGTGACCTCCCATTAGCGGGACTTGTTTTTCATAACATTGCTGTATTTGTATCAGGTTTATATTTCACATATGAGAGAAAACCTGTGGCCTTTGTCTTTCTGAGTCTGGCTTACTTCACTTAACATGATATTGTCCAATTGCATCCATTTTCCTGCAAACCACATGGTGTCATTTTTCCTTGTGACATCAGCCTTTATTTAAGTGAGAGGTACCTTGAATTAATAGTGCCTTACAAACCTAAAGAAAACAGGACTTTATTCAGAGTTACAGTTTTACTTCTGAGTGAGATTAACCCATTCTGTCCCAACTCATTATGTGACAATTCAATTCTTTTGATTGTTCAAGCCACAAACTTGGGAGTTGTTTTTGACTCTTTTCTTTCTTTTACCTTTCTTTCAGTGAATCTTCTTAGCTCTTTCCCATATATATCCAAAATTTTAGCACTGCTGCCCTTGTGTGACCTATCATCAACTCCTGCTTGAGTTGTTACAGGATTTTCTCAATGGCTCTCTCAGCTTCTGTCTTTAAGCTGTTAAAGGCTGTTTTCCACCTGGTACCTAGAGGGATCCCTTTATGGATAGTTAAACCACCTCATTTTTCTTTCCTATGATCTCCAAGGGTTTCCCATCCTTCTCAACTCACCATGCTCGTGGATGCTCTGACTCCATGATCTGCTCACTCTGAGAGAGAAGAAACCCTGCCTTTTTGCAGAAAAAGTCAGATCTGGCGACTGTTGCTCCCACACTTGGACCCCAGATGGCACTCTGGGACCATGCAAGGTTTTGCACTTTCATGAGCACAGATTTTATAGTCATTTCAGGCTGAAACTTCGCATGAAACCTGGACTAAACTGGACTGAGATGACTGTGTTTTGGTTAAAAAATTTAAATCTGTATGTTTTAGGAGAAAAGATACAGCTTGGAAAAGTAAATTGTAAAGATTTTGGATTCTCTAAGAAAAACAAATTTCTGCTGGTAGAGAATGTAGACTCACCCAAGGGTGTGGTGGGGCCGACTCTCGGTGTGCACAGCTGAGAGATGCTTAGGGGGCTTTTGCATTTAGGAAAAGAGTCCAAGTGTAACAGGGGTTCATTTGAAACTGTTCTCTGTTTTCCTCTCCCTAATCCTTTTTATGGAAGAGCAGTCCTTCCTCAGGTTTTAGTTAACTAACTGCAGGAGAGTGAACTCCTTTGTGAAGTTCCTGCAGGAGAAGAGAACGTGAAGACCCTGCCCAGTACACAAATTCCCTGCCCATTGTCTCTCTGGACTGCCTCCTTTTTTTTCCTTCCACAAAATCTGTTTGTACCCTAACACCCCCTAAAATAGAGATTTGTGAGGGAGATTTCCTGTCTTCTTCTGAGCTGGCTTTGCATAAACCTGTTTCCTTCCATCAATTTCTGTCCCTTGTGTTTTTGGTTGAGTAGTGAGCAGTAAAGACCTCAGATCCAGTAACACTAACAGTTTTATTCAAACTCATCACATTGCAAAATGTCTTATTCTTTCTGTTGAGGTTGAGGACAGGAGCTCATTAACTGAGCCTTCAGGTATGGTACTGGAGGAGGGTGATCAGAAGATTTCAGGTACCTGGTGTGAACCAAAATTCTCTGAAGAGGCCACATCTGTATTGTGGATCAGCCAGTACTTCATGACTGTTGCAGATTCAGAGCCAAAATGGTTTTGGGCTATCTTTAGTCCCTTTCATAGCTATTTACTATCAATCTTTGATCAGACCTCACGCTTGTGATTATTAGGTAAAAACTTTTGGAATTTCTTGTTAAAAGGCCACTAACTTCTATCCACCAACTCTAAAGCTAATTATAGATAACATTTGAAACCTGTAGATTTCCCTGCTCTGCTGTAACCCACCCACCTGATGTCTCTACTAATTTGGTAAAAACATTGATTTATGACTTTTTTGTTTCTGTGACTATGAAAGTTCATGTAACCTCTTCCACAGTAGAACATGTCATTCAGAGTAACATTGATTTGCATTCCTAGGCAATAGCCACATGTACTTGGCTCAGAATAAACTATTTCTTATTCCTTTTGGAGCAAGAACTACCTACAGTGAGTGGTGGTGTGAGTGGACACCATGGGTAGAAGGAAGCTCTTTTCTTTGAAGTGGTTGTGGGAGTTAAATTGTGTGTATTTGAGAATATGGATGTAGAGATGGGAAAAGAAAGAGGAGAGGGAGAAGAGAGATGGACAAAGAGGAGGGAAAGAGGAGGAAGGGAGAGAGATCAAGATGGTGAGAGAGGTACTGAGGGAGAAGGGTGGAGGGAAGGAGGCAAAGAAGGACACACATACACACAGATTGGAAGAGAGGTTTTCTCATGAGCTGGAGCCAGTCCAGTGTTGTGGGGAAGGATATCCCAAGTTTTCAGCTTCAAGGGTTAGCAGGCCCATGACATGTTTCCTAGGCTATTCCACTCTAGAGAGTGGGGTCAATGGAGGAGACAGCCAGCCACCCTGGAAGCTCTGGGAGATCCCAATAAAAAGACAAGGAGTCTGTGTTCTGCTCCATGTCTTCCCAGGTGTGCACATGGCACAACTGCCACATGGGAACTTAGGGGGACATGTGACCTCATGGTTATTCATTTTTAAAAAAAATTTTTTATTTTATTCATATGTGCATACAATGTTTGGGTCATTTCTCTCCCCTTCCCCCTGCCACCCTCCTTTATCCCACCTTACCCCCTCCCCCCCTCCCGCTCCCTCCCTTACCCCCCCTTACCCCTGGCTACCAGGCAGAAACTATTCTGCCTTTATCTCTAATTTTGTTGAAGAGAGAGTATAAGCAGTAATAGGAAGGACCAAGGGTTTTTGCTAGTTGAGCTAAGGATAACTATACCGGGAGTTGACTTGCATTTCTTTCCTGTACATGTGTGTTACCTTCTAAGTTAATTCTTCTCGAATTAACCTTTTCTCTAGATCCTGTTCCCCTTCTCCTATTGGCCTCAGTTGCTTTAAAATACTTGCTTTATTTTCTCTGCATTGAGGGCAACAAATGCTATCTAGGTTTTTGGGTTTCTTACCTGTCCTCATACCTCCCTTGTGTGCTCTTGCTTTATCATGTGATCAAAGTCTTATGGTTATTCATGATGCAGCAAAACATGGTTAGAATGGTTGGTTTTTCTGTCTCCAGGGGTATTAGGATGGAAACTGTTGGAGCCAACTCTTGCAGAATTTGCTCAATTTTCCCTTTCTTTCTTTCTTTCAAGTGTAATCAGGGGCCATGCTAATCTTCTCTGTATTGTTCCAGTTTTAGTACATGTGCTGCCCAAGCGAGCACCTTTCTTATGTGGAGGCCAGAGGGCTCAATGCCCCAGGCATCATCATGTCATGCTCTTTTAATAAGGATTGGGTCCTTTCTAATTCAGAGCTAAGCCGATGATAGCAAGCAAGTGAAAGACCTTCTGTAAACTTCTGCTTCTTCATCTGACCGGCTAAAGGAGAATTGCAACAGACTGAGTAAAACAGGCAAGAAAGACTTTGCTAAAGACTACTGCTGTAGGGTCAAGACTAATGCAATACTCTGCTGAAACAAAAGGTGTGAGAGATTTTCAGTGATTGTGGGTGAGGGGTGAGGTAGCAGAAAAGTACTAGGGCACATAGGGGTGGCGGACATCTGGTCAATGTGAGTAGGCCATCTGTGTTTGCTAATTGGCACTTTAAAAAACTTTTTTAAAAAATTTCTTTTATTCATATGTGCACACAATGTTTGGATCATTTCTCCCTGCTTCCCCCCACCCCCTCCCTTACTCCAAACCCTCCCTCTCCCCCCATCCCTCGCTACCAGGCAGAAACTATTTTGCCCTTATCTGTAATTTTGTTGAAGAGAGAGTATAAGCAATAATAGGAAGGACGAAGGGTTTTTGCTAGTTGAGATAAAGATAGCTATACAGGGAGTTGACTCACATTGCTTTCCTGTACATGTGTGTTACCTTCTAGGTCAATTCTTCTCGAACTAACCTTTTCTCTAGTTCCTGGTCCTCTTCTCCTATTGGCATCTGTTGCTTTAAAGTTTCTACATTAGTTCCTTTGCATTGAGGACATCAAATGCTATCTTGTTTTTTTTTTTGGGTTTCTTGCCTATCCTCATACTTCCCTTGTGTGCTCTCGCCTCATCATGTGATCAAAGTCCAATCCCCTTGTGTTTGCCCTTGATCTAAAGTCTGCATATGGGGGAAAACATACGATTTTTGGTCTTCTGGGCCTGGCTAACCTCACTCAGAATGATGTTCTCCAATTCCATCCATTTACCAGCAAATGATAACATTTTGTTCTTCTTCATGGCTGCATAAAATTCCATTGTGTATAGATACCACATTTTCTTAATCTATTCATCAATAGTGGGGCATCTTGGCTGTTTCCATAACTTGGCTATTGTGAATAGTGCCGCAATAAACATGAGTGTGCAGGTGCCTCTGGAGTAGCCTGTGTCACAGTCTTTTGGGTATATCCCCAAGAGTGGTATTTCTGGATCATATGGTAGATCAATGTGTAGCTTTTTAAGTAGCCTCCAAATTTTTTTTCAGAGTGGTTGTACTAGTTTACATTCCCACCAACAGTGTAAGAGGGTTCCTTTTTCCCCGCATCCTTGCCAACACCTGTTGTTGGTGGTGTTGCTGATGATGGCTATTCTAACAGGGGTGAGGTGGAATCTTAGTGTGGTTTTAATTTGCATTTCCTTTATTGATAGAGATGGTGAGCATTTTTTCATGTGTTTTTTGACCATTTGAATTTCTTCTTTTGAGAAAGTTCTGTTTAGTTCACTTGCCCATTTCTTTATTGGTTCATTAGTTTTGGGAGAATTTAGTTTTTTCAGTTCCCTATATATTCTGGTTATCAGTCCTTTGATGTATAGCTGGAAAATATTTTCTCCCACTCTGTGGGTGTTCTCTTCAGTTTAGAGACCATTTCTTTTCTTGAGCAGAAGCTTTTTAGTTTTATGATGTCCCATTTGTCTATGCTATCTCTTAGTTGCTGAGCTGCTGGGATTCCACTGAGAAAGTTCTATTAGTTCCAAGGTATTTCCTACTCTTTCTTGTACCAACTTTAGAGTTTGAGGTCTGATATTAAGGTCCTTGATCCATTTTGAGTTATAGTGGTATAGGGTGATAAACATGGATCTAGTTTCAGTTTTTTGCAGACAGCTAACCAGTTTTCCCAGCAGTTTTTGTTGAAGAGGCTGTCTTTTCTACATCATATATTTTTAGCACCTTTGTCAAAGATAAGTTGGTTATCGTTGTGTGGTTTCATATCCGGGTCCTCTGTTCTGTTCCACCGGTCTTCATGTCTTTTTTTGTGCCAGTACCATGCTGTTTTTATTGTTATTACTTTGTAATATAGTTTGAAGTCAGCATTCAAACCTCCAGTATTGTTCTTTTGACTGAGTATTGCCTTGGCTATTCATGGACTCTTGTGTTTCCATATAAATTTAACAGTAGATTTTTCAGTCTCTTTGATGATTGTCATTGGGATTTTGGTGGGAATTGCATTAAATGCTAATTGGCACTTAATGAAAGTTAGGCTTCTATCCTCCCAGTAGGAGGCAGTAGGGGAACTATATTTCTATTTCTGTTTTCTTTTTATCATTTTTACATTTACTTACATGTGTATACATTGTTTGGGACACCCTGCCCCCCCCACTTCTGGGCAGAACCTGTTCTGCCCTCTTTTTATCCGATTTTGTTGAAAAGAAAACATAAGAGATAATAAGAAACACATAGCATTTTTGCTAGTTTGAGATAAAGATAGCTATACAGAGAGATTCCTAGAATTTCTTCCATGCACATGTGTATTGCAGCCCACATTGGTTCATCTCTAACAGACCTCTTCATTACTTCCTACTCCCCTTCCCAGAATGGCCTCTGTTACTTTAAGATTACTATATTCACTCTTATACAGTGAGCACATCAACCACATTCAAGTTTTAGGTTTCCTTCCCTTTCTCTATTCCTCCCATGAGCATTCTCCCCTTAGTGTGTGACCCATATCCAATAATATTACTGCATTTGTTTTAGGTCTATAATCCACATATTTGGGAGAGCATGTGATATTTGGCCTTTTGAGTCTGACTAACTTAGCTTAACATGATGTTCTCTAGTTCCATCCATTTACTAGTGAATGACAAAATTTCATTCTTCTTTGTGGCTGAAAAAAATTCCATTGTGTATGATGATTACATCTCAAAAGGTTTGTCTTCAAGTCTTTGTGGGATTTATACCCCAAAGGATACAGAAAGAATTTACATCTACAAGTTTTCTAAAGCATTCTCTATGAAGAGAGGTCAGGAGGAAATTTGTCTAAAGTACAAAATAATCCTTATTTTTATAAAGCTACTATTATAGACATAAGTAACACACACACACACACACACACACACACACACACACATGTGCAGGAAAGAAAACTACCATGATGATGTTCTGGAAACAAAAACAATCAAGCCACTCTTCTGTTGGATGCTTAATAAAGGCACCATTTTCTTTTAAAATTTTTATTATTCATTTGTTCACATGTGTGTACATTGTTTGGGTCCCCCTTCCTCACCCTCTCCCCCTCTCCGCGCTTCAATTCCAGGCAGAACCTGTTCTGCCCTTATCTCTAATTTTGTCGAGGAGAGGAAGACAAAGCATTTTTGCTAGTTGAGTTAAGGATAGCTATACAGAGAGATTCTTAGCATTGCTTCCATGCACAAATGTGTTACAACCCAAGTTGATTCATCTCTAACTGATCTTTAACTGCTTCCTGATCCCCATTCTAATGTTGACCTCTTGTCGCTTTAAGGTTTCTGTATTAGTTCCTCTGGAGTGGGGACATCAAATGCTTTCATGTTTTGAGTTTTCCACCTATCCCCATACCTCTTATATGTGCTCTCCCCTTGTCATGTGATCCAAGTCCAACCACATTGCTGTATTTGCCCTAGTTCTAAAGTCCGCATATGAGGGAGAACATATGATTTTTGGTCTTCTGAGTCTGGCTGACCTCACTCAGAATGATGTTCTCCAGTTCCATCCATTTACCTGCAAATGGTAAGATTTCATTCTTCTTCATGGCTGAGTAAAATTCCATTGTGTATAAATACCACATTTTCTTGATCTGTTCATCAGTAGTTGAACGGATGGGGCATCTTGGTTGTTTCCATAATGGCTATCATGAATAGCGCTGCAATAAACATGGGTGTGCAGGTGTAAAGGCACCATTTTCCTGTACACTCTTTTACACGATAGAGTAGGATCTGATGTATCTATTTATTTGTTACTAGCTCACCTTTGGTCCAGAAGGTCAAAACACATGAAATAAATGAAGTCAGCATTTTGACTTGTTGTTCATTTTGAGGCTGGACTGCTGACTGTATTCATATATTCCCTACTCTTTTTAAAGTTAAGGGGATATCTTAAATAAATATTTTAATATTAAGTTTCTTGTTTCATTTTGGTCTTATGAAAGGAGTTTTTCTAAACAGTTTGACAAGAGCTGCTAACCAAATAGAAACTATATTCCTTCCCAAGTGTCTTTCTCACCATTTATCACTGTCTACCTTGATATTGTTCAAAGGGGCTCTCTTGGAATTCTGTGTTTTAGAATCCAAGGAAGAGATCTTTTCTGGGTTGTTCTGAAATGTGGTGCTTTTGAGGCAGAAGAAACCTGGGTAGAGGGACTCTTAGAGGTCACAGTTAAACTCAGGCATAGGAGAGAGTTCTGAATTTTCCTGTAAGTGATCTTGTCTTTGATACCTATGTGCAGGTGTTTTACTCTTTTTTAATGGAAGAGAAGGATATAAGGTTTAAAAATAGTTAAGTCTAAATTCTTCTATTTTATTGTTTCCTCCCCTTGAATTAAATTCACCATGCGTTTTACTATAAATTTGTACTTAAACAAAATTTGTTGGTGTAATTCTTTTTGGCTTTCAAAATGTTTTTCCAGGAAATATTTCATTTAGCCTTTACAACAACTCCTTACTGCCACTTTATGGAATTTCTCAGATCACACATTTATTATTAAGTGGATTTCAAGATCACATAGTTCTTCTTAGTCCAAACCCATGTTTTCTCTTTATAGTATAGTGTCTTTAAAATTTCTGGTCTATAGAACAAAAATGAAATCATTAATTCTCATTAGTGTTCCTCCTTTCAGTCACTGAGGATAATTTCACACTTCGTTTTTTTTTGGCATTACTTTACTGTTGAGAATTTGTGGGAGAAGAGAATGGTTTTGACCTTAATAATTTCTCATCATGAATAAAACATACTATATTCAGCTTTCTCCTAACCCCTAATCCATGAAATAGACCCACAAATATTTGTGTTTAAACATGGATAGAATTGTCATAGCTATTTGGAGCTGACCTCTGAAGGCTTGACACATCCTCTCTTTGTAGTGCAGAGATCTGATTCTTTTGGATGGGATGATCCAGACACTACCTAAGAAAGAGGTGGCACATAGGAGCCACTTTAATCAGTATGTCATCCATTTAATGCATGTTTATCTATCTTCTCAGGCATCATTATAAGTAATAGGGTTATATTACTGAAGATGTTAGAAAAAAATGTTGACCTTCATGGAGCTTACCTTCCACTGAGGAAAACAGGGCAAGAGAGCAACAGTATGTCATAGATAGATGCCAGAAGCAAAAGAAGGGAGGGAAAAGGGATAGAGGGTGAGAAGCAACAGTTATTTTAAACCAAAGCATTTCTTAAGAGGTAACATTTGTGCAGAGACCGATTGAGGTGGAAATAATACATTTCAGTTGCTTTTCCCTTTCTCTCTCTTTTTTCTAGTAAGCTGGGCAGAACATTTGATGTAGACAAAAGGTCACTCTTAAAGCTGAATTTTTCTTCCCAGCCAATTGCTTTCTAAATCCAGGTTTGCCTCATCACTGAAACTTTCTGACACTGAGTTTGCTTATCAACAAAATGAGATAATTTTCTTGTACTTAAAAGTTGCTGGGATGATCAAGTGAAAAAGAGTGCAAGATATCTCTCCAAAAACTCAAAAAAAAGCATTAGGGATATTTTCACTTTTTATAATTCCTCATTCCAATTGATCATACACTCCTTTCCTTTGATTTTTGCGGTGGTATTCTATCTAAAGTCATGCTCACTTACTAGTTGTATTTTTCTCAGAGTGGAAACTAGATCCTAGTTGCCAAACCAGTATCATTTAGCACAGTTGTATTGCATGACTGACAATGGCTATCTGGAACACTGAACTGTGACTTCAAATTCTCCCACAAAAAAGTCCATGGTGAGCAACACTCAGATATACACAGCACAGCTTCCCTATCACTCTTCATCTCCCTGAATCACATGTATTGGGATCATTTGAAATTGTTGAGATGCATTCATTATATCTGTCACTGCCAAGGAAGAGAAACCCAGTGGTATGCCTGCTGGGTGTTTGTTGACTCTTGTTTAGGTCTCACTCACCTGTACTTAGGTTGTGGGTGTTGTTGCCATTCTAACATTTTCTGAATGGTTCCAAAGTAGCACAGTTCAGTACTCTTTGTCCTAGTGCTGATAATCCTGCATCTCAGCATCTTTGCAGGCTCCTTCCTTCTCTTGGCAAGCAGACTGACAGATACCAGATGCTGCCTTTTGGCTTCCTTCGATTTTTACTTATATGTGGCCTACAACTTCCTCATGTGACTATCTGATCCCAAGTTTTGGGTCATTTTATATTGTGTCTGTCTTGTAAAATCCGGAGTCTTCTTAAATAGGGGACTTGGGCCCAGAATTTCTTACGGAGACAAGTAAGCTAGGTAGAAAAATTGAGTCTCAGTGAAGACAATAAAAATGTAAGAGAAACTATAGGAGCTGGTTCAGTTGAAAGATATTAAAAGTCCTTTACAAAACCTTCTTGACTCTTTAAGTTCTAGGGTTTATTTATCCCTCTCCCAAATCTGGTTATTATATTTTGCCTTTTAGATTTGTTCTTTTACTTCTTTTGGATATTTTAATGACATCTCTTTTAAAGACTCAAATTATTCTATAATCACTAGGTGTGATTGCTGTCATTTATTGCACTGCTTGACTATCCTTTTCACTGGTGGATTTCCTTTTGTCCCTTTTAATTTTGTCTGTGAGTGCATTTTCACTGGAAATTTTTTTCTTAGGAGTCTAACTGGTGGTTTGGACTATAGAGATAGTTTTTATATTAGTTTCTCCACTTAGGTTTTCTTATTTCTAAGTAAGTGGGTAGTGAAGAAATGGGTGAGAATTTGGAACAAATTTTGAGTTTTGAATCCTCAAAATTGACTCTTTACCAGAAACTTAGAAAGCATCACTTCAAAGTTAAGACTTTGAGCCAGTGGATAGACCGTTTTAGTTTCCTGTTAGAGGAATGATAATTCCTTTTTGGCTCTTGGGTTTATGTAGGAAGCAGAGTATAGCTCTCCACCAAGGATGGGTCTGTAGTTTTAAAAGTAGTACCTAGTAAAAACAAAAATCAAATAAACAAACAAGAAACAATTCTTAGTTGGGTGCTAGAGCCCTAGTTCCTACAGAGTGTATCAGTTGATACACATGGTCTCAACTACTGCTTACTGATCTGCGTTTGAGTTCCATTTTATTTCTGTCCTTTAGAGAGTTTCCTTTCTCACATTTGAGTTTGTATGGGTATTTAAATATATATTTTCTCCTATCAAATTAATAATTTCTTTATTATTTTGACAAATCTTATTTTGAGCAAGGAAGTAGGGTGTGGTGGTTGAGGTATAGTACCATGACTGGAAGTTTCTGTATTGCTTCTATAGGTGATATGAAAAGAACAATTCAGGAACATACCTCAGCATTATAAAGGCTATATTTGACAAGAACACAGCAGACATATACTAAATGGGGAAAAAATGAAACCATTTCCTCTAAAATCAGGAACGAGCAAGAGTGTCCATACATCTGACTCTTAACTTAATATAGTACTGGAATTCCTAGCAAGAGCAATAACAGAAAGAAATAAAAGGGATTCAAGTATGGAAGGAAGAAGTTCAAATTATCCCTATTTGCAGATGATATGATCTTATACCTGAAAGATGCTAAAAACTCAAATAAAAATATCACAAATACATTCAGCAAAGTAGCAGTATATAAAATTAATATAAAAATGAGTAGCATTTTTATACACCATAAGCAGTTGGAGGAAAAAATGAGGAAAACAATGCCATTCACAATAGCATCAAAATTAAAATACCTAAGAATAAGTTTAATAAAGGAAGTAAAAGGTCTATACAATGAAAAAAGATGGATTTCTTTCTTCTATACTGAAGAAAGAAATCAAAGAATACATTAGAAGATGGAAGGGCATCCCATGCTCATGTATTGGCAGAATCAATATTGTGAAAAGGGCTATAGTACTGAGAGCAATCTATACATTGAAAGCAATCCCCATTAAAATTATCATCAATGACATTCTTTACAGAGATAGGAAAATCAATCCTGAAGTTCACATGGCAGCACAAAAAACCTTCTGTTAGAGGGGACTAGTTGGAGGTGGGAGAGAAAACCAAAATGATAGAGAGTGAATAATATTGAAATACATTGCATCTGTGTATGAAGGTAGTATAATGAAATGAACTGAAAGCTGTTGAATAATAGGGGAGCAGGGATATAGAGAAAGAATAATAATAGAGGGGGCTTAACTGATTAAAGTACTATATCCTGTATGTGTGTGTGTGTGTAAATACCATGACTAAACCCCATTTAACAAACAATATACACATAAAAAATGAAGGATGGGAAGGTAAAACAAATCCTTTCTGGGAGTGGGTACCAGTGATGGTGGTGGTGGGGTAGGTAAATGAAGAAGGTGAAGGAGGGTGAATATGGTCCATGTACTTTGTATATATGTATGAAAATAGAACAATGAAACCTGTTGAAATTGTTCAAAGAAAGGGGGAGGGGAATGAAAGAGAATGAAGGAGGGAGTGAATCTACTTAAGATACATTGTAAGCACATATATGAATGTCATAATAACCCCCCATGTACAAGTAATATCTGCTAATAAAAATTTAAAAAACTAATACTATGGTTTACCAATACAAATCTGCAGGTAGAAAAGAATGGAATTCACTGGCTGAAGTGTGAAGCCCTGAGTTCAACTCCCCAGTACTGCCAAAAAAAAAAAATAGGAAAAGAAAGAAAATAAAAATAAAAATAAAATAAAAAGAAAAGGAATGGTGCTGATGGATAATATATCATTTTGGCCATAAATGTTCTCTAAATAAAGTAGACCATATTATTTGAAAGACATGGTAGTCACATATTATACACTTAAGTGAAAATATAGTATCTGTCAAATTGACATAGAAAATGAAGTATACCAAGATAGAGTCTGAGTGTCATTTAACTTATTTTATTTTATTTTTTTTGTGGAACTGGGGTTGGAAATAAGAGCCTTGTGCTTGATAGGCAGATGCTGTGTCCCTTGAGCCATCACTTTTTATTTTATTAACTGTATTTATTCATATATTTATTTAATGTTGGATCATTTAGAATCCTTATGAAATCAGATGTTAAATTATTATTTTCCTTCCATTTTCAAAGAAGGCTTTAAATCTTATTTAAAGTTTAATAAAATTACTAGTAGGGTAACATCTACTGCCATTTTATTATTGAGATAAAATTCATATACCATGAAATTAAGCATTACTAAAGTGTATAATTTGTTGGCATTTAGTTCATTCATAATGGTGTGCAGGAATCACTTCTATTTCCTTCTAAATCATTTTCATCATCTGCAAAGGAGACATTGTCCACTTAGTTATTCCCTTTATGTCCTCCCCACTCCCTGGAAACCATGATATGCTTTCTGTCTGTATGGATTTATCTATTCAGGATATTTCCCATAAATAGACTTATACAATATGTGACCTTTTGTGGCTGGCTTTTTTCACTTAGCATAGTATTTTCAAGGTTCAGTCATGTTGCAGCAAGTATCAGTACCTCATTCCTTTATCTGAATAAATATTATCCCTTTGTATGGATGTGTTGTTCTGGTTATTCATTCATCCATTAATGGGCTTTTGGGTCATTTCTACCTTTTGGCTACTATGAGGAGTATTTTTCAAAAAATTTATTTTATTTTTTGACTAGCATACATAATAATACAAGGTGATTTCAGTGCTATAATTCCATTCATGGGTACACTTCCTTCCTCCCTCCCGCCTCCCCCGCCGTTCAAACAGTGGTGGGTTTCATTATTCTGTCTTCACATGTATATATGTAGCATACTTTGATCCTCTTCATTATCCTTTCCTTTCCCTTTCCCCCTCCTGCAGATACCCAGATAATCCTCCATATATATTCATGTCCCATCATCATCATCACCATCATCATTTTAGATCTAAGTATCACAAATGAGCAAGGACATGTGCTATTTAACACTTTGAGCTTGGTTTATCTTGCTGACACTCCATAATGATTTCCATAGTGGTTGCACTAGATTACATTCCCATCTACAGTGCTCGAGGGTTACTTTTTCCCTGCATCCTCGGCAGCGTTTGTTGTTGCTTGTTTTCTTGATGATTGCTAATCCAACTAGAGTGCAATGGAATGTTTGTATACTTTTAATTCACATTTCCTTTATGGTTAAGGATGTACAACATGTCTTCAGGTACTTATTGCCATTTGTATTTCTTCTGAGAACTGTCTGTTCAATTTGTTTGCTCATTTATTAATTGTATTATTTGGTTTTTGGCTCTTTATTTTATTTTTTTTTAGCTCTTTGTATATTCTGGATTTTATTCCCTTATCTGTTGAATAGCTGGTGAACATTTTCTCCCATTCTATGAGTTCTCTCTTGGTTCTTGTAACTGATTTTTATTTGATGTACAGAAAGTTTTTAAATTGATACAGTCCCTTAGTCAATCCTCTTATTTGCTGGGGAATTGTACTCCTATTCAGAAAATAGCTTCCTATGCCTGTGTCTTCTAGAGTTTTTCTATATCTTTCCTGTAATAGTTTCACTGCTTCAGTTCCTACATTAAGATCTTTGATATATTTGAAATTGATTGTGCCTTTTCATATGGAAAGAGCTGTCTAAATGCAAGCACACTCCACCCAATGACATCAGTTGATGTGTTTTGAGTCCATAGACTTTGCTGATAGTCCTGGGTGCCAGAACCTGTAGGATTAATTTTCTCAAGAAGGTAACAATAGAATATCTATCTGCTTTCTTCACTCTTAACTCACTGCAGGACAAAAAAAAAAAAAAAAAAAAAAGAAAAAGAATCTATACAAGAAGTAAATTTTTCTATATAAATACTTTCCTATTATTAAAAGCATTCTGAGGGTGATAGATCACAATAATTCACAGTTCTTTTAAATAAAAAATTATCAATTTAGATCTGCTACTCCTCAGGCATGTCTTCCATCCCATTAAAACTGTATCTGACCTGGTAGGACTAAGCCTTCCAATATTTAATTTATTGATAAAAATCAACAAAATGAACAATTGCAATTTAGTCTCAGTTAATAAATTAATCTAATTTTGAATGTTGTACTTGTGTACTGCTAATGGCCATCAGCAATGAATTGTTGTTTGTAGGCTGAAGTTGATGAGGCAGATATTTTCTAAGCTCTTCTTTGCTATTAAAATTAAATTATAGCATTAACATAACTTGTTTATTTCATTACTTCTGTCATAAATGTAAAGTTAATTTTGTTAACTATTTCCTAAAACCTCTGCTGATACATGTAAAGTTCCTAATAATTCATTTACTATAATTATTTTATAGAAATTTATTTTGTAACACATTCTATTTTTATAGGAAATAATAAACATGCTTTTCTAGGCTAGGGGAGGTAGCAGTAATGATTAGTTGAGAATCAAAAATCAGCCCTTTGTGAACACAATATTTTTTCATGTAAGGACTTCTTTTTCAGGAAATTGTATTAGGATTGTCAAGAAAAAAACATTTACTGGAAGTGAATTAATAAGACATGTCATTCACAACTGCAGTTGAATTTTAATTGAATTCTGAATGCTTCCAGAAAGGAAGTAGCTATTCAAACCATTGGTACCTCTCTCCTCTATTCTGCTACATCATAGGCCCTTATTTTACAAAATCATTCAGGGCAAATCTTATGCACAATTACCCCAAACCCTCTTGATTAATTGAGCCTATTGTTTCAAAGTCATATTAAAGAAACTCTTTTTTAGGAGTTTTGCAAATTTGGTTTCATTATTTTATAAAAAAAGTAATTTCTTATTCTTTCTGGTACCTTTGCTTTCACTGCTGAAGAAAGAAATGGATGAGTTAGTACATTAGGTAGCTGAAGCTCTTAATAGATTTGCATTTTTAAGTAATAGTTACTGAATTATTTTGTGCTTGGTAATTTGGGAGATCAGCTCCTGACTATTGTTGCTGTAAAGTACATTTTCTACCCCAAGGGCAAATCCTTATAACACAGAATAAATTACTGAATAAAGTAGGAATATAGGGCTCTATATCCCTCTATAATGGTAGCTTTCAAAAACCTTTGTGTGCCGGTTATAGAATTTAAGGAAATGTGGATTGCAAGGAAGGAGAGCCCAGGAATCTGTTTAAAAAAAAAGAACCTGCAAGAATTTTGAAGTTCCATGTGTATAGTTTTATGATTTTATAGTGAATTGTTGTCAATATGCAAATTGGTATTTGTTGTATTGATAAATTTTAATATAATTTATTATATCTGGTCATCAGATCCTGTTCTGTTTTAGAGTCAGAGTATTTTAAAAAATAAGTTGATCACTCAGCTTAGATCCAAAAATTCTCAAGGCATTTGTATCTGTATAAATGTATAATTAAAAAATCAACAAAACAAAACAAAACACCCTTACTAAACATAATAAATTTAGTCACATCTGTTCAGAACTTAGGAAGGATATTAAAGAAAACAAACAAACAGAAAAAGGTTTTAATGTAGTTTTTGGAAGGGAGACGTGAAATTGACAAACACAATCTGTTGATTATGTATTGAGAATCTCAAGCTACAGTGCACATTTAACATCAAAGTTCTTAACCAAAATTATTTCTTATTAGCATTTAATAAGATTTTTATCTAATTCTTTCACAGTTAGACCCTGAAACCACAGGATTTTAAAAAGCAACTCATTATTGAAGGTCAGGCCCCTAACAGAGTTGTAATTAGTATGTGGAACATCTTGCCATTTGAAAAAGCTATGTCAAAGGACATTTTTTTCTTTTTACTGGTGCCAGTTTGCTCATGTGAGCAAAAGACAACATTAAATATCTGGCATCTGAAGCATAACTAAAAGAAAACATTATTTTTCTCTACTAACAACACTTATGGTGCCAAATGTGTGGGTTTTTTGTTTTTTCCCCCACACTAACTAATGCCTTAATTTTCTACACACCTATTGGGAATCCCACAATTTAATTCTGACATTTGCTGCTGGGAGTTAGCAGAGATCCCACAGGTGGTGAAGGGCTCAGTCTCCTAAGACTGCTCCCTCCTCACATAGGTGCTAGTCACAAGTCTCAGGTTGTCACTTGTACTCCTGACCAACTGGCCATGAATTAGGGGACCCAGGGGTTTCCATACCACCATCCCTAGGTTTGATAATTTGCATTGATGGCTCATGAACCTGAGGGGGAACAGTTGTACTTATGCTTACCAGTTCACTATAAAGGATATTACAAAGGCTTGTGTAGTGTGTGATCCATGACCTGTCATGGATAGTGTGTACTATCATACAATACAACAAGCCGGATGAAGAGCACACAGGACCAGTTTTGGAAAGGACAGGAAGGCAGGAGCCTCTGTCCCCATGGAGTTGGGGTGCACCACCCTCCTGGCTTGTGAGTGTGTTCACCAACCTGGAAGATCATCAAAGCTCTTTGCTTAAGTATTTTTGTAGATCTTCATCTCAGCCTCTGTTCCCTCCTCTTCCTGGAGCTTGGTGGGTTGGGGCTAAAGTTGCAATCTTTTAATCCCTTGGTTTTTGTGGTGGTCAGCTCTACCCTGAGGTTTTCTAGGGACCTTATTTTATATCGCCTCATTAACTTAAACTTGGGTGTGATCAGAAGGGGCTACTTGTGAATAATAAAAATCTTCCTATCACACATGAAATTATAAGGGCTCAGGAGCTTGGTGTCAAGAGACAGGGACAAAGACCAAATATATTTTTATCATACCCTGGTAACATATATTAGCTTCTTGTACTTTTAAGAGAATTTCTGTACTTACAGTTTCTCTGCTGTCAGGATCATATCATGGTGAGAGTGATGACAGAGAAATCAAATCTTACCAGGAAGATGAAGCAATTTCAGAAGCAGGTAGTATTTCTTGAAGCAGCTGTATTTAAATTATATTATTTGGAAAACATTGATAGGTACATATAGGTCACGGATCACATACTACAAGAAGTATTCTGTGGCCTGTAAGGAATACTTTAAACCTTTAGGGCTATTTTGAGTGTGTTTTATTTCTGAAAGCTATTTTAATAATATCATATTTTTCTGTTTGATTTGTTTTCCTGGATCCTTCATACATGTTCAAGGTCGGTTTTGAGGAGTACTGAAATCTCCCTAATCTAAGGCCTTTCTGTCTTGAATTAGGGAGCCTTGAAGTAAGACTTTTTTTTTTAAATTAAAAAGATACTTTCTCAATTAATATAGATGGGGTGAATTTGATCAAAGTCCATTATATGCATATATGTGAATATCATACTGAAACTCTTTTGTTTCATTTTTACAATTATTTTATGCTAGTAAAGTTTAAAAAAACTTTAATATTGTCTCACAATTATTTTATGCTAGTAAAGTTTTGAAAAACTGCACTTTCTATTGAAAACCCAGTTCAATACAAATTTGGTATGTTAGGACTGGGATAGAGATGGGCAAGTAACCTGCTACTGTGCTCTTGGTTCTCAATTATCAAATGAGTGACCTTGCATTGCTTCATAGATGTTTGCAGAGGGAAGGCCCCTAGTGGTTCTGTTAATAGCTTCCTGTTTGATATTATACCAGCCACTTAACCTCTCTGGCTTTCATTCTTTCTACAAATAAAATAAATAGATAAGGTTTAATGTTCTTTAGGATCCATTTAATTTGAACAATCAATGCTCTTGAAGTTTTAAGTTTTTTATTTAATGTGTCTTATTGAATTTTCTAATTTGTTTCTTACATTGATCCTAGATGAGAGACTGGAGGTATGGTTCAAGCAGTAGAGTGCTTGCTTTGCAAGTGCGAAGCCCTGAGTTCAAACTCCAGTCCCACCAAAATAAAAAAAAGATCCTAGATGAGGTTGCTTACTAGTTGGGATTTAATATATTCAATTCAAAATAGGATAATTTAATCCTAAACCTATAATCCATGAGAAACAATAGTTAAATATCTCTTAAGCTCATCAGCATACTATAGGTTTTTGTATCAATCATGATAATTATCCCTGGATTTTCAAAGGAAAAGTTCTGATTCCTAATTATTATGTCATTGTTCATGTAAGTTGATAGTCAAAACTAATAGATCACAGGCCATATATTGTATGTGTTTTATTTGTCCCATAAGGTGTTTTGAAAAATTCAGTTTTAAGAAGGGTCTTCTGCTTTCCAGTTTACTTGAATGCTGGCTGTCTTTATTGTTTTTATCATGTCTATTTCTTTCATTTACATTACCTGTCTGGTATCATGAAAACATTTGTGTTTGCAGCCCATGTTAAGCCACAGAAAAACTATACCTTCTAGACCAGCTCTGTCCAATGGAACTGTTTGTGATGATGGAAATGATGTCTATCTTTGCTGTTTAATATGGAGACCACTAGTCATATGTGCTTTTTAAAAAATTTATTTTTATTGTTGTGCTGGGTGGGGTACATTGTGGCATTTACAAAACTTCCTACAATATATCAAATATATCATACTTGAATTCACCCCTTCTACCATTCTCCTTTAGCCCCCTTCTCCCATTCCTGGAATAGTTTCAACAGATACCAATTTTCCATTTATATACATGTGTACACAGCATTTGCACTACATTCACCCTCCCATATCCTTTCCCTATCACCTCCCCCTCCCTGTGGTTCTAACCCCCATCCCAGGTAGGACCTGTTCCACCCTTCTGTTCTCTGATTTTTGTAAAAGAAAAAAAAATAATGTTTTGGTTTGTTTAAGATACCTACACAAGGAGTTTGCTTGTGACATTTCCATGCATACATGTATTATAACCCAAATTGGTTCATCTCCTCTATTTTTCTTCTTTCTACCTTAGTCCCCTTCTTATGTAGTTTCAACAGGTTTAAAAATTCTATATTAATTCTTTTATAGTAAGTAAATCAACCATAGTCACCTTTTTAAACTTCTTTATTTTACCCTTCCTCCTCTTGTATGTGATTTCCCCTTAGTGTGACCCATTTTTCATAATATTGCAGTATTTGTGTTAGGTCTATATTCCACATATGAGAGAAAACATGTGGCTTTTGGCCTTCTGAACCTGACTAACTTCACTTAAGATGATGTTCTCCAATTCCAGCAATTTACATGCAAATGACAAAAATTCATTCTTCTTGTGGCTGAGTAAAATTCCATTGTGTTTAAATACCACATTTTCTTAATCCATTAATCAATAGTGGGGCATCTTGGCCGTTTCCATAGTTTAGCTATTGTGAGTAGTGCTGCAATAAACATGGGTGTGCAGGTGCCTTTATTGTAACCTGAATCACATTCCTTTGAGTATATCCCTAGGAGTGGTATTGCTGGATCATATGGCAGTTCTATTTTCAGCCTTTAAGGAGCCTCCATACTGTTTTCCATAGTGGTTGTACTACTTTACATTCTCACCAGCAGTGTATGAGGGTTCCTTTTTCCCCACGTCCTTGCCAATATTTGTTGTTTGTGCTCTTGATGGTAGCCATTCTAACAGGAGTGAGGTGGAATCTTAATGTTGTTTTGATTTGCATTTCCTTTACGGCCAGGGATGTTGAGCATTTCTTCATGTGTTTTTTTAGCCATTTGGACTTTTTACTTTGAAAACGTTCTGTTCAGTTCACATTCCATTTTTTTCATTGGGTTATTGATTTTTTGGGAGTTTAGTTTTTTGAGCTCCCTGTATATTCTGGTTATCCCTAGTTAGATGTATAGCTGACAGATTTTCTCCCATTCTGTGGATGGCCTCTTCACTGTGCAGAAGCTTTTTAATTTCATGTAGTCCCATTTGTCATTCCTTTTTCTTAGGTGCTGAGCCATTTGAGTTTTATTTAGGAAGCCATTGTGTATTCCTGTCAATTCCAATGTATTCCCTGTTCTTTCCTGTACTAGCTTTACAGTTTTAGGTCTTTTATTAAAGTCCTTAATCCACTTTGAGTTGATACTTGTACATGGTAAAAGACATGGATCTAGTTTCAGTTTTGTGCATGCAAATATCCAGTTTTCCCAGCAACATTGTTAAAGAGGCTGTTTTATCTCCATCGTGTTTTTGGAGCCTTTGTCAAAAATTAGGTGGGCATAGCTGTGTGGATTCATATCTGAGTCTTTTATTGCACTGGTGTTCTTGTCTGTTTTTGTGCTATAACCATGCTGTTTTTATTGCTCTGGCTCTGCAGTATATTTTGAAGTCTGGTATTGTAATACCTCCAGCATCGCTCTTTTTGCTCAGTATTGCCTTGGCTATTCACAGTCTTTTGTGCTTCCAAATGAACTTTAGGGTTGATTTTTCAATCTCTGTAATGAATGTCATTGAAAATTTGATGGGAATTGCATTACACATGTAGATTGCTTTTGGAAGTATAGCCACTTTAACTATGTTGATTCTACCAATCCATGAACAAGGGAGATCTTTTCACCTTCTGTAGTCTTTTTGGTTTCTTTCTTCAGTGGTTTATGGTTTTCCTTATAGAGGTCTTTCACGTCCTTTGTTAAGTTTATTACCAGATATTTTATTTTTTTCAGGCTATTGCAAATGGAATTATTTTCCTATATTCTTTCTCAGTCTGTTCATTGTTAGTGTATAGAAAGGCTACTGATTTTTGTAAATTGGTTTTGTGTCCTGCTAGTTTACTAAAGCTGTTTATGGTGTCTTGGTGGAGTTTTTTGAGTCTTTTAGGTATAAGATCATATTATCTGTGAATAGGGATAGTTTGACCACTTCCTTTCTAATTTGGATTTATTTAATTTCTTGTTTCTTTCTTATTGCTCTGGCTAGTAATTCTAATACTATGTTGAATAAGAGTGGAGAGAGTGGACACCCTTGTTTCATTTCCGACTTTAGAGAAAATGTTTTCAGTTTTTCCCCATTTAGTTTGATGTTGGCTATAGGCTTGTCATTTATAACCTTTATTATATTGAGGTATGTTCCTTCTATTTCTCAGAGCTTTTATCATGAAGAGATGTTGAATTTTGTGGAAGGCATTTTCTGCATCTATTGAGATGATCTTGTAGGTTTTTTTTTGCTTCTGTTAATATGCTATATTACATTTAATGATTTGCATACATTGAACCATTCTTGCATCCCTGGGATGAAACAGACTTGATCTTGGTGTATAATCTTGTTGATATGCTGTTGAATTTGGTTTGCCAATATCTGATTAAGGATTTTTGCATTTATATTCATTAAAGAGATTTGTCTACAATTCTCTTTTTTTGTTGTGTCTTTGTCCAGTTTTGGGATGTCTTCATAGAATGAGTTTGGTAGTGTTCCTTCCCTTTGTATTTCATGGAAAAGTTTAAGGAGTGCTTGTATTAGTTCTTTAAAGGGCTGGTAGAATTTAGCAGTGAATCTTTCAGGTCCTGGACTTTTCTTTTTTGGGAGAATCTTTATTGCTACTTCAATTTCATTGGTTGTTACATATCTGTATAGATGATTAATATCCTCGTGTCTTAATTTTAGATGTTTGTATGTGTGTAGAAATTTGTCCATTTCTTCTAGATTTTCCAATTTATTTGAATATAGGTTTTTAAAGTGGTCTCTAATGATTCCTTGGATTTCCTTGGTGTTTGTTATTATCTCCCTTTTTTAAAAAATTTGGGTCTTTTCTCTCCTCATTTTAGTTGGATTTATCAGGGGTTTGCCAATCTTATTTATCTTTTCAAGGAACCAGCTTTTTGTTTTGTTGAGACTTTGTATGGTTTTTTTTTTTGGTCTCTATTTCATTGATATTGGCCCTTATTTTTATTATTTATCTTCTTCTGTTAGTTTGGGTTTAACTTGTTCTTGTTTTTCTAGGAGTTTGAGATGCAGCATTATGTCATTTATTTGAGATCTTTCTGTTTTTAATATATGCACTTATGGTTATAAACTTTCCCTTAGGAGTACCTTTGTTGTGTTCCCATATGTTCAGATGGGTTGTATATTCATTTTTGTTAAAGTTCAGGAACTTTTTGATTTCCTCCCTTCAATGACCCACGGATCATGGAGCAATGTGTTGCTCATTCCCCAGGTGTTTGAGTATTTTCTGCTGTTGCATTCTAGTTTTATTGTATTGTGGTCAGATATGCTGGAGATTATTTCTATTTTCTTACATTTGTTAAGACTTACCTTCTGACCTGAAATATGGTCTTTCTTGGAGAAAGTTCCATGGGCTGCTGATAATAATGTATATTGTGCTGTGGGAGGATTGAATACTCTGTATAGGTCAGTCAGGTCCATTTGATCTATTGCATCATTCAATTCTAGAGTTTTTTTGGTGATTTTTTTGTCTGGACAACCTATCTGTTGGTGATAGAGGAGCACTGAAGTCTCCCACTACCATTGTGTTGGGGTCTATCTGTGTTTTTAAGTCCAGTAGTATATGCCAATGAAGTTGGGTGCACCAACATTGGGTGCATATAAGTTAACAGTGTTATTTCTTCTTGTTCTCCTTTTATTAGTATGAAATGACCTTCTTTGTCTCTTCTGAATAATTTAGGCTTGAAGTCTACTTTATCTGATATAAGTGTTGCTACTTACTGCCTGTTTTGGGGGGCTATTAGCTTGGTAAATCTTCTTCCCTTTCACCATAAGGCAATGTTTGTTTCTGCCTGTAAGATGGGTTTCTTGTAAACAACATACTGTCAGGTCTTCATTTTTAATCCAATTTGCCAATTGATGTCTTTTAATGGGGGAATTGAAGCCATTAGCATTCAGTGTTAATATTGAGAGGCATGTGGTGATTCCTGCCATTTAGTTGTTTTTGTTGTGTAAAGGTTTGTGTGTGTGCAACAAATTCCATGCAACTCTTTGATTACTTGCCTGGTCTTCTCTTGAGGTTTAATGATTCCTATCCTTTAATGTTATGCTTGTTTTCATATTCTGGGTATAGGATTCCTTTTAGAATCTTCTGTAGTGGTGGTTTAGTGGCCATGTATTGTTTTAGTTTCTGTTTATCATGGAAGATTTTTATTCTTCCTTCAATTCTGAATGATAGCCTTGTTGGGTAGAGTATTCTAAGACTGAAATTATTTTCTTTCAGTGTTCAAAATACCTTACTCCATGCCTGTCTTACTTTTAAGGTTTCTGTTGAGAAATCTGCTGTTATTTTGATGGGGTTTAACTTTTTTTTTTTGTAGTGCCAGGGCTTGAACTCAGGGCCTACACCTTGAGCCACTCCACCAGCCCTTTTTGTGTTAGGTGTTTTCAAGATAAGGTCTTGAGAATCATTTGTGTAGGCTGGCTTTGAAACATGATTCATCTGATCTCTGCCTCCTGAGTAGCTAGGATTACGGGAGTGAGCCACCAGCACCCAGCTTGACAGGTTTACCTTTATATGTTATTTGATTTTTCTCTCTTACAGCTTTCAATATTCTTTCCTTGCTCTCTGTGCTAATTGTTTTAAACATAATATGCTGTGGATAGATTCTATTTTGGTCATGTCTGTGGTGTCCTGGAGGCTTCCTGTTCTTGGATGGGCATCTCTTTCTTGAGATGTGGGAAATTTTCTGCTCTTATTTTTTGAATATATTAGGTGTGCCTTTGGCTTGGACCTCTTCTTCTTTGATGCTCATGATTTGCAGGTTTGGTCTTTTGATGGAGTTGCAGAGTTCTCATGTATTCCTTTTGTAGCTCTTGAGTCTTTTGTCTAAGACTTCTTCTGTTTTTTTTTTTAATATCTACTTTGTCTTCGAGCCCTGAAATTCTGTCCTACTGTATTTTTTATTTAAGGAAATTTTTGTTTCCAGAATTTCTGTTTGATTGTTTTTTTTCTGAGAATTTTCATGTCTTTATTAAACTCCCCTTTCTTATCTTGTGCTGTCTTCTTTATTTTATTTATCTCTTTTTAAAATAATCTCCTTGTTTTTGTTTTGAGGTTTGTTGAAATCCTCTTCATGTTCATTTAGTTGTTTCTGTGTCTTCTCAAGTTTTTTTTAAAATCTGTGTTCTTTGTGATTCATTGAGTTGTTTTTGTATGTTGCTTTTAAGTTCCTCTTTAAGCTCCTTGAATATTCTTATCATTCTTCTGATGTCAGCAACTGGTGATTCATCCCCTCCTTCACTTTCTACCAAATTCTCTATTATGTTATTGCTACTCTTTTGAGGAGCTGAATTCCCCTGCCTTCATTTTCTCACCATGTTTCTATTTAAAGTTTTGCTTGTATGTTGTTGATTTGTTAGTTGGAAGTTGTAATCACCTGTTATGTGTCTCTTGACTTAATTTCTGTGCTGTGACTAGCTTAGTTGTTAGCTATGTTGTTGTAATATTTCTGTTCCCTGACCTGGGGAGTATAACTTAGCAATAATAACAAATTTACAGTTTCAGTGCCAAACCAGTTAATTACGTAATATATAAAAAAAACCCCTTGGTGATATTGTCTGTAAACACCAGGAATTGGGAGATAACAATTGTTTTCATAGAGATAGATACTTATGTAATTAAAAGATAGCACTAGAAGAGGGTCAGGGAGGGGGATGGGGTGAGTGAGAGAAGAGGTATGAGGTGCAGGGAGCTTCAGGGTAATAAGGCCCTAATGTGTGTGAAGGTATAGTTCAGTCATTGTGGGGGAGGGTGCTATTGTCAGGGATTGCAGAGGGATAGAAAGGATGGGGGTAACATGAAGTTGGTATAATAGAATATTCAGTTAGTGGTGAGTGGGGAGGAAGTAGGGATAATGGGAGGAAAGGGAGAGGGAAGAGAGGAAGGATAAAGAGAAGAGAGGAAAAGAGAAAAAAGAGAAAGAAAAATGAGGGGCAAGAAAGGAAAGTGGAAAAAGAGAGGGCTAAGGACATTGATAGGTAGACAGAATGGAAGAGGGAGATAGGTAAAAACAAATTTAAAAAATAAAATTAATTTGAATATTAAAAAATAAAAAAATATTGTCCAAATTTCTTCTTTGTATGGAGAAGAATGGGTTTCTTCTCAGTTCAGTGGGTGTTCTGGGCTCTTTCCTCCAATTTCTAATCCAGGTGCTGACACTTTTGAAGGGGATTTCTCTGAGTCTTTGCCCCTTCTTGAGGTTGATGTGCTGGGCTGTGTGGCAATGGATGTTGCCCCTCCCTATCTGACAGCTTTGGCAGGGATAGACTCAATGTATTTGAGCCCAGGCTTTCCTTGGTGGGATGGGCCTTCTAGTGCAGGCAGGTTCTCTAAAGTAGTCCCATGAGAAGTTGGTATGTAGCAGTCATCAGCCCCAACTGCCTGCAGGCCAAGCCTGGGAGCTAGAATTGAGCTTTTTGGTTGACTGCTTTTCTCTTGGAAGTCTGTCAGTTTCAGCTCACTATCAGTTTCTCCAATGTGGTGGAATGTCTGTTTTTACCACACTGTGGCTGGCCAGTCCCCCTCCCCACTCCAGGCTGGATCAGCTCTGCATTCTATCTCACCCCCACCAGGCAGAGGTGAAATTTTAGCTATGTTTATGGTCACCAGTTTTGTCCAGGTAGGGGTACAATCTGCCCACTAGCTGTGTTGGACTATGTGGTTCCTTCCAAGGCAGATGATGTGTCATGCTCACCTGGTGGGGTTGAAGTTACACTTGTTGGAATTGAGTCAGCTCCAGGGTGGCTCAGGAAGGAAGGAGTCCAAGGTTTTGTGTCTGTGAATTATGGCAGATCCAGGATATTCCAGATGCTTGCAGAACTTGTTCTGCAATTCTCTACATTGTGTTTTTGCAAGAAAAAAGTCAAAAAAAAAAAAAAAAAAGGGAAAAATGGCTTTCCACCAGGCAAGCTGGCCACTGCCAGTTTGCAGTACCTGGGTTTCTGGGGGTGCTATGTGCTATAAAAAACTAGATTAAGGGTCTGTTGTTGTACTTTATGTGTACCATATTGGCAGTATCTTAGTTGGCAAAAAAGCTGGTTACCCAATCCATGCTATCATGAATCTGAAGTATTCTTCTGAAATTGTGGAGCTCAGGGTGCGAGGGTTATCTGGCATCTTAGGTTTCTCCTCACATGTGCTTTTGAACACTTGAAATGTGTCTCCGGTGGCAGAGGACAAATTATTAGTGTTTTAACCCTTTTTTTTTTTTGGCGGTACTAGGGTTTGAACTCAGGGATTCATGCTTGCTAGGCAGGTGCTCTACCACCTGATCCACTCCACCAGCCAAATATTTTAAAATTTAAATTAATTTCAATTTCAATTGGAATAGCCACATGTAAGGAGAGGGGAAGTAGCTATGTATGGCTAGTAATTGAGATACTACACAATGCAGTAGATAGACTGTTTAAATTGTTTACTTCTGTACAACAAGCTACCCAAATAATTTTGCTCACAGATTGAGCAGGTTAGGATTTTAGACAGGTCAGCACATAGATGGCTTGTTGGGCCTTACTGGGAAAGTTTCACATAATGGAGTGATTCAGAGAATACTGGCTGGGATCATATGGAAATTACTCATGTCTGGCTGTTGCTTGGGCAGAGATAATTCACAGGCTAGGTTCAACAGGGACTGTCAACCAGAGTTCTTACATGTGATCTTGCTTTGTGGCTTAAGCTTGCCATGCCATGGTTCCTGGATTCTGAAAGGGAACATCCAGACATTGACAGTTTCAAGAGAACCATGGGGAAACATGTTTGGTCTTTTCTGACCTAGCTTCAAGAGTTATGCAACGTTCAAAGCAAGCCTCAGCAAATATAACAAAATAGAAATTATACCATGCATTCTAGCTGATCACACTGCATTAAACTAGAATGCAATAGCAAAAATAAAGACAAAAAACATGGAAAAAGCTGGAAACTGAATAACTCATTGCTTAATGAATGACGGGTCATTGATGAAATAAAAGAGGAAATTAAAAAATTCCTGGAAGTCAATGAAAATGAAAACAAACCTACTAGAACATATGGGACACAGCAAAGGCAGTCCTGAGAAGAAAGTTTATAGCCATGAGTGCATATAATAAAAAGACTAAAAGATCTCAAATCAGTGAACTAATGCTACATCTTAACTCCTAGAAAAACAAGAACAAGGAAATCCCAAAATGAATAGAAGGAGAGAAATAATAAAAATAAGAGCTGAAATTAATGAAATAGAAACCAAAAAACTATACAAAGAATTAATAAAACAAAAAGCTGGTTCTTTGAAAAATAAACAAGATCGATAGACCCCTGGCAAACCTCACTAAAATGAGGAGAGAAAAAAAACCCAGTAAAATCAGGAATGCAAAAGGACAGATAACAACAAACACCATGGAAATCCAGGAAATCATCAGAGACTACTTCAAGAACCTATATTCAAATAAATTCAAAAATCTTAAAGAAATGGACAGATTTCTAGATACTTATGATCATCCAAAACTGAACCAAAAGGATATTAATCACCTGAATAGATCTATAACACAAAATAAAATTCAAGCAGCAATCAAGAGTCTCCCTAAAAAGAAAAGTCCAGGAACTGAGGGATTCTCTGTTGAATTCTGTCAGACCTTTAAAGAAGAACTGATACCAACACTCCTTAAACTGTTCCACAAAATAGAAAGGGGAGGAAAACTACCTAACACATTTTATGAAGCCAGTATTGCACTGATCCCAAAACCAGGCAAAGATACCTCCAAAAAGGAGAACTACAGGCAATCTCCTTAATGAACATTGATGCAAAAATCCTCAATAAAATAATGGCAAACAGAATTCAACAACACATCAAAAAGATCATTCACCACGACCAAGGAGGCTTCATCCAGGAATGCAGGCGTGGTTCAACATATGAAAATTAATAAATGAAATAAACCACATTAACAGAAGCAAAGACAAAAACAACTTGATCATCTCAGTAGATGCAGAAAAAGCCTTTGATAAGATCCAACACCATTTCATGATAAAAGCTCTAAGAAAATTAGGAATAGAAGGAAAGTACCTCAACATTGTAAAAGCTATATATGACAAACCTACAGCCAGTATTATACTTAATGTAGAAAAACTGAAACCATTCCCTCTAAAATCAGGAATGAGACAAGGGTGCCCACTATCTCTACTCCTATTCAACATAGTACTGGAATTCCTAGCCAGAGCAATTAAGCAAGAAGAAGAAATAAAAGGAACACAAATAGGTAAAGAAATGGTCAAAATATCCCTATTTGCAGACAACATGATCCTATACCTTAAAGACCCAAAAAACTCTACTCAAAAGCTCCTAGACACCATCAATAGCTCTAGCAAGGTAGCAGGATATAAAATCAACATAGAAAAATCATTAGCATTTCTATACAGTAATAATGAACAAACTGAGAAAGAATATATGAAAACAATTCCATTTACAATAGCCTCAAAAAAAATCAAATACCTAGATGTAAACCTAACAAAGGATGTGAATGACCTCTACAAGGAAAACTATAAACTTCTGAAGAAAGAGATTGAGGAAAACTATAGAAAGTGGAGAGATCTCCCATGCTCATGAATTGGTAGAATCAACATAGTAAAAATGTCGATACTCCCCAAAGTAATCTACATGTTTAATGCAATTCCCATCAAAATTCCAATGACATTCATTAAAGAGTTTGAAAAATCTAACATTAAATTTATATGGAAACACAAGAGGCCACAAATAGCCAAGGCAATACTCAGTCAAAAGAACAATGCTGGAGGTATCATGATATCCAACATCAAACTATATTACAAAGCAATAACAATAAAAACAGCATGGTACTGGCACAAAAACCGATATGAAGACCAGTGGAACAGAATAGAGGACCCAGATATGAAGCCACACAACTATAACCAACTTGTCTTTGACAAAAGTACTAAAAATATACGATAGAGAAAAGACAGCCTCTTCAACAAAAACTGCTGGGAAAACTCTTTAGCTATCTGCAAAAAACTGAAACTAGATCCATGTATATCACCCTATACCAATATTAACTCAAAATGGATCAAGGATCTTAATATCAGACTCCAAACTCTAAAGTTGATACAGGAAAGAGTAGGAAATACTCTGGAATTAGTAGGTATAGTTAAGAACTTTCTCAATGGAACCCCAGCAGCATAGCAACTAAGAGATAGCATAGATAAATGGGACTTCATAAAAGTAAAAAGTTTCTGCTCATCAAAAAAAAATCATATCTAAGCTGAAGAGAACACCCACAGAGTGGGAGAAAATATTTTCCAGCTACACATCAGACAAAGGACTGATAACCAGAATATATAGGGAACTGAAAAAACTAAATTCTCCCAAAACTAATGAACCAATAAAGAAATGGGCAAGTGAACTAAACAGAACTTTCTCAAAAGAAGAAATTCAAATGGTCAAAAAACACATGAAAAAATGCTCACCATCCCTAGCAATAAAGGAAATGCAAATTAAAACCACACTAGATTCCATCTCACCCCTGTTAGAATAGCCATCATTAGCAACACCACCACAACAGGTGTTGGCAAGGATGTGGGGAAAAAGGAACCCTTGTACACTGCTGGTGGGAATGTAAACTAGTACAACCGCTCTGGAAAAAAATTTGGAGGCTTCTTAAAAATCTAAACATTGATCTACCATATATTCAGCAGTACCACTCTTGGGGATATATGCAAAAGACTGTGACACAGGTTACTCTAGAGGCACCTGCACACCCATGTTTATTGTGGCACTATTCACAATAGCCAAGTTATGGAAACAGCCAAGATGCCCCACTACTGATGAATGGATTAAGAGAATGTGGTAGTAACTCACAATGGAATTTTATGCAGCCAAGAAGAAGAATGAAATGTTATCATTCACAGGTAAATGGATGGAACTGGAGAACTTCATTCTGAGTGAGGTTAGCCTGGCCCAAAAGACCAGAAATCGTGTGTTCTCCCTCATATGTGGGCATTAGATCAAGGGCAAACACAACAAGGGGATTGGACTTTGATCACATGATAAAATGAGAACACACAAGGCAAGTATGAGGATGGGTAAAACACCCAAAAAACTAGATAGCATTTGTTGCCCTCAATGCAGAGAAACTAAAGCAGATACTTTAAAGCAACTGAGGCCAATAGGAGAAGGGGACCAGGAACTGGAGAAAAGGTTAGTTCGAGAAGAATTAACTTAGAAGGTAACACACATGTACAGGAAATCAATGCGAATCAACTCCCTGTATAGCTACCTCATCTCAACTAGCAAAAACCCTTGGTCCTTCCTATTATTGCTTATACTCTCTCTTCAACAAAACTAGAGATAAGTGCAAAATAGTTTCTGCTTGGTAGCGAGTGGTTGGGGGGGGCAAGGGAGGAGGGGGGCAGGGGGAAGGGGGGAGAAATGACCCAAATATTATATGCACGTATGAATATAATAAAAAAAAGAAAAAAAGGTTGTGCAATGTTGACCCCTGCTTCTCTGAACACAAGTTAATAGATGCAGCTGATCTCCACTCTTTCAGTAAGCAAAGGATGGAAAGGCACAAGGGCCAACAGCTGGCGGGTGATAAGCTGCTGCCTGAAGCAGGGCAGGTAATGGTCCACAAAGCTCATCTACTGAGCCAGTGAGCAACATCCAAAATCAAACTACACTGCAAAATTGAAAAATAATCAGCAAACCATCACGACACACTGACAGTAGGGGGCCAGGTGATGGATCACTGACCTTGCCCCAGAGAAAGGGGGTAAGGCAAAGAAACAAGCCCCCAGTAATCAAGCACAGTGAAAACCCAACTCCAAAGCAGGACAGCTGGTGGGCTACAGAGCTGATTCCGGATCCTGAGGACAACATACAAACTTAAACTGCCACACCCCACTGTGGGAGGAACTGACTGAGCATCTGCCTGTGAAAGAGAAGGAAAAAAAAAAAAAGACAACCAAACACTACCCCACCACCTGGCAAGACTATCACAGAGCTTCTGCTTAAATACCAACACCAGGATTGGATGCTGCAGGAGTAACACAAGAACTCAAACTAAGATTGAAATTCTATTGTTCCTGAACCTGAAATTTTTTGTTTGTTTGTCTGTTTGTTTGTTTTGTTTCTTGTTTGTTCATCTCTCCATGTTGATTTCTTTTTTGTTGTTGTTAGTTTTACTATTGTGAATTAGCAAATACTAAATTACACCAGACCAGGGACATAAACAACACACACACACTTAGCTACAAACCAAATACAGCCACAAAACAAAATTAAACCAAGGGAAAGAAAACAGGTGACTGAAACCACCAACTAGCCTATCAAGAATATAGTTGCACAGTACCAAGTGGAGCAATGGGAAGATGAAAGAAGGATGAAAACCATTATCGCCCCCCCCCCAAAAAAAATTGAATATAGGATTCAGAGGGAAATGAAGAAAGTGGGTACCCAGTTCCAGACTGGAACAAAACATAGATAAATGATGTCAAGGAACCCAATGATGCTCACAATAACACCCTCAAAGAAGAAATTCTGCAGGTAATCACTGAGAATTTCATGGAGATGTTACTAGATATGGTTAACCAAAACATACAAGAGGCACTCAAGAAATTCCAAGATACCAAAAATAAAGAATATGAGAAGACACAGAAACAAATAAATGAACTCATAGAACCCCTAAATAAACACCAAAGTGAAACAAAGAACACTATAAATGGAGTTATAAAAGAATTCAAGATGAAAATAGACAATATTAAAGAAGAAGTGACCCATGATATGGAAAATCTCAGAAAAAAAGAATGAAACAGAAATACAAAACACAATGGAAGGTCACTCCAGCAGACTAGAACAAGCAGAAGACAGTATCTCAGAACTTGAAGATGAAATGGAAATTAAAGGATAAACTGAAGAACTATTACTCAAACAACTCAAAACCTGTGAAAGGAATATGCAAGAACTCACTGACTCTATCAAAAGACCAAACCTGAGAATCATGAGCATTGAAGAAAGAGAAGAGATGGAAGCAAAAGGAATTCATAATATATTCAACAAAATAATAACTAAATTTCCCAAATCCAGAGAAAACTCTGCCCCTTCAGGTTCAGGAAGCCTCCAGGACACCAAACAGACTTGTCCAAAATAGAAATACCCCATGACATATTATCATTAAAACAACAAGGACAGAAAATAGAGAAAGAATATTGAGGGCTGTAAGAAAGAAAATACAAATAACATACAAAGGTAAACCAATCAAAATCACAGCAGATTTCTCAACAGAAACATTAAAAGCAAGAAGAGCTAGGGGTGAGGTCTTCTGGGCACTGAATGAGAATAATTTCAATCCTAGGATACTTTGCCCAACAAAACTATTATTCAAAATAAATAGAACAAAAAAGTCTTCCATGATAAGCAGAAGGTAAAACAATACATGACCTCCAAGCCAGCACTACAAAAGATTCTTCAAAGAATACTGTATACAGAAAAGGAAAGCATGCAAAACCATGAATGGACAGGCAGTACCAAACCATAGGAGAAGAAAAGGCAAGAAAGTAGAGAGTAGCATTGATTTAGTTGCATACAATCAAACCCTTAAACAACAAAGAAAATTAAATGACAGGAATCACCATATACCTATCGATACTAACACTGAATGTTAATGGACTTAATTCCCCCATCAAAAGACACTGTTTGGAAAACTGGATTAAAAAGGAAGATCAAAAAATCTGTTGCTTAGAGGAGACTCATCTCATTGACAGACACAAGCACTGGCTTAGGGTGAAAAGCTGGAAGAAGATTTACCAAGCCAATGGCCCCCAAAAACAGGCAGGAGAAGCAACACTTATCTTGAACAAAGTAGACTTCAAACCTACATTGATCAAATGAGATAAAGAAGGACATTCCATACTAATAAAAGGGGAAATACACAAAAAGGAAATAACAATTATCAACCTATATGCACCCAATGTCAGTGCACCCAATTTCATCAAACATACTCTGAAGGACCTAAAAACATATATAAACTCCAACACAGTGGTTCTGGGAGACTTTAATACCCCCCTATCACCAATAGATAGGTCTTCCAAACAGAAAATCAATACAGAAATCTTAGATCTAAATCACACCATAGATCAAATGACCTAGCTGATGTCTACAGATATTTCATCCAATTTCTGCACAATATACATTCTTCTCAGCAGCCCATGGGACTTTCTCCAAAATTGATCATATTTTAGGGCACAATACAAGCCTCAGGAAATATAAGAAAATAGAAATAATACCATGCATTCTATCTGATCACAATGCATTAAAACAAGAACTTCACAATAAAAACAATAGTAAAAAACATGCAAACAGTTGGAAGCTGAACAACACATTGCTCAGTGATCAATGGGTCATTGATGAAATAAAAGAGGAAATTAAAAGGTTCCTGGATGTTAATGTGAATGAAATACAACCTACCAAACCTATGGGACACTGCAAAGGCAGTCCTGTGGGGAAAGTTTATAGCCATGAGTGCATATATTAAAAGGGCAGAAAGATCTTAAATCAATGATCTAATACTACATCTCAAACTCCTAGAAACAAGAACAAGCAAAACCCAAAACAAGCAAAAGGAGAGAAATAAGAAAAATAAGGGGCTGAAATTAATGAAATAGAAACAAAGAACCATACAAAGAATCAATGAAATAAAAAACTGGTTCTTTGGAAAAATAAACAAGATTGACAGACCCCTGGCAAACCTGACTAAAATGAGGAGAGAAAAAACTCCAAATCAGTAAAATCAGAAATGCAAAAGGGGAGATAACAACGAACATGGAAATCCAGCGAATCTTCAGAGACTACTTTGAGAACCTATATTCCAATAAATTTGAAAATAATTAGTAATAGTCAAATTTCTAGATACTTATAACCACCCAAAATTGAACCAAGAGGATATTAATCACCTGAATTGATCTATAACACAAAGTGAAATTGAAGCAGAAATAGAGTCTCCTAAAAAGAAAAATCTAAGACCTCAGGATTCTCTGCTGAATTCTATCAGACCTTTAAGGAAGAACTAATACCAACTCTCCTTAAACTTTTCCATGAAATAGAAAGGTAAGGAACACTGCCTAACTCATTTTATGAAGTCAGCATTATACTCATCCCAAAACCAGACAAAGACCCTCCAAAAAGGAGACCTATAGGCCAATCTCCTTAATGAACATCAATGCAAAAATCCTCATCAAAATAATGGCAAACCAAATTCAACAACACATCAGAAAGATCATGCACCATGACCAAGATGGTTTCATTTCAGGGATGCCAGGTTGGTTCAACATATGCAAATTGATAAATGTAATACAGCACATTAATAGAAGCAAAGACAAAAACCACTTGATTGTCTCAATAGATGCAGAAAAAGCCTTTGATAAGAACCAACAGCACTTCATGATAAAAGATCTAAGAAAACTAGGAATAGAAGGAATGTACCTCAACATTTTTTTAATTATTTTATTATTCATATGCACATACAAGGCTTGGGTCATTTCTTCCCCCTGCCCCACCCCCTTCCTTACCACCCACTCTGCCCCCTCCCTCTCCCCCCACCCTCTCGATACCCAGCAGAAACTATTTTGCCCTTATTTCTAATTTTGTTGTAGAGAGAGTATAAGCAATAATAGGAAGGAACAAGGGCTTTTGCTGGTTGAGATAAGGATAGCTATACAGGGAGTTGACTCACATTAATTTCCTGTACGTGTGTGTTGCCTTCTAGGTTAATTCTTTTTAATCTAACCTTTTCTCTAGTTCCTGGTCCCCTTTTCCTATTGGCCTCAGTTGCTTTTAAGGTATCTGTTTTAGTTTCTCTGCGTTAAGGACAACAAATGCTAGCTAATTTTTTAGGTGTCTTACCTATCCTCACCACTCCCTTGTGTGCTCTTGCTTTTATCATGTGCTCAAAGTCCAATCGCATTGTTGTGTTTGCCCTTGATCTAATGTCCACATATGAGGGAGAACATAAGATTTTTGGTCTTTTGGGCCAGGCTAACCTCACTCAGAATGATGTTCTCCAATTCCATCCATTTACCAGTAAATGGGATATACCCAAAAGACTGTGACACAGGTTACTCCAGAGGCACCTGCACACCCATGTTTATTGTGGCACTATTCACAACAGCCAAGTTATGGAAACAGCCAAGATGCCCCACCACTGATGAATGGATTAAGAAAATGTGGTATCTATACACAATGAAATTTTATGCAGCCATGAAGAAGAACGAAATGTACCTCAACATTGTAAAAGCTAAGACATCATACTTAATGGCAAAAAACTGAAACCATTTTTCCTAATATCAGGAACAAGACAAGGGTGACCACTATCCCCACTCTTATTCAACATAGTCCTGGAATTCCAAGCCAGAGCAATTAGGCAAGAAGAAGAAATAAAAGGAATAGAAACAGGTAAAGAAACTGTCAAAATATCCCTATTTACAGATGACATGATCCACATCTTAAAGACCCAAAAAACTTTACTCAAAGACTCCTAGATACCATAAACAGCTATAGGAAGGTGGCAAGATGCAAAATCAACTTACAAAAATCATTAGCTTTTCTATACACCAACAATGAACAAACAGAAAAAATATATGGAAACAATTTCATTTACAGTAGCCTAAAAAAAAATCAAATACCTAGGAGTAAACTTAACAATGGATGTGAATGATCTCTACAAGGAGAGCTACAAACCCCTGAAGAAAGAGATCAAGGAAGACTACAGAAGGTGGAGAGATTTCCCAGGCTCATGGATTAGTAGAATCAACATAGTAAAAATGGCTATACTACCAAAAGCCATCTACATGTTTAATGCAATTCCCTTAAAAATCCCAATGACACTCATCATAGAGATTGAAAAATCTACCCTAAAGTTCATTTGGAAACCCAAGAGACTGCTAGTAGCCAAGGCAATACTCAGCAAAAGAGCAATGCTAGAGGTATCACAATACCTGACTTCAAACTATATTACAAAGCAATAGCAATAAAAACAGCATGGTACTGGCACAAAAACAGACATGAAGACCAGTGGAACTCAACAGAGGACCCGGATACAAATCCACACAACTATGTCCACCTTATTTTTGACAAAAGTGCTAAAAATATACAATGGAGAAAAGACAGCCTCTTCAACAAATATTGTTTGGAAAAGTGGTTATCTGTCTGCAAAAAACTGAAATTTTATCCATGTTTATCACCCTGTACTAGTTTCAACTCAAAATGGATCAAGGACATTGATATCAGACCTGAAACTCTAAAATTGGTACAGGAAAGAGCAGCAAATACTGTGGAAGCAATAGGAATAGGCAAGGACTTCCTTATAGAATCCCAGCAGCTCAGCAACTAAAAGGATGGATGAATGGGACAACATAAGATTAAAAGCTTCTGCACAACAAAAGAAGTGGTCTCTAAACTGAAGTGAGCACCCACAGAGTGGGAGAAAATATTTGCCAGCTATACATCAGACAAAGGACTGATAAGCAGAATATCCAGGGAACTTAAAAAACTAAACTCTCCCAAAATCAATAAAGAAATGGGTAAGTGAACTTAACAGAACTTTTTCAAAAGAAGAAATTCAAATGGCCAAAATGCACATGAAAACATGCTCACCATCTCTGGCCATAAAGGAAATGCAAATCAAAACCACACTAAGATTTCACCTCATCAAAAACACTTCATCAAAAACACCACCAACAACAGGTGCTGGTAAGGATGTGGGGAAAAAGGAACCTTCATACACTGCTGGTGGGAATGCAAGCTAGTGCAACCACTCTGGAAAACAATATGGAGGCTTCTTAAAAAAACTAAACATAGATCTGCCATATGATCCAGTAATCACACTTCTAGGGATATATCCAAAGGAATGTGACTCAGGTTACTCCAGAGGCACCTGCACATCCATGTTTATTGCTGCACTATTCACAATAGCCAAGTTACGGGAACAGCCAAGATACCCCACTACTGACAAATGGATTAAGAAAATGTGGTATTTATACACAATGGAATTTTACTCAGCCATGAAGAAGAATGAAATCCTATCATTCACAAGTAAATGGATGGAACTCGAGAACATCATCCTGAGTGATGTTAGCCAGGCTCAGAAGACCAAAAATCATATGTTCTCCATCATATGCAAACTTTAGATTTAGGGCAAAGGCAGTAATGTTGTTGGACTTGGGTCACATACTAAGAGGAGAGCACATACTGGAGGAATGTGGATAGGTAGGAAACCGAAACTTGATAGTGTTTGATGTCCCCACTGCAGCGGAGCTAATACAGTAACATTAAAATGTCAGAGGTCAATATGGGAAGGTGACCAGGAAGTAGTGAAGAGGTCAGGTAGAAATGAATCAATTCGAGTTGTGATACACTTGTGCATGGAAGCAATGCTAGGAATCTCTCTGTATAGCTATCCTTATCTTAACTAGCAAAAACGCTATGTCCTTCTTATTATTGCTATGTCTTCTCTTCAACGAAGTAGGAGAAAAGAGCAGAATAAGTTCTGCCTAGAAGCGAGGGGCATGGGGTTGGAGATTGAGGAGGTGGTGGGGCAGTGGGGAGAAATGACCTTTTAGGCCAAGAGGAGGTAACATGAGATTTGCAGATTAACCTGTCAACCGAGAAGACTGCACACAATGAAGCTATACTTTGGAAATGAAGGAGCGATAAAGGCATTCCAGGACAAACAAAAGCTAGGAGGATGTATCTCCACCAGATGTGTTCCATAAGAATGCCAAAAGAATTCCTTCAAATTGAAAGAAAGAGACGTGAATTAGTAAGAAAATGTGGGATAATATAAATCTCACTGGTAAAGGTAATTATACAAATAAAATCAAAATGCTTGAATATTGTAAGCATGCTTTATAAGTCTTATCTTTAGTAAGAAGACTGAAAAACACTTCTAAATAACTGTATTAATATGTTAAAAGATAGGCAATATAGAAAGATATAAAATGCAATATCAACAATTCAAAGTGTAGGGAGGAATGGAGTTCAGTATAGAGTTTTCCTATTAGTATACTTTCTTTTGTTATTTTGTTTCTGCTCTTGTCATTATTATCATGTTAAGCTTCTATCATTTCAAAATAGCTTGTTAAATTGAGAGGTATTTTCGTAAACTTCATGGCAACTTAAGGTAAACAAGGTTTACAAGGTTTTGTAAACTCAAGGTCTGAAATAGACAGAACAAAATAATAAGAAGGAGTCAAAATACTCTTCTTTTACTAGAGTAAATAATTCACCTACAAAGAAAAATTGTAAGAGGGAGAAAAAAGGAAGGAATTACAAAAAACTAGAAAACAAGTTACATGATTGCTGTAGTTAGACCTTACTTTCAATAATTACCTTGATATAAATAGATTAAATTACCCAATTAAAAGAGTGACTAAATTGAGTAAAAATAAGGCCCAACTCTATGCTTCTTATAAAAAACTTCACCTCTAAGGACATATGTAAATTAAAAGTAAAAGCATGGAATATGGGATCCAAAAGTAACAAGGAGTAGCCATACCTAGATAAAATAGACTTTGAATCATCAACAGTGTAAGTAGACAAGGAAGGTCATTATATAATGATGAAGGTGTCAACACAGAAAGAGACAGCAATAATTTCCCAATATTGGAGCACCCAAACATATACAACATATATGGATAGACTAAAAAGGAGAGAGAGACAAAAATAAAAAAATAGCTGGGGGAGTTAACATTATATTTTCAGCAATGGATAAATCATTCAGACAGAAAATTAACAAAGAAACAGCGGAATTAAATAAAATCCTAGACCAAATGGACCTAACTGAAAGAACATTCTATCCAACAGCTGTCGAATACATATTTTCTCATCGGCACGGAATAAAGCATAGTATAGGCCACAAAACCAGGACCAACTAATTTAAAAATGTTGAAATCATATCAAGTATCTTTTCTGACCACAATGTAGTAAAACTAAAGATTGATAAAAAGGAAAACTTTGGAACTATATGAATTAAAATTAAATAACTTACTATTGAACAATTAATGGATTGAGAGATAAATCAAGACACAAATTAAAAAATTTATTTAAACAAGTGAAAATGGAGACACAGCATACAAAAACATGTGGGATGCAGTAAAAGCAGTACTAAGAGGGAATTTTACAGTGATTACATGAGGAAAATAGATCTGTAATAAACAACCTATCATTGATATCAAGGAAGCAGAGAAACATGAACAAGTCAAACTCCAAATTGATAGAAAGAAAAAAATAATAAAGAAAAGAACAGAAATGGATGAATAGAGCCTAAAAATACAAAAGATCAACAGAACAAAGAGCTAGTTGTTTGAAAAGATAAACAAAATAGACAGATCTATGGTTAGACTAAGAAAATGAAGAGAAGATTCTAAAATGAAAATTATAAAACATTGATCAAAGAAATTGAAGATGACACAAAAAAGTGGAAAGATATCTTGTGTTCATGTATTGGAAGAATCACTATTGTTAAAATGTCCATATCACCCAAAGTGATTTACAGGTTCAGTACAATCTCTATCAAAGTACCAATGACATTCTTTACAATTAGGAATAATTCTAAGATTTATATGGAACCCTCCTCTAAACCTCTGAATAACCAAGGCCATTTTGAGAAAGAAGGCAAAGCAGGAGGTTCTACCTGACTTAAAAACATACTGCAAAGATAAAGGATTCAAAGCAGCATAGTATTGGTATAAAAAAGGCTCAAAGACCAATGGGACAGAATAGAGACTTTAGAGGTACATCCACACATCTGCAGCCAACTGATTTTCAACAAAGGCACTGAGAATTCACTGGAGAAAAGGCATTCTGTTCAATAAATGATGATGGGAGTTCTGGAATTTCCTCCAAATGGCTCTCAGGGAGGGCACTCGCCTCCTTTTTTTTTTTTTTTAACCAGTTTTGGGCACTCCACAGCCAGGCCTAGCCAAGGAAGCTGAGGAAAAGAAACTTGACAGACTGACAAAGGCATAGAGCACAGTGGAGGACAGCTTAGCATTAGGTCCCATGTTTGGAGACACAGGCAAGCTTGAGCTCACTGGGAGGTGTGGTCACCTCCTGAGGACAGGCTGAAGGTACTGTGTAGCCTGTGTTTGTAAGGATGACACACCTCTGAGTCTGCTGTGCTGAGAAACAGAAATGTCCAGGAGGGGACTGTGCATTTTAGGGAAACACAATGTTGCCCACTTCTCCAGAAGGAAAAGCCTATGCTTTCCTTTCTGTATTCCTAGAGGGGAGTCTTGCTTTCATGCTCACCATCCACTAGGACAAGGAAGAGAAAAGAAATGCATTACCTACTGGTACCTCCAGGGTTCACCATCCTAGAGGGTACCTTCTTTGACTCGCACAACTGCATCCAACAATGACTTGGTCATTCCTTTCTGCTTTGACTATGTGTTACCATCCACTCTTCATTTCAGAGTGGCCATCTTATTTGTAGCAACTATGGCCCCAAACTAACATACTGTCCAACCTGTTGAGCCCATTGGGATCCATTCACAACTTGGTTATGGAGAAAGTGGCCAATTCAGTACTCTTCTCTTATAAATATGCCTCTTCTGGATGTGACATAACTGCCACAGACAGAGAGAGGGAAGAGCTCCATGAGTTTAGGTTTCACTCCTGCCTGTGCCTTGGTGCTTACTGTAAATTGCAAGGTTCTTTGGATGCTGTGATGTCCCATCAGATACATCTGCACAAGGCCATTGCAATCCTACAGGGAGAGGATATGGTTTTCTTTGCTAAGGACATGAATCTTCCTGGTGCTGTTGACTGGGTGAGGGTGCAGTCCTGTTTTGGTTTTCACTTCATGTTAGTCTTGGAGAAACAGGGAAAACATGATGATCACCAGCAGTTCTTCCCAATTGTACAGCTGATGGGAAATCCCAAGCAAGCTGAAAATTTTACTTATCAACTTGAGCTATGTGGTCATAGGTGGTGACTGACTTGAGAAGTGACTCTTTCATCTATTCATTAGGAACTTACAGCAGCCATTATGAATAGTGACCACCTAGTCTTTGACACTAGTATTTGTAGAAAATGGCAACTTAGGCATCAATGTAACTAATTCCTTGTGCTTAAAATTTGTTTTGTTATTTATTGGTTTTGCAAAAGAAGGCATCATCATACACGGTATTTGTAATTTAAAGCAAATCATTTGTTTAAAAAGGCAGTTTGCAAAAAATCTTAAAATAATTTTTATTAAAAATTATCTGGCAAGTTAAAAAATGTTGGGAAAAATTGGACATCTACATCTAGAAGAATGAAACTAGACCCCAATCTTCTACCAGTTATAAAAATCAACTTAAAATAAACTAGAGGTGTAAATGTAAGTCCTGAAAGTATGAAACTACAAGAAGAAAACACAGGGAAAACATGTCAGGACATTGAAATGGGCAAGAAATTTTTGTGCAAGATTCTAAAAACATGGGAAATAGGCAAACATAGATAAATGGTATTACATCAAACTAAAAGCATCTATACAGCAAGGAAAATAATAAACAGAATGTAAAGATAGCCTACAGAATGAAAGAAAATATTTGCAAACTGTAATTCTGACAAGAGACTGATACCCAGAATATATACGGAATTCTAAAAACTTAATAGCAAAAAGCAAAAACAAACAAATAAAAATGATTAAAAATGAGCCATAGCTCTAAATAGACAGTTGTCAATGGAAGACATACAAATGCACAGCAGGTATGTGAAAAAGTGTTCAAGCTCACTAATTATGAAGGAAATGAACATTCAAACCACAATGAAATATTATATCATTCCAATAAGAATGTCCATTATCAAACAGACAACAAATAACAGGTACTGATGAGGATGTGAAGAAAAAGAAAACTTGCAAACTGTTCCCACTATGGAAAACAGTATGAAGGTTGCTTAAAAATTAAAAGTAGAGCTGCCATATAACCCTGCAATTTTCTGTACCATGGATAGGACTGGACATCGTTGTGCTAAGTGCAATAAGCCAGGAATAGAACCATCTCACTCATATCTGGAATCTAAAAAAGTTGATCTTGTGGATTTTGACAATAGAATGGTAGTTATCAGAGGCTGGGGATAGAGAGGGTGGTGAAATGTGTATGGGCAAAGGTTGATCAATGGGTGCTACGCTACAGCTAAGTAGGAGCAAGAAGTTCTGGTGTGTTATTGCACAGTAGGGTGACTATACATATGTAGTTTAAATGTATTGTAAATTGCAAAAGCTAGAAGAAAGGCTTTTGAAAGTTTTCACCACAAAGAGTGGTAAATGTTTGAGGATAAATATGTTAATTGGATTTAATCTTAACACTTTGTGTACATGTATTGAACATTACATGGTACCCCATTTATATGCACAGTTTTTATGCTTCAAGTTAAAAAATTTAAAAAAATTAAAGTGTTAACAAACACACAAGAGACAGGTAGAGGAGGATGCATTGGGAGGCACATAGATATCACTGGTCTAAAGCAATTCTGAACTTCAGTCAGTCAGCTGTCTTCAGTTAATTGATTCAGGCTTAGAATTTCTTCCTAGTAATGATTCTCTATGATTCTTGGCTCCATCTTTGGTCTCTTGATTTTACCCATTGAGTCATCTTATTTTTTCTATAAAAATGAGGCATTGTCTACAGCTGAGTAGTTCTCTTAGTCTGATTCCTGTCCATGATTGTTTGAGGATACTAAGATGTTTCTTCATTTTGTGAGATTATTGGCTTTTTCAGTTTGAGCAGACAGTGCTTATACCTATACAAATCTCTTACAATAAGATTCTATGACTTTATGGCAATTCACTCCATCATAGAAAACTCCAACCACTGATGTCTTCAGGTCAGGCTCTTCTTTGTTTTAGGATCCCTTTAAGGCTGTTGAGCAACAACATGTTTAAGTGTCATAAATTCTCTGTTGTTTAACAGGAAGGGTTTCCCAGGAGTGTCCATAAACTCCTCAGAAGGTTTTTATCCAGCTGAACCATGAGACAATCGAGGTACCACTTTCTGAGGTCCTAACAAAGAGCTTACAGTTCAACCTTGACTTGCTCTTTGCACTGAAGCCACTTCCTAATTTGAGAATCTTTTAAAAGCTTTCTTAAGAGACTGGACTGAGCAATGGTTTTACTGTTGAATACTGCTGGTATTGTTTCCTCTAGAGTACCTCTAAAGTCTTAAAAATGAAAAAATTCCTTTTTAGTATCTCTCCCCTTTTTGATGGTTTGCCTGGAAATCTTAGATCCATCAATTCATTATTTTCCATATTACCACAGGCAACAGTTTTGCCAAACTGTTTCTACCACTTCATAACATTGGTCCCCTTTTTCCAGCTTCCAAGAATGTTTTTCCCTAAGCTTTTATGGATAGTCTCCTGGAAGCTTTCAGACTTCCATTCATTGCCTGATTCCTTAACCAGTAAATGATATATATTTTAGTGGCACAAAACAACAAAAAAACGTCCATAGTGTCTATCAACCAGGAATTTATTTAAGGAATAGTGGGCATGGTTTGTCTTGGCTCTGTAATGTCTGGGGTATCTGCATGAAGACTTGGATAGCTGAGGGATGGTATAATTTTAGGGCTTCTGGGTTCACATGTTTTGGCACTTGGGATGAGATGACTCTATTAACTGGATACCACATTGACTCAATGTAGCTTGGATTTTTCACAGCATGATTGTTGAATTGTGGGAGGATACGTCTAGGAAGGGATCATCCAGAAAGCAAGTGTTACATGAGAATTTTCATGGGTTGAAGTTGTTTGGATTTTTTAGATGCAGCTTCAAAAGTCACACAGCATCGCTTTCATTGAATTGTTTTTATTATTAGCAAGTCAGCAAGGTCATTACAGATTCAAAGAAAAAGAAATCAGATTTTACTTTGTCATGTGCGGGGAGAATGGCAGGTCATATTGCAGAAAAGCATGTAACATGGGAAATATTGGAACAATTTTTGGAAAATAGAATTTTACACACTATGTAAAAATTTCTTATCAAGTGTTGTAGGGAATTTGGAATTTTCTGAAGACATTTGTTATAACAATTTCTGGCCAGGATAGTAAATGCTTTGGAGGCAGGGCTTTGAGTTTTTGCAGTTCAGACAGTTGTATAAAGAAGACTATCAACCAAAAATCATCAGGGACTCATCTGTGGTGAAACAAAAAATTAAGCTTATTTAACTTACTGTAGCAAAGAAGAGAGTGTCTGACAGGAATTGAGTATTTTAGTAAGAAGGAGTTGGAAGGCATTGATAATCCATTTTTCATTACTACAATGAAGTACTTGAGGCTGGATAATTTTATAAAGTTCACAGTTCTAGAAGTTTCAGGATATAGCACCATATCAGCTCAATTCTGGTGAGGTAATCATGGCAGCTGGCATCAGTATGGCAGGACCATGTTGAGATGGAGAGATCATATAGCCAGATGAGAAGCTAAAGAGATTGGGAGTGGCCATGATTTCTTCTTTACAACAATGTTCTTATATGAACTAACTCAAAGATCCCAGGAGAACCACTTTAATCCATTCTGAGCGTCTCCAGTGACCTATTTACCTCCCACTAGGCCCCACCTCTTAAAGGTACCAACCCTTCTACACTGCCACACTGAGGACTAACCCTTCAACTCATGAACCCCTGGGGTACACATTCCAAACTATAGCAAGAGCATCTTATACAATTTGGGTTTGTCCTGGCTAATTTTAAGAAGGTTTTAAGGGAAATGGAGTTCAGTTCTGGATTTGCAGTTAGGAATTACAAGGGTATTTTGGTTAGTTTTATCTGAAGGTGGAAGCAGCAAAATGACTTATTGTTCATTGGTAAAGAAGCAGTAATTATTCATGTACACCAGCACAAAAGGATATTCTAAAAGTTTTGTGATTAGAGAGGTTTTTTTTTTGTCCCTGGTTTCAGACCCAATCACAGAGTGGTCTTTCTTCTTTATTGTTTTATCTCACAGCACAGCCTTGCCCAACTATTTATACTATACAAAAGTTGTTTAGATTTTCTTGGGGACATCATGACCTACCTGTTAGGTGGGGAGGCTATCCTTCATTTTCTCACAAACAGAAGTGACCCTTGGCTTAGTATAAATAAACCAAATAGAAATTAATCCCCAATTTAATTGCTTTACTTTTGTGAAGATGGACCAAAAAGCAATGGGTCCACTTTCTGCCATTTTATCTATATATAACAAATAAATCAAATTAATTCCATTTCTGAGCCTGGATGTTGAATGCTTACTTGGGTTTCTTGTGTGTAATTTAGGGAGGGGGATGAAAGAGTTGAATGTTTTGGGGAATTTGAAACCTGGTTTGGAATTTTAGGATGTGGTGAATACTACAGAGTCCAATGTAGCTGTCATTTCTCTATCCTTTAGAAATTGAGGGATGATAGAGAAATTACAGAGATCTAGTATTATTGCATCAGACCTAAATTTCATAAAGTATGGCATACAGAAAAAAATGGGACTAAATCTTAGAAAGCATGAAGTTTTAAAAACCTTTGTGGTGTCTGGTAGATTGATTTACCTCTCAAGATGTGGCCTGTAGAGTTCAGACTTTCACTGTTTCTCCTTTCATATTTGTGGAACATTTAACTTACTACCCAAGCACTAGGAGTCCATTTGGAAATAAATATCAATTAAAAATTAAAATGACATGTAAGTCTTTAAAGAAATGCTTGTACGTTATACCTCAGAGTTTATTATCAGGACCACCTTTGAAAAGTGAGTTGATTCAGGATTAAATAAGGTCAGACTCATTTTGTAGTCCCAGATTTGAGTGTCTTTTAGATATGAACTGGTTCCTAAGAACCCAAGTCAAAGATTTGCTAAGACTATCTCCCTTCCTATGGGAATACTAGGTATTATCCTAATGTTGTCCCAAAAGATTCTTCTGTTTCTACCCTCACCACTTGTAAATTCCTGACTTTTAGTTCTACTCTCTCAGCTGTCTTTTATTTATTTCTCCATTCTTCTTGAAGGCCCAGGCCTGCTGCTTATTTTAGATTCTTTTCTTTTAACTATAAGGTTCAAGAAGTCCTGGTATACCTGGAGTCTCATTTTCCTTTGATGTGTAAATTAATCTTCTTTCTTCCCCATCACCTACAGATCCACTGTCATTGCTAGTGTGCACAGAATCTAAAAGAAGAAAGGGTGTGAGAGGGTCCATGGGAAGAAGATTTTTTTTCAGATAGTTTTACACAGTTGTACAGAACTAAGAACTTGATGCTTAACTCAGGGGCAAATGATATTGGGACAAAATGGGAAGAGATAGGATGGGAAGGCACAGACCCTGCTTAGAGGCACCAGATTGTACTGAGGGAAAAGAGATCTTGAGATACACAGAATATGGAGGTAGAGATGGGGAGCTACAATGTGGTCCCAGCTGCTGCTGCTCCCTGCTATCCACTGCCTATGATACCAGTTTGGTTCTTAGCTGCAACATACCCACTAGTCTGACAGAGACTAATTTCTAGGCCACAGGTGTGGCTTGAAGGTAGGGAAATAGAAGGGCCCGGGAGAATGGGATGGGGCAGTTGTTGACCTTGCCACAGTAAGTATTGGTGAGCAATCTGAAAACTCATTTTAGTAAAAGTCTTGTTCAGTATAGTGGCCAGATTCCACAGAGCAGCATTTTTGCTACTAAGAAGTTTAGTTTCCAATGATTCTGCTTAGGTCTATGTTAGGTGAAGTTTTAAATACCAAATTCCCATCCCTTGGCTATTCAAGCACTGTCCTTGGTCCTGCAATGAAGAGATTTTACAGATGAAATTATAATGACTATTTGTTTGACTTTAAGGTAAGAATATTATCCATGTGGGCCTGATACAATCATATGGTCAATTAAAAGACATCAGAGAAGTTGGACATGGTACATGCCTGCAATCCCAGCACTTAGAAAGCTGAGGCAAGGGGATCATGAGTTCCAGACTAGCCTGGGCTACATAGCAAGACCTGTCTTAAAGAAAATTCGTCAGAGAAATTTGATTTGAAGTCCAAGGAGGATTTGACTTGCTTACGTCGAAGACCAATGTGGACAGTGTTTTGGAGTTGTCAGTGGCTCCCATCTGACGGCTGGTATGGAAATAGGAGTATCAGCCCTACAACTGTAAAGGACTGAATTCTTCTAACAACCCAAATGAACATAGAAGTGGATTTATCTTGGGTCTCTAGAAAAGAACACAATCCTTATGAGACCCTGAGCACAGAATCCTGCCCTATTGTGCTGGACTTCTGACATATAGAACTGTCAGGGAATGATTTTTGTTGCTGTAAGCTCTTTCTTTTGTAGAAACTTTTTGTATGTAAATAGAAAGCACACGGAAATCCTAGTTATAGTGAGTTTCCTACTATGCTTATGGAAATTGCAAGAAGGCAGAATCCAGGAAAACAAGCTGTTTTCTACAGGTAAGTGTTCACCTTGAAATCAAAGGTCTAAATTCAATATTTAACACCAAAAAAGGGTCTCCAATGTAAAAATAATGTAAAAACATAATTTCTCTACAAAATAATTAAAGTTGACACTGATATATCCATTCAGTATCTGTGAGGAAACAGGGATGTTTACCCTCTTCTTTCAGTAGTTTCTTAATAGAATTTTTTTTTAAATTCACACAGAGAAACTACAGTAGAATGGAATGGTTAGGAGCACAGATGAAGTTGGATTGCTATTTCATAGAGATGCATGAATTAAATGATACTAGTTCTAAGTTAATATTAGCTATCATCATATTCACCATCATTGTCAACGTGGATCTCTATAGCCAAAGAAAATGAAAACGTTTTAGAAACATTTCTATCAAAAAAGCTCTTCCTTTTCAGGTCCTAAATTAAACATTAGTTCTTTCTGTAAATTATCAATCTAAGAGGGGATTCAGTTACGGTAGTTTTTTAAAAAATTAATTAGTGATTATGTATGAACTAAACTGCTTTGTAGTTCTTGACCTATGAGGTTTCTTTCCTTGAAAATTTTTAAAATGCCATCCTTTTCTCTTTTACCTCCAGTTTTAGCTTTGCACAACCTGCTTCCCTGAGCACAGGGATGACCTGGCTTCCTGTTCTGTATCCAAGATAACTGCGGCATTCAGCTATACTCTCCATTTTTTGTTTGATGCACTGAAAAGCAGACTCTCTCTCTTGCTTAATGGAATATTGCAAAACAGCAAAAATTTCTCATGCCATAAAATGTTTTGAAAACCTCATTCCCTTTCTTTTAACTGACATGTATCATTCATCTCTTAGAAAATGACAAGCCTAGGCTTCATGGTACTCTGTGTTCTTGGTGACAGTTTATCAAACTCATCTATTTTCCACGTGAGGAAGAATTGTCATATAGAAAATGGCAACTTTCTTCTTGCAGACACAGGACCACTCAAGGTCTTCTGGCAGACCAAAGAATGTCAACCTTAAAATCAATTAACTGACTTTAATTTTCAAGTTTGTCTTATAGTCTCCAGCAGGCATATAAGTTCAGTTTGAATATTACCATCAATACTTCTGTAGTGCTTCTTTTATGTAGAACATTAGGTTAAATACTTTTGAATCAAAAAGGAAGATAAAGATGTGGTCCCTGCCTTCAAGCAGACAATCAACAAATGTTTGTCAAGTACTATTTTTGTTCCTGACATTGAGATAGGTGTTATGGATAATATAGAGAATAGGAAGATATTAAACAATGATGTACCCTGTGTGCAGGGTTGTGAAGAATGTGCCCAGAGAGCCCTTAAGCATCTTACACTCTACTAAGCAGAGCAAGGACAGAGTAGAGATTATAGTTACTAGTTTAAACGTTGATTTTGGCCAGCAGGTATGCACTTTTGGATCTACATTGTTTACCTATACAGAGTTTTACATTTGATTTAGTTTTTAATAATTTTTAAGATATAAAAATTAATGCAATATTTCAGATTTAGAGTTCCTCTTAAAAATTGGAATTTTGAGTATTATTGTGTCTGGTTTTCCACATGTCAGCAGTTGAAGTTGAGTAGTGCCTGTGGATGTTTCATGAGGTCTCCATTGTGCCATAATTACCACCAATTCCTATTGCATCTCTGATGCTGAATCCAAAGGTCATATATCCTTTATGATTTCATACCTGGATGGTACATTTTCCTCATTTATATGATTGGCCTACTTCCTTGAGGTATTTGAATTTGTCAGCCTTGATTTCCACAGGAAAAGTGTATAGTGTATAAAGTTTATAGGCAGATAGAAGAGAGCTTTATAAAAAAGAGATTTCTGGGAACCAACAGAATGAACAAAATTGTTTGTATAAATATTATAGTTTGGGTTATTTCACAGAAGTAGTGGTATTAAAAGCATTTAAAATGAGGCTTATGTCTGCTTTCTTAAGGTGAGAGGACACACTATTCTTTGTGTAAGGATTATTTATTTGAAAGTTTCAAGTTGCCATGTGAATACAAGTAAGTTACATTTATTGTTAACCAGAAGTTCACCAGAGGATATCTTTTTAAACGCACATGTCCAGTGATGCGTATTGAGATCTTTTTCTTCAGATTTTGATTCGTATAGTCTGAAAAAATAAAACAATAAAATGAGTGGTTGTCAGAGTATGCTAGGTAATTCCCTATATAACCTTACTGAGGATGCCTGCTTTGAAAACTACGCAGCTACAGTGCACTAGAAGATCGAGGTAAATGGAGGGAAAGGGTAAGACTTTGAAATCCATGATTTGGAGTTTATATTTGATTTGAAGTAGCAGCAAAATGAAAAAAAAAAAAGAACAACAATGAGGGTAACAACAGTAGTTGCTATGTGGCATGAATTATTCTAAACACTCTACATTTAAGAAACTCATTCCATCTTTGCAACAACTCTCAAATAGGTAATATCCCTAGAGAGGCTGAGTAAATTCTCAAGTCACAAAACTGAGATAGAATTCAGCACAGGAATTCTGGTTTTGGAGCCTGTCTTTTAAATGACTACTCTATTTCAAATAGACGAATGAGGTATAATGTGATTTTCAGAAGAAAATAGCCAAGTGGTAAAATGAGGGAGGGAGAAACCTAGGTCTGCATAAGGTGGCTTATAGTGAGGAAGATTGAGGAGGCAGAAAAATTTAGTGTCATTCTTTGGGTTAATTTTTGCACTCTCATCACCCAGGATTTCATCATAACCCCATGATGGTTTGACAAAAAATTTATGAAATTGTTCATTGTTAAATAAATGAACATAATTTTTAGGTATATTTCTTATGTTCATCTATGTCATAGATGATCATGATTTTGCCTTTAATAGTTTTCTATGAATTATCTTGGAAGAAAAAGACCATTGGTCACTTTTGATTTTAACTGCTTATCCAAAATGCACTTTCAAAAAAGAACATGAACTTGAAGGAAAATATTATTCAATAGCTCAGCTACAGTCTGAATTTTTGTTTCCTCCCCAAATTGATTTTCCTAAACTCCAACCTTATAGTATAAAGTGATGGAGCATAGAGGTAGTTAGGTCATGGGGCATAGGATTAGAGCATGCTTTAATTCATTTTGTGCTGCTATAACAGAATATCACAGACAGGGTAATTTATATGGAACAAAAATTTATTGACATACAGATCTAGAGTATGGGAAGTCAAAGTACCAGAAATTTGTTGGTGCCTTGAATGCTATATTCTCCAGAAAGGAGGAGGGCTTTGCCTTCACATGGTGGAAGGTAAAGGTAAAGAAAGAGGTGAGGGGGCAAACTCATTCTTTTATAATGGCTCTAATCCTATCCTCAAAAGTGGAGCCCTTATAGCCTAATTACCTCTTGAAATCTCACCTCTAATACCATTATGATGACAATTAAATTTCAACATAGGTTTTGAAGGGAACAAATATTCAAATCATAAGAGAGTGCTTATGAAAGCAGAGAGACCACATTTCCCCGATTCTTCTGGCATGTGAGGTTATAGTGAAGAATGTTGTCTTTGAAACAGGATGTTGGCCCTCACCAGATACCAAAACTGCCAGCACCTTTATTTTTGACTTCCCAACCTCCAAAAACTATGAGAAATCATTAAATAAATTTCTATTATCTCTAAGCTACCTAATTTATGGCATTTTTTCACAGCAGCCAGAATGAGTTAAGACAAGCCTCATCTTTCAACGCTCGTTCTTTATGGGTAGAACTGTATACCACTCACAATTTCTTACTTTGCCCAGATTGTATAGAATTGGCTGATGGTACTTCTTTTGTCTTTGTATTCTTCTACTGGTCCCCTGTGATTTAAGTCTAGTTCTTAGCTCTTTCTTTCACTGTGCTCTGTTGAAACAGCAGCTTACTAAGTTTCAAGAATTACCTTACTCTTCATTGTTTTTTGTGCCTAAAGCTATTAATTATCAGGGAAAAATATCAATTTTGTTAGAGACAGCAGTTCTATAACAGCAATATTCTTGTTTCAGAGCAGTAAATACAATGCAGTTGGGCATATTTGTGAGAAGAAAGTTCAAACAAAATTGATCACAGGTTGTGAAATGAAATATCCATGAGATTCACTCTTGCCATAAAAGAAAGAACAGGGATGACTTTTCACATGGAGCTACATGTCCTTCGAAAAGATATAAATTGAGCAGCAGGAATTTTATGCCTGTTTTCATTTCTTCACTCAACATGACTGTATATTATAAAACATGAATAAATTAATCTGAACAAGACAAGAAGAGAAAATTTTTAAAAATACTCATTTATTCCTACATTGATTGGATACTAGCACACATAGTGTCATTGCAGCATGGAAAGACTGATATCTACTTATAGATTAAAAATTATTTGCCTTCACATTGAAGGGTCATGAAGTACAATGTTTAATCTCCTGGGTTTAGCAGTGAAATAGATTTTTATTGGAATTCCTTTTCTGAAACTTACCTGGTATCACCTTAGGCAAGTGATGTTACTGTTAAGCTTCTGTAAAGTAAGGATTTAGAGAATTCAAGGTAGTTATCATGAAGATTGAGTGAAATAATACATGTAAAGTATATAGTTTCATGCCTAACATCTAGTAGTTCTTGATAAATGACAGATATATTATTCTTTTGATGTATCTAACTCCTGGCTAACATAGCAGGCTCTTTCAGTAAGAAGAGTGCATGGCAAATTCCACTAGTGAATGAGAATTAATTAATGGGGGATACTGCAGATAACTTAATGAAAGATCAACTTGTTAATTATTTTTAAATAAGTATAGATTTGCAACTTTCAAATTTACATGGCAATCAGAAATATGCTAACATTTGATTCTGTTTATGTTCTAAGAATAGATAAATGATTAATTATTACTATGGTGAAGCCAATCAAATGGTATTCTTTCTGCTTACTGGGATCCATGCATAGTACAAGTTGAGCATCCCCAATCTGAAAACACAAAATCTGAAATGCTCCAAAATCCCAAACTTTTTGAGGGCTGATAAGGGGAAAATTCTACACCATGAAACTTTTTATCATGCACAAAATTATTAAAAAATACTGTACAAAATTATTTTCTAGCAATCTGTATAAAGTGTTCATGAAACACAAATGGATTTTATGTTTAGACTTAGGTCTTATCCCCAGATATCTCATTATAAATATGTAAACATTCCAAAATCAGAAAAATCCAAAATTTGAAATACTTTTGGTCCAATGCATTTCAAGTAAAGGATACTGAAATCCTTATATAGAAACTAGTAAATGAATGATAGAAAAAAACCTACACTCTGATTTATGGAGTTAAGTATCTGACCAGGAATCTGGATAGAGCAATAGCTGAAGAATCTAAACCACAGAAAATCAAAACCCTATCCATGGCAGGGGCAAGCCAAGCCTCAGTTAATATTACCCAAATGGTACTAAAATCTCTAAGACAAGAAATTCAAATTAAAAATGGATTCTGACCCATAAGATACCTGGATGCCTGGCAGACAAAGACATGAAACAGCTCTGTAGCAACAATTCCTTGACACAGATTAGCTGAGACTTTCACAGAAAAAAAGAATAAAGCACAACTGAAAAACATTCTTAAAAGTGATCTCACACACCTATGCAAGTTACATACCTGTGTGCACACATACACACAGCTAAATTTAAAAAGCTGTAACAAACTGTTACATGAAATAACTGTAAATACTGGAGATAACAAATCTGAATGTAAGGACAGAAACATAGAAAGATTAGGAACCACAAAGAATGAACAAATTATTATTAGAAAACAACAGGTAGTTCTAAAGAACTCTGGAAAAAATGCAATAAAACCAACACAAACAACATTTTACATTTGAAGTGATAGTGAGTCATTTCAAATCAAAATCAAGAGCTGAAGGAAGTATTCAGAATGCAGCATAGAACAATGAAGAGAAGGACTGTGCAATGGAAGTGAAAAGATACAAAACAGAACTAGATGCTAAAATTGACTCCAAGATAAGGTTCAGAAGGAGAGAATAGAAAGAAGAGAGAAGGGGCAACATTTGAAGAAAATGTGGCTAAGAATTTTCTAGAACTAATGAAAATATGACTTCTTAAGCACAGGAATCATAGTCTGGAGGATTAAAAAGAGAAACACGTTTACTTTTAATCACATTTTGGGGAGCCTCTAAAATTCCAAAAAATTTTATATCCATTAGACGAAAACATAAAGATCCATCCAGGAAATATTAAAACCTCATTCAAATCAATGGAAAAATGTGTCCAATTAGAAAGGTGTGGACAAGACGTAATTAAATAAGTCATGAAAGAGAACCAGGATGTCCTACGAAATGAACAACTGTTCAACCTTGTTGGGAATCAGAGTGCTACAAAAGAAAAAAAATGAAATAAATTTTGTTGGCAAGATTAACAAAAATTAAAATGTATGTGTTGCTTAACAACAGGAATTTGTTTTGAGAAATTGTTGTTAGGTGGTTTTGTTGTGCCAATGTCATACAGTTAAAGTGTTAATTATAAAATCTAAGATGCCTAGACTTCACTGGATGATATAATCTTTTGGGTTGCATATGTGATCTGTTGTTGACCATGACATCTTTCATGTAAAGTGAAAAAGCAATCTATAAAGGACATTATATTATCCTTTGAATAGCATTCATGACAGTCTGCACTTCATACTAACAAATGAAGGACAAGCACTCCATTTAGAATAGCTGTATATGTAGTACATTTATGATATGTATGTGGGATATCCGCACCTTCTTTAGACTATCAGTTACTTTGGGGAGAAGGTTGGAGAATAGGTTGGGGGCTACCTTTTTATATCTTTAATACTGTGTTGACAAAGCATTGAAAAATTGGCAAAATAATTTTAAGTCTGGGAAGTAGGTCCATTTAGTGGCTGATCCTGTAATATTTGGAGTTTTTACTTTGAAAAATCTAATTAAAACACAAAAGTAGCAAATAGGAGATGTGAAAGAGTAGACCATGTATTCCATCCTTCTGAGGTTTTGCCATAAAAGGAAGTTAGAAATGTAATAGAGGTTAGAGAATAAGATAAGTGAGTCCAAGGAAGTTTTTATTTTATTGTTATTTTTTATGTTTGTACTTTTTAATGATAAGAGACACAAACACATCTCTATATTCCCATAGAGTGTTTCAATGGAGAGAGAGAGAGAGAGAGAGAGAGAGAGAGAGAGAGAGAGAAATTCACAGTGAAGTAGAGAGAGGGTTAAGTAAAGGGGAAAAACTTGAGAATGCAAGAGGGAGTGGGATCAGGAGGATAGTGGTTTGAAGCCAGTCCTAGGGCAAATAGTTCGTAAGACCCTATCTCCAAAAAACCCTTAGCAGAAAAAAGGGCTGGTGGAGTGGCTCATGGTGTAGGCCCTGAGTTCAAACCCCAGGACTGCAAAAAACCTCCTTAGTGTCTGTAACACCAGCAGGCCTATGAGGGAAGTGGAGCACCCAGCTCCTGGTACTGGCTAGGAGAAGGAGCAGGGAGAACATCGCTGTCCTCAGGAAGCTTGGAGTATACCGAGAGGAGTTTCCATTGCATGCTCTTCCTTCCTCTGCTATCCCCACAAGCTTCTCATTACTCAAGATTCAGCCCTTATGCTCTGTGATCAAGCCCTGCCTTGCTTGGTTCTGATGCCCCTTTCTTCCCTATGAGCTACCATAGTAACGCTCAGCACCTGTTTAAACAGTGTCATTCTTACTAAACTTGTTCAAGAGCCGTTTCCTTTATTAGTGTTAGTTCTTTGAGGGAAGAACCTATATTTTACTGAGGACTTTTCTCTAGCTCCTAGAACAGGCCTTGAAGATATTATTGAAACAATATTCCCTTAAATAGGTTAAGTCTCACCTTTGATCTTGCTACTGTTATTACTTTACTTATTTATTCAGTTTTCTTTTTCATAACTAGTACAAAGGCAAATTTTGCCCAGGATTTTATGAATGATAAATTCTAATATTGTGGATAAATTCTGATTTTGTGATACAAATAAATATATATTATAAAAGAAAGTATAGTGAGGAAGAGCAGTTATAAAATATGTAGATCATATGCTAACGTTGTATACCAGTGGGTACATATAAAAATGTATCATACCAAAGTAGGTAAATGTATTTAAGATGAATCATCTGTTGAACATTTTAGCTTTTATATTCTAAAAACCAGAGTTTTCTTTTTCCCACACAAACTCTTTTATCATACATTTATAATGTATTTATTTTATTAAATGTTTCCTCAAACATCTAAGATTAAAAACACATCACCCTAAACAAAACGTTTTCACATTATTGAATTTAAATTGGTACATATTTTTGAGCTAGCTATTAGTGTCATGATAATATTCTTCTTTCTTGATACAACACAGATTTATTTCCATAAGTCAATGTAAAATTTATCAGAATTTTAATGCTAACCAATTTTGTCATAAAGATTTCTGTTTGAATGCTTCCCTGTTTATTTAGTACACCAGCAATCATTCTGAAAACATATGCAAGACTCACAGCTTGAAGAACAATGTGAAAACCAATCAAATATATATTGTCTGCTATGTGAAGGCAGAGGATCCTAGACATTTATGGGAAGTTCAGTATTCTGCAGAGAAGAGTAAATATGGGCCTTAATGGTAGGCCTAACCATTATCAGAAGGCCTGGACCAGTCACCATAGCCCCTTAGCTAGCGTCTGGGAACTTGTGTTTTGGGAGGGTTTCCATCACCCTCATCTCTCAGTGACTTACCACCTAAATTGAGCAAATAATGTGGTTTATGCTGAGCACTTGCTTTCCTCTGGGAGTGTTGGTGCATTCTAAGCAGTGGGAGCCTGGATGACCATTGCCTAATAAAAACCTTGGGCACTAAGTCTCTAATGAGCTTTCCTGATAGAGAAAATTTCACTTGTGTTGTCACAAGTAATTTCTGGGGGAATTTGACATGTTCCAGGTAACTCCACTAGGAGAGAATCCTTGGAATCTTATGCCTGGTTTCTGTTGGACTTTGTCCTGCAGACATTTTCCCTTTCCTGAGTTTGCTTTGTATCCTTTGGCTGTAATAAACTGTAGTCTTGAATATGACTATACACTGAACCCTGTGGTTTTTCCTAATGAGTAATTGAATCTGGGGGTGGTCTTAGGGACCTCTGACATAATATATTTTTAGTGGAATTGAATTTAATGTTTTGATATTTCGTCTCTATAGTGCAACAAAAATGAACTATTTCCTGACTATTCTAATTGCATATTTTAGTTAGCAATATCTAAACACTTAGGCTTAAATTGATTTGTACTTGGTTATTGTGGTTGTTATCAGAGTTTTTTCAGCTACTCCATGATTTCTAGAATGAAAGTTTAAAACTCTAGCAATGTGAATATTATCCAAACAAGTTTATACCCTTACCTTTGTTAAGTTCTATTTCTAATTGAAGACTTTCAGTATTTATTTGGTGTATTAAATGAGTCACAGTCTGAAAATTTACTGTATTGATTCTATCCAATTTCTCCCTTCAATTATTTCATCATTCATTCACTCATTTTCCTCAACAAAAATTCCTCAACTAAAAGACATCTGTTTAGATGAGATAGTTTGCTTGACATTCATGATTCATATAAATAAGATAGACCCAAAACTTACCAGTGTAGACCTTCTATCCAGTAGTGAAGGAAGATCTATGATGACATGTGAATGTTATAGACACTGGAAAAGAATCCATGTTTTGGTTGAGTTCAGGCTCATAGAATTGGAGGTTTCCCAGTGGAGTTAATTAGTATAGAAATGGTAATTCCCTTCTGTAGTGGGCGAGGAGCTAGTCCCTTAAACTACATCTACGAAAACTCCTGTGAGTAGAGTCAGCCTAGATGATTAGAAAACTTTGCTAATTAAGGGAGGACAACAGTTAAAACATCACCTTTTCCATTGATACCAAGTCTCAATAAACAAAGAAAATTGATCTGTAAATCAGCAAAACTGTGCAGTTTCTCCCTAGAGTGAAATGTGCGTGTGTGTGTGTGCGCGCCATGCGCACATGCATATGTTTAAGAAGCAAAGCTATTACCTTTGAAGTGACACTATTTATAGTGGAATGAATAATGCTGGCCTCCTTTCTCCACAATATGCCCATGTCCTAATCTCCAGCCTGTCAACATGTTAGTTTATATGTCAAAAGTACTTTACAGATGTAATTAAAGTAATAGTTGTTAAGATAGGAAGATTATCCTGGATTATCTGTGTTGGTCTAATCTAGTCACAAGAACCCTTGAAAATAGAAAATAGTTACTGGTTGAAGTGAGAGAGAGTGGCGAAGGAAGTCGGATTCCAGGCATGTGAAGGATTAATGCTCTAGGTTTTAAGATGTAGGGGGTCATGTGGAAGACTCAGAAAGAGAGAATTTCCAGCTGATGGCCAGCACAGAAAGGAGGTCCTTAATCATATAACTAGAAGGGTCTCAGGACTCCATTAAATTAGTAATCTGAAATGGATTCTCCCTTATAACCTCAAGTAAGAAATGCAGCCCTATTCACACCTTGAGTTTAGCCTAGTGAGATATGTGTAAGATAGTGAGTGGTACTATTGCTTTATTAGTTGCCAAGGTTTTGGGAATTTGTTATAGCTTCAACAGAAAACGAATACACTAGTTTAATCCTTTGTTTTAAACTTAGACAACCATCAACATAGGTTTAGGGCATCTTTACTTTCAAAGAATACTGACAGTTGTTAAATAGCTATTTTCCAGTTTAGTTTGTAATATTTAATACTAATTCAATGTGTACTTACTATATAAATTTAGATGAAAATGCACTTATGAGAAGTGATTTTAATAGTTTGGATAAATTCAAAATTCATATTAATTATGTATTTCATGTGTTTTGTGATAAAGAGAAAAAATTCAGTTTTTCCAATTACCTTCTCTGAATAACAGGGGATCCCCTAGTAGCCAATTATCTGATTGTCACATGCTGTCAAGTATGGCCTCTTGGTATCAGGTGAACACAATTACACAGGGCACAGGGACCAGCCTAGTGGCTCCTTCTGAGGGGCACCTGGAACACAGCTTGCTCACTCTTCTCTGTTTGAAAGAGCTGTTCTTTGCACTTGAAGGAAACTTGAGGTTACACAAATTACAGGATGGGTTCTTCTCTTGACTTTGAGTATCATCTCTTTGTTCTTCATTATTATTCATTTTCTTTTTAAATTTTTATTTTATTCATATGTGCATACAATGTTTGTGTCATTTCTCCCCCCTTCCCCCACCCCTCCCTTACACCTCCAGCCCCCTCCCTCACCCCCTCTACCCCCTCTCTACCTGGCAGAAACTATTTTGCTCTTATCTCTAATTTTGTTGAAGAGAGAGCATAAGCAATAATAGGAAGGAACAAGGGTTTTTGCTAGTTGAGGTAAGGATAACTATATAGGGAGTTGACTCGCATTGATTTTCTGTGCATGTGTATTACCTTCTAAGTTAATTCTTCTTGAACTAACTTTTTCTCTAGTTCCTGGTCCCCTTCTCCTATTGGCCTCAGTTGCTTTAAAGTATCTGCTTCAGTTTCTCTGCATTGAGGGCAACAAATGCTATCTAGTTTTTGGGTGTCTTACCTATCCTCAAACCTCCCTTGTGGGATCCTGCACACAGAAAGTGACACCCAACTTAACCATGAAAAGGCAGGCAGCACCAAACCACAGGATAAGAAAAAGCAAGACAGTAGAGAGTAACATCAAGTTAGGTACACACAATCAAACCTTCAAACAACTAAGATAACTAAATGGCAGGAATCACCACATACCTATCAGTACTAACACTTAATGTTAATGGACTTAATTCACCCATCAAAAGACACCGTTTGACAAAATGGATTAAAAAAGAAGATCCAACAATTTGTTGCTTACAGGAGACTCATCTCACCGACAGAAATAAGCATATGCTTAGGATGAAAGGCTGGAAGAAGATTTACCAAGCCAATGGCCCCCGAAAACAAGCAGGAGTAGCAATACTTATCTCTGACAAAGTAGACTTCAAACCTACATTGATCAAACGAGATAAAGAAGGACATTCCATACTAATAAAAGGGGAAATAGACCAAAAGGAAATAATAATCATCAATCTGTACGCACCTAATGTCAACGCACCCAATTTCATCAAACATACCCTAAAAGACCTAAAAGCATATATAAACGCCAACACAGTGGTTGTGGGAGACTTTAACACTCCATTATCATCAATAGATAGGTCATCCAAACAAAAACTCAATAAAGAAATCCAAGATCTAAAATATGCAATAGATCAAGTGGACCTAGTAGATGTCTACAGAACATTTCATCCAACCTCTACACAATATACATTCTTCTCAGCAGCCCATGGAACCTTCTCCAAAATAGATCATATCCTAGGGCACAAAGCAAGCCTCAGCAAATATAAGAAAATAGAAATAATACCGTGCATACTATCTGACCACAATGCAGTAAAAGTAGAACTCAACAACAAAAGTAAAGACAAAAAACATGCAAAGAGCTGGAAACTAAATAACTCATTACTTAATGAAGAATGGATCATTGATGCAATAAAAGAGGAAATTAAAAAGTTCCTGGAAGTCAATGAAAATGAAAACACAACCTACCGGAACCTATGGGACACAGCTAAGGCAGTCTTGAGAGGAAAGTTTATAGCCATGAGTGCATATATTAAAAAGATTGAAAGATCCCAAATCAATGACCTAATGATACATCTCAAACTCCTAGAAAAACAAGAACAAGCAAATCCCAATAGAAGGAGAGAAATAATAAAAATAAGAGCTGAAATCCATGAAATAGAAACCAAAAAAACCATACAAAGAATTAATGAAACAAAAAGTTGGTTCTTTGAAAAAATAAACAAGATCGATAGATCCCTGGCAAACCTGACTAAAATGAGGAGAGAAAAAACCCAAATTAATAGAATCAGGAATGCAAAAGGGGAGATAACAACAAACACCATGGAAGTCCAGGAAATCATCAGAGACTACTTTGAGAACCTATATTCAAATAAATTTGAAAATCTAAAAGAAATGGACAGATTTCTAGATACATATGATCATCCAAAACTGAACCAAGAGGAAATTAATCACCTGAATAGACCTATAACACAAAATGAAATTGAAGCAGCAATCAAGAGTCTCCCCAAAAAGAAAAGTCCAGGACCTGATGGATTCTCTGCTGAATTCTATCAGACCTTTAAAGAAGAACTGATACCAACCCTCCTTAAACTGTTCCATGAAATAGAAAGGGAAGGAAAACTGCCAAACACATTTTATGAAGCCAGTATTACACTTATCCCAAAACCAGGCAAAGACACCTCCAAAAAGGAGAACCATAGGCCAATCTCCTTAATGAACATTGATGCAAAAATCCTCAACAAAATAATGGCAAATCGAATTCAGCAACACATCAAAAAGATTATTCACCACGACCAGGTAGGCTTCATCCCAGGGATGCAGGGGTGGTTCAACATATGAAAATCAATAAACGTAATAAACCACATTAACAGAAGCAAAGACAAAAACCACTTGATCATCTCAATAGATGCAGAAAAAGCCTTTGATAAGATCCAACATTTCATGACAAAAGCTCTAAGAAAACTAGGAATAGAAGGAAAGTTCCTCAACATTATAAAAGCTATATATGACAAACCTACAGCCAGCACTATACTTAACGGAGAAAAACTAAAACCATTCCCTCTAAAATCAGGAACCAGACAAGGATGCCCACTATCTCCACTCCTATTCAACATAGTACTGGAATTCCTAGCCAGAGCAATTAGGCAAGAAGAAGGAATAAAAGGAATACAAATAGGTAAAGAAACTGTCAAAATATCCCTATTTGCAGACGACATGATCCTATACCTTAAAGACCCAAAAAACTCTACTCAGAAGCTTCTAGACATCATCAATAGCTATAGCAAAGTAGCAGGATATAAAATCAACATAGAAAAATCATTAGCATTTCTATACACTAACAATGAGCAAACGGAAAAAGAATGTATGAAAACGATTCCATTTACAATAGCCTCAAAAAAAATCAAATACCTAGGTGTAAACCTAACAAAAGATGTGAAAGACCTCTACAAGGAAAACTATACACTTCTGAAGAAAGAGATGGAGGAAGACTATAGAAAGTGGAGAGATCTCCCATGCTCATGGATTGGTAGAATCAACATAGTAAAAATGTCGATACTCCCCAAAGAAATCTACATGTTTAATGCAATTCCCATCAAAATTCCAATGACATTCATTAAAGAGATTGAAAAATCTACTGTGAAATTTATATGGAAACACAAGAGGCCACGAATAGCCAAGGCAATACTCAGTCAAAAGAACAATGCAGGAGGTATCACAATACCTGACTTCAAACTATATTACAAAGCAATAACAATAAAAACAGCATGGTACTGGCACAAAACCAGACATGAAGACCAGTGGAACAGAATAGAGGATCCAGATATGAAGCCACACAACTATGAGCAACTTATCTTTGACAAAGGAGCTAAAAATATACGATGGAGAAATAGCAGCCTCTTCAACAAAAACTGCTGGGAAAACTGGTTAGCAGTCTGCAAAAAACTGAAACTAGATCCATGTATATCACCCTATACCAAGATTAACTCAAAATGGATCAAGGATCTTAATATCAGACCCCAAACTCTTAAGTTGATACAAGAAAGAGTAGGAAATACTCTGGAGTTAGTAGGTATAGGTAAGAACTTTCTCAATGAAACCCCAGCAGCACAGCAACTAAGAGATAGCATAGATAAATGGGACCTCATAAAACTAAAAAGCTTCTGTTCATCAAAAGAAATGGTCTCTAAACTGAAGAGAACACCCACAGAGTGGGAGAAAATATTTGCCAACTATACATCAGACAAAGGACTGATAACCAGAATATACAGGGAACTTAAAAAACTAAATTCTCCCAAAACTAATGAACCAATAAAGAAATGGGCAAGTGAACTAAACAGAACTTTCTCAAAAGAAGAAATTCAAATGGCCAGAAAACACATGAAAAAATGCTCACCATCTCTAGCAATAAAGGAAATGCAAATTAAAACCACACTAAGATTCCACCTCACCCCTGTTAGAATAGCCATCATCAGCAACACCACCAACAACAGGTGTTGGCGAGGATGCGGGGAAAAAGGAACCCTCTTACACTGTTGGTGGGAATGTAGACTAGTACAACCACTCTGGAAAAAAATTTGGAGGCTACTTAAAAAGCTGGACATCGATCTACCATTTGATCCAGCAATACCACTCTTGGGGATATACCCAAAAGACTGTTACTCCAGAGGCACCTGCACATCCATGTTTATTGCGGCACTATTCACAATAGCCAAGTTATGGAAACAGCCAAGATGGCCCAGCACTGACGAATGGATTAAGAAAATGTGGTATCTATACACAATGGAATTTTATGCAGCCATGAAGAAGAACGAAATGTTTTCATTCGCTGGTAAAGGGATGGAATTGGAGAACATCATTCTGAGTGAGGTTAGCCTGGTCCAAAAGACCAAAAATCGTATGTTCTCCCTCATATGTGGACATTAGATCAAGGGCAAACACAACAAGGGGATTGGACTATGAGCACATGATAAAAGCGAGAGCACACAAGGGAGGGGTGAGGATAGGTAAGACACTTAAAAAACTAGCTAGCATTTGTTGCCCTTAATGCAGAGAAACTAAAGCAGATACCTTAAAGCAACTGAGGCCAATAGGAAAAGGGGAACAGGTACTAGAGAAAAAGTTAGATCAAAAAGAATTAACCTAGAAGGTAACACCCATGCACAGGAAATCAATGTGAGTCAATGCCCTGTATAGCTATCCTTATCTCAACCAGCAAAACCCCTTGTTCCTTCCTATTATTGCTTATACTCTCTCTACAACAAAATTAGAGATAAGGGCAAAATAGTTTCTGCTGGGTATTGAGGGGGGGGGAGCGGGAGGGGGTGGAGTGGGAGGTAAGGGAGGCTGTGGGGGCAGGGGGGAGAAATGAACCAAGCCTTGTATGCACATATGAATAATAAAAGAAAAATGGAAAAAAAAAATAAAAACTAAAAAAAAAAAAAAAAAAAAACCTCCCTTGTGTGCTCTCACTTTTATCTTGTGATCAAAGTCCAATTCCCTTGTTGTGTTTGCCCTTGATCTAATGTCTGCATATGGGAAGAACATATGAGTTTTGGTCTTTTGGGCCAGATTAAACTCACTCAGAATGATGTCTTCCAATTCCATCCATTTACCAGTGAATTATAACATTTCATTCTTCTTCATGGGCTGCATAAAATTCCATTGTGTATAAATATCACATTTTCTCAATCCATTCGTCAGTAGTGGGGCATCTTGGCTGTTTCCATAACTTGGCTATTGTGAATAGTGCTGCAATAAACATGGGTGTGCAGGTGCCTTTGGAGTAACCTGTGTGACAGTCTTTTGGGTATATCCCCAAGAGTGGTATTGCTGGATCATATGGTAGATCAATGTTTAGCTTTTTAAGTAGCCTCCAAATTTTTTTCTAGAGTGGTTGTACTAGTTTACATCCCTACCAGCAGTGTAAGAGGGTTCCTTTTTCCCAGCATCCTTGCCACACCTGTTTTTACTTGTATTGCTAAAAAGGGCTATTCTAACAGGGGTGAGGTGGAATCTTAGTGTGGTTTTAATTTGATTTGCATTTCCTTTACTGCTAGAGATGGTGAACATTTTTTCATGTGTTGTTTGGCCATTTGAATTTCTTCTTTTGAGAAATTTCTGTTTAGTTCACTTGCCCATTTCTTTATTGGATCAATAATTTTGGCAGAATTTAGTTTTTTAAGTTCCCTATATATTCTGGTTATCAGACCTTTGTTTGATGTGTAACAGGCAAATATTTTCTCCCACTCTGTGGGTGTTCTCTTCAGTTTAGAGACCATTTCTTTTGATGAACAGAAGCTTTTTAGTTTTATGAAGTCCCATTTATCTATGCTATCTCTTAGTTGCTGAGCTGCTGGGGTTCCATTGAGAAAGTTCTTACCTATACCTTAATTCCAGAGTATTTCCTACTCTTTCCTGTATCAACTTTTAGAGTTTGGGGTCTGATATTAAGATCCTTGATCCATTTTGAGTTAATCTTGGTATAGGGTGATATACATGGATCTAGTTTCAGTTTTTTTCAGACTGCTAACCAGTTTTCCCAGCAGTTTTTGTTGAAGAGGCTGTCTTTTCACCATCATATATTTTTAACGCTTTTGTCAAAACAAGTTGGTTATAGTTTTGTGGCTTCATATCTGGGTCCTCTGGTCTTCATGTCTGTTTTTGTGCCAGTACCATGGGTATTGTGATACCTCCAGTGTAGTTCTTTAGACTGAGTATTGCCTTGGCTATTCGTGGTCTCTTGTGTTTCCATATAAATTTAATGGTAGATTTTTCAAACTCTTTAATGAATGTCATTGGAATTTTGATGGGAATTGCATTAAACATGTAGATTACTTTTGGGAGTATAGACATTTTTACTATGTTGATTCTACCAATTCATGAGCATCTCTTCACTTTCTATAGTCTTCCTCAATCTCTTTCTTCAGAAGTTTATAGTTTTCCTTGTAGAGGTCATTCATTCACATCCTTTGTTAGGTTTACACCTAGGTATTTGATTTTTTTTGAGGCTATTGTAAATGGAATTGTTTTCATATATTCTTTCTCAGTTTGTTCATCATTAGTGTATAGAAATGCTAATGATTTTTCTATGTTGATTTTATATCCTGCTACCTTGCTATAGCTATTGATGGTGTCTAGGAGCTTTTTATTCGAGTTTTTTGGGTTTTTAAGGTATAGAATCATATTGTCTGCAATTAGGAATATTTTGACAGTTTCTTTACTTGTTTGTATTCCTTTTATTCCTTCTTCTTGCCTAATTGCTCTGGCTAGGAATTCCAGTACTATGTTGAATAGGAGTGGAGATAGTGGGCATCCTTGTCTGGTTCCTGATTTTAGAGGGAATGGTTTCAGTTTTTCTCTGTTATGTATAATGTTGGCTGTAGGTTTGTCATGTATAGCTTTTATTATGTTGAGTTACTTTCTTTCTATTCCTAGTTTTCTTAGAGCTTTTATCATGAAATGGTGTTGGATCTTATCAAAGGCTTTTTCTGCATCTATTGAGATGATCAAGTGGTTTTTGTCTTTGCTTCTGTTAATGTGGTTTATTACGTTTATTGATTTTTGTATGTTGAACTACTCCTGCATTCCTGGGATGAAGACAATTTGGTCATGGTGAATGATCTTTTTGGTGTGTTGTTAAGTTCTGTCTGCCATTATTTTATTGAGGAGTTTTGCATCAGTGTTCATTAAGGAGATTGGCCTATAGTTCTCTTTTTGGAGGTGTCTTTGCCTGGTTTTGGGATAAGTGTAATACTGGTTTCATAAAATGTGTTAAGCAGTTTGCCTTCCCTTTCTATTTCATGGAACAGTTTAAGGAGGGTTAGTATCAGTTCTTCTTTAAAGGTCTGATAGAATTCAGCAGAGAATCCCTCAGTTCCTGGACTTTTTTTTGGGGAGACTCTTGATTGCTGCTTCAATTTCATTTTGTGTTATAGATCTATTCATGTGATTAATTTCCTCTTGGTTCAGTTTTGGATGATCATATTTATCTAGAAATCTGTCCATTTCTTTATGATTTTTGAATTTATTTGAATATAGGTTCTGGAAGTAGTCTCTGATAATTTCCTGGACTTCCATGGTATTTGTTGTTATCTCGTCCTTTGCATTCCTGATTCTGTTAATTTGGGTTTTTTCTCTCCTCATTTTAGTCAGGTTTGCCAGGGGTCTGTTGATCTTGTTTATTTTTTCAAAGAACCAACTTTTTGTTTTATTAATTCTTTGTATGTTTTTTTGGTTTCTATTTCATTGATTTCAGCTCTTATTATTACTATTTCTCTCCTTCTATTTGTTTTGGGATTTGCTTGTTCTTGTTTTTCTAGGAGTTTGAGATGTTCATTAGGTCATTGATTTGGGATCTTTCAGCCTTTTTAATATATGCACTCAGGGCTATAAACTTTCCTCTCAGGACTGCCTTTGCTGTGTTCCATAGGGTCTGGTAGATTGTGTTTTCATTTTCATGAACTTTTTAATTTCTTCTTTTATTTCATCAATGACCCATTGTTCATAAAGCAATGAGTTATTCAGTTTCCAGCTGTTTGCATGCTTTTTGTCTTTATTTTTATTGTTGAGTTCTAGTTTTATTGCATTGTGATCAGATAAAATGCATAGCATAATTTCTATTTTCTTATATTTGCTGAGGCTTTCTTTTTGCCCTAGGATATGATCTATTTTGGAGAATGTTCTGTGGGCTGCTGAGAAGGGTGTATATTGTGTAGAAGTTGGATGAAATATTCTGTAGACATCAACTAGGTCCATTTGATCTCTGGTATATTTTAGATCTAGGATTTCTTTATTGATTTTTTGTTTGGATGACCTATCTATTGATGATAGTGGGGTGTTAAAGTCTCACACAACCACTGTGTTGGAGTTAATATATGCTTTTATGTTCTTCAGGGTATGTTTGATGAAATTGGGTGTGTTGGCATTGGTGCATATAGGTTGATAATTGTTATTTCCTTTTGGTCTATTTCCCCTTTTTTAAGTATGGAATGTCCTTCTTTATCTCATTTGATCAATGTAGGTTTGAAGTCTACTTTGTCAGAGATAAGTATTTTATTCCTGCCTGTTTTTGGGGGCCATTGGCTTGGTAAATCTTCTTCCAGCCTTTCATCCTAAGCCTATGCTTATTTTTGTCAGTGAGATGGGTCTCCTGTAAGCAACAAATTGTTGGATCTTCTTTTTTAATCCATTTCATCAAATGGTGCCTTTTGATGGAATTAAGTCCAATAACATTAAGCGTTAGTACTGATAGATATGTGGTGATTCCTGTCATTTAGTTGTCTTAGTTGTTTGAAGGTTTGATTGTGTGTGCCTAAGTTGAGGTTAATCTCTACTTTCTTGCTTTTTCTTTTTCTGTAGTTTGGTGCTGCCTGCCTTTTTCATGGTTATGTTTGGTTTCACTTTCTGTGTAGAATACATTGAAGAATCTTTTGTAGTCGTGGCTTTGTGGTCACATATTATTTTAGTTTCTGATTATCATGGAAGACTTTTATTGTTCCATCTATTTTGAATGATAGTTTTGCTGGGTAGAGTATCTTAGTGTTGAAGTTGTTTTCATTCAGTTCCTGGAAGATCTCACCACTAGTTCTTCTTGCTTTTAATGTTTCTGCTGTGATTTTGATGGGTTTACCTTTGTATATTATTTGTTTTTTCTCTCTTACAGCCTTCAATAGTCTTTCTTGGGTCTTTGTATTTGTTGTTTTTATGATAATATGCCGTGGGATAGTTCTGTTTTGGTCTGTTCTGTTTGATGTTCTGGAGGCCTCTTGCATCTGTATGGGAATAGCTTTCTCTAGATTTGGGAAATTTTCTGTTATTATTTTGTTGAATATATTATGCATTCCCTTTGCTTGCACCTCTTCTCTTTCTTCAATGCCCATGATTCTCAGGTTTGGTGTTTTGATGGAGTCTGTGAGTTCTTGCATTTTCTTTTCACAGGTCTTGAGTTGTTTAACTAATAGTTCTTCAGTTTTTCCTTTAATTACCATTTCATCTTTGAGTTCTGAGATTCTGTCTTCTGTTTGTTCTATTGTGCTGGATTGGCCTTCCATTTGGTTTTGCATTTCTGTTTTGTTTTTTTTTCTGAGGTTTTCCATATCCTGAGTCACTTCCTCTTTAATGTTGTCTGTTTTCATCCTGAGTTCTTTTATCTCTTTATTAATTGTGTTCTTTGTTTCACTTTGGTATTTATGCCCTGCTTCTATGGTTTCTTTTATTTCTTCTTGTGCTTTTTCAAATTCTCTGTTTTTGCTGTCTGGAATTTCTTGAGTGTCTCCTGTGCATTTTGGTTGACCATATCCAGTATCATCTCTGTAAAATTCTCATTGATTACCTGTAGTATTTCTTCTTTTAGATTATTCTTGTGGGCTTCATTGGATTCTTTGGCATAGTTTATCTTCATTTTGTTGGAGTCTGGATGTGAGTATCTGTTTTCTTCATTTTCCTCTGGTTCCTGTACTAATTTTTTGCTGTGGGAAAACTGGTTTCCCTGTTTTTTCTGTCTTCCCATCATTGCCCTTGGTGTTGCTGTTGTCCCTGTACTATGTGCAATTAAGTATTTTCTAGCTTGTATTAATAACAATGGTGATATTTAGGATGGAAGGGTGAGAGCAGAGGGAAAGCAAAGAAGGTAGAGAAAAAGGGAAAACAAATAAGCAAACAAGTAAAATAACCAAAACAAACAAACAAACAAAAGTTTCAAAGATATAAACAGGGAGAGATAGTGTACTAATCAACAGTAAGCTGAGCAGGCATTAGAGAGACATGGAGAGGATTGAAAAAACAAACAAACAAAAAACCAAAAATCTCCAAGTTCAAATTCAATAAAGTTTCAGTCTTAATAATTTTGGTGTTAGTCCCTTAGCCTCCAGTCCTGGAGATGGTGTCTCAGAAGTAGTTCTGTCGTTGTCTCATCAAAGGGGAAAAAACCCAAAAAACCAAACCAAACCAAAACAAAAAAAACAGCGTGAAGTGTCCCAAGTTCAAATGCATTACAGTTTCAGTAAGTTTTTCAGCATGCAGGTGTAGTTTGGTTGTTGTCTCATCAAAGGAAGAGAGAAAAAAAAGAATCTGGAGACAGTTCTGTGGATGGCTATCTGAGGCTGCGGCTCACCTGCCTGCTGCTGTCAGCCTACTGTTGCTGGAGGCTTTATATATGCAGATCTCAGGAGTGAGCTTAACACTCACCTAGCTCCTCAGTCTTTGTTTACTTAGAGTTCTCCTGGGCACCACCACCACTGCTACAAGCTTTCCCCTTTCCAAGCACACTGGGGGAGGTGACACTGCACCTGCTTTCTCAGGCCGACATGTTTATTTACAGTTCATGTGCAGTCTCCTATGGAGTTTTCCTTCCACTGCCACTTTTACAAGCTTTCCTGCTCCTGGTTGCTGGGTGTGTGCTGCCGCTCCCGCCTTCTCCAGCCGGCTTGTTTATTTACAGTTCCATGAGGGATTTCCCCTCCCCCATTCAGTGCTAAGGGTGCCCCGCCCTCTTTGCTACATGTCTTTTTCGTTGTTATTGCTTATTATTCAGTTTTTTTTCTTTTTTCCCTGGGTGGGGGTTGGTCTGTCCAGGGGGCTATGCTGATCTGACCCAGGGTTGTCTGTGGGAGTACCATGTGCCGCTTAGCTCACCTTGTGGTCCTTGTCTTCCCAAGCTGTCTGGGCACTAGCAGCTGGCAGTGCTGGAGCCCTCCTGGTTTCTCTGTATAATGTGAAGTGGAGATGCTATGCACAGGCTGGGGGTGTGGAGGAGTCAAAGTTTTGCCTCTTCTGGGTGGTTTTTCCTGTAAGGTATATCTCCAGCATCTCTCCAAGATTTTACTTTAGGAAGCATGCTTTCTGCTTCCTTTCTCTAGCTGCCATCTTGGAATCCCTCACTATTACTCAGTTTCTATTTGAGGATTCAGATAAAAGAAGAATGGCATCTCCCAAAGGTAAGATGAATTAAATTGTAAAAAAAAGTTGAGAGAGAACTCGAGTTAAGCAAAGCTAAATAGGTTTATTTGCCACAAGATTTTTCAGTGTCTATAGTTATTCCTACCACTGCTGCTGCTACTTCAATACTATTAAAATGATACTACTAATAGCTAACACATTAAGCACTTACTAAATGCCAGGTGTTTTAAGTGCTTTGCATGTGTTAACTACCTTAATCCTCTCAATAACTCCATGTGTTATATAGTATTATTATCATACTATTTTACACTTGTGAGAACTAAAACCAGAGACAGTAAGTCACTTGGCAAGGGTCACCCAGCATGCAAGTTTCAGAGTCAGTATATAGTATTTCTCAAATTTATTTGACTCTACTCTTCTTCCATGTTGTTCCACCTGTGGCATCTCATGGGATTGTTTTTTCATAAGACATAGTTTTGAAAATGTTGGAGTAGAAAGACCAAAATGAAAGAGAGTATAAATGGTTTGTATTATTATTATTATTACTGAAATCATTGGAGAACAGCATTCTGGTAGCTGAAAAGAATAGGGGAGTTCATTTTGACTTTAAGGATCAAATATACTGTGTTCCAACTGATGAATGGATTAAGAAAATGTGGTATATATGCACAAAAGAGTTTTATTCAACCATAAAGAAGAGTAAAAGTATGTTTTTTTCAGGTAAATGGATGGAATTCGAGAACATTATATTAAGTGAAATGAACTAGGCTGAAAAAGTCAAAGATTCCATGTTTGCCCTCATATGTGGAAGTTAGGCCTATAAATTAAATGTATTTATAAATACATTTGTGATCATACACACACACATAATGAGTGAATAAGACTGTGTTAGTGGGTCTGCCTGAGGGAATAATGGGATGCAGGAAAGGGAGAGAAAATGTTAGAGAATAAAATATTGAAACAGCTCATCTACATAGGAATATAATATAATATAATATAATGTAATGCACCATAAGCCATTGAATAGTAAGGGAACATGGTAACAGAGAAAGAGTAATGGGGGGTTAATTTGATTAAAGCATGATATATACAGGCCTGAAGTATCAAAGAGAACCCCCCCTTGGACTATCAGTATACACTTAAAAAATTAAGGATGGGAGGCTAAAAGAGGTCTTTTCTGGAGGTGGGTATCAGTGGGAGAGGGTGGGAATAAGGAAAGGGTGAATTAGAGTGATTATGGTGGATGTATTTTGTACTCGTATATTAGAATAGAAGAATTAAACCTGTTGAAATTGTTCTAAGAAGGAGAGGAAGAAGGAAGAGGGAGAATAAGCGGGTAGATCTAAGATATACTGTAAGCACATATGTAGATATCACAATATATCCTACTGTATAACTATTATGCACTAATAAAAAAATGTAAGAACACTGGAAAAAATGTATTGTGTTCATAGTCAAAATTCATCTTGTGGAGAATCTGTGCTCTTTCTCTCAGGTGATGCTTTTCTAAATGTGTGAATGGGAGGATTGGCATTCAGAAGCATTTTGGATAAGGAAGCAGAATCAATTCCGACACATACCATACAAACAATTCCTATCTTTAGAGCCAGGTTGCTTCACTTAGTGTATGGCATTGACCTCTCTAGCCAATGGTTATGTCTGATCTTTACAAAGAGATTACTTGAGTGAAGAGAGCAAGAAGACAGAAAAACAATGGGCAGTTTAATTTCTTCCTGAATCAACTCCTGTTTTTTCTGGGGATCTCATTGGCTGGCCTGACATCTATAGTTTTTATAATTTCTTATAAGGAATTCATTATTAAATGCATTTAAACTATCTACTCACTTGGGCTCCAGAGTATATACTGTTCTTTTTTAATATGGCAAAGTTAAACTTATGTCCTCTCTCTTATCTTGAAAATAGTTCCTCAAAACCCATAAAATGGCTCTGGTGACTTCAAATAGGAGGTATTTCTGGCATAGGGTGTGATTAGACAGTACCTTAGTGAAGGAGGAGGGAAACCACTGTCAACACTCTGAAGACTGAATGGCAGCAGTTCTCTGGGATAAATATTTCACAAAGTGTAGGCAAAGCAGCACAGTTGTAAATTTTCTATTTTTGCTGAAAAGCCATAACAAGTGTGACATCTGTATTATTTTCTAAGCTATAACCTCATAATATTTTGATCCTTAGAAAAATGTCATTGAATCATTGCACAGTTAATCTTGTGAGGCTTTTTTGAAGCTAACAAGTCCATGAGATGTGAATTGATAGTACATGTTAATGGAGGTTAAACAGTTGTTACCATTAAGTGGTACATGAGACAATTTAATATCTGGCAAGAGGAGAAAGTGCTGTTTTTCTAAGGGAATATATAAGAGGTACAGTTATCTTCCTGATTCTACAGTGGAATATATATAATTTGGAAGACCCCATCATCTTTTCATACTTCAGTGTCTGTCATCATAGAATGACACTGGGAATTTTTTTTATCTGGGAAGTTTTTCATTCATCAGAAGAAAATATCTGGGATTCTAGTTTCAAGAGGCGCTAAGATTTCTGTTTCAATACTTTCTTTATTGGTGGATTAAATGAGTCCTGGAACCATTAAATAACCTGAATTCACATTTGGTATAAAAGCTGTGATTAAAATATTAATATTGAAAACACATTTTATGGGAAAGAAACTTACAAAAAAAAAACAAAGAAAAAGTGAAGTACTTAAATTGAACTTACAGTTATTATTGAAATTTTACGGGATAGCACCAGAAGCCTGCTCATTGCAGTGAAAGGGCCAGTCACAGAAGGGCAGGAGCTGTGTGCCATGTGAGGGAGGTAAGCACATTCATGAGCACTGACACACCAGGGGACAGATGCTGAGTAGGAAGATGATCCACTGTCCCGAGGTCCAATTGTATTGATCTAGGGGCAGTTCTCATCTAGTGTGCTTTATGGTTTAGTCCTTTGAGCTGAACTGCCCAATGTTTTGTGTATGTGTTGTGGATGAATCTATATTTGATGGCAACCAGAAAGCACAAATATGAATGGGAAGAGCAAGTGGTCCATTTAATAATGGAATTTAAGATGCAAAACTATTTACTCTGATATACCATTGAGCCCAAATTGATGGATGAATGAGTAGAGAGCTAAGAGAAAGAACCAAAACAACCCCAAAGAATTTGCCTAAGATCATGATTGCTGATACTTGGCTTGATAGCAATTAAAGTAGTACATATGGAGACATTTTAGTTGTTCATAAAAACAGTGTAGTCCAGTATTCTGCCAAAATATAGCCAGTATTGGTCTATTTTCATTCAAATTTTATATTTTTGCTCATATTAGAATATAAACAGAACAATGTCATTCACTAATGATCAGACCACTGTGAAACTTTTGCATCATGTGAAATGACCTTTGAAAGGCAATAATGAGGTTTCCAAGATGGTGACTAGAGAGAGGAAGCTGATAGCATGTGTTCCTTAAAGTAATAATTTTCCTGAGATGCTGGAGACACACAGGACAGGAAAAACCACCAAGAAGAGGCAAAACTTTGATACCTCTGCACTCCCAGCTCACACATAGCTCCCCCAAATCACGGTATACAGAGAAACCAGGAAGGCTCCTGTGCCACCAGCTACTTGCTCCTAACATGCTTGGAGACCCACAGAACTACTACTCAAACACCAACTGGATGCTGAAGAAATAACACCAGAAACAGAACTATTAAGGCTGAAACTCTAATGCATTTGAACCCAGGTTTTTTTTTGTTTTGTTTTTTCCTCTTTCTCTGTCTCTCTAATGCCTGTTTAGCTCACTGCTGATTAGTACACTATCTCTCCCTGTTTATTTCTTTGGCTCTGCATTTTTTTTCCTTCTCCTTTGGTTTTTCCTTACCTTCTTTGCTTTCTTTCTCCTCTTTCCCTGCCACTTTAGATACCATCATTTTTACTATTACTAGCTACACAATACTAAATTACACACAGCACAAGGACAGTAACAGCAGCAAGTGAAGTGATGGGAAGATGGAAAAGAGATGGAAACCATTTTCCCCCCAATAATAAATTAGTACAGGAACCACAAGGAATGAAGAAAACAGAAGCCCAGATCCAGACTCCAAAGAAACAAAGATAAACTATGACAAAGAATTCAATGAAGCCCACAAGAACACTCTGAAAGAATAAATCCTGCAAGTAATCAATGAGAACTTTATAGAGATGATACTGGATATGGTCAAAGAAAATGTACAGGAGACACTCAAGAAATACAAAGACAACAAAAATAGAGAATTTGAGAAAGCACAAGAACAAATAAAAGAAACTATAGAAACACTGTATAAACACTACAGTGAAACAAAGAACACCAAAAATAGGGAGGTAAATGAACTCAGGATGAAAATAGACAGTATTAAAGAGAAAGTGACCCAGGATATGGAAAGCCTCAGAAAAAAGAACGAAACAGAAATGCAAAACAAAATGGAAGGCCAATCCAGCAGACTAGAATAAACAGAAGACAGAATCTCAGAACTCAAATATGAAATGGTAATTAAAGGAAAAACTGAAGAACTACTAGTTAGACAACTCAAGACCTATGAAAGGAACAAGCAAGAATTCACTGACTCCATCAAAAGACCAAACCTGAGAATCATGGGCATTGAAGAAGAAGAGGTGCAAGCAAAAGGAATTTGTAATATATTTAACAAAATAATAACAGAAAATTTCCCAAATCTAGAGAAAACTATGCCAATTCAGGTACAGGAAGCCTCCAGGACACCAAACAGACTTGACCAAAATAGAACTACCCCATGACATATTGTCATTAAAACAACAAGCACAGAGTATAGAGAAAGAATATTGAAGGCTGTAAGAGAGAAAAAACAAGTAACTTACAAGGTAAATCCATCAAAATCACAGCAGATTTCTCAACAGAACCATTAAGAGCAATAAGAGCATGGGGTGAGGTCTTCCGGGCACTGAATGAAAATAACTTCAACCCTAGGATACTCTACCCAGCAAAACTATCATTCAAAATAGATAAAGCAATAAAAGTCTTCCAAGATAAGCAGAAACTAAAACAATATGTGACCACAAAGCCACCTCAACAAAATATTCTTCAAGGGATTTTCTATACACAGAAAATGAAAGCCAACATAACCATAAAGGACAGGCAGTACCAAACCACAGGAGAAGAAAAGGCAAGAGAGTAGAGAGTAACATCGATTTAGCTACACACAATCAAACCCTTAAACAACTGAGACAACTAAATGACAGGAATCACCACATACTTATCAATACTAACACTGAATGTTAACGGACTTAATTCCCCCATCAAAAGACACCATTTGACAAACTGGATTAAAAAGGAAGATCCAACAATTTGTTGCTTACAAGAGACCCATCTCATTGATAAAAATAAGTATAGGCTTAAGGTTAAAAGCTGGAAGAAGATTTACCAAGCCATTGGTCCCGAAAACAGGCAGGAGTAGCAATACTTATCTCGGACAAAGATAAAACAAGGTGAAGAAGGACATTCTATACTAATAAAAGGGGGAAAACATCAAAAGGAAATAACAATTGTCAAACTATATGCACCCAACGTCAATGCACCCAATTTCATCAAACATACCCGGAAAGACCTAAAAACATATATAAACTCCAACACAGTGGTAGTGGGAGACTTTAATATCCCCTATCACTAATAGATAGGTCATCAAAACAAAAAATCAATAAAGAAATCCTAGATCTAAAATATACCATAGAGCAAATCGACCTAGTTGATGATTTCAGAACATTTCATCCTACTTTACAAAATATACATTTTTCTCAGCAGCCCATGGAACCTTCTCCAAAACTGATCATATCCTAGGCCACAAAGCAAGCCTCAGAAAATATAAGAAAATAGAAATAATACCATACATTCTATCTGATCATAATGCATTAAAACTAGAACTCAACAACAAAAATAATAACAAAAAACATGCAAGCAGCTGGAAACTGAACAACACATTGCTCAATGACCAATGGGTCACTGATGAAATAAAAGAGGAAGTTAAAATGTTCCTGGAAGTCAATGAAAATGAAAACACAACCTACCGGAACCTATGGGACACAGCAAAGCAGTCCTGAAAGGAAAGTTTATAGCCATGAGTGCATATATTGAAAAGATAGAAAGATCGCAAATCAATGACCTAATGTTATATCTCAAACTCCTAGAAAAACAAGAAAAAGCAAATCCCAAAACAAACAGAAGGAGAGAAATAATAAAAATAAGAGCAGAAATCAATGAAATAGAAACAAAAAAAGAACCATACAAAGAATTAATGAAACAAAAAGTTGGTTCTTTGAAAAAATAAACAAGATTGACAGACCCCTGGCAAACCTGACTAAAATGAGGAGAGAAAAAACCCAAATCAGTAATATCAAGAATGCAAAAGGAGAGAGAACAACAAACACCATGGAAGTCCAGGAAATCATCAGAGACTACTTCAAGAACCTATATTCTTTTTTTGTAAATTTTAATTTTTTTTATTGTTTTATTATTCATATGTGCATATAACGCTTGGGTCATTTCTCCCCCCTGCCCCCACCCCCTCCCTTACCACCCACTCTGCCCCCTCCCTCTCCCCCCCACCCCCTCAATACCCAGCAGAAACGATTTTGCCCTTATCTCTAATTTTGTTGAAGAGAGAGTATAAGCAATAATAGGAAGGAACAAGTGTTTTTGCTAGTTAAGATAAGGATAGCTATACAAGGAGTTGACTCACATTAATTTCCTGTGCGTGTGTGTTACCTTCTAGGTTAATTCTATTTGATCTAACCTTTTCTCTAGTTCCTGGTCCCCTTTTCCTATTGGCCTCAGTTGCTTTTAAGGCATCTGCTTTAGTTTCTCTGCATTAAAGGCAACAAATGCTAGCTAATTTTTTAGGTGTCTTACCTGTCCTCACCCCTCCCTTGTGTGCTCTCGCTTTTATCATGCGCTCAAAGTCCAATCCCCTTGTTGTGTTTGCCCTTGATCTAATGTCCACATATGAGGGACAACATACAATTTTTGGTCTTTTGGGCCAGGCTAATAAACATGAAAATCTTTAAGAAATGGATAGATTTCTAGATACTTATGATTATCCAAAACTGAACCAAGAGAACATTAATCACCTGAATAGATCTATAACATAAAATGAAATGGAAGCAGCAATAAAGAGTCTCCCAAAAAAGAAGAGTCCAGGACCTGATGGATTCTCTGCTGAATTCTATCAGACATTTAAAGAACTAATACCACCCTCCTTAAAGTGTTCCATGAAATAGAAAGGGAAGAAAAACTCGTAACACATTTTATGAAGCCAGTATTACACTTATCCCAAAACCAGGCAAAGACACCTCCAAAAAGGAGAACTATAGGCCAATCTCCTTAATGAACATTGATGCAAAAATACTAAATAAAATAATGGCAAACCAAATTCAACAACACATCAAAAAGATCATTCACCACGACCAAGTTGGCTTCATCCCAGGAATGCAGGGGTGGTTCAACATATGCAAACCTATAAATGTAATACAGCACGTTAACAGAAGCAAAGACAAAAACCACTTGATCATCTCAATAGATGCAGAAAAAGCCTTTGATAAGATCGAACATCATTTCATGATAAAAGATCTAAGAAAACTAGGAATAGAAGGAATGTACCTCAACATTATAAAAGCTATATATGACACACCTACAGCTAACATTATACTCAATGGGGAAAAACTGAAATGATTCCCCCTAAAATCAGGAACAAGACAAGGGTGCCTGCTATCCTTACTCCTATTCAACATAATACTGGAATTCCAGCCAGAGCAATAAGGCAAGAAGAAGAAATAAAAGGAATACAAATAGGTAAAGAAACTGTCAAAATATCCCTATTTGCAGATGATATGATCCTATACCTTAAAGATCCAAAAACTCTACCCCAAAACTCCTAAACAGCATAAACAGCTATAGCAGGGTGGCAGGATACAAAATCAACTTACAAAAATCATTAGCTTTTCTATACACCAACAATGAACAAATTGAAAAAGAATATATGGAAACAATTCCATTTATAATAGCTTCAAAAAAATCAAATACCTAGGTGTAAACTTAACAAAAGATGGGAGTGACCTCTATAAGGAAAACTATAAACCCCTGAAGAAAGAGATTGAGGAAGACTATAGAAGGTGGAGAGATCGCCCATGCTCATGGATTGGTAGAATCAACATAGTAAAATTGGCTATACTACCAAAAGCAATCTACATGTTTAATGCAGTTCCCATCCAAATCCCAATGACATTCATCAAAGAGATTGAAAAATCTACCCTAAAATTCATTTGGAAACACAAGAGACCAAGAATAGCCAAGGCAATACTCAGCAAAAAGAACAATGCTGGAGCTATCACAATACCTGACTTCAAAGTATATTACAAAGCAATAGCAATAAAAACAGCATGGTACTGGCACAAAAACAGACATGAGGACCAGTGGAACAGAGTAGAGGACCCGGATATGAAGGCACACAACTATAACCAACTTATTTTTGACACAGGCGCTAAAAATATATGATGGAGAAAAGACAGCCTCTTCAACAAAAACTGTTGGGAGAACTGGTTAGCAGTCTGCAAAAAACTGAAATTAGATCCATGTATATCACCCTATACCAATATTAACTCAAAATCGATCAAGGATCTTAATATCAGACCACAAACTCTATAGTTGATATAGGAAAGAGTAGGAAATACCTTGGAAATAATAGGTATAAACAAGGACTTCCTCAATGGAACCCAGCAGCTCAGCATCTAAGAGAAAGCATAGACAAATGGGACCTTATACAACTAAAAAGCTTCTGCTCAACAAAAGAAGTGGTCTCTAAGCTGAAGAGAATACCCACAGAGTGGGAGAAAATATTTGCCAGCTACACATCAGAACAAGGACTGATAACCAGAATATATAGGGAACTCAAAAAACTAAACTCTCCCAAAATTAACTAACCAATAAAGAATTGGGCAAGTGAACTTAACAGAACTTTCTCAAAAGAAGAAATTCAAATGGCCAAAAAACACATAAAGAAAATCTCACAATCTCTAGCCATAAAGGAAATGCAAATCAAAACTACACTAAGATTCCACCTCACCCCTGTTAGAATAGCCATCATCAAAAACACCACCAAGAACAGGTGTTGGTGAGGATGTCGAAAAAAAGGAACCCTTATACATTGCTGGTGGGAATGCAAAATAGTACAACCACTCTGGAAAAAAATTTGGAGGTTTCTTAAAAATCTAAACATAGACTTGCCATTTGATCCAGCAATACCACTCTTGGGGATATACTCAAAGGAGTAGGACACAGATTACTCCATAGGCACTTGTACATCCATGTTTATTACAGCATTGTTCACAATAGCCAAGTTATAGAAACAGCAAAGATGCCCCACTACTGATGATGGATTAAGAAAATCTGCTATTTATACACAATGGAATACTACTCAGCCATGAAGAAGAATGAAATCTTATCATTCGCAAGCAAATGGATGGAACTGGAGAACATCATCCTGAGCGAGGTTAGCCAGGCCCAGAAGACCAAAAATCATATGTTTTCTCTCATATGTGGACTTTAGATCAAGGGCAAACACAACAAGGGGATAGGACTTTGATTACATGATAAGGCGAGTGTATACAAAGGAGGTATGAGGATAGGTAGATAACCCCCCCCCAAAAAAAACATAGCATTTGATGTCTTCAATGCAAAGGAACTAATGCAGAAACTTTAAAGCAACAGAAGCTAATAGGAGAAAGGGACTAGGAGCTAGAGAACAGGTTAGTTTGAGAAGAAGCAATTTAGAAAGTAACACATATGGACATGGAAGCAAAACTAGGAATCTCCTTATATAGCTATCCTTACCTCAGCTAGTAAAAGCCCCTGGTCCTCCTTATTAATGTTTATACTGTCTCTTCAACAAAATTAGAGATAAGGGCAAAACAGTTCCTGCTTGGAAGCAAGGGGGTGGGGGGAGAAGGAGGGGGTGAGGGAAACGGAGAGTGTTGGGGGAAGGGTGGAGTAATTACCCAACCATTGTATGCACATATGAATAAAGGAAAAAAAAGAAAGTCAATAATGGAGAATTAAAGCTATGGTTTCTAAACTTGCTAGGTTTGACCTCTTTAAATGTTTAAAATTCACATATAAGCTCAAAGGGTTTATATGTGCTGGTCAGTAGGGCCTAAAAGTAGAGATGCTCAATAGGAGGGTAAGTAGAAAGATGAAGGCTGTGGAAACCACGCCCTATGAAAATCAGTAGAAGAAATGAGGGATGCTTAATTTGGAAAGGGAAAAATCTCAGGAGATGGGAAGCGATCATTACCAGAAGTCACTGCTAGCCAGTTCTCTTTTTCCCAGAATGTTTTTCTTTCCCCAAATTTGGACGACTGCTTGTTTCAGCCTCTTTGAAGTTGGGTATTTCATGTATATAATTCTGACCAGTGGATCAGGAGAGGATGAGAAATGTGTCACTGGGCTGCAGTGTTTTATTCCTGGCCTAAGATTCTCTAAGGCCACCATCAGATTATATCATATTATATCAAAAATATACTCAGATTATATTTTTGGGTGCTTTAGCTAAAAGATAGTGATTCTTTCATAAGTGTGGGTCTCTGAGTGACCATCTGAAGCAAACTTTCTGCTAATCTGTGTTAACACCAATCAACAATTGTTTGAGTGTTGCAGTGTGGCATGTACAGAACTCATATTGCTTCCCCCAGAGCAGAAATTGTGTACCCATGATGACATCAAACACCAGTGCCATTTGGGAAGTAGCAATATGTTTCTATTTTTTTTTGTAGGAATATAACTGTAAATAAAAGTTAATTTCTAAGAAAAGGGCTTTATGTAGGGAATTTGCACACATTATGTATTTCTTTAAGTTTTTGCTAATATGTGGTCTATTCTCTAGAGGTGAAGGGCTACAGAGATTTTTGATGTTTTATTAAAATAATAATCATTAAGTGCTTCCCAGGTACAGGAAAATTTGTTTGCTAAAGATGACCTTATGCTCCATGAAGAGGATTTCTTAACTAGTAAGGCAAGACCTTTCTGAGTATTAAGACTGGCCAACAATTAAAGAGATGGGAGCCTCCTAGGAGCTAGAAGCAACCAAACACTGCTTATACAGAAGAGATTTGGGTACAAGATAGGGCTTTAAAGGTCCAATCATATACTAAGAGTCTATGACTGTTTTCTTCTACATTTTCCCAGCCTTTTAAAAAAAATTTTAGGCATTTAAAAAATAATCAATGTTACAGCTATCACAAACTTTTGTGTAATCCAAGCACAAAACTGTTTATGACAACTTCTAGAACATTATATAAGACATTATCACTTTGTGATACTTTTCCTTTTTGTAAAAAAGTCCAAATGTGAAAGATAACATATATGTTCATGGCTTGGTATGTTTGAATTTTATAGATAACAGAGTTATTCATGACTGTGGCAAAAGGCATGATGAACAGTCTTTATTGAAGGGCGGGAGTCAGATCCAAATTTAAGATCAAATGCCATCTTTTACCTTTTATGTCTAAGCCACTCGACCACATTCCTTAATGATCAAGGGAGTGAATCCTTGTGAATCACCTGATTTAGGAGCACATCCTTCTCATCCCCTCTTCAACACAGGGGTTATCATATCCTCCCTTGTGTGACCTTTTGTGGCCTGTTTTATTTGAGTCTTAAAATAAATGTGAAGTGGAATTCCCAAGAAAATGAATTTGGTATTACTAGATGCTGGCGTTTTTCATTCATATGACAAGTAAGGAAAATGAAAATAATTGCTTCCTGAAACAGGCCATGGATACTTGGTGTAGTTATAAGCACTTTGCATGATGATGTAGTGATTGCTTTGCCTGGAAATGTGAAATGATGGATTCATGACAGAAATGACTCTGCATGGGGGTGATTTATCTGAATGTAGACTCTCTGTTACTTACATTTGTCAATAATCACAAGGGAAGTAAGGGCAGTAAGGATATGCCACTTGTTGGTAAAACAGCTTACTTCTTTAAAACAAGTTATTATACATTTTATGAAGTGAGGATGTTGGATATTGCGTATTAAAGGTAAAAGGAGAATGAAGATTTGCATCAGAAAAAGTGTGAGATTACTGACACAGTGGCCAGAGGCATAAACTGTTTCTTTACAGATTTAATTTATCATTCTTAGGTATGAGATCTTGAGAAGCTTCAGTATTACCATCTTTAAAATGAGAATGATACTTTTACTGGTATTGTACTTTTATTGTCAAGATCAAATGAGAAAAAATATATAGAACAAATAAAAAATTACCTGAGATACAGTAAGTACTTACCACTGTCATTCCTTTTTTTGTTTTTGTTGTAAGTGCCCACTTTGACCACTGAGGTGGGAAGCAGCACTGTGGTAGAAATATACCAGAATGAATTAGAAGACCTGGCTTCCTGTCCTTAATCTACCACTACAATATTATTACAATAGTAAGTGACCATCAGCACAATAAAAAGTGACTGTCTTCTTTGGACCTAGATTAAATTTTGTCCTGTTTGTTTTTTGTAAGAATAAATAGATATCAAGACTTAAAATTCTCTGATCTTTTCCTGCAATAAAAACCTAAAATTCATGTATCCTGGAATCACATTAAAAAACTTAGTGCATAGTTCTCGTTGATTAAATATTAAAAACTACATATTATGACATAATCAATTAATAGCAGTGCTTCTTATACTTTAAAGTGTATTTGAGTCAGCTGGGGAATTCTGGGAAATTGTTACCAGAAAGCTGAGAGTGAGTGGGACCTTTGATTCTGCATTTTAAGCAATCCCAGATGACATATGAAAGAATAAAGACTACATTCTTCTCAATTTGGATTCTTTGCCTGGCTGTCAAGACATAGGAATACATTTTAAGCTAAATCTTCAAAGGAAATAAAATTGCCACCTTGTAAAGATATTTGCATGTCCATTTTGATTGCAGCATTATTCACAGTAGCCAAGATATGGAAACAACCTAAGAGTCTGTCAATGGATGAACAGATAAGGGAAACATGCTATACACACAATGGAATGTTATTCAACCACTCATGAAAGCACGTATGAACCCAAAGGACACTGTAAGTGAAATAAGTCAGACACAAAAAGACAAAGACTGCATGATCTGTGTTATACATGGAATAGGAACAAACTACCTATACAGAGAAACAGTGGAACAATAGTTACTAGGTATGGAGTGGGGAAGTAAAGGTAAGATGAGACGATGGGGAGATGGAGGTCAAAGGGCACGTGTTATACTTACAGAAGACAAATAAATCTGGAGATCTAATGTATGAGGACTGTAGCTGACAAGAATATAAACTGAAAATTTGCTGACAGTAGATTTTAGGTACTTTTATTACACACACAAAGAGGCTGCTATGCAAGACCAATGGATGTATTAATTCGCCTAACTGTAGAAAGTAATTCACAATGTATATGGATATTGAAACATATTGTACATTTTAAATATATACAATTAAAAGTCTCTACTATATGAATTTGAATGTTACTGCTCTCCTATTCATATCTACTTCGCCAGGAGAATTTGGAAGAAAATAAAAGGAAAATAAATGATTCAAAATACGAGAAATATATTATAATTCATCATACCAGTTAAAAAAATAAAACAACAGTTCTGGAAGAGCCAATTGACAAATGTTGACACTTTTAGGACTAAAGTCAGATAGAATTTTTTGGGTACATATGAAAGCTTAGGTCTTTTTTCTCCTCTTTGGGTCTTCAGGATCAAAATATCTGTGTAATGGACAAGTGAAATTATACTGAACACCAAAAAATTCTATGGCTGGAGCAGTTGAGCTGTCTGATGTACTTCTCACTGAAGTATTTCTTGCTGCCAGTTTTAACCTCAGCAAAGTTTTATGATCAGGTATTGTCATAAAATTCACTTTTTAGTTAAGAACTGTGGATAATTTTGCCTTAGAAAGAATTTTGCCCAAAACCTATTTTCTTTAAACTGTCAATGTGAGTGTCATGGAGAAGAAAAGGGCTTAGGGGATAAAATGAAATTAAACTTCTAATAACTGTCTCTCAAGTTTCAAGGGGGTGAAATTTGGTGAACTGGTAACTCAGTGTGAGATGGTAAGAAAGAAGACTTCTCACAAAATACTAAATCATAGAGAAAGAAGGAACTCTACCTCTGTTAGGTCAGGAATTTGTATTGGTTTCTGTAAGTTCTTAATAGGGGCATGGAGAATGCATGCTGATGACTGGAAGCATGCATGGCCAATCCACCTCCTCTTCCTGTTGGTCAGACTTTGAAGGAGAGAGGACAAGTGAGTAAAAACCAGTGTGGACAAAGATGCTGGCCTAGCTACTCATATTTGCTGATAGCTGATGGTCTGAGTTGAGAAACTTCTTGAGGTCAAATGCAAAAGGTGGCTCATACTTGTAATCCCAGGTACTTGGGAGGCAGAGATCAGGAGGTCTGAGGCTCAACAACAGGCTGGGAGAAAAGTTAGACCCCCTATTTCAATCAATAAGGTCTGGAGTGGTGGGGAGTGTCTGTGATTGCAGCTATGCAAGAGACAATAAGATCACTGTCTGAGGCCTGCCTGGACAAAAACATAAAACCCTACCTAAAAAATAAATAAAAAAGGTTAGGGACATGACTCATGTGGTAGAACATATGCCTAGCAAGTGGGACGTCCTGAGTTCAAATTCTAGTACCACAAAAAAAATCCTCTAGCAAGTATGCCCACTGAGGAGTACAGATACATTCAAATTAGCATGGTCTCCAGAAAGCTAACTGTCATGAGCCTCTTCCCAAGGAGCTAGTAGAGTGAGGGAAGGAACTACAAAGAGACATAGGATATGGGAAATAATGAGCAAGAGAGGGGTTAAGAAACTGCTTGAACTGTGTATGTTAGGCATATGGAACTTTCAAAAGAAAAGTTAAACAATAAAAATGAGTGGTAAAATTTTCTTTTTAATTCCAAATGTCCTTAGTAATGGAATGTGTGTGGGGAAATATCAGTTAAAAAAAAGTACTGAGGTAGATTATGGGAACATCTCTGACTATATAAATATATTTATAGAATAAGGCTATCTTCCTTAAATGTAAGCAATTAAATTTTGTTTTGCATGTAAATTTTTATTTTAAAAGGCAACCAATCTCCTTGTAGGTCTTCTTTTATAACTATGAATTCTTTTGTGACACAAAAATTTACTTGGCTAGAGAGATTGAGTATTTTAATATTTGATTTCTTAACAGGAGGGAGCACTGGACTTGATATTTTCTTTTTTGGAAATTGGTTATTTGTTGGCTTTTGGATAGTAATCTGAGTCAAGTATCAGTATAGGTAGTTCAATCTCATATTTTGAAAAGGATATTTGCTTGATCTTAATATTAAAAATTTATAGATTATAAAACCAAGATATATTCAGTTTTCATAATGTTTTTAACACTATAATATTGCTGAACTTAGTGGCTAAATAACATATGATGGAAACACTCATTTTCCTTCTCTCTCTCTCTCTCTCTCTCTCTCTCTTTTCCTGTCAATACACAGACATAGTTCATTGCAACTTCCAATCCTCCCAGTCTACCCAGTCTTTTTGGTTGTAACTTTGTCTTGGAAATGCATCAAGCCAGGATAGACAAATTGGAATTTTTAAAATTCAGTCTGGAATGAGTCAAAATGACTTGACTGAATCGCTTCAAGAGACAAGCTTGCTCTATCTGGGCTTAGAGGTATATGTCTGCTTGAGTTCAAGTCAAGTGTCCTTTGCTTAGGAGGCTGGTCACTTGGCTATGCCTGGCCTGGCCTTAGAGAGGGTATTGACCCTCTTCTGTAGTTGTTTTGAACTGGGTCTAGCCTCTGACCTGGCTATACTCTTAGGATTCTGCTGAGCTAGAAGATAATAGTCCTGGATTTCTCTGGACCTCAGTGGGCCAATTTGTTGGCTTGTTCAGCAAGAACAGATTTATTTAGCTCTTTTCTCTAATCGTGTGATTTCATGATTTCCAGGGCACTATTACTTCTCTGCATCCTATGTTTTTAATAATGAGTACTTGTTGACCAGAAGGCCTTGAAACATTTGTAGTGTTGGGATTCTGTTTAGTGGACAATTTTAATGCTAGAAAGTTTTCACATATTTTAGATTAACCACAGAACACAATATTTTGGAAATGTTCACAGGGAGCTGGCTCACAGAGTCTAAGAGTTTTCTGGTATAACTTCTCATCTGGCCCTGGAAATTCTTGTATTACATTCTTATTGAAAGATAACAGGTAGTAATTAGTGAAAGGCAAACAATGCCATCTTTCAGACACAATTTATTGAGTAGAGTTACCCTAACATCTAACAAGTGGTTTGTCTGTGTCACATGTCATGAAAAATACCATTAATATCTAGATGGATTAGACTTGGTTCCCATCTTCAAAAATGACTTTTTGTTATATTTTAGTGCTTTAAAATTATTGCAAAGGCTGGGCAAAGTGGCACATGACTATAATCTCAGCTACTCAGGAGGCAGAGATCAGGAGGATTATGGTCCAAGGCCAGGTGGGGCAGGAGTACAAGCTCTTTCTGAAAAACAAATAAAGTACAACGAGCTGGGTGTGTATGGCTCAATGGTAGAGTACATGCCTAACAAGTGGCAAGGCCCTGAAATTCAAATACCACCACACAGACACACATACAATCTTCATAGTCTTTAAAATTGGAGGATTTCCATGTTTCCTTCCTCATGCCATATAAAATTGTTCCAAATTATGCAATAAATAAGTTTTCAACTAGAATAATAGTCAAGTTTTTTTTCTTGTGTTGCAGCTCAATCCTACCAGTTATCACTGCAAATAGAGTGAGAGATGTGTCATAATTAGAGAGTTAGAGGAATGTGGTGGTTCCTCCATTTATTGATACATTGATTGAATTTTGGTGGTACTGGGAGTTGAGCTCAGAGCCTTGCACACAATCATCTGAGCCACACTGAGGCAGGCTAGTAACAGGAAAAGAAAAAAAGCCTCCTAAACAAAAGGTAACCCCCATGCTGTACACCAACTTGTCCATACCCAGTACTGTCTTTGGACATTCCTTCTTGTGGTAATTTTATGGTCAGAATTACAGTTCTGAATTTCTCTGAAGTTGTAAATTCCCCCAAAAGATGAGGGAGTCTCTTGACTCAGACCAGAAAATGGTGCATCCTCAGTAAAGGGAAATCTGTCCTCAATCTGATCTATCAGGTAAAAGCACAGATTTTTTCCCATTTATAAATTGCCCACTGAACAAAGATTGGGGCTCTTGAGCCATTTCACAGGAACCTGTTAATCTTTTGTGATGTATTCTTCTGCCTATACTTTCTCTTTCAATAAACTTTGCTGCTGCTTTGTAATCTGTGGGTCTCCAATTCTTTGTTCAGTACACAAGAAACAGATCGTCTGAGATTATGCTCCTAGCCCCTTTTGCTTGTCATTATTTTTTAGGTAAGGGTCTTGCAGTGAACCTCTTACCTCCACCTCCCATGCAGCTAGGATCACAGTGTGACCATTGAACTCACCTTGCCTTTTGAGGTAGTATCTTGTTATCTTTTTTTTTTTTTTTTTGGTGGGAGGGGCCCTTGGACTGGCCTCAAACTGTGATCCTCCCATCTCTGTCTTCCACATACCTGGGATTATGTGGTGGAAGACCACCACACCCAATTGATAGCCCACATACTGGATATGGTTTGTAGAAATACTTTCTTTTTGGTTTATATTTTATTTTAAATACATTTGAACTAACATTTATAATTTTGTTAAAATTAAATTATGGTGATGGAAGCCACAACTATGTGAATATACTATGTGAATGTACTTTAAGTGGGTGAATTGCATGATATATTGAGTTATATCCAACAAAACTATTTAAAATGTATATTTCCACTGTATCTCAAAATACCAACTTGGATCACATTTCTACAAGGCTTCCATCAGTAGGCGTCAAACAGCTGCTGCTTTTAGGTACAACGTGTTCTTTCACTCAGTGTATCATACCATTAGCTCAAAAAATACTTGAGTCTGGGATTCTCTGAAGTAACCTGCAATTTTCAGGTCAAAGCACTTTTGTCTTGATCCTTGCAGGTAAGGGAGGAGAGAGGCTGGGCTATGGATAAGCTCATGTAGGGTAGGGTCTCTAGAGTTCTTCCAGGAAGATCAATCTTACTGAGTTCCATGATTAAGAGCATGTCTTGTTAATACACAAAACAAAGGGAGAGACCAAGGCTTTCCTTCTTCTTGGTCTGTTGCTTAACATTTCACTACCCACAGCTAACTACTGAACAGAGTGTTCTTGGCCAGGCTGCATGATTCATTTTCAATCAGTACCACAGCTTGAACTGCATGCCACAGGTTGGTCCACTTGAAATCTCACAAACTGATTCAACCCTTTAGATTAGAACTTCCCAAAGTGCTTCCTATAGATCTTTAGAGTCTCAAAAGAAGAGAGAAGTTTCTGTAGTTAGATATTTTGGAGAGACACTGAATGTATCAGTTATCTATCTTATCAATGCACATTAGTATATTAACCTTCAGAAGGCTTACAGTAAAGGAATATATTTAATTTTGTTGTTAAGCTGCAAAGTTTAACCAGTAATCTTAGCCTCAGTCTCTGAGAATGAGAGACTACCTGTCACTTGTGGAGATTGCCACAGATTGTTATTTGGATATTAATTAATCATCTAATATTTTAGCTGTCAACCAATCAAATACACTCTAGGATTAAATGCAGGAGTGGGATAACAGATTCACCATCATTTATGTACATTTAAAAGTTGAAGTTAAAGAGAGAGAAAGATCTCTTTTGAAGTAGGATTTTGAATCACTGGGGTTGGATGTAAAGCCCAAGGCAATCTGTTAATCCAGCAGGGGATATGATCATTTCTCAAGTACCCATCCTGGTGGTCAAAGGCTTTTGCTTCTTGGAGGATAGAGAACTTATCTTCTCTTTCTTCAGTACTTGTATAAGTGACCTAGTTTTCTGTACTGGTAACATACAAGCAAAGTATTTCTTTGGGGAACTGGTTTGAACTTGCCAGTTTGGGTAGAGAGTTAGAATAAAAATATAGTGAGAGCTTTATAAATTTCCTAAGAGAAAAATAGCTCCTATGATGCTTTGGCTAGAACTATTTTCCATATGTATATGTATTATGTTACCTACCTGAATAATAATAAAATAGTTATTTTTCTTTGTAGAAAATGTATAAAAATATAAAGAAGAAAATAAAACTGGCCATATAATCACTGACTAACACTAACACATTTCTTTCTCAAGATATAGTGAGTATAATGAAAAATAAGTTCTGGCCCCACTTTCTTCACTTACTAGTAAGTTGTTGGCATTTCTCTGCCAATAGAAATACTTCATAGACATTTTAGTGGCTATGTTCTATTCCACAATTTACCATAATTTTTTAAAGTGTCACTTGCACTATTAAATTAAAACAGACTTGTGTTTCTGGAAAGAATTCACTCATCTCTGTCCCAAGGCCAGTGCAGAAACAATGTTGAAATGGATCAGATGAGAACACATGGATGCAGAGGGCAAGTGCCCTACTTAGGTTCCCAGCAGAACTGGAGCAGAGCATCTGATGCTCAAATCAGTGTCTCCCTCCGCCATCCCTGCTGCTCACACCCTGTCCCAGACCTCCCAGGAGGATTTCTGTAGAGGCTGTCAACATGGTAATGGTGGAGATCATGTTATTGATCTGACAGGTAATTTAGCTTGCAGTGAGGGGAGCATAAATGAGAAAATTGCTGTCAAAATGGAGTCCCTGGAGCACTGCTTTCTCTGCATTGAGTCCTCAGAGACTTGAGACCATAAGGCTGGTAGGTCATGCTGCTGACCTCTCTTGGTGAGAAATGAAGAGTGAAAAATGGCCCTGAAGCAATTACCACTCTTAATTGCTGCGAAATGGACAAAATGCTTTTTCACAGGATGATCAACAACCAAGTCCAGCCATTTAGCTTATAAATGAAACAGAGGAAGATGGACATCCACATTTCTGAGGTAATCAGCACAGATTGCTTTCAAGAGGGTTAAAAAACCCACACTGCAGTGGAACAGACCAGGAGACTTGCCTCTGACTAGCAGTGAGAGGGATTGAGTCATGCCCTAATGACATAACCCTCTTTCCTGCCAGGATCCTTAACCTGCATCTCTTTCTCTTTCCAAACTAATGACCTGGCAAGATGTGGTTTTTGGAGGCCAAAAGAACACAGGTTAAAGTAATATTTTATTATGTTCTGTATCTAGTCATTTGTTTTTGTCTTCTTTTAGGAGAAAACTAATATAAAGCTTCTCACAAAATTATGCAAACTCTTTGTTAGAGTTTTTGAGTATTGAATCATTTCCCTATTGATCAGGATGATAAAATCATGATTTTTGAAAATCTATATTCTGTGAGAGGGAAACAATGCAACTTCAACACATAGGCTCTGGAGCCAACCATGCATCAGAAAGAGACCAGACAAGTGTAAGAGCCCTTCATACCACCAAGCATGGTGTATGTGTAGAAACTGAGCTGTAGAAGGACCTCTCATACAATGTATGTATATTCTAGGGAAAGAGCAACTGAAGTTCCCCTGGCAGCCTTTGAAAGAGATAACTTCCCACACTGCCTAATAACCTACAGCCCGGGGCTCACTTCCTGAATCTAGAATGACCCACGGAGTCTTTATAGAAGTCTAGCTGACTCTCTGAGGGATTGTGTGGGGCAAAATTCAATATAAGAAGTTACAGCTTTTTTTTTTTTTTTTTTTTAGCATATATTAGCTGTACAGGGAAATACATTGTGATATTTACATATGTGTTTAAAATATATCTTAGTTGGATTTACCCACTCTGTTGTTTTTCCTCTTCCCCTTTCCCCTTTCTTAGAACAATTTCGACAGGTTTATTCTTTTATTTTCATTTATGAATATGAAATGCATCCACCATATTCACCCTTATTCATCCTTTCCTTATGCCTGCCCTCTTCGACTGGTATTCACCCTAGAAAAGACCTGTTTTACCCTCCTGTCTTTCATGTTTTTAAGTGTATATTGATAGTCCAAGGGCATTTCACCTTGGTACTTCAGCATTTATATTGCAAAGCATAATTCTTTTTTTAAGTTAGGTAAGTTTTAATGCAACATTTAAAAGTATCTAAATCAATGCAAAAAAAAAAAAAAACCTCCAAACAACACCATCATAAACAAAATACCAAAATTTCAATAGACAGGATCTGTTTTAAAAAAGTGAACTTCATTGTTTATGAATTATGCCTTGAACCTATCCCCCCACCAAAAGTCCAACAAATGTTGCAGGAATATGTCATTGTCAAGACACTGCTCTGGTCTCCTTTGTTTTAGTACAGAATCAGTAGGACTTAAAGGATGACAGAATGGGCACATCTTGTCCTGAATCAATATCAATGCAGGGACAAGGATAAGCTGTTGGGAAACCCGTGTGGGGTTTGCTTTGCATGGGCACTGGTTATTCGCTGCACCCACCTCATAGGATATATTCCTATCCACAGTATGACCCACCTGTCATACTGAGTGTTCTTCACTGAGGTGTATATTCTTGTCATCATTTAAAACATTCAGAATTCCCAAGAAGATGACTGTAACACTGAGAAATCACTGGATATTATTTGTGAATATTATTTCTATTTTTAGGTTCTCTATACATTTACATATCTATGTAGAATAAAAGCTCTCAATTAATAACAAATCATATTAATTAAAAACCACAGGGAGGGGCCGAAGGTGTGGCTCAAGCAGTACCTGTCTAGCAAGTGTGAAGCCCTGAGTTCAAACTTCAGCACTGCCACCTCCCAAAACATGAAGAAACCTCTGAGATAATTTGTCTTCCTCTTGTGAAATAACTTCTAAAAATACATCATGGTGTTGAGGGTGTGTGTGTTTTACTTGGTACAATAAACATATCATTGAAAAACATGACTTTTTGGTTCATCTTACTAATTTTCACTCTACTCCATGGTACAATGCAGTCAGTTCCATGTGAAGGTGCTGGAATGAGGTCAGTACACAGAGATGCACAGGTCAGTGCACAGAAAAGACATCACTTGTGCACTCTTCCACACAGTTATGCAGTAGATGGCCTTACAGGCATCAGAGTGTTTTATGTACAAGAACTTCTTTAGGGTGTGGGCACTGAAGCACCAGTGCCAGGTATTCCAGCATCAGTGCTTGTTGCCAAAGTACACTCAACAGAAGTTAGTGCTCCTCATATGAGCTGGACCTTCAGTTATCACCTAGGGAATGAAAACACATCTGCATATGTGCACACACATGCTTTGTGTGCACATCTTATGACACAAACCTGCCTGAAAAGATTCTGATATAATTGTTTGGCAATGATGGCACCAGGCCTATTTTTATTTTTCAATTGTTCTCTGAGATGATCCTTATGGACAAGGAAATATGAGAAAGAGAGAGAGAGAGAGAGAGCTCCTTACATCACTAACTACTTCCTCATACTTCCTACATCTGAACAGAATTCTCCCTATTATGAAAATAAGTGTGATGTTATTGAAGGGACTTTATATTTGCATATTCATCTATAGCAGTATATATATGTCTATAGCTCTGTATATTTTTGATTCCATGTATTTGTACCTGTATAGTTCTATGAAAATTTATACATGTGTTTTCTTCTATATTACAACCACCTCTCCCCTGCCTACCTACTCTACTCCATCTCTAAATCTACATGTCTAGTTGTCGCTATCTAATTCCACATGTCTATAAGCTTTTGGAGGGAAATAGGTAGGATTAAATTTTCTGGAAGAAAAAGGAATCTGAGCTTCTACATCAAGAGGTTCCATTGAAGTCACTAGAGAAAAAGGTGGGGATTAGGTGCTGAGGCTATAGCTCATGGTACAATGCTTGCCTACCATGTGAGAGGCCTGGGTTTGATCCCCAGTAGCACAATTTATTAATTAAAGGAGAAATTAGAACTAATTTCCAGGTCTACCAGTCTGGAATCTCATGTGAATCAAATGTCCCTTCCATGTGTAAGGTGGTCATATGTCCCATTCTTAAATTGCATTGAAGAGATGGTGGGAAGTGCAAAGGGTTAGTAACACCCAGACCTTAAGGATTACCATGGGGAAGGCCTCTGTGGACTGAGATCGAGAGAGTTGGGTGCTGTAAGTTTTGGGTCCAACCTGGGCACTGCTGGCTTACTCCTGTAATCCTAGCTACTTAGGAGGCAGAGATCAGGAGAATCATGGTTTGAAGCCAGACTGAGCAAATAGTTTGAGAAATCCTATCTCAAAAAACCCATCACAAAAAAGAGGGCTCATGGAGTGACTCAAGGTGTAGGCCCTGAGTTCAAACTTCAGTACCAAAAAAAAAAAGATTTGAGTACAACGGGGCAAGATGGGAGCCTTGTGTCCAGATCTGGAGCATCTGATTGCCCTGTCCCCAGATGACATCTGGGAAAAGGCATCTGCCATCTGCTTGCAGACCCTGGAAATTGCAGTGAACCCATCCCTTCACTCTTTGACTTCCCAGTTATAAAACTGTGGATGGAATGACATGAACAAGGTTGTGTGTCTCCCAAGATTGCCTTGATTGTAGGGTACTATGTGGCTACTGCTCCTCAAAGTGGAGATCATGTCCTAAGGACTGAAATAAGTACTCAGCCAATGGCTGAGACCACAGTGAACATTGCAGTATATGGAGCAGAGCCTGATAAGCTTCCCAATGGAGGGGGTTTGGTGGGATCCTGGAGGATCGTCTCTCTGTGATCAGGATTCTAGGAAGGTCTTCCTCTTACTAGAGGCTCTGTGGATGATAGCAGTTGACCTAAAGGCTTAAGATTTCTACATAATGCTGGTATGGTTGGCAGATCAGAGGATATAGTAGTCAAACTGACTATGCCTGCTGTTACTACACATCTGTCTCAGTGTGTCCCTTCTATAGGTTCTCACTCTGCAATCACAGCCTGGTGGCCCTTGTCCCATCATTGCATAATGCAAAATATGTCAGGGTGATCAGGATCCTCAAGATCCTTGTTCTCAGTTGGAGGCTGAGAATGGTCCTTTAGCAGCAGGACTCCTGTGCCAGTGTGTTCTTTGTGACTTTGATATTTTTATTAGTATTGGTGCAAGAAAAGAGCCTAAGGGTCTGAGAAATCCTCTCCCACAGCTGGTGGTTCTGCAGAGCATTTCATACAAATCAGAGAGGAGTCAGGGTCCTCTCCTCTATGCACAGGCTGTGTGGGCTGCAGAATCATGACACTTGATTCTTGATTTTTCATGACACAGACTCTGATGGAATTGCAAAAAAACAAGGAACACAGGAGAGGGAAGACGAACAGGTATAAGTGCTTGGTTGCTACAGAAGGAAATGGAGTAAGGAAATGATAAGGCTGGCCTGGGAGAGTGGATAAGTCCATTTGCTGCTGCCCACTGGTCAGATCTAGTGTTCCATTGGTGACATCTACTGATAAACTCATGGGTTTCCTTGTGCTCTGCTCAGAGAACAGATATCTTTGCTTCTAAAACCACATCTTGAGTGCACAGCTGAGACTGGTTGTGCTCATATGTTTTACATTTTCCTAAAGAGCATTTAGATTCTATTTTTCTGTGTGTAGCTCTTTGCCTTTTAAACAAATTCTTAATTTTAGATGCCAGAATATCAAGTTGTTTGGCCAATTGTTCTCTGGTAGATTTATCAGGGTAAGGATTGTGCTCAAACCATGTTAAGAGGGTATACTTTTGGTTTTGATTGCAAACCATCTTGCCTTGACAGATTTCTTTTGAGTGTAAACCATCCTGCCTTCCCAGGCTTCTTTTGTAGTTCTCTTGTAGAAACAGCTGGATCCCAATCATTACACCAAAAATGTTACCGGAAAGTTTAGCACTGGTGTATACTTCGGTTCTTGCATGTGGCGAGAAAATTCAGCAAGATGTGACAATCATAGTAAAGTTTATTAGGACAGGAGTTTAGTATAACAGGGCAAAAGAAGGGAGACATGGGGAAAAAGGAGAAATATTTCCTGCTTTCTATGCAGAAATGGGAGCAAAGACTCACAAAGCATAATTCTTAAAGTGATGAAATTGTAATTCTTCCACTGAATATGACCATATGTCAATTTTTATTTAATGCATTAATGAAGGAGCCAGCAATGTAATAGAATGGCTACAAAAAAGAAGAGTTAGTCAAAAACAACTATTTTGGTGTTGCTGTTGTTAGAATAAATAAAAAAGAATAGTGACATGAGATTACCAATTAGAAACAAAACTAGTCCATGTCTTAAGGGGACTAAAATTGTAATTGTTGGAGTTTTCGTCTCTTCTAGATAGTCAATAATCATATTGTATTAGTTTTCTATTGCTGCTATAACAAATTGCCACAAAGCTGGTGACAAACAAAAAAAGGTAATCAAGCTAAGCCAAGCTCAAATGGCCAATTGTTGTATGCTTTTGCTCATCTGTGGAACTTAGACCTAAAATGATGATGCTGATAATAATAATAATGGGACATGAATGTGTATGGGAGATGGTCTGGGGAGAATCAGAGGGAGAGGAGAGACAGAAAGGAGAAACTGAGGGGTGAAGAGGATAGAAGTATGCTACATTTATACATATGAAGACAGTGTAATAAAATCCACCAAACGTTTTGAGAAAGCAGGAGGAGGGATGGAAATATAATGGAGGTGGTAAACTTTTTTAAGGTACACTCTATGCATGTATGGAGTTATCACAATAAAATTCTTTCATATTACTAATATATGATAATTCAAAAGTAAAATAAAAAATTATATAGAAACAATACAGATTTTTTTCTCTCATAGTTCTTGAGACTAGAAGTTTGAAATCATGGTGTTGACAGGATCATACTCCCTCTGAAAGGTCAAAGGAGAATCATTCCAGTACCTATAGGCAATCCTCAGTATTCCTTGGTTACAGCTGTTGCATTCCAGCATCTGTCACCCTCTTCATATGGCGTTCTTCTATGTCTGCTCTTATTATGAGGACATCAGTCATTAAATTTAGGGCCCATTCTAAGTCCAGGATGATTTCATCTGAAGTTCTTAATTATGTCTACAAGGATCCAATTTCCAAATAAGGTCACCTTTTGAGGTTCAAGGTGAATATGAATTTCAGAGGAAATGCTATTGAATTCACTAAACATACATCCACAGTTTTCAGAACTGTAAAATGTTTGCATGCTGATAAGTTATGGAGATATATTTATATTCTCCTAGAGATCAGAGGATTCTGAAACTGACTTGTTCAAAAATAGTCCTAACGTGACAATAGAAGATCATATATTTATATTTTAATTTTGGGGGCTGGGGCATAGTTAAAGTGTAGAACATCTACTTATGAGCTTGAGGCCCTGAATTCAAACCCCAGTACTGCCAAGGGAAAAAAAATTCCCCAAGATTGGATATTTTAAGGTGACTTTTATTGAAAATGTCTACCAAATGACATTTGGTAGAAGAACGATTTTTTCATACTATTTCATTTAATCCTCACTGTGGATGATGCATTCTCTGAACAGTAGGTCTTCTTATCTGTACTTTTACAGATGGAGACAAAGGAGGCACAGGAAGTCAAAGAACACACAGGAGACCACACAGCTAGTAAATGACAGTTTGTATTTGCAGAAACCCTAGAGACCATTGCTCTTTATACTACACATTTCTTCTTCAAGTCAGGTGAGTTAAAAATCTTCCCCTTCTGTTATTTCATTTCAAGGTCTAAATGCCTATCGGGGAAGATGAGTGAGTATAAGTATCAGTGACTCCTGAAGTGTGACATTACCTCTGAGCTAACTCCTCATTGGAAGAAGGAGCTCATAGTGCATGACTCTTCAAAGATGTTTTCCTTAGATCAAGGCAGCTCCAAAGAGACCCCAAAGGAATTTTAATTGAATTTCCTTTTACTCACTGCTATGAAAGCAAATATGCAGATACTGCTAAATGCACAGGTTTTTTTTTTTAACATTATTTAATACTTTAATAACAGTTAAATACAGTTTGCATAGACCCCATTTAGGAAACACATAGGAGTAGAAAGTTCTGCATGGGATACTTCATTTGAATGTTAATTCATTTTGGCTTATTAGGTTAATCCACATTTTAGTGTGTGCTTTAATTGGCAATGTGTGTTATTTTCAGGATGTGATTTTTGTCAGTAGGCATCAGTGATGTATTTTCTGATCTTTTATTAGATGAGCTTACTGAATATCAGTGTTTGCTCCAATAAAATAGCTTAGCTTAGGTGGAAATAAGAAGTTAATTAAGAAGGCAGATCCTTGCGAAACTGCAAATAAGAAGTAAGTGTTAGTGTTAAAGCAAATAATCACTCCAGGAAATCACAGGCTTTGCTTCTGTAACTCTAAGGAGATCACAGAAAGCTTAATCTTATGGGGGATGGAAAACCAACCAGGAGCCAGTCTGTACTATGCCAGAAACTTCCAGCTTGATGATAGACAGGTCCTCTATCTGATGTAGGCTTTCTCTTCTCCTCTGTAAACACAATGCAAATGACCAGATAATTTCTAAGCTATGCTGACTATATTCCACTGTGCTATATTTACTGTGTTTTGAAGTGGGTGGAGAAGTAAGCATTTTCCCATGAGCAGGAATATTTATTTTTCTATTCCTTTCCTTAGATTCCCATTAGTTGTATAGAAAAAAAATGGAGTAGTTTGGATTTAAATTCCACTATTCTCTCTTAAAAATCCAAACTTGCTCATGTGTAAATCCTTTTTTGTCACATTACACATGTGTAGTTATTCACACAGATAGGAACTGAAAGGTAGTAGCTGCTATAGGGGATTGGCTTTGGTGACAAACAGGGACAGATCCTGGAGGATTGACTTCCAGGCAGGTAATGAAACTGGAGTTTTGGACTCAAGGTCCAAACTCCTCAGATTCCATATGCCAGGTCTGAGCCACTGAACCTTAGATGCCAAATAATGAGGGATGGTGAAAGAGAAAGGAGGTTTTATTACACGGCTCGGGACATGCTGTGGGAAGAGGCAGAGTAAGCACTCAGCTCATCTTCAGCCATCTTCTTGGGGACAGACATGAGCTATTGATTTAAGTAGACAAAAGAACGGGGGGACAGGGAACAAAAGGTACGCATAGTTAAATAGTCTCAGTTACATGTGTCATTATCTCAGTCCTTTTTGTGGGAGAGGTTCTGAGAAAGGTTATCTGGAGCCAGGCAGTTGGTCCATCCAAAGGAGAGTCTACTGTTGGTGTAGTTTCGGTTCCTTGTCATAAATATGTTATTGATCATTCCTGTCCTTCCTTGATTCCAAGGTGATTGAAGGGTGACTGCAGAGAAAAATGGCTCAGAGCAAAGACAGATACAAAATGGAGGAGAGATGCCATGTTTTTTCTTGTTAATTCGTGGGCCTGAGTAAGGAGTCCATGCTTTTCGGCTAAAGCAGTTTGAGCGTCTCTTACAGTAATATGCAGAGTGGCTCATTTTACAGTAACACTGAGGGGCAGGTCTTTCCCACACTTTATGGAAGAGCCTTGAGCCTGAGTGTGGCAAATATTGCTTCTACCCTGCACGCGTTCCCTCATAACTGCTCTTATGCTGGACTTCCAAACCAGCAGCACCTGCCTATCTTTGTTTTAAAACCTTCTGAGCAACTGGAAGCTGCTCTGCCCTTGTGTAAAGACAGTCAGAAGAATTATGTCTTCCTAGGGACAGCCCTTTCCCAAGGATCCATAGAAGTTGGTGTGTAAATACAACTCCCATCCCTCTGACCTTATACCCAGGTGTTTGGAATACCTTTATGATATTAAGCTACAATTATCTACTGTGAGTAACTTCCTTGTTACTTCATTACACACCTACAAATGTTTCTTGAAATAGTCTTCCTAATAAACTTCTTGCTTAGGATATGATTCTGAGAGAAGCTAGGCAGACACACAGAGGCTCAGTGAACTAAAATACCAAGGCAAGATCCCATAGCTGCTTATTAAAAGAGCTCTTTGAGATATAAATCAATTATTCTCTTCAGTTGAAGACTGAAATAGATTTATTTAAATAATCCAAATTTGTTTTGTGAAACATTGAAAGTATTATTTGCAAATGCTTTGGAAAATGAGATTTGTAGGAATATAAATAATTCAAATGCAAATAACAATTTAATATAAAGAAAATACAAATAAAGTTTTAGACTACAACTATTAGTATTCCTTCTAAGGTAGGGCTTATTTTAAAGAGAAATAAGTAAAAATATTCTGAATCCAAGAAGAGGTATTTGGAATACCTTTATGATATTAAGCTACAATTATCTACTGTGAGTAACTTCCTTGTTACTTCATTACACACCTACAAATGTTTCTTGAAATAGTCTTCCTAATAAACTTCTTGCTTAGGATATGATTCTGAGAGAAGCTAGGCAGACACACAGAGGCTCAGTGAACTAAAATACCAAGGCAAGATCCCATAGCTGCTTATTAAAAGAGCTCTTTGAGATATAAATCAATTATTCTCTTCAGTTGAAGACTGAAATAGATTTATTTAAATAATCCAAATTTGTTTTGTGAAACATTGAAAGTATTATTTGCAAATGCTTTGGAAAATGAGATTTGTAGGAATATAAATAATTCAAATGCAAATAACAATTTAATATAAAGAAAATACAAATAAAGTTTTAGACTACAACTATTAGTATTCCTTCTAAGGTAGGGCTTATTTTAAAGAGAAATAAGTAAAAATATTCTGAATCCAAGAAGAGATCTATCTAGTCCTCACACTTAAGAAACCTCTTGCAATTGCTTTAAATGGGGTAGGGAGGGGGCCCAGGGGGACATTGGTGGGGATGATCTAACCAATGTACAATATAAGCCTATTTGGAATTGTCACAATGAATTTCTCCTGTATAACAAATACATAATAATATATATTATCTATATATAATATGTAATTTTAAAAAGAAGCCTGTATGCTTTTATAGATGAGTCAGTGAAATCAACTAAGCAAACTGTTAATTAAAAATAAAATAATAAAATAAAAATATTGAACAGTTTTTAATATGAAAATTTAACCTAAACAGTGAATTTATGACTGTATGAAGCAGAGGACTGAACATATTAACTCAGATAATGCTTATTACTAAATGTCAGGCTCTGTGTTGGGCACTGAGTCTTACTGGTTTCGACAGAAGTGAGACACAATTTTTGCTCATCCAGAATTCATTCTCCAAAGGAGAGAGCTGCATGATTAAGTGCAATCCTGGGAACTAAGTGGTAACAGCAGAGTGTTGAGTGCTATGGAAATAGATAGAACACTGAGCCCAGATTGGGCAAGTCAGGGAAGATTTACTAGTATTGGTATCTAAATGAGGAGCTGAGGGATAAATAGGAATCAGCCAGGTGAATAGGGGCCAGATATGTAAAGGAGCCATTCAAAGAGAAGGAATGACATTGATGAAACCTGTAGGGGAAAAATAGTATAAATATTGAGGTACGAAGAGGTTCAGTTTGGGCGGAGTTAAGACAGAATGAGTTGAGATAGGATGGTGGGTAAGAGAGTGGTAAAATATCAAGGTGATATCTTTTTAAGACATTCCTACCTGTGGGTACTTTTACCTTGAAGGTATACCCAGCATCCATATCCCAATTGCTGTTTGACTGATGGACCCATTGGCCAGTTTGAACATGTCTTTAGGACTTTAAAAGTGAGTGGGCCAAGTGGAGACCTAGATAAAAATTCTGTTTTTCTGCAATGATACATGTTTATCAAGAAGTCTCCTTTTTGTTTCCCTTTTTCTATTATAAGACCTGTCTTATAATAGAAAGGCAGATAATGTCTGCCTTTCTACTGGTGATATAATACATGAGTTATAAAAACAAGTCCCAGGCAATGTAGCTGCCATGCTCAGATCACTCTCCATGGTGTTAGGGATTCCTGGTTACTTTTGTAACCCACCAAAGATTCTATCCATTTTAGTATTAGCCTAAAACATGCTACTATTTTAATTAAATCTACCTTAAAGTTAAAAATCAAAGAAAACATCACTTGCTTTGCTTTTTACTTTCTGTAAATGGATGTTAGTTATACACTAGGTTTACATTTTTATTTTTAAGTTTTCAAGAATGACACCTTCTGGCATGTGAATAATTCCCAAGATTCTAGGAAATTGTAAGCAAAACTTATTTCATAGCCCTGCACGGTGGCTCACATCTATAATCCCAGCTACTTGGGAGGCAGAGATTGGAAAGATCATGGTTTGAGTCTGGTCCAGACAAAAAGTGAAACCCCATCTTAATTAAAAAACTGGGCATGGTGGCACCCTTGTGCTTGCCACTTTAGCTAGGTAGGAAGTTTAGGTAAGAGCATAGGTATAGATCTATTAGGAAAAGAAGTGTGAGACCCTACCCCCAAAGGAAAAAGGGCTGGCAGTCAAGTGGTACAGTGCTTGCCCACCAAGCATGATGCCTGAGTTAAAACCCCACTATTGCTAAAATAAAACAAAAACAAATAAATACCTCATTTCATGATGCACTTATTATTTATATCCCTATGTTGCAAATTATATTGGCTAAAAAGGATTTCAGAATGTGTTCCCTGTACCATCAATGATTATAATTTTGGGGAATGATGGGATATACAACAGAAAAGTATAAAATAGAGAAAAATGAACAAATATTTTATTAACTACTTTGACACTGAAGAATTTTTGGAGACTATTTTTATTGGGAGTAGAGGTCAATTTGTTAACGTCTACTTATTATAACACTTTGCTTGAATTTGATTAATTCAAATAGTGAATCTATTATTAGCCCTTATCTAAGTATAGTTGATCTTTAGAAGTTACAGAAGAAGGGGAACCATGCACGTACATATGAAGTATTTCCACAGAAATATACCCATCATTCCCACAAACAAAAATAAGGAAAATAGTACGTAATATTTTGTGTTTAGTCATACACCCTCAACTCAACTCTGTGTGCCCATACATGTGAATTTGACCTAAAGCAACTCAAATGGCTGCTCTGTGAACTCTAATTTTATCATTTGTAAAATAGGATTGTTGTGTCTTAATGCCTCTTTTAATTCTGTGCATTCAAAATATGTTGCCTGTGACCCTGCCAGACTGGGATAAGCAAACAAAGAAAATGTTCATCTGTATTATTTAATAAGCAGGGAAATATCTTCAACATATAAGAGAAAACTTATAATAATACTGTTAAAATAGCTCAGATCCCTACCAATATGTTTAATACTTTATTAATCAGGAAATTTAATTAAGAAATTTGATGAACTAATATTTTCATTGAATTAATTTACCATTTAGTCAATTCCTTTTGGACTTTATTTTTATCTTAAATAACTCATATAAGTTAGAAAATTATAAATCATCAGCTATCACTTCCTGCAATTCTTTTACCCACTTGCCTGGAAAGTATACTTCCAGGAAGCAGTGGGAAATTAAATTGGAAAAGAAAGTTCAGGTCATTTCATGAAGGGTAAGAAAGTGAAGGAAAGATTTCTATTCTGTGGACAATGGGGAGTCTTTGAAGGTTTTTAGTAGGAGAATAACTTGTTCTGAACTGTAGAAGATTAATTTGACATTGGTGTCTGGAAGTGGTTGGATGGCAGAAATAGGAGTCAAGTATTTATTGTAAGAGTCGAGATGAGAGTCAATGAGTAACTGAACCAGGATGGTGGGAGTGAGAAAGAAGAGGAGTATATCATGGCAAGAAGCATCTCTTTGGCTGATTGAGTCAGGCTGGTTGGCTAATTAGAGATAAGCAATTTGGGAGGAGCAGGAGTCAAATGTTGCTTAGCTAGCTGAATACAAAATAATATTAAATTGGAAAGAACAAAGAAGTGATTAGAAGACATCAAAAGTATTTTAAAAGAATTAAGAAAAGGAGTATTGTTAATTTAAATAAATTCCTGTCAACAGGTCCAAAAAACCCTATCTCAAGGTAATAATAATAACTGAATTTTCATAAAAACACTGTGTCAGGTATTTGATATCTAGCATATTATGTAAAATTCTCATAGTGCTCTTTCATAGCAGATTTGATTATATTAGTTTTACAAATTAAGAACAAAGCTACTAGAATCAACAGAATCCTTCAAAGTATTAACCAGCTTATTAGTGGTTAGATAAGAACTGAAATACAGATCTGTTTAATTTAAAGGTCTGTTCTCTATATGCTATGTGGTCTCTTTTAGGTTTAAAAATGCTGATATTATTTGTTACCTGTAAGTTTTGAAATAATTTGTGAAAATTGATATAACCATACAACATTGTGCTGTTATTACTATGTTGCTAACATTGATAAACTGTGCTAAATTTTTCATTTGTTAAAATGATGAAATATTTAGATACACAAGTAAGTATATAAAAAATATGCCATACACCCATGTGCCTATCACAGAGACTTATTTTAATGTTTTGCCATATTTGCTTCAATTTTTTAAACAATTTCATTCATCCAAGCCCTCAACCTCACAATTTCAAGGTCTAATTGTCTCAGCAAGTAGTTTTATCGTTCTCATTTTATTGATGGAGAAACTGAATCTCTACAGGCTAAGTGGCTTGCTCACAGGTCTAAAGACAGTCCCAAAGCTGGAGTTATTTTGTCTCTGAAGTTTACCTTCATTATACTACACAAAACAGTGTTAGGTAGCTACCAAAAGCCTAGAAATGGACAAATGTTTCAAATTTCAAAAGTGAGAAAATTTGGACTCTATAAACTATAATTTATAAGCTCAGTATTAATCCAGAAGCTAAGTTGATTATTAAATAGTTTGTGAACACTTATTAAAAGTTAGCATTGGCTTATTAAAAATAAGTAATGTGAAACCAGGTTTCATAGACCTGTAGAAAAGATAAACACTGTAGATATGTTTTGAGTTCAGATGATAAAATTAAGGGCAAGCTAACATGTAAATTGACTTATAATAGAAATTGCTGGATTTACATCTTGTATAAATGACAATTAAAGTTCAATGTCATCCTAAAAGACTTTCTCCAGTGGTGTGGCCCATGGGTCTGAGCTCATCTTCTTTTTTTAAAGTTTAATCTACATTAGTTCTCAAGATTTTGATACCAGAAGCACACATCCAAATATAGAGTTTTTAATCGAATGATTGAAATAATTAAATGAAAGTTATAGTTACTGGGCTTTTTGCTTGAGTACTCTTTCCCTGGTTCTCTATTGCAGCAGAATCATTATAATAGAACTGCTAACCTTGCCTGCTTTTCCACTTTCCTACACACATGCGCAGCAACTGGATTCTGACTCACAGGTTCCTGTTTGGTATTACCTTATTGTTTTGAATGCTGCATGTAAATAAATGTGTAAATGCTTTATCAGCTTTACCCTTTCATCTCATTACTCTATGCAACTGGCAAACTGAGCTCTTAGCCTCTTTGTTGTAAAGACAAATTTATATGAGATTCATCCATTTTTGATAGCATACCTGTGAAGACTTCATAGAACACCAGAGTAGCAAAGTTCATCATTTGGGAAATGTTGATCTGCAATGTGGGTATAGTCACAGAATAAAAGATATATGCATTTTTGCATTTGTAGATAACAGCAGATAATAGTAGTGACAATTCTTCAGTGAGAAGAACAAATCATTTCTAAGAAAATGTATGCATACCTACATAGTGAGAAAATATTACTTTAGGTGCTAGATTGGCAAGGTTTTGCTTAAAACCAAGTTATATGAAAAACTCTATTAAATTATACTGTGATATGAATTTTTGTTAATGGAGGTATAATTCCTCAATCAGATGACAAAATGCTCTTATCTGCCCTATTGTATTTGATCCTGGGCACATGCTTTATTTGAAATTTCATCAAGCCAAAATATGTCAGATGTAAGAACTAGAAATCTGAAAGAGTTGAAAAACCAGATTGCTTGAAAATGGCTGGAGGTTTTAGAGATGCATGGTTTGAATAAGGGAAGACCTACTAGGAAGGGGATTAGCGTTCTGGAACAATGTTAGCCATTATATAAGCCATAAGTGCAAGCCATATATGTGATTTTAATTGTGCTAGTAGCCACATTAAAATAATAACAAAACAGGTGAAATTGGCTTCAATAATGTAGCTTATTTGATCTAATATATTCAAAATATTATTTCAACATGTAATCTATTAAAATATTAATGAGGTATTTTACAGTCTTTGTTCTTGTACAAAGTGTTCCAAATCTCACATTTGGAACATTTTTAACACACCTCAAGTTTAACCAGAAGTGTTTTAAATGCCCAATAGTTACCTTTTAGCTACTGCTTACTGTATTGGGCAGTGCATTGGGTGTTTGATTGTCACATGGAAAGGAAATTTGTCTTTTTCTTGAGAGCTCTTTTAGAAGAGATGACATTGATGGATTAAAATATAGGAGGCAGATTTGACTCAATTTTCAATACGTTTAGTTGGGTGAAAAATGAATGACTCAATAGGTGGCATTGAACTTTATTTTACTGGATTTGCTGAAGCAAAGTCTGAATGAGTCTCAAGAAAGTGGCAGAGGGGGTTCTTAGTGAGGGTAGACTAATAGAAAAGATGAATTTAAAATAAGATAAAACCACAATTTTCATATAAATATAAAATGAACATATATCAAAACCTTTAACTCATTAATTAATGAGGGAACATATAGTACTACAATCAGTTCGGAAGAGAGCTCAGATTGCCGCATATTTATAGTCAGATTAGAAATGCTGAAATAAATTTACAAAAGAATGTAAAACTTAAAAAAAAAGATCAGTAGCCAGGGAGTGACAATTGCATTCCCCTGGAGACAAGTTGCAATCTTTTATGGATAGGTATTTGTATTATTCTCAGTTTTCTATAAATTCACTTCTTTTTCTACAGAATTATACCATAGTCTAGTTCACAAAGGATAGCACTGACCCAGACTGAAGAGTTAGTCAGGATAGCTATTAACTCTTACAATTCTTCCTTATGTAAACAACATGAGGGTGGTGGTCTGAGCTAGGATGGTGCTAGTTAGCATGCAGAGCACTGTGCTCTGTGCCAACATTGACAAATATTCTGAGATTGATAAAGAAAGTGTAAGGCAAACTTTACCTTCATGTGGAGTATAGAGGTCCTGTGACATTGAGTCTACAATCTTTCCTTTTTTCCATTTATATGTGATGTGTCTTTTCTGTGATTGAAAGTAAAATATCAGCAATCCAGACTTCTTGCATCTTCTACTCACTGGTGAGTGCTAGACATTCTTTCCTTAGTGTTCTGCTTCCTGTAGATTAAGACTTTGAGAGGTTAAAAAAAATGGCATAACACACAAATAGTTAAGTCTTAATCAGATCAAGACTTCTCAAGTAAAGAACTGCAAAAGTTTCAGGAGAAAGAAATAGACATAATTGAAAACACAAAATATACCTTAAAAATACATGTTTTTTAATTGCCCACTCAGATCACAAGGCTGAGCAAATAGGAAATAAAGCTACAGAAGTTCTATAAGGTAAAGTAACTCTAAGCAGAACTAGGAAGCAGAAAAAAGGAAACATTTAAGGACATTTGAGTAAAAGTGCTTTTTGATGCAAGAAGCTAGAAACATGGAATTTGGATCTGGTAAGAATACTTTTGACCCCTCTTAACCAGTTTTGGTAGTGAAAAAAAAAACCACAGAAATGTTCAACTATAAATTGGGATTTTATAGGCTCTACTATTTATATTTATGTAAAGTTGGAGTATTGTGATATTCCTACTAAATAGATGGTAGGAATGTTATCCTGAGATTTATAAAGCCATTTGATGCTCTTGTTAAAATTCAGAATTATATTGACTTTCATTTTGTTGGGGATCACTTTGCTTAAACTTCATTTGGAGCCTGTAAAAGAAAATGGGACCTCTATAAACAGTCAGGAATAAGGAGCCAGTATTCATTTTTAGTTATTTGCATGCATCATTTAATGAGATTTACAGAACTTTCATATATTTACAAAATGCACATAGTAAGGCAATTCTAAAGAAGGGTAATTTGGTTTCTGAATGTTCCTCTTATATTTAAATATATTTAACTAAAATATGTGTCTATGAAGATTATTGGAGTTTTAAGGTTTTATTTTACATTAATATTATTCTTATCATTATAGTTATGTTATCATTGATGAACTGAGCAAATGGTACTATGGTGCAGCTAATTAGGAATATGTTCCCTACAGAGCTTATCCCACCTCAACCCAAAACTCAGTAGAACATTAGAATCCTTAGAGTGGAAGAAAGTGTTTCATGGACGAAGACAGTGCATTGGTCTTCAAAGTAATTATCAGATATTCATTCATAGGGGTCCAGGACAAGAAGCTCTGCCTTATTCCTTATACTTCCTGAATTTGCACTTTCACTTCCATTTTTAATATTAGAACTTTAGTTGAGACTACATCATCTTCCTCCTATATTGGCCTAGTTGGCTCTTAAATAAACTCTATTTTCTTACAAACTGCTAGCTACTCAGAATCTGGAATGTCTATCTCTCTCTTATTAACCCTTGCGTTTAGAATTAAATCCAACCTCCTTACCCTGGTCGCTCTTCTTTCATCTTGCTCTCCCATGTTTCAGTCATACAGTCTTTATTTTGGTCTCTTAGGTATGCTATTTTTTTTTATGTTTTGGGAATTTTTCCCAGAAATATTCTTCCTGTGGTCTTCAGACAGCTGATACTTTGTCATTCTATCTCAATTTTAAATGCAGATTCCTCAAGGAAGCTTTCCCTTATTAACCTGCCTGAGGTGACTTTCTAGTCACTTTCTACCATATCTCTATTCAGCCCTTATATATTTTGAATAAATCCTGTTTACTATGTATTTAAAATATGCTTGTGCAGTTTATAAATAATCTTTATCTGCTTATATGTAGTTTTTTTTAGCCTAACTCCTAACATTTCTTCCCAAAATATGAGCCTCAAGGGATCAAAGCTCATACCTGTTTTATTCACTATTGCATCTACAGTACCAGCAAAGGTCCTTGAGCATAATAGATTCCTCATAGATGAATATTGATGAAGAATTTATAATACGAACATCAATGGGTGGCTAAAAGCTTCAAATTTGATTTCAGATGGGCTTGGGATAAATTCTCAGATGCAGTAATTATGTGAAAAATAACATTAGTTTGGATTAGAAGTAACAAATAAGCTTAGTCTCTTTATAGTATTTTTATGTATTTCTGAGATTTTATTGATTTTAGAGTAGAGATTAGCATGTCCACGTGTAAAGTTTAATAGAGGTGTCATTTATTTTGAATTTATACAGAGAACAAATGTGAATGCTACATATTTTCATATGTTTAGTTATCTAATAAAAGTATTGAGAATTTTAACAATTATAAAAATGACTGCATTTTGCACAGAAATCCTGAGAAAATATGGAAAAACAGTTGAGCCATTAGAAGAGATAGCAGAATATAGAAATCAAGTAAAACTCTGCGATGACTAAATTAGATAAAAAATAAAAAGAAATAAGAGCATATTCTAAAGGACTATTTCAATGGAAGTATTAGACACAAACATTTTTAACCCATGGAAGAACAAAAAATAGGAAAAATATTTTTCGAGTACTGCAATGAATTTGGATATGTTTTTCAGGCTGCAAGTAACTTTTGCTTCAATAAGTCTCTTATAGTCAAAAGATGAAAGTTCTAAAATTTATTTTTTTAAACACCACTTACAAGTGATGGGTACAGATTTTGACTAAATATATGTTGACATGTATTTATGTCAACATGGATTCATATGTAGTCAAAGATAACATGTTTTTCTAGAGGTGATTTTTATCATTAAGTTGTTTACTAAAAATAAGTGAATAAATAAAATTGACTTAGGTCATTTAGAACACCATGTTATTTTAAGTTGAAATAGAGATGTCAAATACGTCCATAAAAATATACCAAATTATAATCTGTAATCTATAGATAATGAATCTTCAGATTAATTTATTGCTAGTTTAATGTGATATTTATAATTACAGCCCAAACTTATATTAATTATGTCCTTGTAGGATTTCAGTCTTTATTGAAGACATAGAATAAAAATACTGGCAATAATTTCTTATAGCACTAACTTAAAAGAAATTAAGATTTGAATCTAAATACTGCCATTTTTTAGGTGAAATAGGAAAAAATGTCAACCAATTTCTATTCAAAATTACATAGATATTGACTGTGAATTTTTTCTCACTGTTTCTGCTAAGGGGCTCAGTTTGCTCTAATTCTAAATGTTGTCAGATATACAAGCCTGTCCAACTCCACCCTTTTAAGTTTCCGTCAATTACTGTGTTAGAATTGGCAGCATTATGCTGGAATAAGAAATCATTTAGTGATGTGAATCAAGTTTGTCTCTTGCTCACGCTACAAACTGGACAAGTGGCCATGAAGGGACTCCACCCATCTCTCAGCCAGGCCAAGAGCAAGTCCATTGACACAGCTTCCGTGAATATCTTAAGAGCTTGAAAAAGAATGGTGAGTTTACCCGGGCTCATCAGTGACAGCCTGGAATTGACATTTGCTTCAGTTCATATGGAAATACATGCCTATGCCTAACTTCAAAGGGGAAGGAAAATGCAGTTCTATCATGCACTTGGAAGGTAGAGAGTCAGTATATGCCGAATAGTACAGCTGTCAGTGCATGCTGTGAGATTTTAGGCCTGGGCTGGCATGCCATGAATATATGTCACTGGTAAGAAAAGAAAATGTCTTGATATTTATGATTTATTATAGAGTGGCTTCAGGTTAATATGTATGGCTTTGTTATATATACGAAGTATGACGTCTTTAACATTGTAGGATATTTTAGATAAGTCAGAAAGCGGTGGTGACATTGTCTTTCTACATGTTAATAGGTAGAAAGATCTTAGCATAACCAGAGCAAGGTCAGTTTCACGGGATGGTTCCAAACAGGAGTACACAGCTGAGCACAAGCTAGGTGCTCTGAGACTAATGAAAGAATCAAATCAGGTGTGTGAATGACTAAGCAAGAAGTGGTATTAGAGGCAGGTCCTTGCACTAAGGATTGGGGTAAGTCTGAGGAAGAGAATGGATCTTGGGAAATTCCAATAAAGCTACTTCGAGGTCCAATTCTTTGGTGGAAGTGAGAAAGCCTGAGGAACCTGGATTAAGATGGGGAGAATGGAGGTAGGTTGGAGACTTCTCTGGAACCCAGGGACAGGCAGGAGTGTTGATGTTAGTGGAAGGAAATCAGTCAACACTACTTCACTGCACACTCTAACACTAAGTTGTACAGATCCCAGAGGGAAACTTATGCAACAAGCCTTGTTCAAACAGTAAGTAGATAGGATGGCTTGATAATCAACTAGTTAATGACCCTGTGGGCAAGATGTTCCAGCAATTTTAGAAATTAGTTCATGAAGCTAAGCATGTGCTTTTATCATTGGTGTTGACTGGACCTCATCAAATTTAATTCAGGAAGCAGAACCATGTTCTAGTGTGTGCAAGAAACTTCCTTAGGAGGTGAATAAGAATTGAGTTCTTCAGTTTCTGGATATGTGTACACAGGGATGGAATTTGGACCTCAAATCTTAGAGAAAATTAATAAAGCAAGTGGGATTGAGGAGTTAATTTATTTCATTGATGCATCAATGAAACATCAATGTTTGACTGAAACTTATTTGTGGTGCTGGAGATTGAACTCAGAGCCTTGTGCATGCTAGGCAAGCGCCTTATCACTTGAGTTACAGTCTCAGCACTTTTATTTTTGTTTTGTTTTTTAAGACAGGGTCTCACTGCTACCTTGGCCTTGGCTGACCTCAAACTCAAGATCCTCCTGCCTCTGCCTACTGAGTATCTGGGATTACAGGCATGACTCAAACTCTTGTAGGTTATATTTAAAACAGTTTGGAGAGATCTCTAATAGATCACATCAAAGTAATTATAATAACCAATGTGAGATATTATGCAATCTATCATTTTAAATAGTTTACCCCCTCTTTGGCTTATCTGATTATATTATAAATATGAATGAGGTGCTTTGTTATATATATATTATATGATATTACATAAGAACGTTGAGTAGGTAAGGTGGGGTTTTTTTTTGTTGCCTTTTAGACTTTGAAAGATTAAACCTAAGGGACTATTTTTCTTCAACCAGGTTTCAGTTAATTAATAGGAGGCAGAAGAGAGGACTCACTGGAAAACTTAACTCTCAGGTGATCACAATAGCACAGGAGTTTCACTTCTAAAATGAGACAGAAACAACCTACTATTGCCCTTTTTCTATTTGTGAAATGGTGCTTTAATTCTAAAGAAATCTTTTAGCTATCTGGCTTTTTAAACACATTGTTCCCTACAGAACAGGAACTTTTTGTTTGTAAAACAGTACTTATGTAATGATATTACATCTGTGAGTTTTAACGTAATAACTTCTTAAGACTACTTTGGATTGTGTAAACTTTTATTTTTAGACTGAGCTGCCTTAATAAGATCACTTGCTCTGGTCATAAATTTTAATTTATGCATTCAATAATTTTTCACTGTTTGCTTTTCTCTTAGTTTTCTCCACATTTTTTCAGAACACAATTTCTTTGGCTTGCACTATTAATAAAGTGCATTTTATTCAGTATTGGGTAGAAATACTTGATTTTCTCCTTGTCATGTATCAGTAATCTTTATTTAGAATTGTATATTATGCTGGAATGTTTCAAAATTAGTATAATCAAGCAGTATATCATTATGAACTTTCAAATCTGTTTGTTCTTGAAGGAAGACTTCTTTATGTTGACTCACTAGGTACTTTGTACATCATTTTATCTGTATTTATCAGCTTATCATGTGCTTTTTGGGGTATATTTTGATGGGGGATTGAACCCAGGGCCTTTGGGCATGATAGGCATGTACTCTGCCACTGAGCACTCTGCACATTTCCCATGATATATATTTTATATATTATCATATTCCTTTACATTAAATTGGCATAAAGTTTTATGATAATATTTCAACACACATTGAATGTGTTATTATTATTCATGGAACATAAATAACTTTAATAGTTATTTAAACATTTCATAGAATGCAGCAAGCCTCCACATCTATAATTGAGGCTTTCTTGGAAGGCCAGTGGTACACGAAGTAATTTACACTTATGCTGTCCATCAGGAACGTTCCTTCTGTAACTCTGGAGACTGCAGAAGAAGATGACATGACCCAGAAACTCCACTGCAGGCCTGCTTTCCATCTCCATCCAGACAAATGATTAAAAGCTTCACCAATCTTTTAAGGAGTTGTAGAGAAAAGTTAAAATCATGGTCTCTCATGCATAACAAACTTGAATATTTTCAGCATCATATATTTTAGTTTTGTAGAGAATATTAATATGATGGTGAAGAAGAAGTTCAAATTGGAAGTAAAATGAAATTCTTTCCAGCAATTTTTATTTAAATTGAAGTCACTGGTGCCTGTAGGGTTTTACATGTCTTCATGGTTATGACTGGTGTTGTCTTGTCACTCAGAGCAGAAATTGGCCTAATGAAAAAAGCATATGAAGAGGGTAAAAGGGTAATGGATTTGAGAGGGTTGGGATCAGGTATTAAATTGGCATTCCATCAGAGTTCAATTATGTTACTTCCAGTTGTTCCTGTTTTTTCCCCTGTCATCTAGCTATCCTTAACATATTTTTCTCAAGAATCAATTTTGAGGCATCTCTTCCAGGAAGCCTCTCAATGTGCTTGAAGACTGGATTAGTGTTTCCATTAGTATATAAAGCCATAAATATTGTGTTCTCCCCAACCTCCATAGCTCATCACATTCAGTTATATTATAATTGCTTTCTTTCCTGATATATGCTTCCTTAGGCAGGAATTGTATCCTACACACCAGCGCTAAGTCCATGGTTGTTATGTAAGAATTGTTCAAAGGATGAAAGAATGTCATTCATTGAGGAAGAAATTATTCTACTGTTTGCACTGGACCGCAATGTGTTTGGGGGATTGTACTACATTTAAAGTGCTGTTGCAATGGAGAAAAAAGAAATGTGGCTGAAGATTGAAAGTCAGGACATTTGGAAAATAATTTTTCTTTTTTAATGTTTTCATATTTTAGACTACCGAAAGTCAGCAATTTTAACTTCCAGTTTTCTTTCTGAAAGACTTCTGCATCTGTGTGATGTTGGATAAGTCTCCTAATCATTCTGATCATTGGTTTCTACCTTTGTAAAAAGAAAGGCGTTAACCTGACACTCAGTGATTCTTTAAGCACCTCTATGATGTTATTGCTACATGAAATGCAATTTGATGTCAGTGACGGGGCTGAATCCCAATCCAGATGAGTGTCCTTAAAGGTGAAGATAGGTGTTGCTTTGATTTATTGAATGTCAATAAACTCTAGTGGAAGCAGAAAACTTTGAGAACCTTTCTAATTTGTGGCCAGTCCATGTTATTGCAGGAGATTCAGAAGTGGAAATTATGACTGAGGTGCTCCTGAAACATAGATCTAAAGACTTCAGGCAGAGGAAGTTTCAAAAGGCACTGAATATCAGACCAAGCTGACATGGGGTTACCATTTACTGTTGGTAAACCACCACTGGATGAGAATGTGAATCAGATGTATTGGCTACTGTAAAAAGGAAATCCTGTAACATAGTGACTTCAAGAATAAATACCTTATTTTTTCTCTCACACATTTGTCCTGGAATGATATGGGAACAGTTATCTCCCACTCAGTCAGGGTATTTTGTCTGTCTGTTGAATTAAAGCTATGTTAATGCGAATGTATGGTTTCAGTTGAGTCATGGGCTGGGGGTTGAGGGGGAGAGACGAAAGCGGGGAAGCACTTTCCTGTGTGGTCTAGACCTGGAAATGGCCTATATCCTTCCATTCACAGTCCATTCCAAAAGGAAAACTGGGAAATATAGTCACCACCTATATTTTCAGGAAGAAGGGAAGAATAGATTTTGGTGGATAGCTTGACTAACACTTTTAAGACTTTCAGTACAAAAATGACATGATCAAATGTATTTGGGATGCAATTTGAGTCTCCATTATACTTTTTATTTCATGAACATATTATAATTCTATGGCTACATATTTGCAACATATCCATAAAATAGAATGCTATGTAGCTTTTGAAATACTTTTATAAAAGAATAGTTAATAAAATGGAAAGGAGTACACAAGATTTAGTTAACTTTAGCAGGTTATAAAAATTATGAAATAATATAATTACTACAAAAATACCATTTGGATAATATAGCAAAAAAGATTGGAAAGATAGTTTAAAATGTTAATTTTTATTATCTTTATGGTAGCATTTAGTTGATATTTATTTATTTTTATTTATATATCCATATTTTCTACATTTTTGCCACTGACCACATATTTCTTTGGGTAATAAGCAAAATTAATGAATGTTTATATTTAAACATGAGAATTTGTAATGATCAAGGAGAAGTTAAATTTCTACACACTCAAGTTCAGCTACTGATTCTGGTAGAATTAGTAATCTTTTTGATCAAAAGCAGCCGGATAGATTTATGGCCTCTTAAAAGAAAATATTACAGAAACTTAACATATAAAAATAAATGGTAATTATGTATTATGGTCTTCTTTTTCTGATACAAGAACTATTCTAGTAGTAAAAGCAATGTCTAGTATAACATATACATATAAAGTTTTATCAGAAAGACCATAAAAACACATAAATGTCTACTTCCTCAAATCAGTGGAGCAAAATGCCTAAAATGAATGCAGTATCTGAAAGATGAGGCTTTTTTCTTATCTAAATGGCTCAGTTGGTTGAAAAATTCAGCCATCTATTGTTTATCTTCCTGTAGTTTGAGTTTGAAATTATCTTTGGTCACAAGTAAATTGAAAAGGGGACAAACTTTTTATCACAGACAATTTTTATGTTTTCCTGATTATAGATTATCCATACTTTTGAGCTTATTTTTCTACATGATTATGACAAGTAGTCATTATAAGTTTTATTTTTATTTTTTAATTAATCAGGTTGATTTCATTCTCCTTTATAGCCTAAAAGTAAAAACAGATTGTAAAAAAGAAGACTTGACATTATACATCAATATTCTCCTTTCCTTGTCAAGTTGTGATGTATGTCTATTAGGTACGTGCACAAGAATACATATCGCAGTCAACTTAAAACAAAAATAATCTTATTAGTAATGTGGTTACTTATGGACCTTTCTTACTCTTATTAATGAACACTGGTGCCCCTTCACCTGTGGGTGAAACTAGGTATGTTGTTTGTTCACTCTTGCTTGTGTCATCCTTTCAGTGCACTGTTGAGTTTTAGTCATGATTCCCTACTAGTAGCTTTGAGACATTACTCATTAGGCAAGGACCTGTTCTTTGCTATAGCCAGGTGATGGGGTGCGACAGCATTTTAGTATATTTTTGCTTCCTGATTCCTTTAGTTTCACAAGACCACTCTTGGGATGCACTGAATTTTAGCTTTAATTTTGTTGGCATTACCTATGGCTTAGCCTTTGGGAAGCTGAATGACTGCATAAAGACTGTAATATCTTGAAAATGTTTTTGGTGACACAAAATGTGTATGGTCCATGAAAGATTTAGGAAGTGTCTCCCATTTTTCGCTTGTTTTAGCTGTTTTTGGTGACACCATGTGTATGGTCCATGAAAGATTTAGGAAGTGTCTCCCATTTTTCGCTTGTTTTAGCTGTATATTCAGAAAACAAATGATGTGTAGAACATACTTTAGAACGTTGAGTCATAAATAATAGCCTTCTCTTATCATTATTTAGTTACTAACAAACTGTATGACGTGCAAGAAATTTCAGAACAGCTTTATCATTGGAAAAATGGCAATTACATGTGAAAAAACCTACTAGAGACAAATAGCTCTTTCTTTCCTTTTCTTTATTGGTACTAGGGATTGAACCCAGGGCCTCACACATTCTAGGCAAGCATTCTACCACTTGAACCACACCCAGCCCTTTTGCTTGTATTTTGTTTTTGAGATAGGGTCTCACTAGCTTTGCCTGGATTGCCCTGAACCTATGATCCTCCTGCCACACCTCTGAAATAGCTGAAATTTCAGGCATGCACACCATGTTCAGCTAAATGGCTCTTATTCTGTCCTTTGCAATTAACAATACCTATATATCTATATAACAATTGATTTAACAATACAAAAATAGGTATATGAAAACCAGTACTGGCTTTAGAAAAAAGATAGTCTATATTACCGGAACTTGCAGTTAAGTATGTTAAATAAAGCCTGTCAGATCCTCCTGACATTCTGTGGGAAAAAATGTTAAAATGGGTATATGGGCCATGAAAGCTGAGTAGCAGGTAGAAATTTGAAGACAATATTATTTGTCTTGAAACTCCAGTTCATATTCATATGTGCGTACATTGTTTGGGCCATTTCTCCCCCCTGCTCTCCACACTCTCTGTCTTCCCCCTAACCTCCTTGCTTCCAGGCAGAACCTGTTTTACCCTTTTCTCCAATTTTGCTGAAGAGTAGACATAAGCAATAAAAAGAAAGACAACGTGTTTTTGCTAGTTGAGATAAGGATAGCTATACAGAGAGATTCCAACATTGCTTCCATGCATGAGTGTATTACAATCCGAATTGATTCATCTCTACCAGACCTCTTCACTACTTCCTGGTCACCTTCCCATATTGACCTCTTTCGTTTTAAGGTTACTGTATTAGCTCCTCTGCAGTGGGGACATCAAACACTTTCAAGTTTTGGATTTCCTGCCTTTCCCTATTCCTCCTGTATGTGTTCTCTCCTTAGTGTGTGACCCAAGTCTAATAATATTACTGCATTTTTTTAATACCTAAAGTCTGCATATGAGGGAGAACATACAATTTTTGGTTTTCTGAGCCTGGCTAACTTCACTTAAGATGATGTTTTCCGGTTCCATCCATTTACTTGCGAATGATAAGATTTCATTTAAGTACTACTTTTCTCTAAGTGATTGTGTGAACCAGGAAGGGCCTGAAAATGTATTAGAAGTAGAAATTAAGGACCTTGAAGTTACTTTTGAGAATAGAAAACATTTTCTGCAAGCAGTGCACAAAAGCTTGGCTTGTGGACAGCTTCATAAAAATCATAACATTCTACTAGCCAAAGTTTTCTAAAGAAGCAGAATCAAAGTTCTAGCGTGAATCTGAGTGCCTGAGACCATGGGAAGCCAGGGTAGTTCCATGTGAAGGCAGGCCATGTCAATACCCAGCAGATGCTGGTGCTTTAGTTTTAAGACAAAAAGCTGATTCCCTGCTTTGAAGCTCACCATTTCTTTCACAGGGTGGGGTCAACTGTTTTGGTGTCTTCATGCTTCAATTGATTGGGTGAGGCCCACTCACATTAAGATGGGCACTCTGCATTACTCAATGTGACAATTTAAAGATGAATCTCATCTAAAATCACTTCAATAGAGACACCTAGAATGATGTGTAGTCAAATTTATCTGGTGTCCTGTGACCCACTCAAAATGACACACGAAATTAACTGCCACAAACAATATCACTTATTTGGTTAAGGAGTTCAAAGAAGATGTTAGTTCAGTTGTTACTATAATAGGAGAACTTATTTTGTTTTTTGTCATTGTTGTACTGGGGGTACATGGTAACATTTACAAAAGTTCTTATAATATATCACAGTTGAATTCACCCCCTCCATCATTCTCTTTTATCTCCCTCCCCTCTTCCTGGAAAAGTTTCAACAGGTCTCATTTTTCCATTTATGTACATGAGAAGAACTTAAGAGCTCAGTGACATCGCCAGGAAACAACAGGTGGACCTGATCAAATCTACTTTGCTTCTCCTGACTTTGACTGTGTGTGTGTGGCATTCAACTTAGTGCAGCACATGTGAGTTTGTTGCTGTGGAGTCAATGAGCTGGCTGTGGTGAAGAGGCTCTTTTCCTTTCCCTTTAATGAAGAACTTTGAAAGTTTGACTATTGTACAGTCTGCCATCCATATCTGTGGGCTCCACATCCACGGATTCAACAAACTGTGGATGGAAAATATTTGGAAAAAATAGTTGGGTCTGTAACGAACATGTACAGATGTTTTTTCTTATCAGAATTCTCTTAACAACATACTATAACAACAATTTACATAGCCTTTACATTGTATTAGGTATTAGGTATCATCTAGAGATTATTTAAAGAATAGGGGAGGATGTGCCTAGATTATATGTAAACATGACACCATTTTATTATATAAGAAAATGGAGCATATTGTGGTGTCCTAGAACTAATCCCCTTATGAGTACTGAGGGATGCCTGTATTTTAAAAGTCCACTGTATTATAATAATAATAGTATGGTATCGTAAATAAATATTTTTTATAATTTTTGAGTATAAGATACTCATCTGATAAATTATTCTGGGGTGATACTACTCAGGTTCAGTCTTTTCTTGGTTTAATTTTAATTTAAATACTCTGTAATCCAGCATTTGATTAAAATGTATTTTGTTGTACTTCTATATAGTTTTTTTCCTTAAGACTGGGGCAATTTCAAAAGGGCATTATGTTATAAGAATTTTTGGCTCAAGTCTCAGCAAACTTTGCATTTGGACTCAGAGAGAATCCTCAGAGGTGTGTCCCCAACCCTTGTCATGGTTTCTTGTTCCAGCTATGCTATTAATATGTACATAATCATTTTTGAGTCATATGCCAAATAAGTATAACATAAAGAGAAGTGAGAAGTTACCTTACTCCCAGAGGGTCTGATGGGGTTGTTTAGGAGGGTTAAAACTAGGAAATTTATTTTCAGAGGTGAATAAGGACAGCCTGGTTAGGAAGTAGGCATTGTGTGGTTACTGAAGTCCTCACTGTCAAGGGAGCATTTTGTATAAGTAGAAGGAAGTTAGGAGTATGCTACATTAATATCTGGGAGAAAAGAGAAAAGGAGGAAGGTAGAGGAAGAGGAAGTGCAAAAGCTTTGGGGTACCCTGAGTCTTCTGCAAACAGCAAAGAGGCCAGCCAGTGTGCCAGAGGGGAGTGAGCCTTGTAAGGGAAAGGGGGGCAGGTGGGAAGAGGATAAATGGAGTAGGAGAAGTCATGGACTCCAGGACCCTACTTGGTGTATAGCACTGTGGACCATTTTGTGATCTTTGGGTTTTACTGAGTAGTATGGCCAGGTTGTCCAGGGCTTGGGACTGGTGCATGGCATAGTCTGACTTTACTTTTGAGCATATATATGTAAAAAAAAAGTTGTTGTACTATAGAATACTACTTTTTAAAGAAATAGTTTAGAGCTTATAGTTTGTGGAGCTAGGCTAACTGCATAGTCTGTGGAAACAGTGTCTCCCTATGATGTCCCTCACTTTTAATAGCACAAACTCAAGGATCACCAGAGCCTCTTTTCACATCTGAACACCTGGCTACAGATTTGGGGAGTCACACAATAAACTTCAGTTTTGATAATTCATGAGGAGACTCAGAAATCAGGAAAGTGCTATTCTTAAAAACTGTCTTTATTATAGCAAAAGGATACAAATTAGAACCAAACAACAACAACAAAAAGATGCATAAGCCCAAGGTTGGGATTTTCAAATATGAAATGTCTGTCCTTCTAGGGGATGCATTTTCCTCCTAGCCCTGGAGTGTGATTATACTATGGGTGTTGCTAACCAGGGGGCATCACTGACACCTTGAGGTTCAGGTATTTTTATTGAGGTTTCATTAGTTATAACTGATTGAATCATTGATCCCATGGTTAACTCCATCTCTTCTTTTTCCTTTTCACTCTTCCTCAACCATCATGCTGATATCACAGTGCTGGAGGTGCAGTCCACCAATCATATTGTTGGTTTACCTAGCCAGTCAAGTTCCCAACCTAGTCATCTTGTTAGTGTAAACTACCAGGTGTGTTCTGGAGACCAACATAAATAATAGAAATTCCAATCACTTGGGAAATTCCAAAGGTTTAATTTATCTCCCAGGTACTTAGGACAAAGATCAGCCAAATTCTTTATTGTTCATATTGGTCATATACAGATTACATAATCTGATATTAATATAAAATTGATCAGCTATATAGTTTGACTTCCTAATTCATATCAACTCAACATAGATTTTTCCATGGCATTTCTTTGTACATAGAAATGCTATTTTGTCAACATCCTCATTCTTCAGGTGAACAGATATTTTGTAATTTTCAACTTGTTTAGCAGTGAAGTATTCTTTATGTTTTTTTTCTCAGTAGTTTTGTATCTCTATCTATCTATGTATCATATATCTGTTATCTGTTTCTATGCACTATTTTTCATGTATACTTCAAATACGCATCTATGTTACTTTAAGAACTACCCTCTTGCTTATTTAAAATTCAAGGTATGAAACCATGAGTAGAGAAATTATATAATCATAATTCTGTCATTTTGATGGTAAATACTTTATAGACTTGAAGTATTGCTCTCTTGCCAGTTTAATATGTTTCTTCTTTACATGTTTATCTGAATTCAGATTGCAAAGTTTACTCCAATAAGGTAACAGTGTTGCAGCAGGGTAAATACTGAGCCAGTCTGGGTCAACAGCTGTTAAGTCTGTTCCCGGTAGTAGACTTAACATATTTTAATATTTTTTGACATACAGAGTTAGTCTTGGCCTTGACCTGTGAGCAACTAAAGTCTGATGATGGAGAAGTCAAGCAGGATCCTAGGCACCTACAGGGATGATGATACTGAAAACCAGGTGGCTGCCATTTCTTCAAGGCCTGATTTATGCTTTACAAGAATCATTCTGGCTGTTGTATCAAGGAGAGACTCCAGGAGCCCTGGCAGAAACCAGTTACAAGGTTTACACAATATTCCAGTCTAAGATTATAGTGACTTGCATCGAGGATGTCTCTGTATAGGCAATTAAAACCAGATGGATTCTAGCTGTCTTAATGAAGAACCAAAACAATTTCTGACAGATTGGATATAACACATGAAAGAAAGTAAGGAGTCAAAGGTAACTCTAAGCATGTTAGTTATCCATCAGTGAACAACATATTATCATCAAACTTAGTGGCTTAAAAGGACACCATTGATTAGTTCACAGCCTAACAAGGAGGTGAGGAATTTGGGCATCACCTAGATGACTGCTCTGGCTCTGGGTCTCTCTAAAGGCCATGATCATGCCATGAGATAATAGGGAAGGAGCTGTTTCTAGTTCATTGACCTGGATATTGTCAGGATTCAGTTCCTTGTAAACTATTGACCAGAAGTCTTTCTTGGTTCCTCACTATGTATGCTTCTTCACAAAGCACCTCATAATATGGCAACTTGCCATGCTATGGCAAGAGGCCTACAGACTGATTAAGAGAGACTATTGGCAAGATGGAAATCACAATTTTTGGTAAACTAGTCACAGAAGTGGCATCTAATCAGTTTGGCTGGTTTTTATTCATTAGAAGCAATAGTAGTCCAGCCCACACTCAAGGGAAAAGGATTATATGAGAGTATTAGGAGCTGAGATCATTGGAGGTTACATCAGAAACTATTGAGCATGTCAGAGTTTTAGCCTGAATAATTGGACTACTACAGATGATATTTACTGAGATGAGGAAGACTTCATTAGGAGCCTCTTTGGGGAGGGGGCAAGGTGGGGTGAGTTAGGATCTTTCATTTTTCATGTTACATTTGATGTAACTATTAAATGTGCAAGTTGGATATACACCTGTCTCTAAAGAAACCTACTTGAGCAGGAGATAAAGGAATAGTAATTATTTTGCATCTTGGTACTTCTTGATACTGTACTCCAGTGTCAATGTGAGCATTTGTGTTAGCATCTGTTTCACATGTGCCACCTACTTCCTATGTGTCCATGAATAAGTTACTTAAATTTTTTTGTACCTCCTCAATGTCCTCATCCTTAAATTGGAAAAAATAGCAATAACTAAAACATAAAGCTGTAACCAGAGTTGAGTGAATTAAATAAATGAAAACATCTCAGAATAAGGTTTACTCTCATAGTACATTCAGTACATTTTGAGTAATGTTACTACTTTTAAAAACATTTTAAACAGCGTGTAACTTGTGATATTGTTAGTACTTTTAAAAACATGTTAAACAGCATGCAACTTGAGAATATTGTTGATATCTGGCAACTTTGGTAAAAATTTATCAGTCTTCCAGAAAATGTTTTATTTGTCTACATGTGATCTGTAGCTCTTCTCCCATTTAAATTATTGAAAAAGGAATTTGGAATGAATTACTGATAAATTACTAATAAAGCAATTTTGAATGAATGAATGAATGAAGCCATTATATTATAAAAATTAACAAATTGAAGAAGATTTCAGAGTATCAAATACATCTTAGCATCCATTTAAAAATAGATTCTATTTATTCTACTATTCAACAAGTTTTTTGCTTATGTTTCCTATAGCTAGATTCTGAGAATACTATATGTACTATATATACTTTAAAAGAGTATATATTCCTAGTACTTATGGTATCTCCCCCCTTTAAATAGATTGGTCAAAGATTTAATTGGGGTCCTCCAGGCATCTTTTGTTCAGAAAGAGTTTTGGTGGTGGAAGGAAAGGGTGTTAGTAGTGGTTTCGCCTGATTCCCTTTGAAAGAGTAGACCATAGAACACTGGAGAGCCATGAGACCAGCATGACTGTGTTTTTGACCTTAGTTTTTTTGCACCATGGAAAGAGTGGCTTAAGACCTGTGTCTTTTTATTCTCCCTAACTGAGTCTCAGGGAAAGCTACATTTTAGTCTTCTGTGGTTTTAGACTTCATGCTTCGAATCAAGCCTTAAGTACTCTGAGGATGTGCCTGGCGCTATTCTGTGTGAAAAGACAATTAGAGGGCTGGGCAAGTTCCTTTGTCATGAGTTCAACAATAATTTCTGTTTTCATCTGTCTCTTGTGTTCAGAATGTATATAGTATTTTTTTTCACATTTTTTATTGTGATATACACAAAACATAAAATTTACCATGGAACCATTTTTAAGCATACATTACAGTGGTATTAAGTCCATTCCTGTTTTGCAGCCATCACCACAGGCAGCCTCAGATCTCTTCATTTTACCAAACTGAAACTTTGCAGCATTTAAACAAGAATTGTCTCTTTTCTAGCCCCTGGAAAAACACAATTCTGCTCTCTGTCTTTACATTTTTTTAATTCTCTCTTCCTCTCTCTCTCTCTCACCTCACTATGTAATCTAGGTGGCCTCAAACTCAAGATTCAAGATTTTTAAGAAAATTTTCTTGAGATTAAAAAAAAAAATTGAAAACCATGATGTTAAAGAAGTCTCTCCCCAACTATGTTACAACCATGATTTCTGTAATTCAAACATCATTAGGATTAAAAACATAAATGTGTATGAGAAGATGACTGGGATTGGGCAAGAGGGGAGGTGTCACATTAGAAATTCTTTGCCTTGGTATTTTAGCATAATCAGCTTATTTCCTAACATATATATTTTTAGATCCACATGAATAGTGAGGAACTTTGTGGAAAAGAGTTAGAACTGTAACATTGGAGGATAGGGAAATCCAAGTGGACCTACTCTGAGAAAAATTTAATAGTGAAAGAACAGTAAGAAGGTTGTGAAATCTTGTGACAGAGTATTAGTAACACTGAGGTGAAAGGGAATAAACAATAAAACTTACTTTAAAATTGTGCTTCGTGTTGACTACTTTCCTGGTTTTTGTAAGTCTGGAGTGATATGACCCTATATGAGAAACTGATCCAAGACCAGCTGGCAGAGGAACTCAAAAGCATGTGTGTGCTACAAAAAGTATCCCTGTGCCTTATAAAACTTAAAGAAAATTAGGATTGGGGTTTTGAGCTAAAATCAACTGACAAATACATGTGAGCAAATAACATTTTGGTTTTTTTCCCCTTGCATATTTATTATTTTCTCATTTGGAGAAAAACAGGGATGTTTTGTGTGGAACAATGAGATTAAGACCTCTTACATATTCTAACATTGTCATTTGTACAAAATCAGTACTAATTTTGGTCTAATCTTTATAACATATTTCAACAGTGGTCTTATGTCTCAAAAAATCAATTGGTTTTAACTGACTTCTTTTTACTTTCATTTTCAGGTATAAACTTTCCAGGTTCTATGCAATAGCATGAATACTAGAAGACAATAGAGATTCTTTACTCATTTTACATAAAGTTGGGTACTCTTTATCTCAAAGCCATCATACAAATTAGGATAGTAATGCCTGCTCCCTGCATATTGCTTAGGCTTTGTATGCTTGTCTAAGCCTTCATATTCATCTGGTACAGTTAAATTCATTTTCTCTACACATGTACAAAGGTACAGCATTTGTAGTCTGTAAATTTGTATTGACATTGCCCTGGAAGGGTTAATAGGTCAGTGTGGAGTACTTATAATGTTCCCACGTATCATAGGCTATTCTATAACCTCTCTATCAAGGGTTTGACTTAGACTGAATGTGGATATGGAATTTGCCCCTAAAGAAAGCTTCAAGGAGACTAGCAAGGGACATGGTTTGTTTAAGAAAATATTTTCCAAGCCTGTTCACCTCCATCAAGAAGGGTGGATTTTTATGACTTGTTGAAGCAGCAAATACATCTTACCTTTCCTGTAGGAATAACCTTTGTGGAAACATAGGCATTTCCCCCTCCCCCATCTTTGTGCTCTGTGTTCTCTTCAGTGCATTTGATAAGGCTAAACACTTGAGGTTTATCTTTGGCTCCTTCTGCTGATGTGAGATCTAAGTGTGAATTTGAGGAATTGAATTCTGCATGTGACTCAAAGAGGTCTTATTAAACAAGGTCATGGAGGGAAAAAAAGTAATCTGATGAATCAGATGAAAAGTGCTTAACAGCACTTTTGTCAACACAATTTATTGTAGGAAAACTTCTTGTATCAAAATGAATCAATCAGCATTTTATTCTCTGGTATTGTAGTCTGGATCTGGAATGTCTCCTAAAGGCTCATGTTTTAAAAGCTTGGCCTCAGCCTGTGCTCCTGTTGGGAGGTGGTAGAACCTTTAGGAGGTGGGGTCGAGAGGAAGGAAGTTAGATCACTAGGGCTTGCCCTTTAAGGGGAAGTTGGGTTCCTAGCCCCTTCCTGTCTCTTTGCTTCCTGACTTCCATGAGTGAATGGTCTCCTCTGCCACATTCTCCTACCATGATTTGCAGTGCCACTACAAGTCCAAATCACCTAGCTCCCAGTGACTATGGACTGAAACTTCTGAAAGAGTGGGCCAAAATAAATCTTCCCTCCTTTTAAGTTGATTAGCTCAGACATTTTTTCATTATGATGGAAGGCTGACTAACACAGATGGTAAAAAAGATAAAATCAAAAGAAAACAGAGTTCCCAGTCCATGTTGGGCCCCCTCCACACACCATTTTGTATGTAAATATTAGATAGTTCTAATGCAATTATTTTGCTTCTTATAAGAGGAATTTAAAAAAGCAGAAATGCTGTTTTGTGACTTAGGTGATTTAGGTAAAAATGGCTGGATGAAATCCCTTTGCTATGTGTAACTGGAAGCTCTTCTGTCCACGTGGGTAGGGTTGTAAGCCCAGTAATACCTCTCTGGAGTTCTTGCTTATTCATCGAATCTAGACCAAAAATGATGTTGATGATAATAATGGGGCATGAATGTGAAAGGGGAAGGGTCTCAGGGGATTAGTAAGAGGAAGGGATGGTGAAGCAAAGGCCATTGAGGGGTGAAGAAGATCAAGGTATGCTATATATGTATAAAGAGAGCATACTGAAATCCACCAAACACTATTTGAAAATGGTGGTGGTGGGGAGACAGGATATGGGTGTACAGTGGAGGGTGGGAGCTTCTTCAAAGTACCTTGAAAGGTATGGAATATCACAATGGATCTCCCTTTTATTATTAATGTAAGCTAATTCAAAAATATGACTCTAAAATGCCAAATGCTTTCTTTTAAAAGTTGAAAATTATGGAAATTATAGCTTGATCAGTTATAGTCTCCCCATTTTCATTCATTTCTTTGCCGATCATATCACTTCACCTTACCAATTCCTCTTACTCTGTGTATGATAATCAGAAATTACTTTACTTACTGATTCATTACCTTTTTTTCTTCAATGGAGTGTCAGTATATTGAGAGCAATGATGTTTTACTTTTCCCCTGCTGTGTCTTCAGAGTCTAGAGGAGAGCTAGCTACATACTAAATTCTGAATAAATTAAGAGGGACTATAATAAAACATTTGTTGTAAGAACAAAAATTTGGCATATTCCAGCCAATGTCCCATAGGCAGGCAATTTATTTCTGCAAATGGAACAAAATTGATATCAAATCTCACCATTTTATAGCCTCCTAATAAAATAATGGATCTTGGCAAAGATTTTCAATAGCTCTTACCTCACAAAGATCCCAACAACATAACAGAATCTGGCTCTCTTGGTACAATTCACACAATCATCTATCAAGTATTCTCGCCATGAAGTTATCCTGATTCATATAAGCTTCCAGAATTAAGCAATGGTTTAAAGGAAACACAGGATAAAGAAATGGGAGGTATAGTACACTCAAACTTTAATCAGAAAAATCTAGCATGAGAGACTCCTATTGGAAAATAACCCTGCATATTAATAAGTAAATTGAAAGAAAAAAAGAGGAAAAGCACGCAAGATGGTGAAGGTAGTTATGAGATAGAAGCAAAGTCCACAATTTTGTCAATTGTGTTACTAGAACAAGCCAATTGGTTTTTTAATGATTTTATTTTTCCATTTTGTAAAACGTTTTCTGTTTTAGTGTATTTTAGCTGACACATAAAGCTGTGACAATTGTAGATACTGATGGGATGGCATGCGTGTAATGTTTGAGTCAGATGAGACATACTTGTTTCCTCAAACCTTTGTCATTGCTTTATGGTGAAAATCCTTTCTTCTAGCTTTTTGAAATATACAGTATATTACTGTTATCTATAGTCATCCTGATACAAAATAACACACAGGACTTCTTACTTCTATCTAACCTTAACTTGGTACCCATTGATCAATCTTTCTTTATCCCTCTCCTATTCTCTACCACCTCTGCTTATCACTATTATTTCTCTCAACTTATACTACATAAGATTTTTCTGAATGGGCATGATATCTGTTGTACTTGCCTTTTTGTGCCTGGTTTATTTCACTTAACATGCATTTCTCTAGTTCCATCCATATTGCTGCAAATGTCAGGATTCATATATATATTTACAGAGAATAAGCCAGTTGCTTAAAATAATTTCAAGTCCTTAGAAACGTGAGCACAGAGTGGATATTTGCTGTTATCAGGACTTTTTATTCATATTGTGAGATGGAATGGCTGTCTTTGGGAAAGTTCTCTGCTGTAAATGGGTTGAAAAGTTATTCAGGTAACAGGTTCAAGTCAGCTTTAGGGCAGTGCAGAAAGTATTTCAGTATTTTTCTGCTAAGCAGTCTCTTGTCATCTCTAGAAACACTTGAGGTTTACTTTGTCTGATAATGCAGACTATCACATTTTGTCAGCTTCTGCATGGCACATGTATTTCCATCCTTCACTTCCAACTTCTTTTGCTTTAGATAAATCTATTTCAAACTGCATGAATTTCATTCTTTCTTACTCAATTTTTCCATTTTAGTTTTTCTTGGATTAAGTTGATTGATATGTAAAATAATTATTAATATATTAGAATTTAAATATATCATTCCAATAATTGTTTTGTTAATTTCCTTCTTGTCATTTTTCTTTTTCTTTTTTTTGGCGGTACTGGGATTTGAACTTGGGGTCTCTTGCTTGCTAAGCAGGCCATCTGCCCATACCCACAGCCCTTTTTGGCCTTAGTTATTTTTTGGATAGGATTTTGCATTTTTGCCAGAGTGGCTTTGGACCATTGCTAGGATTACAGCTGTGTCTCACCATGCCTGGTTTGTTGGTTGAGATGGGGTCTTGCTAACATTTTCTCTAGGCTGGCCTCATGCTTAGTCCTCCTGATATGTCTGTTACCTGTATAGCTGGGATTACAGGCATACATTACTATGCCCACCTTCTTTTTTCCTTTCTTTTGGATTGAGTGTTTTGTTATTATTTTAATTTCCTTTAACATCTGGGAAGTTACATGCTTTTTTAGTCTAGTCTTAGTGATTGTACTTGCTGTCATGACATAAGTTCTTAGCTTATTGAAACTATTCTAAATTCATGATTTTACTTTCCAACCAAACATTCCAGGCATCTCTATTTTAACATACCTTACTTCTTTTAGCATTTCTTATAATGTAGGTTTGCTGGAAAAAGTTCCTAACCTTTTATCAATGAAAATGTCTTTATTTTACTTTTATTTTTGAACAGTGACTTCACTGGATATAGGATTCTAATGTAAGTTCACATGTTATTCATGTGTCCTTTGAGAAGTCAGCTATATATTACACACAGTCATTGATAAAAGGTTTTCAGGTGCATGCCTATAATTCCACCGCTAGGCAGACCGAGTCAGGAGGACCGTGAGTTCCATGTCAATCCAGGCTACGTAGCAAGACTATCTCAAAACAGCAGAAAAGCCAACCCTTCCCCCAACAAAAAAATCCCTACACAATCTGAATTGTTTTCTCTTTCACTGCTTTTAAGAATTTTTCTCTGAATTTGATTTTCAGTAATTTCAAAATGATGCACTGTGTGGTTTTCTTTGTGTTTATTTTGTTGGAGTTTTCATAGCTTCCTGGATGTGTGGATTGATGTCTACAATATCTTTTAGAAAATTATTGAAAAATTCACTCTTTAAGTATTTTGTTCTGCGTCACTTTTTTCCTCAAAGATTTTGGGTGCTTTGTTAAAATGTTACTCGTTTTTTCTCTTCATGTTTCAGTTTTGATAATTCTATTGACTATGTCCTAATTCTCCCTCCCATTCCTCTCCATCACAGCTTTTTTTTTTTTTTAAGAAATGATTATGAGCTGCTGACTCACATATAATCCTTTCTACTAGGGAGGCAGATATCCAGACAATCATGGGTCTAGGTAAAAGCTTATGAGACTCCATCTCAACCATAGGCTGGGCATTGGGGTAAGTGCCTATCATTCCAGCTATAAGAGGAAGCCAAAATAGGAAGAATGCAGTTCAGGCTGGCCTATGCAAAAAAAAATGAGACCCCATCTTCAAAATAACCAGTGGAAAAAGTGCTGGAGATGTGGCTGAAACAATAGAGCATCTGCTTAGCAAACGGGAGGCCTTGAGTTCAAACTTCAGTACCACCACCACCACCAATAGCAAAAAAAAAAAAAAAATGAAGAGGGAGGGTGAATAAAGTAAGGCTGGATTTGATCTGTGCACAAATGTATTCCTGGATTGATATACCACAGTGAAGCCCATTTATATGTACAATTACTATATGTTCAACAAAAATAATGACTTCTATTTTGTTGCTGAAATTTCCCATCACTTAAGTATGTGGTACACATATTTGCCATAGTTACTATAAAGCCACTGTCTTGTAATTCTACCATGTGTTATAGCTGGGTTTACTTCTATTGACTTTTGTCTTTTTTAACCAAGGTTCACATTTTCTTGCTTCCAGATATCTTGTATCTTGATTTTTGTATGAGATTGTAAGCAAAAAAAGGAAAAAAAGCAGAAACAAAAGTAAATAATAGTCACTTCTGGAATTAGGTACAATGCTTCTGTCAGGCCAGTTAGCATGGGGTGGGGATGCGGTGCTGAACTCATCTGTCCACGCTGCATCTGGGCTTTGTTACAGTTTTAAGTTAGCTCAGTCTACCTCTATCTTTAGTTTGAAGGTGGGATCAGGATTTTCACTTCAGAAAGATTTGGGATTTGAGGACCTGTGAAACTCTGGAGATCTTTTGTTATTCAGTCCAGACTGGACATTTCTCTCCCTTGTCTTGCCAGCTAGCCTTTTGGGTTGTTAGGGCATAACCTTTTCTCTTCAGTCTTCCCCTTGACTTTCTGTGTCTCTGGAGGTTTCTCTCTTCCTTATTTCTTTGCCATCTGTCTTTCCAGGACCTCCAAAGTTTGCTTGGGGAAAACCCCTAGGCCCTGGAAGGATTTCCCTCAACTTTCTCATTTCACTCCCAGCTTCTAGCCACTGCTGCCTTATATGCAGAGAAGGCCTATTTTTATCGAGAGGAATTTCTTCCAGGTCTTCTGCCCTGAGCTCTGTGGACTGCAGCTGCCTTGCATTCTGGGAGGGCTCAGTGCAGCTTAGAGCTCTCTAACAGCTTTGCTGCTACATGTTCAGCCTGCTGATGTTACTTCCTTGCACTTGGGAGAGGTGCCTTGAAAGATCTCTCTCTGCAATCCTGTACTGCTTCCAGCCTTCAGCGTCTGCCCCAGGCATTCAGTGGGAGGTCAGTAGGTTAGGACTCATTCCTGGGCTAGATTGAGCTACCAGATAGATATTCTAATGCAGGACCACTAAACATTCATCTTGCTTGTGCTGTAGCTCAGTGGTAGACCATTTGCCCAGCATGCACAGGCCTGGGGTTGGATCAAAACAAACAAAAGCAAAAACAAACAAAAGTTCTACATGGCTTCTCTTTGTCATCTGTTGAATATTTCTCTTCCTTTTGCTGAGACTTTAGGATTATAGCAGCTGTGAATATTTTCTTTCCCAGTCAGTTATCTTTCTTGAATCTTATTTGGTTATTTTTATCATGTGTGAATATTCAGCAATTTGAGGCACTTAAAAGAGCTATGACTTTTGTAGCTTATCCAGTTTGTTTTTGTCATTGGGTAAAAGCACTGCTTTATTGAAATATTCAACATACTAAGCAGAAGCAAATATTTTCATATCTGTCTGAACTGTATCCCACAGGCATTGCCAGGTTGAATGTTAATTTTTCTAGAGTTCCTTGGGATTAAGGTTCAAATCTCCAACTCTCTTTAAGTGTTTCTTATTGCTGATTTCTAACTTAATTGCATTTTAGTAAGAGAATATGACCTATATGATATAGGTTTGACTTTTGAAACCTATTTCTTTTATGACCTTGTACATGTTTAATATTTGTAAAACATTCTTGTGGTCTATTCTATTTCTGAGTTGCAAGGTTCTGTTTCTTTCTCTTTCTCTGTTACTATCTATGCCTCTGTCTTTCTCTTTTACTGTTTTTTTTTTCTGGGCAAGATTTATTTTTCATGAAAATTTTTTTTATTTCAATGACTGCTTTATTTATTTTCAAGAAATGACATGAATTTGTTCATTTTCGTATTTCTTGTTTGTATTTTCTTTCAGTACTAGGATTTGAACTCAGGGCCTTAACACTTTGCTAGGCAAGTGCTCATGTATCCCTCTTATTTAATAATTTCTTATTCTGATTTAATTGGTGTTATTTCTTAATGTACCTCTTTTAAAGTCTTGATACTTTTATCAACACATTGATTTCATCTGAAGCAAATTTGCATTTAAATTCATTTTTGTCAGCTTATTAGCACTAGCAAAGATTGCATATCTCCTTGTGTTCAGATAAGCTCATTTAAAGGGAGACTTCTTTTCTCTCTTTTCTGTTCTCCACACTTTCCTCTGCACTTTTCCTGTGTACTGGGCTGGTTATCTCCTCTGGCACCTTCCAGGCAGAGGTTCAGGAAACAGGTTTTTAAATATCTTGTACTCCTGCTATAGTTGACATCAGAGATACCCATGTAGTCACTCAGCTCGTGGGTGGTTTAACTTATTCTTACTCACAAGGCTGTGTCTTTGTGTTGAACAAGAGTCTTATTTTTCTTTAAATTAACTTCTTCAGTAGGAGTTGACTTCTGGCTCCTCTCAGTATCTGGAAAGCTATACCCAACATTTGGTAATGAATTTGACCTTGTTCCTCATCTTTCTGGTTACTCTGAGAAGCCAACCCCCCCATCTGCTATTCTACAACTTGAATCTCTTACATCTGATCCAGGCCCACCCACCTCTTACTGTTTTCTCTGTGTTCAATTTCTAGTTATTACTGTTATTACTTCTTTGTGACTCTTGCCTTAGAGGGTGTCACTGTTCCCTTGGGATCTTGGATACTTGCTTAATGTCTCAGCATTGATTTGTAAACACTAATTGAATAGCGCAGATAGACCATTTGGCCTATTATAGGGTTCAAAAGCTAGAATATTTTTCTTAGTTTACATAAATTGAGAGGATCTGTTGATTGAATAATATTGGATCTTAGAGGATGATAGAACTATGGCTAGTATTTTGAAAGAGACAAGAGCTATCAATTTTCATTTTCATTTGTGTTGAAATTTTTATGTTGGTTCTTTGCCCTATTATTCTTTAAACATTATGTGGCCTAAAGTCTTTTTGAAAAGGAATAATTAAGGTCTTTGTACATGTATAAATTTGTTTCCAGCATGGGATAAATATAATTTTCTGTTGCTAGAGTAAATCAGCCAATTCTTTGGAGAAAAAAATTTTCCCTTAGAATTTATTTCTTTTCCAGACAGTGTTTTTTAGCTTGAGAAGAACAGACTATATATACATATATGTTATGTCCTTCTACTGCCTGATTCTTTTGTCCTTTGTGACACTGTGAAATTTGTACAATTTGGTTAGTTTAATATTTTTAAGTGGTAGTTAGCCAGGATACTAATAAGGTCAGGGTACTGATGAAACATCTATAGCTTTCAGGGAGAAGTTTACTCTCTTAACTATTATTTTCTCAAGGCTCCAGAAGACCTATCAGGAGAAGATGCCTATTCTCTGCATGGTCCTGTGTCAGTGAACTCTGCAGGTGCAACTTATTGCAGGTAACTTTTCAGGTGCAGTGCTACATATAGGCAGAGAAAGTGGCTGCCTCAGAGATTACATTTGAAGAAAGTCAAAAGACCTTCTTGAACCTCAAATTCAATTCCTAGGTGGGTTTGAATAGATTCCCATTATCAGGCTCATTGTAGGGAAACCATATCTGGTTGCATAGTCTGAGCATGGCACAATTCTGGAGGATGGATGCTCTGTTTACATTGGCTGTCAGTTGTCCCCTTGTGTTTGTGTATTGCATTGGCTGCTATCTGTGGTGGTGGTATTGCTGCTTTCTTGAGATAAGATATATTCCTTTTTTTCTTTCTTTTGTTTTTTGCTTAGAGATTGAACCCAGGGCCCCCATGGTTGCTAGGCAAAAACTCTACCACTGAGATACATCTGCAGCAATATTTTCCTTTTAAGGAAGATGCTGTTAAATGCAAGGTACCTAGGAACATAGGAGTGTGGATAGATTAAATTAACTAATTAAATATTAACTATGAACATGGTTCTGAAGAAATTAGGCAAAGAGGGAATATGTTGATTATATAGGAAATTGAAATAGTCCCAAAGAGAGATGTCTGTTCTTACTGGATTGAGTTATGAAGGGAAAGGACAGGATGCAGCAGGAAGATAGTGTCTGTTAAATGAGATTTCAAAAAGAGACAGGACTCAATGGACATTAAGGAAGTAGAGACACTGAAGAGATAAGTAATCCTGTGGATAGCTTTGTCAGCATGCGCTTTGGTAATATATTTTTAACACATTAGGACTTATTAGTAGTAGTAACTAATGGAAATTTCACAGTCTAATACAAGGTTATTGTCCTACCGTTCTGTAGGACAGAACAGTCATGGATCTCGGTGGGTCAAATCAAGTGTCAGCAGTTTGGCACTCCTTTCTGTAGCAATGGGCAGAATCTGTCTCTATGCTTTTGCTACTTTCTGAAGATTACTCACATTCCTTGGCTTATGACTCCTATTCTCCATCTTTAAAGTCATCAACATTACATCTTTGTTGCCCTGCTTCCTTCACCACATCTCTGTCTGATTCTCTCTTTCTTTTTGTTTTTATTTTTTGGCAGTACTTGGGTTTGAACTCAGGGATTTGTGTTGGTAGGCAGATGCTCTACCACTTGAGCCATGCCTCCAACCCCCTGACTCTCCCTTTTGCTTCTCTCTTCCACTTTAAAATACCCTTGTGATTACACTGAATCCATACATAGAGATGGCATAAACCAAACTTGCCTTTGTGCACAAGCAATATTGAAACAACTGAACAATGGTGGTGGCAATTTTTTTTTCTTTTATTATTCATATGTTCATACAAGGCTTGGGTCATTTCTCCCCCCTGCCCACACCCCCTACCTTACCACCCACTCCGCCCCCTCCATCTCCCCCCACCCCCTCAATACTGAGCAGAAACTATTTTGCCCTTATTTCTAATTTTGTTGTAGAGAGAGTATAAGCAATAATAGGAAGGAACAAGGGTTTTTGCTGGTTGAGATAAGGATAGCTATACAGGGCATTGACTCACATTGATTTCCTGTGCATGGGTGTTACCTTCTAGGTTAATTCTTTGATCTAACCTTTTCTCTAGTTCCTGAACAATGGTGGTGGCAATTTTGTAGAACTATAAAGGCCAGGCCCATGATGACAAAGTATGTAGCCTGAGGACCTATCTCCTTTTATAATGTATCCGCTGGAAAAAAACATATTAGAATTAACAACCACATACTCTGCTCTATGTACAAGACCTAATCAATGGTGTTTTTATAGCATTATAGAAAGAACAATTGCCAGCCCATGGGCCACTGGCTCTTTCCAGTCCCTGCTACTATCACTGAGGGCATTGATTTGGAGAAACTGTATGGTCAGAGCAGCTGCAAACTGGCTATATGTATCTGGCAACTGTAACAGTCCAGTCAATCTCACTACATGGACAACCATCATTAATGCTCCCCATTTATTCCTATGGATAAAAAAAATGATTACCAAAGAGGTACATCATAACTCAATTATAACAGGCCTCCTCACAGATTAAAGCAATGAGAGTCTCTGAGATAACCATAAAGCCCTCTGTATTGTTCATACCTCTCCATACTTATGACTTCCTGTACATTCTACAGGCTTTATTTGCCCCCTGGTTTCCCAGCCTTCATAAAACCTTAGACAGAATTAAACGTGGAGTTGGCCTCATAATTGCAGTAGTTATATCTCTAGTAACAGCTCTCGCTGGTACAGCAACTGCTGTTGGTGGTTTAGTCACATCCTTACAAACAGCTGACATGGTTAATTCAATAGCTGCTAATGTTTCTTAAGCCTTTTCTACCCAGATGCTCATCAATGAACACCTATGCAGAGCCATTGTTGTGCTACAACAACAAAAAACCTTCAAAGTCTACAAATTAAAAGCCTTTACAAGCTGCAAAAACTGACCTGTGACACATGCTACAAACACATCTGTGTGACGGACATCCCATGGAACAAGACTGCCCATACTTACTCAGACTTGTCACATGGTCTTCAAGAACAATGGGACAAAGACTTTCAACAATATCAAAAGAATCTAACTGTATACATCAACAACCTACAGGCTACTGAGTTACTACAGAGGCTGCTGATTTTCTAACCCAGTGATGGGATCATACATGGAATAAGTTAAAATCTTGGTCCAATCCACTTAATCTACTAGACATGACATGTATTGTAATCATACTCCTGCTTACAGCTAGCATTATCAAATGTATGCTTACCCGCTTATAGGCTGCTGAAAAGAAACATGATATTTTGTGAGCAATATTAAAAACAAAAAAGGATTCCCAGGCAAGCAGCCACACTGGTCTGGCAGGGAAAGAGTTAAGGCAATTGTATCTTGTCCTGGCTGAAAACAAGTAGAGCAAATTGCTCACTTGTGATAAAGCCTTGTTTGCAATAGAGGCGATTGCATAAACACTGACCATTAGGGCCCGGCTGGCATCTGTGTTACCACCTCAATTCTTGCTTGCGCACCTAGTAAACTTTTAAACCTGCTAAACTTCCTCTAAACAGAGTATTTAACTGCTGCTTATTACACATTAAAGTTGAACCTGATCTCTGAATCTGTTCCCTGAGTGTTTTCTCAGTCATCCTCCTCCCCAAATGGGATAGCAGAAAGCCACCCTACTGCTGCAGATCACTGCAACAAACAGTTATGTGAAAAAAAGATTCTTGATATGACTTAATTGTCAGGGGAATGCAAATGGCTATTATCTTTTTCTCTTTATATCTCCAATGAAGAGATTGAAGAGAGCTTTTTCTTGTTGTTTTTTTGGTATTGTGTCTTGAATGAACTCAAGGCTATTGCCCTACCGCTGGAGCTATGCCCAAGTCCAAAGACTTGTCTTTCTACTCCCCAATATGCTAGATAATGTGTCAAAATCCTCAAATTATCCACATAGGTCAGTGGTGCTCAATTTTGGGTAATTGATCATTGAGGCCTGTCTAGTCCTGACATTGCAGGAGAATTCACACTGCATATGCTGAAATCATCCTTATACAAATCATACTTAGACTTCACAGTGGAAGAAGGTGATCAAACTTCCTTAATGGTCCTTAAAAAACAAAGGGTGATATTTCCTCTTGGCAATAATGGTGCTGATAGGTTTTGGTTCTTACTGCACCCTTAAGTTTCTGTTTCCCAGGGTCACTGTCCTGCCTCAAGTCTAGCTTGAATTCCCCTTCTGCGCCAACCTCCAAACAGCATGAACAATAAGATCCTAACCAATCAGATCACGCTGAGTCTCACTGAGGGGTATTTAAGCCCCTGCCCCTCTCTCTCTCTCCCTCTCTTGGCTCTCTCTCTCTCTCCCTTGGCCAGATCACTCTTCTCCACGTAGTCACTTTGGGGCCTACATTTGGTGCCATGACCTGGATCAGGTTTACCCACTAATCCAGGTGGGACCCCGATTCCGACTCACCCCACGACCACCCTGAGGATGTGATTGGCCAGGACTCATCCTCCCAATTGCCCTTGCTCGCATCCAACACCGGACATCCTGTGGTGAGTCCACATACCCTTATTGGGCTCCCTTTGCAGTCTCTCCTTTCAGTATCTCTGGGGTTTAAGTGTTTCCCCTTTTGGCTATCTCTGGGGCTCAGATGGTAGAGGGGGTCCCCCTCCTTCCATCCATGGCTTGGGTCTATTTTTGCATTCTCGGCCACACCACAAAAGCCTGGCACCAGGTGACCCACAGCCTCCAGCCTTTTGGCCTTACAAGCCACTTGAAAGCAGTGACGACTGCTTCTCATGCACCTTGTACCATTCCAGGATATTCGAGCCGCATGGGGATGCCCTGCAATTCCAAATATCCTTCTAATCTCATCCTTCGGGACCAGCTCCCACCATGGGGCCCTCCTCCTCTTTGCCATCTGACTCCCCACTCAGATGCCTCCTCAATAATTTGGACACCTTGGGTTTGACCCCAGATATAAAACCAAAAAATTTGATCCGCTTTTGCACCCAAATCTGGCCTACTTACCCTTTAGACAACCAAAGTCACTGGCCCCTTTTAGGGTCTTTAGATCCTAACCTTTTACAGGACATATAACTACTGTGAGCGTTTGGGACGATGGGGAGAGATTCCATATGTCCAAGCTTTTCATACCTCCGCCTAAATCCGGCTCTCTGCACCATTTGCAAGCCAAAACATGTACTTCAAGCCCTCCCTATGTACTTTCTGTTCCCCTGCACAGATTCTATCAGCATGTAAACTAGTTTCTAAATCAGCCAATTCCTCTCCCAAACCTCCTCCTTCCCCATGTAAACAGACTTCTTGTACTGCTTACCACACCTGTCTCCTCCTATCTTCCTGTAAAACTTTCCCTGCCATGGAGTTTAGCAAGCCACTCCTTGCCAATTCTGGCCTCAAGGCGGTTCCAGCTCTGGGAGAGCTCATGCTCTCTTTCTGTGGGCTGAGATCAAGCCTCAGCTTTATTCAGTGACTGGAGAGTGGAGGTTTCATTTTGCTGAAAGCCTGTCAGTACCAATAAATGGGAGCAACCTAGAGACACAAATGATGGCTAATCCCTTAAGCGTGTGTCATGCCTCCAGGCTCTGCCTTCCCTTCCCTTACCTAAGATGTCAGCACACCTTTCTGCCTCCTCCATGGTCTCACCACATGTCCTTTGTCTCTGTTTGCCTTCCCTTCCCTGCTTACTGGGACCCTGCCTCCCATGAAAAACTTGTAACATGGTACCTTATGGCTCAAATTATTCCAACTAGTTTGCCAGGCCTCTCAGTCTAAAGTAACTGTAACTCAGCTGCTTTACAAAAGCGCTTACAAAAACTGCAGCTGCCATGCTCACACTATAACTCCGCCCCCACAAGGGGAGGAGGGAAAGCAAACAGGAGCACCTGTGCACAGGATGCCAGCTTTTGGACAGCAAAAACACCTGCCATAGCTAAGAAAATTCATAGAGAGGTACATCCTGGGCCGCCAGCCACACATGGTGATGGCTGTGGCTCGCCACCACTTCCCCTAGAATAAATGTGTACAGAGTACACAGGAAGGGGGGAGGGGTGACAGGCCACACAATCAGGCCTAGGCAGTCAGGGTCATTTGTCCCAGGTGTATGTGGAGGGAGTGGCACCTTGCACAAGTCCTGCTCCTAGCCCCACCTCACACCTCAGGGCATCAGACCCAGCCCTTGTAAGCCAATTGTTAGCTCAAGGTTATAGTTCCAGAAATAACAAAATAGACATTACTGTTGTCTCTAAACTTCTCACTTAGAATTTTCTATACCTTTGGCCTCAACATAAATTTTTCCCTCCAAATATTAACACTAGTTGTCCCGTATGGCACTGTTATTGGCCTGAAATGCCCTCTGAATGCCCTTCTCTAACTTTACAAAGGATTTCCTTGTTAAAAAGGTAGCCTTTATTAAAGAGGCTGCCTGCTGTTAGCTAAAAGACAGATCCTAACATTTTGTTCTTTCTGGATGGGACCTGCATCTTCCAGTCTTCTGACTGGTAGATGTTGGAAGCTTTGTACTGAGGTCAGCCTCAGTATGCCTTGGGTGTCCAAGAGAAGTGGTCTTCACAGGGTTCCTTAAGTTACAATACCATACTCCAATTAGACCTTTTCTATAAAAGTAAAAAAATGTAAACTGAGGTCCCCTATACAAATTTCTACCTTCTAAGCCACTCCAATACTCAGAATCTCTTAACTAGTGCTTCCCTCTTCAACAGGCAATGGTAGGAAGAGGGCAAGTCATATGTCCCCTTCCAGTTATCAGATCTAAGGGAAATTTAAAAACATCTGAACAGCTGTTTTGATGCCCAGACAAATACATTCAAGCCTTTATCTCTGTGATCCAAACCTTTCGCCTGACAGGAGAGGATATTATGCTTCTACTGGACCAGACTCTTATCTCATTAGAGAAGCCATGGGTTTGGGCCCAGGCCACTCAGGTTGGAAATGATTATATGGCTTAAGCAGTAGAGTGCCGCTTTACAAGCATAAAGTCCTGAGTTCAAGACCAGTACAGCCAAAGTAAAAAAAAATATATACATATATTTGGGGCTGAGGAAGTAGCTCAATAGGAGAATGTCTGCCCAACATGTTAAAGCCCTGGGTTCAATTCCCCAGTATTACTAAAAAAATAAAAATGGTAAAGAAGATAAGTGGCATTAATGTCACTTCAGCCATCTCATAGTAGAAAAACGTAGTTTAACTTAGATCAGATCCCTCATTCTTCAAGTGAGGAAACTGAGGCCCAGAACAGTTCAGAGACTTGCTCTCCAGAGTGTGAGGTGTCAATGTAAAATAACAACTTTACTTTACAGCAACAACCTAAAAAAAAATCCTCTTACCTTTCTACAGCATCTTAAAGATGCTATCAAAAAGCATACCATGGTGGACTCAGAGTCATAGGTGAGATAGGTTCTCCTCAAAGATAAATTTCTAACAGTCAGTCCCAGATATTCTTAAAAAACTCAGACTGTGGCTGAAGGGAAAAATCATTGAACCGAGTAATACAGCTAGCCATGTCTGTATTTATAGCTATGTCTGTATGTCTGGGACCTTACTAACAGGAGAGAAAAAGATAAGAGACACCATGGCCTCATTGCTGCTCTCAGAGAGGGCCCCACCTGACTGGGGCCTGTATCCTGAACTTGCTACCGTGGTGGACAGGAGGGGCACTTCTGCAGAGAATGCTAAAGGGGAACAGCCCAGGAGACAGCCCTGCCCTCAACCAGGACCCTGCCTTCTGCAAGGGTAACCACTGGAGGTCTAAGTGGCCCCATCACCAGATGGAAGATGAGGTGCCACCTCCTATGGATTGAAGGGTCCCAGCCTCCTATCCACACTCCACTTCTTGGCATCAATGTTGAGGAGCCATAATGGCAGAAAAACAAAAGGTCATTTTCCTCCTAGACAGTGGAGCCCATTTCTCTGTTTTACCTTTTTCTCCTGGTCCCCAGTCCAATGACAAAAGTTATCATTTCGGGCAAATCTGGCTAACCCCTAGAGCGCTAGTTTACCTGGCCTCTGGCCTGCTCTTGGGGAGAACTCCTCTTCTGTAACTCTTTCCTCATAGTACCTTGAACTCCAGTGTCCCTGCTGGGATGGGATTTACTATCTCAATTAAAAGCTCAAATTCTCCTCCCCACAGGCAGCTATCTCTGCTGCCCTCTCCTTCAGGAACAAAAAGATCCCACAGTGTGGACTGATGAGATGAGTGTAGGGTGAGCCAGGACAGCCCTCCTTATTCAAATAAAACTCAAAAATCCCTCACAGTTTCCACACCCAAAACAATATCCCCTCAAGCCTGAGGGATGATGAGGACTTATGCCAACTCCTTAAAACAACAAGGGCTACTAATTAGTTGCTCCAGCCCCTACAATAAATTTAAAATTCTTATAAAAGTTAATTTTAAATTACAAGTTACAAAGTAAACAACTGGAAAGGATATAGATAGGTAATAAATGTATTTTTTTAAAAAGTTAAAGGAAAAATAAATGTTTTTGGATAAGAAAAGATTTTGTAAAAAAGGGTTTGTCCTAAAGATTGTTTCAAATAGGAGGGATAAAAACAAACCATCAAAGGTTTTAGTATGTTGTATGAAGGTCTGAGTAAGTTTGAAAAGTGTATAATAAAAGCTTCAGTGTGTGAGAAAGTTAAAGTTGAATATAATCTAAGAGTTGCCTAAAAGATTTTTAGGGTCATGTTAAACTAAAATCAAATCCTCTATGTCTATGGAATAACAAGGTTATCTTAATATTGTTCTGCTCTGAGTAACATCTACAAAAAACCATTACAGAGAAAGATTTTATCAAAGAAATTATTTGTGTTTTCTGCTGATCTTGTCAAGCTTTAAGTACTACTAAATCAGAGTTCATTTACATATTTGCTTATATGTCTTAAATGACCACCTTGTAACAGTGTTATGTTATACTTTATCTACATATGGTACAAACATTTAAAAAGTTAAAAGTGTCAACTTATATAAAATAATGAGCTTTCCTGGCAGTTATAGGATTTTGCAGAATTTAGATCCTTAGGTATGCAGTCCCTGAGCAGACACCTTTTTATGCTCCTCCTAATATTCCTATTTGGGTCTTAGATAATGTATGGCCACACATTTCTCTTAGAAAACTTGCCTCCAACAGACTCCACTCCTCTGGCTGCCTGCCTTCTCAGGGAACTTCTCAGAGAGCATGCAAACTGGATCCTGCCCCACCCTATAACAATTTCTGTTAAACCAGGGCATCTTGTTCTCCAAAAAGGATCTTCTACCCTCTCCATTGGGACTTCAATGGACCAGCCCTCATCTGGTCATTCTCATGACACCCACTGCTGTCGAGCTCAATGGGTTCCCCCAATGGCTGCACCTCTCAAGAAACAATTAGAAAAATGGAGAAGGGAATTGGAGGACTCTTGAAATTGTCTAGGGAACAGCATTTCACAGTGGTTCTCCTGGCCAATGCCCATCCCAATGCCTGTGTTCTTGCTTTCCTATTCTTAAGCTTCCTCCCTTGTATCATACTGCATGTCTGCTTTGCTAATCAAAAATTTAACCAGCTTCTCCTCCAAGGATACCAACCCCTGATAGCACAACCAGAGGACACCTATAATGGACCCTTCCAGGACACCGGGTTATAGGCATCATGAACCCCTCACAGAACACCTGCTACAATTCCTCTACTCCCTACGTGAAGATGGATGGTTATTACCCACCATATGGAGCCTGAAGGATTGGCTTGAGACTCTCTATGACCTTTGGCTACAAGGGACCTTCACCAAACTTCAGAGAGGAAGAAATTTTCATTTTTGGGGACTGGGTGTATGCCATCATGAGACTCACCACCCCAACGCTGTTTGCCAACTAACCCTCCTTTCCCTTAGCTCCTTGCCAGCTCAAAAAAGTTAGAGTGAACACAATGCCTGCCTTCCTTAACAAACAAAAAAGGGAGGAATGTTGGCAATAATGGCACTGATAGGTTTCGGTTCTTACTGCACCCTTAAGTTTCTGTTTCCCAGGGTCACGGTCCTGCCTCAAGTCTAGCTTGAATTCTCCTTCTGCCCCAACCTCTAATCAGCATAAACCATAAGATCCTAACCAATCAGATCATGCCGAGTCTCACTGAGGGGTATTTAAGCCCCTGCCCTTCTCTCTTGGCTTGCTCTCTCTCCCACATGGCTTGCTCCTGGCCAGGCTGGCAATAAAGAATCTCTTAGCCAGATCATTCCTCTCCACATGGTCACTTTGGGGCCTACATTTCCTATATGAGCAGTGCTCTTGTAGTGACATATTAAACATCAAGAGGGACTCAGATACTATTGCAATGTAATTTCTTGCATGAATACTATGCACATGTATTCCTTCATGTTTACAAGAAGATATAAGGGGAAGGCAAAAGTGCCTGTTATAAACAGATATAAAACTGAAATTCACTTCAGAAAACTGGCTTCTCATAGTCACAAGCCACCATCATTGTAGTGCCATGGAAAAATAATGACAGAATAACATGAGCAAACAATAGGTATGAGTAGCATTCTTTCTTTTTTATTATCAATAAGCAGCCAAATGTTTATTAAAAATTTTCTTTGCATTTAGTCTGGAACAAATGGCTTCTCTCGTTCATTCCTTCAAACAAAGCTTTTTCAAATTTTCTGTTATTCTGGTATTAATAGGCCAATAAAACTAAATGTATTTTTCTAAATCCCAGTGGTCCTCAAAAGCATGTGACAAAGGATTATCCTAACTGCTCCTGTTCTGGTATGATAAGAAACTGATATAGATACAACAAAGCCATTCTAAGGACACAGGCATTTCCTGATGACTGCTTGGTCTAAGGAAAACAATGAGCCTCCCTGGAGGAATCCATTAATGAACAACCAAGTTGGCCTTCTAGAGATCATTCCACATGGACTGTTAAAATTGAAGGGGGTCCAATGGCCTAATTGTATCATTTTGTATTGACAATGAAACCCTAAGTTGTGATATTAATATTCATGGCACAGGTACATATAAAGAAGGTTGTTTTTTCCTTCATTGTGAGATGTTACTCTAAGATATGCAAACATGGTGAATAAGAGAAGGATTCTGTTTTTTGGTAAAATAAATGATTTGAGATGCTTAAAGCTGAGAAAAAGAGGATGCATAGTCAATTATCCCTTTATCATCACCACATAACTATTAGAAACCCAAGGAACAGACTTATGAATATATGAACATAAATTGACCCTAAATAAAATGTTAATTCCATCACAAAGTCACCTCAAGATTCTAGAACATGTTCTGGTTTATTTGAAAAATGTCAAATTTAGTTGAATAAGCTTTCTTCTAAAACACTTGACTCATTTTGTGAGTACTGCCTTAACATTTTGCCTCATTTAATTGCCTTAAATCATATGATAAAGAGGAAAAGTTTTGTTCTCTTTCCCTTCAAACTAAACTATGGATATAAGAACATTTTTCATTTAAAAGAATAGCTCTTTTGCCTTCTTGGTCACTGTAAATCTATGTTGCCCTGTGCTCCTCCTTTGAACTTTCATATTATTACTTGTGTAAGAACTTTCAACAAGTTTTTTCTTTAGAATATCAGAAATTTAGAACCAAAAGGGAGATTAGGAATCATGAAAAACAATATCTTTGTTTTGGATGTGAATAAATAAGTATTAGAGTATTTAAACAACTTGTTTAAAGTTATAAAATCTGGCAAGAAATGTTCCTGAAAAAATTTTTTTGACAAAAATTTATGTGAATTTCAAACAAGTATGGGACTATTCCTGGTCTGGATAGAATGGTTCTCAGACAAATTCATTCTAATGTTGTTTGCATTTAGATTTCACAGGTCTATTCTCTTGTTTTGGCCTTATTGTATCATCTTCTGTCTTTTTCTCTTCTTTTTTTCCTTATAAAATTGTTCTTCTGGGTCTTCTCACCTGTCATGTGAAACATGAAATTTAAATCCATATTTCCTGTGTATAAATATTGGCTCTGTTACTTACTAGTTGTTCCTAGATGTTCCTCAGTTTTTTTATATGCAAAATGAAAATGATGGTAAATTTGAAGATTTTATAGGCACTACCTATAAAATAGATATAGCTCATGATAGATAACTTGGCAATGGTAACTATGATAACTGTTTTCATTATTATCATTTTCAAAATGGTACCCTACATTTATCTCAAATTTTTATTTTCCTTTATAAAACTGCACCTTTCCTACAATTCCTAAATTTGGTTGGTGGCAACATGATCTACATACGTGTAGGAGTCAGTAGTGATTCCTGATTTTTCTCAATGCTTTGGCATGATTCAATGGCAACTTAATAAATACTGTTGATTTAAAACTTTTAAGTATATCTTATAAATATCCTTATATTTACAATGCTGCTGCTATCACCTCACAAGGACCTCATTGGTTCTTTAAAACATTTAGAATATAACTTTGAAATTTTTATAAATATGAAACATAACTGAAAATTTTTATCTATTATAAAGGTAGGCTGCCCAGATAAATCACACAACCATTTGAAAATATAGGAATTAATTTTATTAATAAAATAAATAAAAATGAATCAATATTTGCAATGTATACTTATATATAACCACAGATAAATCCATAAAAAGTCTTAGGTACCAAACAAAACAAAACAAAAAACTAATCAATTGGGCATGATGGTGCATGCCTGTAATTCCAGCTATTGGGAGGCTGAGGCAGGAGGATAGCGAGTTTGAGGCCAACTTTGGCTACATAGCAAGTTTTAGGTCAGCCTGGGCTGCATAGTAAGTCTTAGCAAGTCTGTCTCAAAAAACAAACAAAAACAACAACTACAAAAAAAGTACAGACAAGCAGGGCTTTGAGTCTATCTTAGTCTCTTAGTGGTGCTATAACAAAATATCTGAGACTGAGTAATTCATAAGGACAGAATTTCATTCCTCCATTCTTGGGGATAAAAAGTCTAAAATTAAGGTGACAATAAATTCAAAATGTGGTGAGGGCTCCCAAGATGGTGCCTTGTTGCTGTGTCTTCACAATGGGATAAAATAAAAGAGAAAAAAAGGATGGGTAGCTCTGAAGGCTTTTATAAGGGCATAAGTATCATTCACTATGGTGGAGCCCTTATGACTTAATTACTTCCCAAAAGGACCTTCCTCTTAATACTATTGGATTGAAGATGAAGTTTTACCATAAATTTTGGAGGGGACATATTCAAACCACAGCATTGTCTGTTGCCTAAATCATCTAAGATTTGTCATATTTCTTCCCACCAAAAATGCAAAGCCTCATGTCAAGTTTCTGATATTTACCTTACCTGCTTATATCAATCCTATCTATTCTTTGATGTCCACAGGCAAGCATTACAATGGGTGACAGTGTCAATTGTCTCTTGCTTCTGGCTGCATTCCAGCTCTTTCTTCAGCCTAATTTGAAATATTGAGAATGATGAAAAGAAGTCACTTCAAGTAGAATCTAGAAATGCATTCAATAAGAAAAGCTTTGTGGTATTTCATTGCATGTGTTTTACAGACAAAAGGGACTTCTCTTTTTGTCTTTGTATTTTGGATGTCAACTTCACAGCAAACAGGCTTTTTTGAGGAAGATAAACCAAAGGTGAAGAGTCCTACAAACCATTGGCCAGCTGCAGCTGAAAGCAGTTTAAATAGTTAAACCTTGTTCTCTTTCTCCATGGATACATTGTTTGACTGAAAGCTCTAAAAAATCAAAAAGCTATCACTCTGTTTCTTTCTTCTTGTAAAAATTTAGTAGTGACATGACTGAAAACTACTGGGAAAGCAAAGTATTGAATACATACATAGCTAAGCACAACAAGGTACCAGACCAAAGGTACATGATGAGGTATTTGGCATCCATGTTTTTGAGCATATTACTTTCCATGCAATGAATTTTAACCATGTACAAGATTAATTTGTGGGCTGACTTTTGGGAGAAAGGTTTGTGTGTCTCTTCCTGTCACAGCTTCAATTTGGAATATTCAATGTCGTGGTAAAAATTTTTCCTTTACCACAAATAGTTTTTTGAACTTTGGAAGTTGTTTTGCAGAAGATGTTGATCTTTTTTACTCAAAAATTATGTGGTTTACAAAGAGTTAAGGCTGGTCCAAAATTTTACTTCTCTGTGCCTTAACAGTTGGTGTTTTGAGAATGGGCTTTGGATCTTTAAGTTTGGGAGCACAGCATCTACAGGTGTAGACTTCTAATTGTGAACAGTAATGGGATTAGTGGGCCTTGGGGTAGATGTGTCTAGAAGAACTTTCTGCCTGCTTCCTTTCTGTAATGAACAGATTTTCATATATAAAATGTCCTAGGTCAGGAAAGACCAATGAATCAGAACAGAAGACCCAGACATAAACCCACATCTAAAGTCAATTGATCTTTGACAAAGGAGCCTAAAATACACGATGGAGAAATGACAGCCTCTTCAACAAATGTTGCTGGGAAAACTGAATATCCACATGTAGAAGACTTAAACTAGATCCCTGTCTTTCACCCTGTACCAAAATCAACTCAAAGTGGGTCAAAGACCTTAATGTAAGGCCTGAAACATTGAAACAACTCCAGGAAGCAGTAGGAAATACACTGGAACAGATAGGTATAGGGAATGGCTTCCTAAACAGATCTCAAAAGATTGAGTATCTAAGACAAAGAATGAACAAATGGGACTGCATCAAACTAAAGAGCACATTTGCACAGCAAATTAAATAATCACCAGACTCAAGAGACAGCACACAGAATGGGAGAAAATCTTTGCCAACTTCTTATCTGATAAGGGACTAATAAGTATCTACAGAGAACTCAAAAAACTCAGCCCCCAAAGAATCAACACCCCAATGAAGAAATGGGCACAGGAATTAAACAGGGAATTCTCAAAGGAAGAGATACAAATGGCCAGTAAATACATGAAGATGTGTTCAACTTCCCTGATTATGAAAGAGATGCAAATCAAAACAACACTTAGATTTCATCTCACCCGAGTTAGAATGGCCACAATCAAGGGCAATGACAACAACAAACACTGGTGAGGATGCAGCGAAACAGAAACTCTCATATACTGTTGGTGGGAAGGAAAATTAGTACAACCACTATGGAAAGCAGTATGGAGAGTCCTCAAAAAGTTAAAATAGAGCTGCCATATGATCCAGTGATACCCCCTTGTTGGCTTCTACTTAAAGGAACATAAGACAGGATACAATAGAGACAACTGTATACTGATGTTCATTGCAGCACTATTTACAATAGCCAAGCTTTGGAAATGACCCAGTTGCCCTACAAATGATGAATGGATCAAGAAAATGTGGTATGTATCTACACAATGGAGTATAACTGAGCCATCAGGAATAATGATGTGTGTTTTGAAGGTAAATGGAAGCAATTGGAGGACATCATGTTAAGTGAAGTAAGCCAGGTTCAGAAACACAAAGGTTCCTTGTTTTCTCTCATACATGGAAGATAGATCCAAAGATAAACATATACACAAAAACAAGCATGATCATATACAAACAGGTGTAGAACATGTTTGTAATAGTGGAACTACTCTATGGAACTCAGAGAAAGAAAGAAAGGAAAAGAGTAATATTGTAAAACATAAGATGCGAAGGTAGAAGATATAAGGATGTCTATTGAAAGCTGTTGAAAAATGGGGATGGGGTGGAGTGGGAATAAAGGGTAAGGGAGAGTAATGGAAGGGGCTGAATGGACCAAAGTAAAGTATACCCATAGTAGGCATACACTGAGACACCCCTTTGAACATCAACTTAAATATTAATAATGAAAAACAGGACTGTATAATAGGTACAATGTATGTGTGAGGATACTAGTGGGGGGGAGTGAATGAAGGAGATTAAGGAAACAGAATATGGTTGATGGACTTCATAAACCTATATGAAACAGAGCTAAGAAACCTCTTGTGATTGCTTTAATTTCAGGGAGGGGTTTGATGGGGAGAGACGATGGGGGCAATGTAACTAATATACAATATAAGCCTAGTTGGAATTGTCACTATGAGTCCCCCCCATATAATGAATATATCCTAATAAAAATTATAAAAAAATGAAAAAAGTCTTAGAGGCCTTTGAGTTAGATTATTCTACATTTCAATGGTAGAATAGTCTCTAGCTCTTTCTTTTGAATATTAACTTCTCTTTAAAATCAGTTCATCCTGGAATTTTTGGGGGACTAATAATTTAGTACCCACCACTCCCAGTAATCTCACAGTTACCTGACCCATGGAAAAAAATGTGTCCATGAGGGGCTGAATAGGCTCTTTTTACATAATGAACATGTTGATTAGAAGACTTATTTAGTGCTGTGATATTGCCCATGGTGCAACCACAGGGAGTATATTTGAAGAAAATACAAATTTAAAACTACTTTTTCTGTTAGATTTAAGAACCATCTCTCTTTTGAAGAGAAATTGCAGAGATGATGTTTAGTAGAATGCTGTGGATAAATAAAGATGCTCTGGAGCTTGTTGATATGAAGAGTGTCAGCTGACTCTGCATGACCTGCTCATCTCCTGTGTTTTTATTAGCTGAAATACAGACCTGAGTTTGGCCACAAGACTTCACCTATTCAGTAGTTAGGAGACTGGCTGCTATGGTAACAGTAGGCTCCTTTCTATTTAAGACCTAGCTTTTAATAGAGTAACTTCTGGATGTTTTAAGTCCAAAGAAATATCTTTTGATGAAATCTAATTTTTATGGGGATTTAAGTTCATATTACTGCATTCAATAATAACAGTTGAAATAATCTGTTATTTCTGTTACCTGTCAACTAGTTGCTGACAACTGGTATTATATACTAATTTGGTAGTGAACTACCAAATTAATGAATTGTGGAAGTTGTGCAATAGTAGATGAACTGAAGGACTTGTGGATATTGTTTCCATATTTTTTATGATATGTTTATTTGGTTGAAGTGTTTGATCAAGAATTAGATATAAAGCAAGGGGTCCACGGGCCATTTTTGAAATTGTGAGATTTACTGAGGGTACATGAGATTAAAGTGAAACACCTATTCAGCACACTGTTGTGTGTGACAAATTGTAAGCTAATGTAAGGCCTAATATAGATAGTAAGGTAAACTTTCCCTGTGCACTAGTCAGTAAAGGTAGAGACATACTGTGTATGGGCAAATATATTAGCATTATGCCTTGTTTTTGTAATGTTAATACTTTTTATTTATCTTTACTGTTGTGCTGGGTAGGGGGACATTGTGGCATTTATAAAGGTTATTACAATGTATCAAATATATCATACTTGAAAATTTACCCCCTTCACCACTCTCCTTTATCCTCCCCCTCCCTGATTCCTGGAACACTTTCAACAGGTGTCATTTTGCATTTATATACATGTGTACACATTTTTTGCACTGTATTCATCCCCTAGCACCTTTCCCTGCCACTTCCCACCTCCCACTGGTGCCAACCTTCCCCCCAGGCAAGAGCTATTCTGCCCTCCTGTTTTCTGATTTGGTAGAAAATAAAAGAGAAAATATAAAAAGAAAAACATGACATTTTTACTAGTTTGAGATAAAGATAGCTTCACGGGAGTTTCCTTGTGATATTTCCATGCATATATGTGTTATAACCCCAATTGGTTTATCTCCTGTAATTACCTACATTCTACCTTAGTCCCTTTCTTATGGTGGCTTCAGCCAGTTTAAGATTTCTATATTCATTCTTGTATAGAGAGTGTATCACCCATATTTAGTTCTTACTTTCCTCCTTTTACCCTACCCCTCCTGTGTGTGACCTCCCTTTTGTGTGACCAATGTTTATGACCTGTTTAGATATTGGAGCTAAAGAAACCATGTAATTATATCTTGGGGTTATGTTTTGAAAAGTTAGGTGTTTGACTAAGTGAAATCCCAAATGTGGGACCAGATATGATGAAAAATTTTAAAAAATTAACATTTGGGAATCTGAGCTGAGATTATCCATGGTTCCTGCTAAAATAGTTCATCATTGGCAGATCACCTTGCAGTTGTTTCACTTCCATTAACTCTGCTTTTCTTCTTTTCCATAATGGTTAGCATTATGTGACTGCCAGCACGTTGGGAGAAGTCATATGACTTATGCAGGCTAGAAATTCCAGAATTGCACCCCAAAATTCAACTCTTTGACTCTCACTCTATATTTCCTGAGAGTTAAATTGCTCGATGGGTATTCAAGGTTATTATAGTTCTAATAACTTAAAATCTTAAACTGTGATGACACACAGCAACCTCAGGTACCTCAGGACATTTTTGCAATAGGTTACATGTAACCTGGAAGTTAATTAGTTGGTTTCTTTAGACAATTCTTGTGTTGCCTAATGAAAACTGCTTAGGAGGCAATTTAGGCTCTAGTAGAACTATTACTCATTATTTCTTTCCACAGACTTTCTCAAATGAGAAAATCTGAAATGTCTCGTGTGACTACTTTAGTTAACTAAATGATACGAATAGGATATTTATTTTCCAGGACAGGTCCAGGGACTTCATCTCCCATAAGGATCATCAGGGAGCAAAAAGGGAGTGAGATTTGCTTGCACTGTTCAGAGTGCAGCCATGGCTGCTTGTTGTCGCTGCTCTCCAATGGCAGCTGTGTGATGTTGCTCTGCCTCCTTCATTTGCTTCTGCCACTGCTGTCTGGTCTCTCTTCACTCTTACTTTCTCAGAGATTCTGCCAGCAGATCCTCTTCAGGGCTTCTTATGTGCACTTTCCTAAAAACATCTAACTTGTCTTCCTGCCTTTGATGGAACTTTTTCTTTTTTTATTCATTTATTTACAAGTGCATACATTTTTTGGGTCATTTATTCCTCCTGCCCCTCACACTCACCCAGTCCCCCCAGCCCCCCTCACTTTCAGGCAGAACCTGTTCTGCCCTCATCTCTAATTTTGTTGAAGAGAAGGCATAAGCATAATAAGAAAGACAAAGCAGTTTTGCTAGTTGAGTTAAGGACAGCTATACAGAGAGATTCCTAGCATTGCTTCCATGTACAAATGTGTTACAGCCCAAGTTGATTCATCTCTAACTGATCTTTACACTGTTCTCTGATCCCCTACTCGTGTTGACCTCTGTAGCTTTAAGGTTTCTGTATTAGTTCCTCTGCAGTGGGGACATCAAACGCTTTCATGTTTTGGGTTTTCTACCTATTCCTATATCTCCCATACGTGCTCTCCCCTTGTCATGTGACCCACGTCCAACAACATTGCTGCATTTGCCCTAGATCTAAAGTCCGCATATGAGGGAGAACTTAGGATTTTTGGTCTTCTGAGCCTGGCTAACCTCGCTCAGAATGTTCTCCAGTTCCATCCATTTACTTGTGAATGATAAGATTTCATTCTTCTTCATGGATGAGTAAAATTCCATTGTGTATAAATACCACATTTTCTTGATCCATTCATCAGTAGTGGGGCATCTTGGTTATTTCCATAACTTGGCTAATGGAACTTTTTCAAATCCATGCTTTGCACAAGGAGAAATTTGATGTCTTCAAAGATGGAAATACAAGTGTAATTGCCCTGCTTTACTCCATTAGCTCTCTTATTACCCACAGTCTTCTCCGTATTCCACAGCAAAACCTATAAAGCAGGCAAGCCAGTAGCTGACTAATGTTTACATCTGAATCTACCATGGTCCTATCACAGTGACATGATAAATGTATAACATTTAATATATGTTTAAAAACTAATAGAATTAAAAAAAAAGCAAAACTAAAGGAATAGGAATTGACTTGAAGCCTAGATAGAATCGAGTAGGAAAAACTGTTAGGGGAAAGCAGTATTAGTTTATGTTTGATTTTGATTAAAGAGCAGTACATTTAAAGTAAATTTTTGGCAGGATAATGAGGAAGTATGGAATATGACTTTTGGACAAATATTCTTCTGTAACTTTGGGTAGAAGCATCTGTGACCTATGAGATTTTTAAGTCTTTCTGTCCAAAGTTCCATGATAATTTTATCTGCAAGGAATAATTTACTTTGTAATCTTAACTGTAGTTACAAATGATTGAAATCTATGGATTAAATGTCAGTGTTTGTTGGCTGTCCAAAACAAATAGTTACATCCAACTAAAACCTAGTCACTAATATATATCAGAGACAATATATAATTTTATATTTAAAATGTCTATGCTTTTAATATTACCTATGGTGGTAATCCCCTTCATTGAGTTTAAGCTAAGTGCAATTTCATTAAAAAATATAAGTGTTATATGTTCTGTCCAGGAAAGCAGAAGATTTAAAATGTTATTAAATTCTCAACAAAATATCATCAGAAAACACTGCACTGTGAGCCCCACTGTGGAGTATGAATTTGTAGATAATGAATGTTAAAGGTTTAAAAGTAATTTCTTACATGAGTCCTTTGGGATAGCTGTTAATAATCTTTATTTTAAGATGAGGAAACAGGAGATGATGAATGTTCAGTGTTTGTAGCCCACATAAACAGTTGTGGTGCAATCATAATTTGAATGTAAAGTTTTTCTTATTTGAAAGTTTGTTCTTTTCCCAGTAAGATGTAAAATTATAACACAATAAATGTGTTCTGATTTTAAGTAAATATTAAGTGTATATTATTAGAATCTATGCCACAGTCTTTTTTTAAAAATTGTTTTATTATTCATATGTGCATACAATGCTTGGGTCATTTCTTTCCCCTGCCCCCACCCCCTCCCTTACCACCCACTCTGCCTCCTCCCTCTCTCCCCCAACCCCTCAATACCCAGCAGAAACTATTTTGCCCTTATCTCTAATTTTGTTGAAGAGAGAGTATAAACAATAATAGGAAGGAACAAGGGTTTTTGCTGGTTGAGATAAGGATAGCTATACAGGGAGTTGACTCACATTAATTTCCTGTGTGTGTGTGTTACCTTCTAGGTCAATTCTTTTTGATCTAACCTTTTCTTTAGTTCCTGGTCCCCTTTTCCTATTGGCCTCAGTTGCTTTTAAGGTATCTTCTTTAGTTTCTATGCATTAAGGGCAACAAATGCTAGCTAATTTTTTAGGTGTCTTACCTATCTTCACACCTCCCTGTGTGCTCTCACTTTTATCATGTTATGCCACAGTCTTATTCAGTTTCCTTTTAGAAAAAATTACTGCCGATTCAAAACTCAGCAAAAAATCAGTCACCTGTCACCTGTGAGATGAAGTACTAGCTTGTAGAAAGTGAATTCTGGAACTGATTACTTGTTTATTTTAAAATTTATCCTGATGTTTGCCACTATAGAAAATAAAAATCACTTTTTATAGGAAAATTTTGTAGGTTGAAGAAGTAGGGATTGTAAAATGCAGAAGTCATATATTCTGTGGGTAACTGGCATATTTCATAGGAGATGTTCAATGTGAGTAGTATGATACAGCAGCAAACTATGATCCACACATTACATGTTTTTAGTAATTAAAACACTAAGAGGCTTTGGTCTCAAACAAATAAGCCTTAGAAGAAGACATATTGAGTCTGATTAAAACACGTTGAGTGAAGTGGGAGATTATGGCTTAGAAAAAACATGACCCAATGAAACTGCTCTCTCATTTTCATCTTGCACCTGGGAAAGAGGTATCTGACAGCTAAAAAGGTGATTATAGATTATAATGTTTTTAAAAATATTTCTTATTATGTGGAAGGTTAATTATTATTGCAAGAAAGTCTGAAATATGAAATTATGACTTATGATGACATGTGTTTTGTGTAGTAAGACGGGAGAAGGGAGTCTGTCATGTACCAGACACTGGGCCAAGTGTTTTTTTTTTGTACAGTCTATCATAACTACTTAATTAAAGTTTAGAAAAACAAGTTTGATACTCCAAAATATTCTATTATGTAACCTCAATATGTCAGCACCTTCAAGGCTAACTAAAAGTCTGCTGAAGGTTGATAAAGTTAAGTATAAGAAAGTTGAAGTTTCTGAAAAATTTAATGAAAGGACAAAAGAGATCTTGGGGAGGAAAAATGAGAAATCACTGCCATTGTTTTAAATAGGTTTGGAATTAACTAAACTGTAAAGAATTGAGCCTGTGATTTTTAAGTGTTTTAATAACAATTTATTTATAAAAATCTTCACAAATGCAATCCTCCGAGATGTGCTTTCGGTGATAATTTTGCAACCCTATTGCTTCCCTCCAGCTATTTAGACTGGTCACAGTGAAGAACTGCTGTCAATAAGACAGCAATTCATCTTTTGAAACAAACTCGAATCATGAATCCTTTTGCTGTCACTGGATATTGACTACAGCCTGAAGTGTTCACCCCTGCTTTTTTAAGGTCTTGCAACCATTGCTTTCTGCTGTTAATGAGACCAAATTCCACTGTTATTGTGTGCGACTCTCACTGACACTGCTCTCAACAGTGAATTTTTCTTCATCACGTTGTATCATGAAATTCCCTAACCTGTCTTGTGTATTATACATGTAGACAAATTTGAATTTTCTTTATGGACTGGTCATGAAATGTGTAACTTTGACATATTTTGTACTATTCTTCTCAATTTAAAATTGGACTTGAAAAGGACTTTTTAAATATCCATGTGTATTTTAAAGAACATGAGAGATTTTACTCTCTGTGACATACAGAATGGGTTAGGTTATACTGCAGAAAGATCAACACAACAAACCTTATATTGTATGTTCATTGTAGATCTGAGGGGGCTCTGCTCAATATTGTTATTGTTCCAAGTCTGAGATTGTCATAGATATTCTCATTCTTAACTTTCTAAGTTGTCATGGTAGAAAAAAAGAAAGAGAATAAGGTTGTCATTTTTAAAAAATTCTGATTTTATTTTACTTTATTTTTGGCAGTAGTGGAGTTTGAACTCAGAGCCTTGTGTTTGCTAGGCAAGTGCTCTACCACTTGAGCTACACCTCCAGTCTTTTTCCTTTACATTATTTTTCAGATAGGGTCTCATGTCTTTTGGCTGAGTCAGTCTTAGATTTTGATCGTCCTACTTATGCCTCCTCTATGTAGCTGGGGTTATAGATGTGTGCCACCATGTCCAGATATTTGTTGAGATGGGATCTTGCCAATTTTTTGTCTAGATTGGCCCACCTCTCACCATACTTCCCCTTTCTTTTAATAGCCTCTGCTAACCATTGTTCTACTCCATTTTATGAGATAAACTTTTTTATATGCCATATATGAGTGAGATCTTTTTAAAGCTTTTTTGCTGGAAATAATATCACTTCTGCCCATGTTTCATTGGCCAAAGCAAGTTATTTAGCTATGCTTTTTTCAAACCAGGAAGCAGATTGTAATCATGCTGTAGTTCCCAAAAAAGGAGATCTGGAATGTGTGTGACATTTCTAATAATGCCACAGTAATGATGTATACATTTTTTCATATTTGAAAAGTTACTTTTTCTCTGAGTAATACACAATTTTGTTTGTCTTTTTGTCTAGGTTACTTACAACCTCTAATTTATGGAATAATTAAAATCTTATGACTTCACGTTAAACGGAGAAATGAGGAGGGCCCCTGGGGCCGCCAGTGGCCGGCGCCCATACGGCTTGAGAAGACGCGGACCAGGTGAGCTTCACGGTACCGCGGCAGCCCCACAGACAAGCCTGGGCCAGAGCAGCCTAGCCCCCTGGACAGACTGACCTCCACCTGGGAAAAAAAAAAAAGAAAAACTGAGTAATAAGCAATAAGAACAGTTAAGACACGCTGGAAAGAGGGTGGGGCACCCTGAGCACTGAAGATTGGGGGAAGGGAATCCTTCCCGGGACTGTAAATAAACAAGCTGGGCGGGCCAGAGAGCCTCTGGCGGGAGCGGGGCGCACGCCCAGCAACCAGGAGTGGGGAAGCTTGTGAGAGGAGGAAAGACCCACTTCCCACGTGAACTGTAAACAAACATGGCAGCCAGCAGGAGCAGCAGCACCGAACAGTAAGCAGGAGCAGGAAAGCTTCTGAAAGTGGCAGTGGGAGGAAAACTTCAGAGGAGAAGGGGGGGAAGACCCACCTCCCACATGAACTGTAAATAAACACGCAGGCCTGACAACGCGGGTCAGTGTCACCTTTCCCAGTGCTTGGAAAGCGGAAAGCCTGTAGCAGAGGCTCCCGCACAGGAGAACTCTGAGCAAACAAAGCCTGTGGGACGAGGTGAGTGCTAGCTCACCCCAGAGATCTGCATAAATAACGCCGCCAGCTACAGGCTGAGAGCAGCAGGCAGGCAAGCCACAGTTGCAGATACCACTCTCAGAACTGTCTCCAGATGCTTTTTTTTTCTTTTTCTCCCTACCTTTGATGAGAGAACAACCGAATTACACCTGCAAGCAGAAAAACTTACTGAAACTGTATTGCATTTGAACTGGGGACACTTGGTGGGGCTTTTTTTTTTTTCTACTTTATGCATACCCTTTGATGAGACAACTACAGAACAACATCTGAGGCACCAACTCCAGGACTGGAGATTGAGACAGACACTCAAATTATTAAGACTGAAACTGCATTGCATATAAACTTGGAAGTTTTTTTTTTTTTTTTTTAATTTTCTATTTTCGATTTTATTTTAATTCATTTTTATATAGAGATATTACTTTCATTTACTTATTTTTTATTTTTTTATCTTTGATTTTCAATCCTCTCTCTGTCTCTCTAATGTCTGTTCAGCTTACTGTCAATTAGTACACTAACACTCCCTGTTTATACCTTTGAAACTCTCTTGTCTGATACCTTCTTCTGCTTTCTCCATCTTGTCTGTATATTTGTTTTCCCCTTTTCTTTAACTTCTTGCTTTCCATCTCAGCTCACTCTTCCATTCTAAATATTACCATTGTTATTATTACAAGCTAGAAAATACTTAATTACACACAGTACAGGGACAGTAACAACACCAAGGACAATGACGGGAAGACAGAAAAAACAGGGAAACCAGTTTCCCCACAGCAAAAATTTAGTACAGGAACCAGAGGGGAATGAAGAGAAGAGAAACTCAGATCCAGACTCCAACAAAATGAAGATAAACTATGCCAAAGGACCCAATGAAGCCCACAAGAATAATTTAAAAGAAGACATACTACAAGTACTCAATGAGAATTTTATAGAGATGATACTGGATAGGGTCAACCAAAATGTACAGGAGACACTCAAGAAATTCCAAGACAATAAAAATAGAGAATTTGAAAAAGCAAAAGAAGAAATAAAGGAAACCATAGAAGCACTGTATAAACACCAAAGTGAAAGAGAGAACACAATGAATAAATGGATAAATGAACTCAGGACAAAAATAGACAACAATAAAGAAGAAAACTGCCAGGATATGGAAAACCTCAGAAAAAAGAACGAAACAGAACTGCAAAACAAAACGGAAGGCCAATCCAGCAGAATAGAACAAACAGAAGACAGAATCTCAGAACTTGAAGATGAAATGGTAATTAAAGGAAAAACCGAAGAACTATTAATTAAACAACTCAAAACATGTGAAAAGAAAATGCAAGAACTCACTGACTCCATCAAAAGACCAAACTTGAGAATCATGGTCATCGAAGAAGGAGAAGAGGTGCAAGCGAAGGGAATGCGTAATATATTCAACAAAATAATAACGGAAAATTTCCCAAATCTAGAGAAAGATATTCCCATACAAATGCAAGAGGCCTCCAGGACACCAAACAGACCAGATCAAAATAGAACTACTCCACGACATATCATCATTAAAACAACAAGTTCAGAATCTAAGGAAAGAATATTGAAGGCTGTAAGAAAGAAAAAACAAGTAACATACAAAGGTAAACCCAACAAAATCACAGCAGACTTCTCAACAGAAACATTAAAAGCAAGAAGAGCGTGGGGTAAGATCTTCTGGGCACTGAATGAAAATAACTTGAACCCCAGGATACTCTACCCAGCAAAGCTATCATTCAAAATAGATGGAGCAATAAAAGTCTTCCATGATAAGCAGAAACTAAAACAATATGTGACCACAAAGCCACCATTACAAAAGATTCTGCAAGGGATCCTGCACACAGAAAGTGACACCCAACTTAACCATGAAAAGGCAGGCAGCACCAAACCACAGGAAAAGAAAAAGCAAGACAGTAGAGAGTAACATCAAGTTAGGTACACACAATCAAACCTTCAAATAACTAAGACAACTAAATGGCAGGAATCACCACATACCTATCAGTACTAACACTTAATGTTAATGGACTTAATTCACCCATCAAAAGACACCGTTTGACAAAATGGATTAAAAAAGAAGATCCAACAATTTGTTGCTTACAGGAGACTCATCTCACCGACAGAAATAAGCATATGCTTAGGATGAAAGGCTGGAAGAAGATTTACCAAGCCAATGGCCCCCGAAAACAAGCAGGAGTAGCAATACTTATCTCTGACAAAGTAGACTTCAAACCTACATTGATCAAACGAGATAAAGAAGGACATTCCATACTAATAAAAGGGGAAATAGACCAAAAGGAAATAATAATCATCAATCTGTATGCACCCAATGTCAATGCACCCAGTTTCATCAAACATACCCTGAAAGACCTAAAAGCATATATAAACGCCAACACAGTGGTTGTGGGAGACTTTAACACTCCATTATCATCAATAGATAGGTCATCCAAACAAAAACTCAATAAAGAAATCCAAGATCTAAAATATGCAATAGATCAAGTGGACCTAGTAGATGTCTACAGAACATTTCATCCAACCTCTACACAATATACATTCTTCTCAGCAGCCCATGGAACCTTCTCCAAAATAGATCATATCCTAGGGCACAAAGCAAGCCTCAGCAAATATAAGAAAATAGAAATAATACCGTGCATACTATCTGACCACAATGCAGTAAAAGTAGAACTCAACAACAAAAGTAAAGACAAAAAACATGCAAACAGCTGGAAACTAAATAACTCATTACTTAATGAGGAGTGGATCATCAATGCAATAAAAGAGGAAATTAAAAAGTTCCTGGAAGTCAATGAAAATGAAAACACAACCTACCAGAACCTATGGGACACAGCTAAGGCACTCTTGAGAGGAAAGTTTATAGCCATGAGTGCATATATTAAAAAGATTGAAAGATCCCAAATCAATGACCTAATGATACATCTCAAACTCCTAGAAAAACAAGAACAAGCAAATCCCAAAACAAATAGAAGGAGAGAAATAATAAAAATAAGAGCTGAAATCAACGAAATAGAAACCAAAAAAACCATACAAAGAATTAATGAAACAAAAAGTTGGTTCTTTGAAAAAATAAACAAGATCGATAGACCCCTGGCAATCCTGACTAAAATGAGGAGAGAAAAAACCCAAATTAGTAGAATTAGGAATGCAAAAGGGGAAATAACAACAAACACCATGGAAGTCCAGGAAATCATCAGAGACTACTTTGAGAACCTATATTCAAATAAATTTGAAAATCTTAAAGAAACGGACAGATTTCTAGATACATATGATCATCCAAAACTGAACCAAGAGGAAATTAATCACCTGAATAGACCTATAACACAAAATGAAATTGAAGCAGCAATCAAGAGTCTCCCCAAAAAGAAAAGTCCAGGACCTGATGGATTCTCTGCTGAATTCTATCAGACCTTTGAAGAAGAACTGATACCAACCCTCCTTAAACTGTTCCATGAAATAGAAAGGGAAGGAAAACTGCCAAACACATTTTATGAAGCCAGTATTACACTTATCCCAAAACCAGGCAAAGACACCTCCAAAAAGGAGAACTATAGGCCAATCTCATTAATGAACATTGATGCAAAAATCCTCAACAAAATAATGGCAAATCGAATTCAGCAACACATCAAAAAGATTATTCACCACGACCAAGTAGGCTTCATCCCAGGGATGCAGGGGTGGTTCAACATACGAAAATCAATAAACGTAATAAACCACATTAACAGAAGCAAAGACAAAAACCACTTGATCATCTCAATAGATGCAGAAAAAGCCTTTGATAAGATCCAACATCATTTCATGATAAAAGCTCTAAGAAAACTAGGAATAGAAGGAAAGTTCCTCAACATTATAAAAGCTATATATGACAAACCTACAGCCAGCATTATACTTAATGGAGAAAAATTAAAACCATTCCCTCTAAAATCAGGAACCAGACAAGGATGCCCACTATCTCCACTCCTATTCAACATAGTACTGGAATTCCTAGCCAGAGCAATTAGGCAAGAAGAAGGAATAAAAGGAATACAAATAGGTAAAGAACCTGTCAAAATATCCCTATTTGCAGATGACATGATCCTATACCTTAAAGACCCAAAAAAACTCTACTCAGAAGCTTCTAGACATCATTAATAGCTATAGCAAGGTAGCAGGATATAAAATCAACATATAAAAATCATTAGCATTTCTATACACTAATAATGAACAAACTGAAAAAGAATATATGAAAACAATTCCATTTACAATAGCCTCAAAAAAAATCAAATACCTAGGTGTAAACCTAACAAAAGATGTGAAAGACCTCTACAAGGAAAACTATACACTTCTGAAGAAAGAGATTGAGGAAGACTATAGAAAGTGGAGCGATCTCCCATGCTCATGGATTGGTAGAATCAACATAGTAAAAATGTCGATACTCCCCAAAGTAATCTACATGTTTAATGCAATTCCCATCAAAATTCCAATGACATTCATTAAAGAGATTGAAAAATCTACTGTTAAATTTATATGGAAACACAAGAGGCCACGAATAGCCAAGGCAATACTCAGTCAAAAGAACTATGCAGGAGGTATCACAATACCTGACTTCAAACTATATTACAAAGCAATAACAATAAAAACAGCACGGTACTGGCACAAAACCAGACATGAAGACCAGTGGAACAGAATAGAAGATCCAGATATGAAGCCACACAACTATAAGCAACTTATCTTTGACAAAGGAGCTAAAAATATATGATGGAGAAATAGCAGCCTCTTCAACAAAAACTGCTGGGAAAACTGGTTAGTAGTCTGCAAAAAACTGAAACTAGATCCATGTATATCACCCTATACCAAGATTAACTCAAAATGGATCAAGGATCTTAATATCAAACCCCAAACTCTTAAGTTGATACAAGAAAGAGTAGGAAATACTCTGGAGTTAGTAGGTATAGGTAAGAACTTTCTCAATGAAACCCCAGCAGCACAGCAACTAAGAGATAGCATAGATAAATGGGACCTCATAAAACTAAAAAGCTTCTGTTCATCAAAAGAAATGGTCTCTAAACTGAAGAGAACACCCACAGAGTGGGAGAAAATATTTGCCAACTATACATCAGACAAAGGACTGATAACCAGAATATACAGGGAACTTAAAAAACTAAATTCTCCCAAAACTAATGAACCAATAAAGAAATGGGCACATGAACTAAACAGAACTTTCTCAAAAGAAGAAATTCAAATGGCCAGAAAACACATGAAAAAATGCTCACCATCTCTAGCAATAAAGGAAATGCAAATTAAAACCACACTAAGATTCCACCTCACCCCTGTTAGAATAGCCATCATCAGCAACACCACCACCAACAGGTGTTGGCGAGGATGCGGGGAAAAAGGAACCCTCTTACACTGTTGGTGGGAATGTAGACTAGTACAACCACTCTGGAAAAAAATTTGGAGGCTACTTAAAAAGCTGGACATCGATCTACCATTTGATCCAGCAATACCACTCTTGGGGATATACCCAAAAGACTGTTACTCCAGAGGCACCTGCACATCCATGTTTATTGCGGCACTATTCACAATAGCCAAGTTATGGAAACAGCCAAGATGCCCCAGCACTGACGAGTGGATTAAGAAAATGTGGTATCTATACAAAATGGAATTTTATGCAGCCATGAAGAAGAACGAAATGTTATCATTCGCTGGTAAATGGATGGAATTGGAGAACATCATTCTGAGTGAGGTTAGCCTGGCTCAAAAAACCAAAAATCGTATGTTCTCCCTCATATGTGGACATTAGATCAAGGGCAAACACAACAAGGGGATTGGACTATGAGCACATGATAAAAGCGAGAGCACACAAGGGAGGGGTGAGGATAGGTAAGACACCTAAAAAACTAGCTAGCATTTGTTGCCCTTAATGCAGAGAAACTAAAGCAGATACCTTAAAGCAACTGAGGCCAATAGGAAAAGGGGAACAGGTACTAGAGAAAAGGTTAGATCAAAAAGAATTAACCTAGAAGGTAACACCCACTCACAGGAAATCAATGTGAGTCAATGCCCTGTATAGCTATCCTTATCTCAACCAGCAAAAACTCTTGTTCCTTCTTATTATTGCTTATACTCTCTCTACAACAAAATTAGAAATAAGGGCAAAATAGTTTCTGCTGGGTATTGGAGGGGGAGAGGGAGGGGGCGGAGTGGGTGGTAAGGGAGGGGATGGGGGCAGTGGTGAGAAATGAACCAATCCTTGTATGCACATATGAATAATAAAAGAAAAAAGAAAAAAAAAATAAAATCTTATGTATATAAGTTAATTCATATATATATATATTTAAATACTCTTTATTCAAGTACTATGAATAAAAATGTGCTGATTTGCAGGTCTATCCATTGTGGGCATAAAAATCCTGATAATAGGCATTGGGCTAATTTGATTTTCTTCTCCAAAATTTTGCTGTGGAAAAATTTCAAATATATAGAAAATTTGAAATAATATAATACTGAAAAACACTTATCAAACTAGTAAGTTCTACCATGAGAACTTTCTTTTATTTTATCATCTTTATATTTACATACATGTGTATATACATTGTTTGGGTCACCTCCCCACTCTGCCCCCTCCCCTTCCAGGCAGAACCAGTTCTGCCCTCTTGTTCTCCAATTTTGTTGAAGAGAAAACATAGGAGATAATAAGAAAGACAGCATTTTTGCTAGTTTGAGATAAAGATGGCTATACAGAGAGATTCCTAGTGTTGCTTCCATGCACTTGTGTATTGCAACCCATATTGGTTCATCTCTGCCATACCTTTTCACTATTTTCTGGTTGCCTTCCCATAGTGGCCTCTGCCAGTTTAAGATTATTTTATTCACTCATCTACAGGGAGCACAACAACCACATTCAAGTTTTAGCTTTCCTTCCCTTTCCCTATTACTCCTCTGCATGTTCTCCCCTTAGTGACTGACCCATGTCCAATAATATTACTGCATTTGTTTTAAGTCTGTAATCCACATATGAGGGAGAACACATAATTTTTGGCCTTCTGACCCTGACTAACTTCGCTTAAGATGATGTTCTCCAGTTCATTCCATTTACTTACAAATGATAAAATATCATTCTTCTTTGTGGCTGAGTAAAATTCCATTGGGTATAAATACCACATTTTTTAATCCATTCGTTGGTACTGGGGCATCTTGGCTGTTTCCACAGCTTGGCTATTGTAAATAGTGCTGCAATAAACATGGGTATGTTGGTGCCTGTGTAATAACTTGAGTTGCATTCTTTCAGTTATATCCCTAAGAGTGGTATTGCTGGATCATATGGCAAATCTATGTTTAGTTTTTTAAGAAGCCTCCATATTGTTTTCCAAAGTGGTTGTGCATTCCCACCAGCAGTGTATGAGGGTTTCTTTTTTTAGGCATCCTTACCAACATTTGTTGTTTTTGGTGTTCTTGATGCTAGCTAATCTAACAGGACTGAGGTGGAATCTTAGTATGGTTTTGATTTGCATTTCCTTTATGTCCAGAGATGGTGAGCATTTTTTCATGTGTTTTTGGCTATTTGAATTTCGTTTGAGAAAGTTCTGTTTTAGTTCAGTTGCCTACTTCTTCATTGGTTCATTAATTTTGGGGAAGTTTAGTTTTTTGAGCTCCCTGTATATTCTGGTCATCAGTCCTTTGTCTGATGTATGATGGCATATATTTACTCCCACTCTGTTGGTGGTTTGCTCAGTTTAGAGACCATTTCTTTTGTTGTGCAGAATCATTTTAATTTCATGTAGTCCCATTTGTCCATCCTTTCTCTTAGTTGCTGGGCTGCTAGAGTTCTGCTGAGGAAGTCCTTGCATATAACTATTGTTTCCAGGATATTCCCTGCTCTTTTGTGTATAACTGCAAGGTTTCAGGTCTGACATTAAGGTCCTTAGTCCACTTTGAGTTGATACCAGTACAGGATGGCAGGCATGGATCTAGTTTCAGTTTTGTGCAGGTAGATAACCACTTTTCCCAGCAACATGTGTTGAAGAGGCTGTCTTTTCTCCATAGTATGTTTTTGGTGCCTTTTAGTTTCTGTTTACTGAGGAAGATTATTATTGCTCCATCAAGTTTGAATGATACTTTTGCTGGGTAGAGTACCCTAGGGCTGAAGTTATTTTCATTCAGGGCCCAACATACCTTACTCCATTCCTTTCTTGGTTTTAATGTTTCCGTTGTGAAATATGCTGTTATTTTGATGGGTTTACCTTTATACGCTATTTGCTTTTTCTCTCTTACAACCTTCATTATTCTTTCTCTGCTCTCTGTGTTTGTTATTTTAATGATAATATGCCATGGGAAGGTTCTATTTTGGTCAAGTCTGGTGTCCTGGAGGCTTCCTGTACCTGACTGGGTAAAACTTTCTCAAGATTTGGGAAGTTTTTGTTATTATTTTATTGAATGTATTATGTATTCTTTTGACTTGTACTGCTTCTCCTTCTTCAACGCCCATGATTCTCAGGTTTGGTCTTTTGATGGAATCACTGAGTTCTTGCACATTACTTTCACAGCGCTTGAATTGTTTAACTAAGATTTCTTCTGTTTTTTCTTGCATTTCTATTTTATCTTCGATCTCTGAGATTCTGTCATCCACTTGTTCTAGATTGCTGGAGTGGCTTTCCACTGTGTTTTTTGTTTGACTAAAGGGACTTTTTATTCCCAGGATTTCTGTTTGATTCTTTTTTCTGAAGTTTTCCATATCTTTGTTCAACTCCCCCTTTATATTTTGTGTTGTCATTTTTAATTCATACATCTCCCTTTTTATAGTGTCTATTGTTTCACTTTGGTGTTTGTTTAGGTCTTCTCTGAGTTCTTTTATTTGCTTCTGAGTCTTCTCATGTTCTTTATTTTTTGTGTCTTGAAATTTCTTGAGTGCATCTTGTACATTCTGGTTAACATGTCTAGTATCTTCTCCATGAATTTCTCAGTCAGCGATATCTTCCGAAATTTCTTCTTTCAGGGTTTTTATGTGGGTATTACTGGGTTCCTTAGTGACATTTATCATTGCTTTGTTGAGGTCAGGAACTGGGTATCCATTTTCCTCATTTGCCACTGAATCCTGTATTAAATTTTTTTTTTGTTTTTGATAAGAGTGGTTTCCATCCCTTTTTCCCATTGCTCCACTTGGTGTTGTGCAACTCTGATTTGCTAGGCTAGTTGGTGGTTTTGATTTGTCTAATTTCTTTCCCTGATTTAATTTTTATGTTGTGACTGACTTGGTTTTTAGCTAGGTTGGTGTGCTCTTTCTGCCCCTGGCCTGGAGTTTTAATATAGCAATAACAAATTCACAGGTTCAATGCCAGACCAGTTGTTTACATATTATATATAAAAAAAACCCTTGATGATAATATCTATAAACATGGGAGTTGGGACAGGTAACAGTTATTAGGCTAGTTATAGATTTTGTGGAATTGGTAAAGGTGGCACTAAAAAGGCGGGAAGGGGTAAGTGGATGGAGGAAGAGGTATGGGGGCTGCTGGGTTTTGTGGCCCTTATGTATGTTTTGGTGTATTTCTGTTGCTGTGGTGGAGGGTGCTTGTGTCAGGGATTGGAGGGGGGATTCAAGTTGTGAACAGTTGGTACAGTAGGCTAGTCAGCAGGTGGTGCATATTTAGGAGGGAGGGATAGTGTGGTGACAGGTTAGCGGAGGGTAGGAGGGAGAGGTGAAGATGGGGGAAAAAGTGGATGAGAAGGGGCAGAAAGAATAGCTGGGAAGGAGAACAATGGATTATAATATAGGAGAAGGAGGGAAAGTGAAGAGGGTAAGAATAGGGGTAAGAGAATAGTGATGCTGAAGTTAATAATATAGGAATAATAAAAGTAAAAATTAAATAGAAAACACCTGGTTCAGGAACCACAGAAAGTTCAGTCTTTTGACAAAAGTTCTGGAGTTATTCCTTAGGTATCCAAACCTGGTACTGGTATACAAGAGGAAACTCTGATGTGGTCTCACCAAGTGAATGGCTTGTGAGTAGTATTTGGTTCCTTCTGTCTACAAGATTAGTTGGAATTGTGAGGTCAGGTAAGACTGCCCGCTTGTGCAGGGTGGTCAGAGCTGTTGTTTTCACTGGGTTGCTCTTCAGCTGCAGTTCTGTTTGGTCAGATCCTCCCCCAGCAAGGTGGAGCAATTCAGTTTTGAATGCTGCCCTCTGTCACAGAGATTGGCTCAGGGATCCAAACCTGCCCTGCTTCAGAAGGTTGACATGTCACCCACCCCTGCTCTCAGTCTTTGTGTTTTTCTTAATCTCTGCTGGGTGCCAGCAGCTCCTTTGGGAGGCTGACTTGTCACCCCCCTCTTGTTTTCAGTCTTTGTTCCTCTCCTGATCACTACTGGGTGCTGGTAGCTCCTCTGGGAGGTTGGCTTGTTGCCCATTTCCACTCTCAGACTTTTCTGCTTTACCTGCCTTAGTTTACAGAGGGCTTGGTTCTCAAAGTTTGGCTTCTTGTCAACCCCTGTTCTCCCAGCAGGTTCAGTGTTCCACCCCTGCCTCTGCTGTCAGTGTTAGATTACAGTTATTTTCTGTTTTTTAGTTTTGCTGGGGGGGACATTCAGTCTGCCCAAGACCTGCACTGGATTATTTTCCTGGGGGTGGGTGGTTAGGGGGGTCATGCATGGTGCATGATACTTACCTGTTTGTCCTGCAGTTTCATTCAAGCAGCTTTGGAGCCAGCAGGCAGGGAGAAATGGCTCTGCTTTTTTTTCAGGGTGGCTTGGTGGTGTAAGGAGGCTTTCCCTGGGCTAGGGGTCCAGGATGTTGCAGAGTTTGATTTTGATTGATGCTCTGTCTTCTGCTTGTTGAGAGAAAGAAGAAAAAAGAAAAGAAAAGAGAAATGGCTGGGGGGCTTTTTTCCCAGGGCCAGACACATCTTGCTGGCTTGCAGTGCAGGATTTTAGTGGCTGTTAGGTGAAATTCCCCAACATAGTTTTGAATTCTAGGTTTAAGCAAGAGAAAAGAGAACTCTGGGAAATTAGAAAAGCTGTTTGGAATTATACCTTGTTTGGAATTAAATCTTATTTCTAGAATTTTACTTTAGTCTAGAGATTAACAAACATGAATTACCTGTAAAAATGAGCAAAAGAAAAGGGCTGAGGGGCCGGTAGAGTCAATTCCAACTCTTGCTGCCCATCTGGTCTCAACAGCCCCAAATCAGTGTGGGTCCCATTAATACTTTCAATACTTATTTTATCCTTTGCTACCATCTATTTATCCCTCCACCTTTTGCTCATTCTATCTCACTTTTTTGATGAATTTCAAAATAAGTTCCCAGAAATCAATATATTTCCACCTGCACACTTTAGCTTGCTTACCATCAACTATGGTAACTATATCAGTATTGATTTATAGTCACTTTGTTCAGATCATGCAAAATCATTGAAATAGTTTTGATAAAAGCAGTATTGTTTATAACAAAGCCTTTTCAATACATAAAACATGGGCTGGTAGACTGGCTCAAGTGGTAAGGGTGCCTGCTTAGCAAGTGTGAGGCCCTGAGTTTACATTCCAGTTGCTAAAAAGGAAAGACATAAAACCCTTTACAGTTCTCTTTCACTCTTCCTCATCAAATCCCTCCAATCCCCCATTCCATGCCACCGTCTACTGCCAAGCCAATCATCCGTCTGATGTTTTCTCATAAACAGTTAGCTTTGCCTGCTTGTGAGCTTTAATAGCAATGACGTAGTGTACCATGGTATTTATCATGGTATTTGGGGCTTTAGTATGCTTTTCAAATTCACCTCTTTGGTTACATATGTGATAGTTTCTTTTTACTTCTGGATAGCATTGCACTGTATACTACATTCCCTTCTTAATATACCCTCAGGGTCCTTTCCAGTTTTGGGCTCTTATGAGAAAAGGTGCTTAGAAAATTCTTATACAAGTCCATTTTTGGGCATGTTTTCGTTTCTCTTAAGAAAATATCTAATATTGGCAGTCAGGTATGGTGGTATACACTATAATCCCAGGACTTGGGAGGTGAAGGGAGGAGGATCATGAATTTGAGGCCAGCCTGGGCCAAAACTGTCTAAAAAAAGGAAAAACAAAAACCAAACAAACAAGATCTCCAGAAAATATCTAAGATTGGAATTGAACTCTTGGATCAGAGGATAGGAGTATTGCATTCACTAGGGTTCTGAAGAGGAGCAGAACAAATAGAATATGTGTGTGCATGCATATGTATATGTGTATGTGTATAGATATATATGCATAGGTGTATGCATATATGTAATTATAAGAGGGGATTTTTTAGATTATCTTGCATCATCAGAGGCTGGATAGTCTTACACTGGTCATCTGTAGAATTGACAGGTGGGGAGCATCTCAAAGAAGCCTCAGAACAAGAGGAACTCAATACAGGACCAATTGATGAAGGCCTGGATGCTCCCAGGAGAGTCACTGGTGTAGCTCTGCATTCAAAGGCTGAAGATTCTGGAGTCTGATGTCCACAGGCCATGGCAGCAGTGAAAACCACACCTGCTTAAGAGGAGTCCAGTGTTTACTTCCCCTTCTCCTGCTTTTGGGTCCAGCTGGGCCACCAGCCCGTTGGATGGTGTTGCCTATGGTCAGGGCAGGTCTTCTTCATTTGGATCACTCACCCACAGGCCAATCTTCCTGGGATTACCCTCACAGATACACCCAAGAGTGTGCTTTGCCAATTTTTAAAGTTTCTTTCCACCCAGTTAAATTGATAACCAGTATTTTGTGTGTGTGTGTGTGTGTGTGTGTGTGTGTGTGTGTGTGTGTGTGTGTTACTGGGCTTTGAACTACATCTTGAGCCACTACACCAGTCCTTTTTTATGATGGGTAGTTTTTGAGATAGGGTCTTTTTGAACTATTTGCCTGGGCTGGCTTTGAACCATCATCCTCCTGATCTCTGCCTCCTCAGTAGGTAGGATAACAGGTGTGAGCCACCAGTGCCTGGCTAACAACCACTATCGACTATCATACTTATGCTTTGTTTTCTATTTTATTTTTTTTTGGCAAAATCTCAGAACATTTAAAAGGCAGCTTACATCATATTGCAATTCCAGTAGGAACATTTTGGTTTTCCCATATCATATCTAAGATTTAGCATTGTTAGTTTTTTAGCTTTTGGCCATCCTGATTAGCATATGTAAGTATCTTATTGTGGCCATAATTTGTGTTTATCCAGATGTGAATTCTGTTATGTGCTTCTTCCTGGGTTTATTGGACTTTCATATATATATATCCTTTTGAGAAGTATAAACTCCACTTTTTGCTCAAACAGGAGTTTTTTTGTCTCTTAATTACTAAGTTGTAAGAGTTCATAGATACATGTTTTGCAGGTATTTTCCTTGTAGCCTGTACCTTACCAATTTAAATTCTTATTGGTATCTTTGGAAGAGTAAAAAAAATTATTTTGGTGGTACTGGGGTTTGAACTCAGGTCCTCATGCTTGCTAGGCAGGCACTCTACCACTTGCCATCCCTGGAAGAGCAAAATATTTTAATTAAGTTTAAATTATTATTTTTTCTAAGAGAATTTATTTATTCTAATGACACAATCTTTATTTTTTCTAAAGTCTTTAAATATTTAACTTTCAGATTTAAGTCTAAATTCTACTTCAGACAATTTTTTTTTGGTTTACTGTGAGGAGGACTTGATGATCATTTAATTTTTCCATGGGATATTCAGTTGTTCTTGTACACTGTTGAAAAAAATTACCATTCCCTCTGGATTGCTTTGGTGACCTTTACATTTTTAAATTAATTTTTGAATGCACTCTGGTTCTTTAAGTCAGAAATGCAGTGGGTTTTCTATTGGGATTGTGATCACTGAGCATTGCAGTGACAAGGCTTGTTCTCAGACTAAAATCTTTCAAGCAAGGAACACACAACAAGGGGATTGGACTTTGAGCACATGATAAAAGCGAGAGCACACAAGGGAGGGGTGAGGATAGGTAAGACACCTAAAAAATTAGCTAGCATTTGTTGCCCTTAACACAGAGAAACTAAAGCAGATACCTTAAAAGCAACTGAGGCCAATAGGAAAAGGGGACCAGGAACTAAGGAAAAGGTTAGATCAAAAAGAATTGACCTAGAAGGTAACACACACGCACAGGAAATTAATGTGAGTCAACTCCCTGTATAGCTATCCTTATCTCAACCAGCAAAAACCCTTGTTTCTTCCTATTATTGCTTATACTCTCTCTTCAACAAAATTAGAGATAAGGGCAAAATAGTTTCTGCTGCGTATTGAGGGGGTGGGGGAGAGAGGGAGGAGGCAGAGTGGGTGGTAAGGGAGGGGGTGTGGGCAGGGGGGAGAAATGACCCAAGCCTTGTATGAACATATGAATAATAAAAGAAAAAAAAGTGTAATTCAGACACAGAAAAATAGGTACCACATGTTCTCATCCATTTGTAAAAACCAAAATATTGATCTCAGAGACGAACGGAGTAGAATAGTGGTCAATAGAAAGTGGAAATGACAGTAGGCAAGAGGGGATGGAAAAAGGTTAAATAGAGGCAACAAAACAGTAAGAGGATACATTTGCTCTGACTTGTGTATGTGTGTGCCTCTGTCTGTGTATGGTCCAGAATGGTTACTATGTGTTATAACAATCTATGAATTGAGGATATATTTCAAAATAAACAGAAAGGCACAAAAGTTCCCAACACATGAAAGTGATTAATATATGAAGTAATGGAAGTTCTCATTACACAGACTTAATCACTAAACATTGTATATATTATCTAATGATAATATTCTCTCTATGCCATAAAAATATATAAATAATATTTTTCTTTTTTTAATAATATTTTTCAATAAAAAGTTTTTGAAGTATAATTCAGTAGTGTTTAGTGTATTCCCAATGTTTACAACAATTTTTTTGTGGTGTAGCTCCTTTTCTATTAGTTGTAATTGAAGATTTTTAAAACTAGCACATTACAACATTTCTGTTGTCTTTGCTTTGTGTGATTTATTGTCCTCTGTTAACTTCTTTCTTTCCTTTTTTTATTCCTTATGCCTGCCACTACATCTTTTGCTATCTTAATAGAAAGAAATCAGAATTTAGTTTGCAAATGATCTCACAATGACTTCTATCACATTCTTTCTTCCATGGACTTTGATACTTTGTATATTACAAAGTCAAACATATTTCATGATCACAAATATTTTAGGAATTTATTATATATTTTTTCTTATTATGGATAGATTCTATTTGTTCCTAAACCTACACAGTTTCTTTTTCTATTTAAAAAAATCTTTTACCTAGTTAAGTAGTTCACAAAACATTTTCAACTTGAGAAGGACTTTATTAACCTAATAGCTAACTTGCTGGACCCTCAGTCCCAGAGATCCTGATGAAATCCATTTTCCATGAGGGCCTGGATTCTGGAATTTCTTTGATTATCAAGAGATTTTCATATGATAGTATTTTTTAAATTCATGTATTCATATGTTCATACATTGTTTGGGCCATTTATCCCCCTTATCCCCCACCCCCTCCCTCTCTCCTCTACTCCCCCTTGCTTCCAGGCAGGATCTGTGACTTGGGTCACATGATAAGGTGAGAGCACACATGGGAGGTATGAGGATAGGTAAGAAACCCAAAACATGATAGTATTTGATGTCCTCACTGCAGAGGAACTAATACAGAAACTTTAAAGCAACGGAGGTCAATATGAGAATTGGATCAAGAACTAGAGAATAAGTCAGTTAGAGATGAATGAACTTGGGATGCAACACATTTGTACATGGAAGCAATGCTAGGAATCCCTCTGTATAGCTATCCTTGTCTCAACTAGCAAAAACACTTTGTCTTTCTTATTATTGTTTATACTCTCTCTTCAACAAAATTAGAGATAAGGACAGAACAGATTCTGCCTGGAAGTGAAGAGGGGATGAGCGGGAGAGGGAAGGAGTGGGGAGGTAGGAGGAAGAAATGGTCCAAACAATGTATGCACATATGAATAAAAGAATAAAAATAAATAAATAAATGATACATTTAGAGGGAAATCAGTCTAAATTTGCATACAGTTGAAGTTTAGTCTTCTGCAAGTATATTACTATGTGGGAAAGAAAAAAAGAGAACTGCTCCCTCATATGTGGACATTAGTTCAAGGGCAAACACAACAAGGGGATTAGACTATGAGCACAGGATAAAAGCGAGAGCACACAAGGAAGGGGTGAGGATAGGTAAGACACCTAAAAAACTAGCTAGCATTTGTTGCCCTTAATGCAGAGAAACTAAAGCAGATACCTTAAAGCAACTGAGGCCAATAGGAAAAGGGGAACAGGTACTAGAGAAAAGGTTAGATCAAAAAGAATTAACCTAGAAGGTAACATCCACGCACAGGAAATCAATGTGAGTCAATGCCCTGTATAGCTATCCTTATCTCAACCAGCAAAAACTCTTGTTCCTTCCTATTATTGCTTATACTCTCTCTACAACAAAATTAGAAATAAGGGCAAAATAGTTTCTGCTGGGTATTGAGGGGGGGGAGAGAGGGAGGAGGCAGAGTGGGTGGTAAGGGAGGGGGTGTGGGCAGGGGGGAGAAATGACCCAAGCCTTGTATGCACATATGAATAATAAAACAATAATAAAATAAAATAAAATCTCTCAAGCAAGGAATTCACCAACTGCTAGTCCCTTCTTTCATGTTGACCAACTTCTGGAAGGATGCTTTTGATTGTTGTTTAAAATTTCTCTAGAATTTATAGTTGTTATCTGTGGAAAGGTTATCTATAGGAGTTTATATAACCATCATTATAAGTAGAACCAGTCAATCTTGATTGGATGTCTGAATTTCTAGTAATACATGAAGGGGTTCTTTAACTTGTTACTTTACTGTAAAAAAGGGATTCATTGTGTTTCATTAAACAGAAATCCTACTCAAGTGTGGTGGTGCATGCCTGTAATCCTAGCACTTGGGAGGCTGGGGCAGGAAGATTGGGAATTCAAAGCCAGTCTGGGATACATAGTGAGACCTAATTAAAAAACAATAAAAATCTACCCAAAATCGAAACCAGAAATTCTGCAAGAAGAGCTGTGCATAGTTTAGTGAAATTGTTAATTTTAATAGATCTATGCATATAATCATAATATGCAGACTGGTATATTCTTAACTCCATAATTCAGGTGGAAGTGGCTGTAGTCCATACTTAATCTTTATCCTTCATTTTCCTGTTACATATTTATTATACTGTTTCTTTCTTATACTTATTCACCTTACCTCCACTATTGCACATATTGTTTCAAGGATCTTAGTATTAATTTAGAAACCCTTAGTTTCTCCTAAGAAACTAATGTTGAACCTGGGTACTAAGACTTAAAAACCAATTTTTATGTGGTGTAGCTCCTTTTCTATTAGTTGTAATTGAAGATTTTTAAAACTAGCACATTACAACATTTCTGTTGTCTTTGCTTTGTGTGATTTACTGTCCTCTGTTAACTTCTTTCTTTCCTTTTTTTATTCCTTATGCCTGCCACTACATCTTTTGCTATCTTAATAGAAAGAAATCAGAATTTAGTTTGCAAATGATCTCACAATGACTTCTATCACATTCTTTCTTCCATGGACTTTGATACTTTGTATATTACAAAGTCAAACATATTTCATGATCACAAATATTTTAGGAATTTATTATATATTTGTTCTTATTATGGATAGATTCTATTTGTTCCTAAACCTACACAGTTTCTTTTTCTATTTAAAAAAATCTTTTACCTAGTTAAGTAGTTCACAAAACATTTTCAACTTGAGAAGGACTTTATTAACCTAATAGCTAACTTGCTGGACCCTCAGTCCCAGAGATCCTGATGAAATCCATTTTCCATGAGGGCCTGGAATCTGGAATTTCTTTGATTATCAAGAGATTTTCATATGATAGTATTTTTTAAATTCATGTATTCATATGTTCATACATTATTTGGGCCATTTATCCCCCTTATCCCCCACCCCCTCCCTCTCTCCTCTACTCCCCCTTGCTTCCAGGCAGGATCTGTTTTGCCTTTATCTCTAATTTTGTTGAGGAGAAGACATAGCATAAAGAAGACAAAGTGTTTTGCTAGTTGAGTTAAAAACAGCTATACAGAGAGATTCCCAGCATTGCTTTCATATACAAATGTGTTACATCCCAAGTTGTTTCATCTCTAACTGATCTTTACACTATTCCCTGATCCCCTTCTCATATTGACCTCTGTCACTTTAAGGTTTCTGTATTTGTTCCTCTGGAGTGGGGACATCAAATACTACCATGTTTTGGGTTCCTTACCTATCTACATACCTCCTGTGTGTGCTCTCCCCTTATCATGTGATCCAAGTTTGACCACATTGCTGTATTTGCCCTAGATCTAAAGTCTGCATATGAAGGAGAACATATGAATTTTGGTCTTCTGAGCCTGGCTAACCTCACTCAGAATGATGTTCTCCAGTTCCATCCATTTACTCATGAATGATAAGATTTAATTCTTTATCATGACTGAGTAATATTCATTTGTGTATAAGTACCACATTTGCTTAATCCATTCATCAGTAGTGGGCCATCTTGGCTGTTTCCATAACTTGGTTATTATGAATAGTGCTGCAATAAACATTGGTGTGCAGGTGCCTCTGGAGTAACCTGTGTTGCATTCTTTGGGTATATCCTCAGGAGTGGGATTGCTGGATCATATGGCAGATCTATGTTTAGATTTTTAAGAAGCCTCCAAATTTTCTTCCAGAGTGGTTGCACTACTTTGCATTCCCACCAGCAGTGTACAAGGGTTTGCTTTTCCCCACATCCTTGCCAACACCTGTTGTTAGTGATGTTTTTATTTATTTATTTACTTATTTTATTTTTATACATTTATTCACATGTGCATACATTGTTTGAGTCATTTTTTCCCCCTGCTCCCACCCTCTACCCCCTTCCCCCCTCACTTCCAGATAGAACCTGTTCTTCTCTTATCTCTAATTTTGTTGAAGAGAAGACATAAGCATAATCAGTAAGACAAAGCATTTTTGCAAGTTGAGTTAAGAGTAGCTATACAGAGAGATTTCTAGCATTGCTTCCATGTAAAATATGATACAACCAAAGTTGATTCATCTGTAACTGATCTTTATACTGGTTCCTGATCCTGTTCTCATGTTGACCTCTGTTTCTTTAAGGTTTCTGTATTAGTTCCTCTGGAGTAGGGACATCAAATGCTTTCATGTTTTGGGTTTACTACCTTTCCCCATACCTCCTGTATGTGGTCTCCCCTTGTCATGTGACCCAAATCCAACAACATTGCTGTATTTGCCCTAGATCTAAAGTCCACATATGAGGAAGAACATAAGATTTTTGGTCTTTTGAGTCTGGTTAACCTCGCTCAGAATGATGTTCTCCAGTTCCATCCATTTACTTATGAATGATAAGATTTTATTCTTCTTTATGGCAGAGTAAAATTCTATTGTGTATAAATACCACATTTTCTTTATTCATTCGTCAGTAGTGGGGCATTTTGGTTGTTTCCATAACTTGGCTATTGTGAATAGTGCTGCAATAAACATCGGTGTGCAAGTGCCTGTGGAGTAACCTGTGTTGCATCCCAGGAGTGGGATTGCTGGATCATATGGCAGATCTATGTTTAGATTTTTAAGAAGGCTCCAAGTTTTTTTCCAGAGTGGTTGCAGTAGTTTGCATTCCCACCAGCAGTGTACAAGAGTTCTTTTTTTCCCCACATCCTTGCCAACACCTGTTGTTAGTGGTATTTTTAATGATGGCTATTGTAACAGGGGGGAGGTGGAATCTTAGTGTGGTTTTGACTTACATTTCCTTTATGGCCAGAGATGTTGAGCACTTTTTCATGGCTATTTGAGTTTCTTCTTTTGAAAAAGTTCTGTTTAGTTCAGTTGCCCATTTCTTTACTGGTTCATTGATTTTTGGAAGAGTTTAGTTTTTTGAGTTTCCTGTATATTCTGGTTACCAGTCCTTTGTCTGATATATAGCTGGCAAATATTTTCTCCCACTCTGTGGGTGGTTTTTCAGTTTAGAGATCATTTCTTTTGTTGTGCAGAAGCTTCTTAATTTGTCCCATTTGTCCATTCTTTCTCTTAGTTGAGGAGCTGCTGGGGTTCTATTGAGGAAGTTCTTGCCTATTCCTATTATTTCCAGAGTGTTTTCTGCTCTTTCCTATACCAACTTCAGAGTTTTGGGTCTGATATTAAGGTCCTTGATCCATTTTGAGTTGACACTAGTACAGGGTGATAGACATGGATCTAGTTTCAGTTTTTTGCAGACAGATAACCACCTTTTCCAACAACATTTGTTGAAGAGGCTGTCTTTTCTCCATCATACATTTTTAGTGCCTTTGATATGACAGTATATTATGTCAATTTTTTGTGTGCATGCATTCTAACAAATTATTAGATAGGGGCAGGTGCAAATATGTTCCTGATGTACATGGATAAATCAAAGCACAGGTTGAAGAAAACCATAATGATGATGTAAAGAACTTTATTGTCAGTGTTGAATTTTATCTCTGCCAGTACTAGTTTCTGTTTCACCCCCTATAAAGTTGAATTTTTCCTATTAAGCCATTAAAAATTAAATGATAGAATTATGTCACCAGTCCTTATTGTACTTGAACTCATTGAGGAATTTAACAGTAAGATAAAGCTCAAAAAATGATAGAAGAGGCAGAAATGTGTTCATATCTTCTGGGTCACTTTTATGGCTAGGCTTGCTGTAATCCCACTGGGGAATCTGGCTGGTGGTTCTCATTGCATCTCCATATCACTGGCAGTCTGGGTCTAGTGGCAGGAATTCCACCAAAGAGAAAATATTGGATCCTATAACATGGTCCTTAAGCCATGAACTAACAGAGTCTTGGATACAATAGAGGCTGAAAACTATTTGTTGAATGAATGCAAAGTATCGTCCAAAAATAATAAAAAATAAAATCCTCATCATTTTACTAATTCTTGTTTTACTAAGCCACTTTGTGTAATACTTACCCTTTTAGAGGGAAGAAATAATGGGTCCTGTATTTAATTTTGTTGTTAGCACTCCAGATTCACTGAGGTCATAAAGGACTACCAAAGTTGAATAATTGGTTTCAACAACTAGGTGATACCTGCAGTTTGAGAAGGATTAACTGAAATGAATGATGTTCATACTTAAAATGTTTTGTGGAATTACAGAGGAACCGTCTCAGATAATAATCTTTAAACTTGTCTTGCAAATCTTGAATGCACAGGTGAAGTTCCCAGTTTAGTCTTTAGATCTTATCTCCCAGATGCATTTAAAAAAAAATAATAGCATTCTGTGTTTTCAGGACCTCAGGTTCTATGCAATGTAATAAAGTGATGGCTGCTTCAACTCTTGTTCTTATACAACATCTCTATTTGTTTGGCTTGAATGCCTAGACAGACAAGTCTTAGCAACAAAACAAACCCCACAGCCTCGACTTCTTATTCCTTGGTTTTGCCTACCTTTTCTTGGATCTTGATTCTTTGTGTTATTTATCCAGTTTAAGTACTACAAATAATTGCAGTTTTATGGAACACTAAGTACTAGACATTGTGCTAAGGGTTTTGCATTGTCTCACATAAAACTCTAAAGAACTTAAGAAGTCGATTCTGTTATTATTTTTATAATATTCAGAGATTATTATTTTTAAAGAGTCATTTGAAGTAGGGTTATATGTAGTCATTTCCTGATAGCAGAGATGCTTCCTGTGGAAAACAGTTGAGGGAAACCAACCAAGAAGTGACAGTCAAAATTCATTTTTTTTGGCAGGGGTGAGCTTCCTAATGCACCAATGATAAAATGTATTGGCCATCATGACAGCTGTTATCTGTGTGAGCCAGGGGCAGATTTATTTGTTTCATTTACGAAAAATAGACAAAGTAGAAGACAGGTTGGTTCTAGAATGTGGCATTAACCCAGAAAATGCAATGACTTTATATCATTCATACCTTTTCATAATAGTGGATGGAAAAATGGGCTGTCATTCCTGATACATGGGACATTATCACCATGCCACGGAGTGCTTGTGTGATTCACAGTAATGTAATTTACTTCTCCATAGTTTTATAAGGAATCATTTAACTTCTGGTCTGACACTAATTAAAAATGGAGCTATGATGGAAATTATTTTGCAGACAATTTGTATATTATATGTCAAAATGGTGTTATAGATTCTAAAAACAAGTCTAAAATTGCTCCTCTAAAAGAGTTTCCCATGTAATGGTCTTAAGAGTGTATTTTTAGTGGAAAGAATATTTACGCATGCTTTCAGGGAAGAAGTTTATATTTTGAGAGCATAAAGACATTTGCAAAGCTTTGACAGTATGTTATTAAATGTTTCTAAAATATGTGTACTTTTTAAATGAAAGTTTCTATGTCACCTCATAACAAATTCTGCCTAGATGATATCTGGTCCCTCTCTTTAGAATATGCTTCACTTACTCTGCTTTTCTTTCTTTTTTCTTTTTTGGAAAAAAGCAAAGATTATCAGGATGCCATTCGAAGGGGATAGAATGCTGGGCAGCTGTGAAAAGGAGCATAAAGTCACGGTTTGTGTGCAAACTTTAAAACTCCAGTTGAAAATCTGAGGCCACAGGAAAAATCTTACCTATCACCTTGTATTAGTAACTTGCACACAAAAGTAAAATAGCAGGAACTTGATAGGCATGTCTACAACTTAAAAGGCTTTCATATGATTTTGTGTCTTAGAAAATAAATATTGAATATAGGGGCTGGGAAGTAAGTCAGTGGTAGAGCGCAATAGTAGAGTGCTTGGCTAGCACTCACAAGGTCCTAGGTTTTATTCCTCAGTAACAAAAATATTAACCACAAGCTTTTAAACAGTATTTTATTTAGAAAATGCCAACAAAATAGTTTATTATAATATATGAACATAGATATTTTTCTTTTTGCAGTCCTGGGGTTGCACTCAGAGCCTCATGCTTGCTATACCATGCTCCTCTATGACAACCATTTTTAACTCCTTAATCTATTTCTTCTGGTGTTTAACTCTATATTTCTAAAATGTTCTATGTCATCCTCTTTTAATTTATTAATTTTTAACTTGTTTACTATTCTTTCCTTCTATTCACACAACAAGAGGGAGGATATTAGGTCGAACAAATCACATTACCAATATTTTGATTATTTTTAACCTACAAAAATGCGATGTTCTAGATTTATTAAAAATTGTTTAATATTTCTTTTGCTTAATTTTTGAGCTTCTTTGTATTTAATATATTCTATAAATGTGTTAAAGATTTTTGAAAAATTTTAACATAAACACTATGTTACCTATTAGTTCTTTATTCTCTCTTTGTGGAGACTACCCTATTGGAACTCTTCTTTTGACCCTCTTGTTCCAACCTGCATTAATATGATGCTTTTAAACTAAGAATTTTATTTATCCTTTAATTTTGTTTTTTGGCCCTTTTGTTTCTCAAGAAGAGTGCAAAAGATATAGTTTTGATTCCGTGTATCTCTGACATACCTTTATTCTGCTCTCTTATTAGAATGATCGCTTGGTGGGTTATAGACCCCCACAGGAGTGGGGAAGGAAGGATGGACAAGGTACTGGGGGGATGAAGACATTCAAAGTACTTTTTACATGCACACATGCATACATGAAAATAGCATAATGAAACCTACTAGATACCATTTGAAAAAGGGGAGGAGGATGGAAGGGGTTAAGAGACTATGATAAAGGGGGTGAACTTATTCAAAGTGAACTGCACTTATCTATAGCATTATCACAGTAAGACAGCTTTGTATTATTAATGTATGATAATATAAAAATTTTTGAGCCAGGCCCAGTGGCTTATATCTATAATCCTAGCTATGTAGGAGGCAGAGATCAGGAGGGTCTTGGTTCGAAGTCAGCCTGGGCAAATAGTTTGTGAAACTCTATCTTGGAAAACAACACTACAAAAATAGGACTGGTGGAGTGGCTCAAGGGGAAGACCCTGAGTTCAAACCCCGGTACTGCAAAAAAAATTTTTTTTTGAAACTACTCCAGGAATGGGGGGAGGAGGAGTAAAGGAGAATTGTAGAGGAGATGAATTCATGTATGATGTATTAGATACATTGTAAGAACCTGTGTAAATGCCACAAAGTACTGCCACCCATCACAAAGATAAAGGGAAAAAAACCATTAAAAAGGAAAACCTATAAAATAGATTTAAGTTGGAAAGATTTTAGAAGTATATATTTTTATATGTGTTCTTTGGAAATACAAACTTTCACTCATATGTTTTAAAACCTTTTCTTATTATAACTCATAGTTACTTTTTAAGTAGGACAGGTTTTCTCTAGGGTTAGTAATATAACTGAGTTAATGTCTCTGCATATGCTTTTTATCCTCTTTCTGTCTTATCCTCACTTCTAGATGTGGTTGGGCAGAGTCACATTCTCATTTCAAACAAACTGACACTGTATGTAACAATCCCACGACTGGAGATGAAATGTAAGCAATAAACTCTTGTGGTTCCTGTAGAGTGAGTGTGAAACCTGAGTGTTGATGACAGCAGGAGACATTTACTGTTGAGTGACAATTTCTATCACTCTGGGAATATTGTGCAGACAAAGTAAAATTATCAGAATAAGGATGTGAAGAATTTTGCTTTTGAAATTTTTTTGTAGGGAAAATTTGAAGAAATATATTCAAAGAAATAGAATCAGTAAGCAGTGTTGCCTGTTTTTGAAAAGTGAATTGGTTGAGATATGTCTTCCATCAGAATTTCAGAGGCAAGAATTCAGAAAAGTGAGTGGGTCACTTAAACTCAGCACCAGTAGCATCCTCTGATACTTAGGAAAAACAGATGGAAGAGTGAGTAAATACTGTACTTACACCACAGCACAGCATTAAATTACACAGTTAAAATAACATGCTAATGGCTTCCACTTTTAACAGTAGTACTAATGTGAAAAAATATCTACTATCCCAAATGTTTCCATTTTGATTTATATCTTTTGTGTTAAACTATTTTCTGTAGATAAAACAAAATACTGGAGGTGGGGTACTTTATAAAGAAAGGAGGTTTATGGGAGTTATAGTTTTGGAGGCTGAAAATCTAATATTGGGTGGTTCCAGCTGTTTGGTGTCTGGTGAGGGCTTTCTGGCTAGGCACAACATGGCAGATGGCAACACAATGATGGCATCCACAACTGACTGTGGATAGCAAGAGAAAAAAACAATATGATGGGAAACGGACAGGGTCACTATTTTATAACAATCTACTCTTACAGGAATTGCCATTTCTGCAAAACCAAGGCCCTTATGTGAGACCAACATTAGTCTTTTCCAAGGGTGCTTAAGATCCAGACACCTCTAACTAGGCTCTACCTTTTTAAGGTCCCACCATCTTTCAATACTGTCACACTGGGGTCTTGGCTTCTGGCACATAAACCTTTTAGGGATAGACTATATCCAAATCATTGCATCTTTCCTCTGTACTTTTTAATTTTTCTATTTTTTTCTCTTTATTCATATATTGATATGTACATACCTTGTTTGGGTCATTTCACCCCCTGATGATGTTGGCTGTAGGTTTGTCATATATAGCCTTTACAATGTTGAGGTACATTTTTTCTATATTCCTAGTTTTCTTAGAGCTTTTATCATGAAGTGGTGTTGAATCTTATCAAAGGCTTTTTCTGCATCTATTGAGATGATCAACTGGTTTTTGTCTTTGCTCCTATTAAAGTGCTGTATTACATTTATAGATTTGCATATGTTGAACCATCCCTGCATCCCTGGGGTGAAGCCAACTTGGTCATGATGGATGATCTTTCTGATGTGTTGTTAAATTCAGTTTGCCATTATTTTATTGAGGATTTTTGCATTGATGTTCATTAAGGAGATTGGCCTATAGTATTCCTTTTTGGAAGTGTCTTTGTTTGGTTTTGGGATGACTGTAATGCTGGCTTTATAAGATGAGTTAGGCAGTGTTCCTTCCCTTTCTATTTCATGGAAAAGTTTAAGGAGAGTTGGTATTAGTCAACTTTAAAGGTCTGATAGATTTCAGCTAGAATCCATCAGATCCTGGACTTTCTTTTTTGGGAGACTCTTTATTGCTGCTTCAATTTCATTTTGTGTTACAAATCTATTCAAGTGATTAATATCCTCTTGGTTCAATTTTGGGTGGTCATAGTATCTAGGAATTTGTCCATTTCTGCAAGATTTTCAAATTTATTTGAATATAGGTTCTCAAAGTAGTCTCTGATGATTCCCTTGATTTCCATGGTGTTTGTTCTTATCTCCCTTTTTGCATTCTGATTTAACTGATTTGGGTTTTTTATCTCCTCAGGGGTCTGTCAATCTTGTTTATTTTTTCAAAGAACCAGCCTTTTGTTTCATTGATTATTTGTATTTTTTTGTTTGTTTCTATTTTGTTGATTTCAGCCCTTATTTTTATTATTTCTCTCCTTCTGCTTGTTTTGAGTTTTGCTTGTTCTTGTTTTTCTAGGAGTTTGAGATGTAGCATTAAGTCATTGATTTGAGATTTTCCTGACCTTTTAATATATGCACTCATGGCTATAAAATATCTTCTTGGGACTGCCTTTGCTGTGTCCCATAGGTTCCGGTAGGTCATGTTTTCATTTTCATTAACTTCCAGTAACCTTTTAATTTCCTCTTTTATTTCATCAATGACCAACTGATCATTGAGCAATGTGTGTTCAGCTTCTAATTGCTTGCATATTTTCTGCTGTTGTTTTTGTTGTTGAGTTCTTGTTTTAATGCATTGTGATCGGATAGACTGCATGGGATTATTTCTATTTTCTTGTAGTTGCTGAGGCTTGCTTTGTGCCCTAAGATATGATCAATTTTGAAGAAAGTTCCATGGGCTGCTGAGAAGAATGTATCTTGTGGGGAAGTTGGGTGAAATATTCTGTAGACATCAGCTAGGTCCATTTGAGCTATGGTGTGATTTAGTTCTAAAATTTCTTTGTTGATATTTGTTTGGGTGACCTATCAATTGGTGATGGGGGGGCTTTAAAGTCTCCCTCTAGCACTATGTTAGAGTTTATATATGCTTTTATGTCCTTCAGAGCATGTTTGATGAAATTGGATGCACTGACATTGGGTGCATATAGGTTGATAATTATTATTTCCTTTTGGTGTATTTCCCCTTTTATTAGTATGCAGTATCCTTCTTTATCTCATTTGATCAATGTAAGTTTGAAGTCTACTTTGTCCGAGATAAGTGTTGCTACTTCTGCCTATTTTTGGGGACCATTTGCTTGGTCAATCTTCTTCCAGCCTTTCACCCTAAGCCAGTGCTTGTTTCTGTCAATGAGATGGGTCTCCTGTAAACAACTGATTGTTGGATCTTCCTTTTTAATACAGTTTTCCAAGTGGTGTCTTTTGATGGGCATGTTAAGTCCATTAACATTCAGTGTTAATATTGATAAGTATGTGGTGATTCCTGTTATTTAGTTGTTTTTGTTGTTTGAAGGTTTGTGTGCAGCTGAATCAATGTTACTCTCTTATTCCTTGTCTTTTCTTCTGTGATTTGGTGTTGCCTGTCCTCTCATGATTTTGTTTGTTTTCATTTTCTGTGTGCAGAATTCCTTGAAGAATTTTTTGTAGTGGTGGCTTGGTAGTCATATATTGTTTTAGTTTCTGTTTATTGTGGAAGACTTTTATTGCTCCATCTATTTTGAATGATAGTTTTTCTGGGTAGTGTATCCTAGGTTGGAAGTTGTTTTCATTTAGTGCCTGGAATACCTCAAGGTTTCTGTTGAGAAATCTGCTGTGATTTTGGTGGGTTTACCTTTGTGTGTTGTTTATTTTTTCTTTCTTACAGACGTTAATATTCTTTCTCTATTTTCTGTGTTTGTTGTTATAATGATAACATGTCATGGGGTAGTTCTATTTTGGTCAAGTCTGTTTGGTGTCCTGAAGGCTTCCTGTACCTGAATGGGCATAACTTTCTCTAGGTTTGGGAAATTTTCTGTTATTATTTTGTTGAATATATTATGAATTCCTCTTGCTTGTACCTCTTCTCCTTCTTCAATGCCCATGTTTCTCAGGTTTGGACTTTTGATTGTGTCGGTGAGTGATTGCATATTCCTTTCACAGATCTTGAGGTTTTGACTAATAGCTCTTCAGCTTTTCCTTTAATTTTCACTTTTATCTTCAAGTTCTGAGATTCTGTCTTCTTCTTGTAGTCTGGTGTAGTGGCTTTCCATGTGTTTTGTGATTCCGTATCATTCTTTTTTCTGAAGTTTTCCATATCATGGGTCACTTCCTTTTTAATATTGTCTATTTTCCCCTTTAATTCACTTATTGCTCTATTTATAGTGTTCTCTGTTTTACTTTGGTGTTTATTTAGGGCTCCTATGACTTCAATTATTTGTTTCTGTGTCTTCTCATATTCTTTATTTTTGGTGTCTTGAAATTTCTTGAGTCCTCTTGTATGTTTGTTTAACTATGACTAGTAACATCTCAATGAAATTCTCAGTGATTACTTGCAGAATTTCTTCTTTGAAGGTGTTCTTGTGGGCATAATTCAGTTCTTTGGCATCATTTATCATTGTTTTGTTGGAGTCTAGAACTGGGTATCAGTTTTCTTCATTTCCCTCTGAATCTTGTATTAAATTTTTTTTGGGGAAAATGGTTTCCATCCCTTTTTCAAGTTTCCATTGCTCCACTTGGTACTGTGCAACTATGTTCTTGATAGGCTAGTTGGTGGTTTCAGTCACCTGTTTTCTTTACCTTGGTTTAATTTTGTTTTGTGGCTGTATTTGGTTTGTAGCTAAGTGTGTGTGCATTATTTCTGTCTCTGGTCTCAGTGTAATTTAATATTTGCTAATTCACAATAGTAAAACTAACAACAACAACAACAAAACTCCAAAGAAACAAATGTGGAGAGTTGAACAATTAAACACACACAAATGAGAAACAGAACAACCAACCAACCAACCAAATGAACAAACAAACAAACAAAAATTCCAGGTTCAAGAAGAATAGAATTTCAGCCCTAGTTTGAGTTCTGGTGTTACTTCTCTAGCATCCAATCCTGGTGTTGGTTTTTAAGCAGAAGCTATGTTGTAGTCTTACCAGGTGTTTGTGTAGTGTTTGGTTTTTTTTTTTTTTTTTTTTTTCCTTTCTTCTGTGTTTCAGAGGCAGCTGCTTGGTCAGCTCCTCCCTCAGTAAGGTGTGGCAGTTTAAGTTTGTTTATTGTTCTCAGGTTCTGGAATCAGGTCTGTAGCCCACCAGCTGTCCTGCTTTGGAGTTGGGTTTTCACTGTGCTTGATTACTGGGGTTTGTTTATTTGCTTCATCCCTTTCTCTAGGGCAAGGTCAGTGATCATTAGCCAGTCGCCTGCTGTCAGTGTGTTGTGATGGTTTGCTGATTATTTTTCAATTTTGCAGTGTCGTTTGACTTTGGATGTTGCTCACTGGTTCAGGAGATGAGTTTTGTGCACTTCTGCCTGCCCTATTTCAGGTAGTGGCTTATCACTCATCCGCTGTTGGCCCTTCTGCCTTTCTAGCCCCTTTTATTGAAAGTTCATGTGGGTTTCAACTCCTTGCTCCTCTCCCCTTCTCTTGTGCACTTTCAGCAACTCTGTCCCTCTGTTGTGTGTTAGTTTTCATTTCCTTGTTTATTGTCTCATTTTATTTTTGTTTTGTGGGGGGGGAGGGTTGTGGTGGGCAGTCTGCCCGGGGGCTATGCTGGTTTATCATAAGGGTAGATGGGGGAAAACTAACTGCATGATGCTTGGTGCTCACCTGTTGGTCTGCGGAATGTCTCCCAAGCAGGTTTGGAGCCAGCATCTGTTGGCCACGGCAGCCCTCTTATTTTCTCAGTGTAACGTGGCATGAAGAAGCTTTCCATGGGCTAGGGGTACAGGATGTCGAACTTTTGATTCCCCTTGTTGCTTTATTTCTGCCAAGTGTGGCTGCAGCATCTCAGCAAGGTTTTGAAGTCACGGAGCTCATGTTGTCTGTTTCTGTGCCCTAGTTGCCACCATCTTGGATCTATTGTGTGCTTTTAAAAATATGGGTTTTAAAAGACTTGTAAAAAGTGTAAAATGTATTTTTATTAAAATAATCAAACAACCCATATATTTTCATGATAAAGAATTCAAAACCCTTTAGTTTCCTACATTTCTGTCCTCCAGTTAAGACACTGTTAAATTTTATTTGTGTTGACCTAGATGAGGAATATGCAGATTATACTATGTAATAAAATATGAAAATCTTACATATAACTATAATAATGTTAAATATGGGATTGTAAGTCTCAACTCTAGAGTTGCAAGTATCAGCTCTGGTTACCTGCTTTGTGTTGTGGCTCCCAGTTCTTTATAAAGCAACATTTTTCTCCTGAACCATTGCTGTATCTTGCCACTTTGGCTCATATTCCTTCCATTTCTTCCTCTATCTCCCAGATAACTAGTTGTATTTATTTTGTTCTTTTGACAGACCATGGATAATCTAATTGTGCACTTAAATTTCTCATGGATCACACAAAGGCAATTGTGTTTATTTCATCATGTATTGATGGATGCACAATTTGCCATGGAGTTGACCCAGAGAACACAATCAATGCTGTTACAGTTCATTTAGAAGAGTTTTCAACAGCATAAGATGGTATCATTTTAGAATTGATGGTCTTTTAGGGGATGATGTATATATCTATATATCTATACCTATTCTTGTTAGAAACAAACAAAACTGAAAAAATGAACCATACTTAAAATAGTTTCCAATAAAATATTTCTACTTTTTCTGGATAAGGAGAAAAAATTCTCTTTAATCTTTCTGGTTTATGATTTTACATTTGGAAAATGGCGAAGCTATTTCTTTGCACCACTGTGTTTTGTTGACTCCATACAAAGATGAATAGACAGTGCAGTTTGCTCTCCAATTCCATAGGTTTTGCATCTGAGGATTCAGTCTAGTGCAGACTAAAAATGTTTGGAAAAAATGACATCCATACTGACCATGTGCAGAATTTTTTTCTTGTAATTATTCCCCAAATGATGCATTATTTGCTTAGAATTTATATTTTATTAGATATTGTAAGTAGTCTAGAGATAATTTAAAGCATATGGGAGAATGTGAATAGGTTGTATACAAATACTATATCATTTTTTATAAGGCACTTGGATCCACAGATTTTGGTTTCTGGGAGGGGCCTCCTGGAACGAGTCCCTCAGAGACACTGAAGGACAACTACATGGAACAGAATATGACTAAATATACCTGTTAACTTTTCCATTGTAATTTATTTTGGGTTAAAATTTATCTTTTGGACATAGAACCATTCAGAAATAATTTACACATACATAAATAATTAGAATATTGATCTTTAACAATACTGTCTTTTGATAGTTAATTTTGATTGTCACATTGTTTGTATGAGGACCACCCAGGAGATTAGTAACCCTCATCTCTGAGTGTATCTGTGATGGTGTTTCCAGATACATTTAGATTATTAGGGATCTGAGCTGATGAAGGGATTAATCTCTCAATGAATTCACAATATTATGGTATTAATCAGAGGTGGTGAAATGTAGAAGATGTGTTAGTTGTAAAAAGTAGGTCACTAAGGGTGTGTCTGTGTCTGTGGGGGCAATATTCTTCCCTGGCCCATTCCTGTCTCCTTTTTGTACCACTTATTGGCTATCATGAGTTGGACAGCTCTAGTCCACCATGCTCATTTTACCATGAGGGTAGAAATCTTTATAAATATGAGTTAAAGAAGACTTCCTTTAAGTTGTTTATGTCATGAATTCTGTCCACAGTGAAAAGAAAGCTAACTAATACATGTCTCAGAGAAATCTTATTCAGGTTTTTAGACAATACATGTATGACATAGTGACAGGTTCTATATTCAATTTTTATGTTTTGAGATGACAATACAGTACTTCATATTTTCCAATAAGTATTATAATTAAGAATTATCAGATGAAATTACAATAATATTTTAAAGTCCAAAGTCACTAATTTCTGTGCCTTTTATACTTATAAACTTATCTTTCTCCATCAACATTGCTGTGGCCATATAATTAATATTAATATTCTTTCTTTTTTATAGTAATTAATAATTTTTGTTAAATACTTAGATGACATAAACATATTGGAAACATTTATAGTATTTGATGCTTATGTTCACCTAAAGACAACTGTTAAAACTTATTTCAACAAACTTTTTAACCTTTTTAGTTAACATTGAGCTTTCTCAGAAAAATATTCAGACCATATTTTTAACTTTTTAAAAAATCTGTTTAGTGTTTTGATAGTATACTATTGTTTTTTAGCTCCTAGTTGATATTTGGTTTGAATGTTCATGAAAACAAGAACTGCTAACTCCTTCCTGTGTTAAAGTAAGAATTATAGTAGTAGAGACTGGCAGTGTGGGGAATACTCAGAATTGGATTCAGTATGCCAAATGTTAAAATTATGCAGGTAAAGAGAAAAATATGTGTTTCTATGAGAGTTTTTCCATAAATTTAAATGTTAGAAAATAATTAAAAAATCAAATATTGTACAGGTGAAGAATGTGTGGCCAATATGAAACATGTCTGTAGGCCAAATCTGGGGTGTACATACAAGTTTGCTCTCGTCTATACAATGCAGCAAAAAACAGTGCTGAAAAAATCCCAGATTATAAGATATGTTCATGGTATGGAATCCACTTTGCTCTTGTTCCTGGAGACTAAATGGATTCTTACTGCCTCTTCAACTATAAAGAAAGAGTTGAGTAGATTTTATTAATCAGATTATATGCTACTTTATTTGGTATGCATGCAATAGGACTTTGAAATGGGCTTGTGATAATTATTTTTTTAATTTATGTCTTTACATGTAGTTTCTTAATAAAAATGTTAGCTGCATGTAATATTATTATTTTATTGAAAAATATTTATGTTGAAAGATGACTAACAGGTTTAGTCCATCAATACACTATACCATAACACAAGACTAGGAGCTTTGGGATTGATCACAGATATATTAATCAAGGAAAGGGCTATTCTTCTTATTACTGTGATTACTTTTATTATTGAAATATAGTTTTATTATTGAGATACAGTTCCTATGCACTACAGCTCACACATTTAAATTTACAGTTATGTTTCTACCAAGTCAATGAACACATAGAGCATTTCTATCTTCCCAGTAAGTTCTCTTGTGCCATCCCAACTTGTGGTATTCCAACTCATCCCAGATAATCACTGTTCTTATTTCTATCACAATAGAGTAACTTCACCTGTTCTAGAATTTTATATAAATGGAATACTTGCAAAAGCACTTAAATATTTCTTACCTCTTCTTTTTTTTTTTTTGATAGTACTAGGGTTTTTGAACTCAGGGCCTCATGATTCCTAGGCAGTGGGTCTACCACTTGAGCCACTCCATCAGCTCTTTTCTTGTTGTGTTGGATTTTTTCAAGATGAGGTCTTCTGAACTATTTGTGTAGGCTGGCTTAGGACCATGATTTTCCTGATTTCTGCCTCTTGAGTAGCTAGCATTACAGACAGGTGTGAGCCACTTGTGTTCACTTATTCTTCTTTTGCTTGGTATTAATTGTAAGATTATCCATGTTAATGCTTTTATTTTCCATGCTCATTATCATTCATGTTCATTCATGATTTTCCATGTTTGTTCTTTTACTGCTGAGTGGTGTTACATTGTGTATATATACAAAAATATATTAATCCATCTCTCTGTTGAAGATATTTATATTCTTTCAAATTATTAGCCATTAGGACTAAGACTGCTGTGAGTATCTGTAGGTAAGTTTTTGTATGAACACAGTGTTTTCATTTGTTTCTAGTACAAGGTGAATTTATTAGTTAATATGCAGTGTAAGTTTAACATTACAATTAGTAAACTGTTAAACCATTTTACTGTCTTCATTCCTACCAGTGACATGTGAGAGCTTAGATTGCTCTGTCTCTATGGACATTGTCAGCTATTCTGGATGATCTGAAACCATGTCTTCTTCTGCTTTTAACTTCCATTTCCATAAGAATAATTATGTGGAGCATCTTTTCACATGCTTGCTTAAAATTTTTACATTTCCATTTATGAAGTAGGTTAAAGTATTTTACCCAATTTTTATGCTTTTACTCCTTTTTGTTAGCATCTATTAATTGTACAAAAAGTTTCATTGTGATATTTCCATACATACCTATAATGCTCTTTGATCAAATTCATCTAATTTATTGCTCTTTTTTATTCCCCCTCCTTTTATAGCACTTTTAATGGGTTTTATTATTCTATTTTTATTCATACAAATGAAGTACTTTGATCATATCCACCCTCTCTTCACCTTCTCCCTTTACTGTCCCCCTTCTGCTAGTTCCCACTCTCAAACTGTTCCCCCATTTATTTTACCCTCGTATCATTCATTTTTGTTTGTTTTTTTCAGTCTCGATTCTGAGAAAGTTCTTTTGTAATAGTTATCTTTCTTGGTCTGGCTTATTTCACTTAACATGGTGATTTCTAGTTCCATCTCCACTTTCCTACAAATGACATACCAATTTTTGTGTTTTTTTATATTGAGGCATACAAAGATAAGAAAAGTTCAGAATGCTTAAAACATATATGACTTAATATTTCAGGTTGAACATTTCCTCTTCTTTCTTTGAGCATTTTTTTTGAATTGTAAATATGAGCAAATTATTCATGCCTTATCCTGGGGACAACTCAAACCACCACCAACCACCCTGGCCCAGGGAACACCTACAGCACTCCCTGCTTATTGATTATTGTTGGTCAAGAGTTGCCTAGGTTTTTCCCCTCTCATAGATTAGTGTAGGTTTTAAAAGCACCCGGAAATGGGATGAGTTCTCTTTCTCTTCTTCTGCCTCATACTTGGCATATCATGATGTTTGTAACATTTCCCCTAACCTTTAATAAACTATTACTCTTTTACTACATCCATGTGCCCTGCCTGGATGCTTACATATGGGACACAAAGAATTTGAGCATCTTTGGATCAGAGGCTACGCAAGCATAGAACATTATTATTGAGTTTGTTTTATATATACTGGATACAATACTTTTAAATGTATCCATTGAGGATGTTTTTTCCCCAAATAGCTAGACTTTCTATTTTCCTGATGGTATATTTAGTAAAAATAAGGTTTAAATTATGATTGATATATGAAAACATTTAGTCTTCCTATCCAAGGACATGGTAAATCTCTTCATTTATTTAGTCCTTTAATTTTTCTCATTAATATTTGTTTCATATAGCAGTCTGGAACATATATTGATGAGGTACATATGAGGAAACACTCTCAGTGAACATATACCTGGCCAGGTGTGATACAGATACAAAAACTGGTATATGAAAATAAAGACCTAAAGAATTTAACTATATAAATATAAGGAAGCTTGTGGCAGAAATGTTGAAATAGATCCTTAAAAAAATTGTGAGGATAAATGAGCCATTTATCAACCCAAGCGTTTTGTAGTTAAGTGTAATGAAAATCTGAATGCTAAGCATGTAGCAGTGGACTCACACAGCCAAGAAGTTTCTGAATATATTTCTCAGAAGGAAGGTGGCACTAATACCTGTCAGTAGTAAACAGCTGCTGACTGTATGGGGCTGGGCAAAGCTTGAGTGCTGCTATGATAGCTTGAATAGCAGAGACAGGCTAGGTAGACAAAATCCATACCATTTTCCCTTTGCATTTAATCCAATTTGGAAAGTTAAAGCTTCCCGTCTTTTCTATACCATGGTTACTGCCACTCAACTGGATCCAAGGCAGATTTGGCAGAGCTTTTTGCTGGGTTCCTTATCTCATATTGGTAATAGCATTACTGCAAAGGACCTTACTGTATTGCAAGTGGGATGTGTGATAGTTCCAGCTGAGATGAAAAGCTGCTAGTCATGGTATCTGAAATGTTTTTATAGTGGCAATACAAAGAAATAAACTCCTTTTGTGGATCCTCTCTTACACTTTGTTCTTACCCACAGAAGTTAGTTTCCAAGTGGATTTGCATTTCTTCTTTTGTCCATTTTTTTTCTGTCTTGACCCTTTTAACTAATCATTGCAATCAAAAGCAGAGTTAGTGGTGAATGACAGAAGAAAGAGCAGTTTATATTCTTTTATAAATGTAAAATATAAATAGGAAAACATGACTTAAACATAAATTTCATTAAGCTGTAGTTTGAAAGCACTGCAATTGTTTAAAATAGGATGCTGTAACAAGCCAAAGCCATTATAAAACTATTTGAGACCAAATTAAATTAAAAAATATGAATGGTGTTTTATAAGGAAGCGTAAGATTGAAGTTTAGATTGGTTACATATGCTGTTTAAGATCTTCAGAGAAAGATATATATTTGTCTGGAAGTTTATAAAAGAAACAGAGGGTATTCTAAGTAAATAATCATGAAATGCTTTGCAAAAGAGTTGTATGTGAACAAAGTCTATGAATCAAGTATAACAGATTTACTTTTGACTTGTCTCTAATGTATTACAAACATCTAATATTTGTCACCTCTTGTCTACCCACATTTTGTATTTAGTTTAAATGTTATTAATGCTGGTACCTCACCAAAAAGAAAGTATACTCATTAGGTACAAAGTACACAGTAGGAAAAGATAGTGTAGCAGCAATCATCAATATCTTTGTTCTTATATCATGACCCCAGTGTTGTGGTTTGGATGCCAGTTGATGGGCTTTTGAGAATTGATTGGATCATGAAAACTCTTTGGATTCATAATTTGATGGTATTGTTGGGAGGTGATGGAAACTTTTAGAGGTGAGGCTTTCTTAGAGAACACAGGCTATCCAGGGTGTGCCTTTAAAGGATATTTTTTGTCCCCAGTCTCTTGTTCCTTCTGCTCTGTTTCCTGCCTGCCCTGAGGTGAGCAACTCTACTCTACCACGTGTTCTTTACTGCAATATTCTGCCTCATCATAGCCCAGAAATTGGAGTCCTCTGACCAGAGCCTGAAACCTTTGAAACTGTGGGCCAAAATAAATCTTTCTCCTTATCATGATTTTATTAGGTATTTATCCACAGTGACATAAACTTGACGAATACATGCAGTTTTTTTGAAAAGGATTTTTTTCTTAAGAAGTTTGTGACTTATAGTATGTAGAAACCTTTCTTGTTTTTTTCTGGAACCCTCACTATTTGACTGGATCTCATGGGAGACATTGGCAAGGTTGAGCTGTATGTCAAATAATCCTCTGAAAACAAGATGTCTGAAGACATTCCAGGGTATGAAACTCCATTTCTGCCTCATTAGACACAATCCAGATTTTCCTAGATGGCCCTTCCTTTTCAAGATTGATACTTATGAAATAAGCTTATGACTTCAAAAACGATAACACTATTTTAAAATTTCCATATCTGGTGTGGGAACCAGCTTTATTTTTATTCCAGCTTCCCAAATTTAGAATTTTCAGAAATAGTCTCTATTTTAGGGACTATATAAGTATGGTAAAACTTGATTTTTAAAAATTATTATTTCAATTGTACAAATTTATGGGGTACAGCATGATAATTCAGTACAAGTGTGGAGTATATAGTGGCCAAATCAAAGTAGTGAATATTTGATCTCTTTAAATATGCTTCAGTGTTTTTTTGATGAATGCATCATTGTATCTATTTATGGGGTATGGTATAATATCTTAATACATATAGAAAATATATACTGATCAAGTCACAGTAAGTAATGATCCCTTTTCTCTGTCTCTACTTTTTTGTTTGAACCTTCAAGTTCCTGTCTTCTAGTTATTCATAAAATATGTAATAACTTATTGTGAACTATACTCCCCACCCCCCATGCTATAAAACATTATAACACTGTGTTTAGCTACCTGTAAGAGGGAAATAGAAAACTTAATTTAGAAGGAGGTTGGTATCTGAGCAGTCTCAAACATCCTAATTCTAGGTTAAAATTACCAAATGTTGTAGCTCTATGAAAACTTAGAATATTGAGGTGATTTGATGGAGATCACTCAGGTAACATTCATGTTGGTGAAGGGGCTGAGATTGCTGGTGTCCTGCTTGGCATCACAGCTTTCTTGCTCTTGTATGGTATTCTTTCTTAAACAGGTTAAGATCATATGTTGGGATTCATCATGATTTAAATAATTTTTACTACTTGTGAGCTGTATGGCTGTGAATAAGATGTTTCACTTTCATGACAATCAATTTTCCATCTTAAAATAGAGGTGATTATCTTGCTTCTCTCTTAGAGTAATATGAACATTTATTGAGATCATGGATGTTAAGTGTGTAACTTAGTGCTTGAGACATACAATGTGCACAGTAAATATTATTATCCATTAGAGCCCATTAAGTCTTATTATTAAAAATAAAGTTCTGTGCATGATAATGATACTCTTGACTCTATACTTGTAGTTACTTCTCACTAATGGTAATAGATTTGGGCATAGGTGCTTAAAATATCCAGCTCAATATTTCTTAGGCTCAGTGACAGAGTTACAAAAATAAGTCAGGCTCTTAAGGTCAGTGTAGATTAACTGCTTGTGTTAGTCAGATTTATCATTGCTCTAACAAATAACTGAAACAAATTAAAAGGTAGAAAGGTTTATTTTGGTTTGCAGCTTCAAAGGTTTCAATACATGGTTGGTTGGCTCTGTTGTTTCTGGGCTGTGGTGAGGCAAGACTTTATGGTGAAAGGGTGTAGAAGATTAAAGTTACTTATCTCATGGTGGCCAGGAAGCAAAAAGGGAGAAAGAAACCAGGTATAACCTTCAAAAGCTTGCCACAGCTCTTCCAGCTAAGCCCCACATCCTAAAGTTTCCTCAGATTGTATCACTAACTGGGGACCAAGCATTTAAAACATGGGCCTGTGGGTGAACATTTCATATACATACCATAATACTGCTATTAGAAACAACTTCCAAGCTTTCACAAAACTTAGTTTTTTTTCTCAGTCACTGGATTATCCAGTTCTGGGATGTAGAGGGCTATCTTCAAAATAGTCATTTAGGGATTGAACTCCTCTCTTCTGGTGGCTCCAACATCCTCCAGGGCCTTGCAGTCTTGCACTGGTCCTCTGCATATGGCTGACAATGGAAAACCATATGGAGGGTTTTAGAGGTTTGACCTACAAGTGGTATTACATCACTTTATGCTCACCTTCCATTGAAGAAATAAATTAAAGATCGAATTTACTTCTAGAGGTGACAGCTTAGGTCCTCCCAATTTCATTAACTGAAATTATCCTTGAACAACTCTATATAAACATTTAAGAAATCCATGCTTATATGTATCATATTTCCAGGCCATTCATAGTCCAAATTTTACTCAAAAGCTTAGAAAATTAAAGAGTTATGGAATGCATTTTCCTAAAACCTGTAAATCAGTAAAGGTCAGGCATGGAATTACCATTTTTGAAATGTGCAAGCACACATGGAGACTAGGGCATGTGGTCTAGCTGGAGGCTCAGGAGGAAAAGGAAATAAGATATGGTGAGCACATGACATTGACTCTGGAATAGCTAAAGTACACACATAATACAACACACTGACTTGCAAAGAAGAACATAATCAAGTGATTTCCAAAACATTATGCCATTTGAGCCTCACTGCATCACAGTGACATTTGTATGTACTATCAGATAAAGAAATGGAGGTGCATGTGATTTTGATTAGATGCTATGATTTCTGTTTGAGTTCATTTAAATAATTAGCTAACTTATGGAAAGCTATTGTTGTGTCTTAATGCTTTCAAAACTGAAAATTTAATCTCACACCCATACATATTACAGACTGTATAAGAGATTATATGAATCAAGTATTTTGCAAAAAGTTAATAGCAACCTTTGCAGATATTAATGTATTTTTGCTTCCTGAATAAAATTTCACTTTGGTTAGCATAATGCCACATTTATCTCAATCTTATTAATTAGCTAAATGGATACTTAAATAGCTTAATGCTTTAAAATTTTTATCCTTAAGTTAATCCTCAATATTTTTGTGAAGGAGCCTTTTAAAATGGCAATACTATGCTTTGATTTTTCTGGTTGATATATTTTAGGCACATTTATCGCATAACTTTTTAAGTTTTGAGTTTTCAATTAAACAAAAATTGAGCAATGAACTGCATGCAGATTTGGTACCTATAAACATGAGTTCCTAAATAGCAATAATGAATAAATATGTATGAATATCTCAGTAGTTCTTTTAATTAATAAACTTTGACGTTTCAGAGCAGAAATCTGTAAAAGTAAATTTAAATATTATTTTTCATTATTTTATTATTTAAAATTATGTGTTTATTTATTGAACCTTTATGAAAACTTGATATTAACTAATAATCCAACCTGAGAGAGAGAAATAAATTGATTCCTAATTAAAAAGTTAAGTACAGATTCATGTCAGTATGTGTTGTTAGGGTAAGAGGCCGGCCACCTTCCGAGAGGACAAAGGACACTCGAGACAAAGGAGGTCACACGGCGAGGTTTATTTCTGGCCGGGCTAGGGTCCGAGCATCCACCTGACGCAGCAGGTTTCAGCAAGGACCCTGAGAGAAAAGCTTAAACAGATCTTATACTCTTTAAAGCATCAATCATCTTCACATAGGAATTCCTCATGCCCCTGGGGTCACATTTTCCTGATCTTGCCCACATCCTGGTGGTGGGGTAATATTATTTATTGGAAACTGGGGAAACACCAGAGGCTTACTTATCAGGTTGCAAGGAATGTGTTCTCCCATAAATTAGGGGCTAGTAGTGGAATAGAAACCTAAGGTTTAGATAAGAACAGCAGGGAGTCCTGCTTTGGAAAGTTTATTTACAAGTGGAGACAAAGAAAGGCAGGGATGGGTGCTTATCTCTGCATGGTGCCTTTTATCTCGGTCCGAACTCTTGCATGGCTCTAATGAGCAATTCCTCACAGCTCTGTCAGAGGTTACAGCTTTTAATTGACAGTTTACCATGTTTTACAACCCTGTTTCAAGGCTATCTTCCTCTTCACGAGGTTACCCAAGGGTCATGCCAGTTATAGCTGATTTCTAGGCTAGGTGGGCTGCCAGTTAAAGGCCCCAACAGTGTGTATTTATACATTAGAAAAATTATTCATATATAAAGATAATTAAAATTCATATTAAATTTTTACCCCAAATTTTCATTTCTTATTGAGATTTTTATTAATCTAATCATCTAATTTTCCTTTTATGCATATTATTTTTTTGAATCTCCTATTCACAGTTAGTTGATGTGCTTTGTAAATATATCCTTAAACTTTCTGGGCTGGAGGCAAGGCTCAAGCAGTAGAGTGCCTGCCTAGCAAGCGTGAAACCCTAAGTTCAAACCCCAGGGTCAAAAAATAGAATGCTTCCTAAAATTTCTTTGAGCATCCTTGTTTTGCCATATGATTTATATGGCTTTATGTTTGCTTGTAGGGTGGGGAAGGTGAAACAGCTGTAATAACAAGTACCAAGGAAATACTTTCCACTTCCTTTAGCTTTATTATTAATATTAAGACCCACAAGGTAATATCCACTGCTTTATGCAAATCATACCTATGTTAAATTGAATTTGTAAATATGCATAGAGAGTTCCACGAAAGAGGTAGCAGTTGGCCACTTCAGAAGTTGCAGAAGGACCACTTAAATTTAAGATGAGAGTGCGTATGGACAAGGATAACATTAGTAGCTTAAATATCCCACAATTTATGTGCTGCAAATTCTGGAAGAGGAATTGAATGGTTCCATTTATGTTTGAAGACAAGACTGATCTAAAAATGTATGGAGAGGAGGTAAGAGGCTTTGGAAGGAGGGAAGGTGATGAGACCAGAGCAGATGTATAGGAATGCACAGAAGAATAAGATCAGCTACTGTGGTATTCTGAATCTTAAGTTCTGGATTGCTGTGGAGGTCTCGTCCTGCTCTTCAGTTTGGGTTTTCTGAGGCAACCAGCATCCTTATAATTAATGTACTCCTTGCGGAGATCATTCAAGATAGATACTGGGTATTTATGATAAGAGGCCTAAATAAATATAGTACCTATCTTATTTTCAAACATCAATAGAATAATTTATTGGAATAAGATCTGCTTGGTGACACTATCTAATGTTTTATTTTTGAATAAAGTATTAGAATCTCCCAAAGTGTTCACTAAATCATTTCTTTTATTCTGATAAAGTTTGGGAAAACAACCTTGACTTGAGGTAAATCTGCTAAAAGATTTGCTTCTGTAGGAAGTTCTGAGAGTTCTGCTTTAGCCATTTCGTCTCTGATACAGCTTTTTTTTCTCAGCCAGTTAATGTGTGTGTCATATTTTGCTGACTACAATTGAAAAAAATTTATCTAGCCATAAAGAATATGTTCTAAGTTTATTTGGAAACCAGTATCTTTTATAACATACTGCCCTGTGCCTATTATAGTTATAAATCAAGAGAAACCTGGCCTTATACTTTGTGGTACAGCTATATGGAATAAAAGATTTTAAGCCTTGCCTTTTTTGCCACACAGGAAATCCTTAGATCTTCGTATAGGATAAATTGTTGCCCCAGGATTTTACAGAAGAAAATACATTTTGTGGTTTCTGATAGATATTAGAATTCACAGTTGTATAAAAGAGGGAATTTGTTCAGCTTGCCTACTTTCCACTTAAAACTCAATTATGTGAAGTCACAGTCCTCAACTCTGCATACAATATATGCTATTTACATGAATAAAATAAAGATACTGGATTTGTGTTATCCCTCTCATAATCATAGGAAAAGGAAACAGAATCATTGACATACAAGGAAAATTATATTACTGATATTTAATCAAGTATTATAGTATTTCTGATTTTTATTATAACAAATGTCGAATCTAGCACTTGGTTCTACTTTGGGTGTCTACAGAGTTAATAGGGTCATTCAAAAATCTATTGTTTTAATTTGAGAAAGGATGAGTAGTTGTGTATTTTTTTGTTATTGCTGGCAGTGCTGATTTATTTGTGTACAGTCTCCCAATATATAAGTCATTATATAAGTCATTGCCTAAAAGTGCAATGAAAGAAAAACTTTTCTAGTGTCTCCCAAATTCCAAACTGATATCCTTTAAGTGGATAGGCTTATAAATTCACTGTCAAGTTCTTAACACTTGTTTTTAGGCTTCTTAGTGTAATGGGGAGACGTACAATTATTTTTGGAAAAGTTTTACATAAACTTAGCAGTGATCTGATACCTTTCTGGCTGTTTCTAGTGAGACTTAAACTTAGAATCCAAAGTTTTTGCTTATCGGTGGGGGCCTTGATTTCCACCATCTTCACATTGCCCAGTTGCTTACATTTCCCCTGCATTCCTTTTTTTTTTTTCAGATTCTGCATCTCATAATTTAGTACTAAAAGAGGATTTAAAAATCTTTCACATTTTAAAGACTTTAAAATTTTTCTACTGACTATTAAGTTATTTTAATGGTACAATTTCTATGTTATTATAGGTCTTATAAAATATGTATTTCTAAAAATCTCATAAAATATTTATTTATGAAGTCAAACTGAATCAAGCACAACTTATTTTGTAAGAAATGATTCTAAAAAGTCTACAAAGCTCATCTTGGGATAAAACTTGAAGATTCCAAAAAAATGGAGTTTGACATTTCTTAGCTGTTGCTTCTTGGGAAAAATTGCTGACAATTTTAGACACATAATGTTCACTGCATCAAATGTGACAAATGTTCTGGGTAATAGCATTTTCTCCTTCAGTACTGTTAGATATTTATGTCTTCCCTTTGCTAGTCTCAATGGTCTTAATTTGTTGCTTTTAGCCATAAGCAACAGCACAAAGACTAAGAGTATAATGGATACAGAATTTAGAAACACCTCCAAGGTAAGTAGTGCTGTTTTAGGATGGTGCTCATAGTTTGCTGCCAAGTATTTTGCTTAAAATGCATAGATGGAGAAATATTTAAATCAAGCATTGCCATCTTGATTTTTAATTGGTAGTGGTAACTATTGTTTATAAACCTTGATAGATCTAGTAGATGATATAAATCTATAAGAGATTCTGAGTATACACTGCACTATAAAGGGGAGAGAGGATAAATTATTTATGCATATTTTTTCATTGTAGGACTGCTGAGCTATATTACTTTAGTGTTTTTCCTTTGTGTGTGGGTATTTAGCCATTTTAACACATCTTTCTCCATTAAGTCATCAGGAAAGGAAAGGATTGATAGGTAATGATTTGGGTGATCAGAATATATGGCTTATAATAGAAAGTCTCAATTTATGTGACTGAACATAAATAAATACTGAACTGGATGGTGATATTTTCAAAACAAGAGTGCTACGATAAGCCAAACCATTAAAGGAACAAATTGCTCTTGACTCTTTAGTCAATCAGAACAAATGTCAAATTGAAATGAACTCACACAAAATATGCTATTAATCCTCATGTGAACATGTTTTATAGCAAAGTAATCTTTTTTAATTCAATTTAAATCTATTTAAAATAATTGCATGATTAAATGCCACACTGTCAAAACTAGGTTAATATAATACAGCTGAATTAGATGTCAATCAAGTTTGACAATTGTTATTAATGATAAGGTTCTAAAACACAAGTCACCAAATCAGGTTAAATGAAACATATCTTTTAAAACTACACATCACTTGGGATCAAATCTATTAAAAATCAATTTTAATTCATTGATATGTTATCATGATTTGTTTTGGTGGTACTGGGGTTTGAACTCAGGGACTTGCACTTGCCAGGCAAGTACCCTACCACTTGAGCTACACCTCCAGCTCTCCATCCTGATTTTTGATTTGTAACATCATTTTCATTTATAGAACATGAATAAAGAGTATGTGCAATATAAAGAGGAGGAAATAACCTAGGTAGATATTTCTTGTAATGATTACCCTTCCTTCTCCTCATTAGAACATAAACTTCTCGAAGACAGAGACATTTCTCATTCAAAACAAAATTCACACAGCCTAGAACAATACCTGGCACATAGATACCAGGGAAGATTAGATAAATGAAAATTCATTTAGAAAACTAATAACCATTCTCTATTTTGCAAAGGTATTATAAAATGCCCTGTATGTTGAATTTCTACAGGTATAGGAACTGTAGAAACTATACTAGTGGTTAAAACTATGAGTGGGTTTTAACTCTAGATGTTTTTATTTTATATAAATTAAGAACACATAAAACCTCAAAACTCTTCTATAGTTCAAAGTAGACCAAGATAATGACTTATTACTTTAATTTTTTTAGTTTAAGGCAGAAGATTAAAAACTGGACTCTAAAAATTGTTAAATCATTATAATGACCATCTTATACTTAATATGACTTAATCATCAGCATATTGCTCATTCAAACTTTTTTAAGTTTCTAAATTGCCAATACTAATACAAGTCAATTAATCTGAACTGAGATTACCATTATATCTTAATGATTCCAGAAATTATTACTCTGACAGTAAACTTTAAAGTTTACTTCTAAGGGCCAGTAAGTAGGGAATGGACTTAGCTCTGACATGTTTATTCATTATTTCAAAGTTAACTGAGTATCATTCTGTACCACATTCTGAACAAACACACATCCATGTGCATAAAACAATGCCAATCAGTGTGATGAGTGGTGGTGTTGGGTCTTAAGAATTTGTTTAAAAACTTTTAAGTTAGCTCTCTCTATATAATCTAAGATGTGTGTGAAACTGTCAGACAACTGTACTAAAGAGCCCTGGTAACTAACTGGAAACAATTCTCCAGGGTCAACTAGAGTTGTCATAGAGAGAAGATTGGCAAGATTCAGAGAATTTTGAGATAAATGGTAGAAAAAGACCTGGAGTCCTTAGGCATTTACTGATAAAGAAGTGAGCAAAAACCAGATGACCACTTCTGAAGAAACAAGGAGACATCTGCTCACTGTCATCCTTAGCATTCACTGTACAAGGACAATTTGCATTTCTCTGTGCTAATCAGTGTTCTGGGGGATCATTGCAGAGTCAAAGCTGATAGTCTTTCTTGATGGGTCATTGGAAATGTATATATATTCCTTATGTTCATTAGTCCTCCTACTTGGGACCAGAATTGCTGGATTATTCCTGTGTGTAGAGATGTGGGCATATTTGTTAGACAATGTGCACAGATTCATGAAAGCATTTGTTGCCAGATGGTAAAGTTGTGACAGAATGGTGAGTGTTTCCATGCATATTAAAAGGAACTGCAACAAAATCTCCTTAGAATTTTCTTCGTGTTCAAAAGATTAAGTAAGGCAACAGTAAACGCATATACTGCTTTGTGGGGACTGAAGGAGGAGTGAGCAGATGCTCAAATTCAAAACTCTCTGGCATAAGTTCTGGCTCTGGGAGTAGGAAAGAGCCAGGAAAGAAGCAGCTAGTGTTATGCAAGCCAGGGAGAACATTCTGGCTCTCCATTCTAATAGTCCCAAGAGGAATATGTATTATTTATACTACGATTTTTCTATATTTAGAATAAACTCCTTAGTTCATAGCCCTCTATTGATTCTTACTATTTGGCAATTTGATGGGAGGTGGAAAGACTGTCTCTTTGTAAGGTGATTCACATGCATTATGCCTTTCAGTTTTCAGGAATGTCTTAGTATCTTAAAATTTAATAGATGAACAAACTAAAGCTTAGTGAGCTGACACAAATTGTTGCAGTCAGGAGAGAGCAGGAAATCAAAAGTAGCTACAAATTCCATGCAGTGACGCTACTTTGCCTTTCTACTGACCTCAAGCAAGTATCATAACTTCTTGAAATTCATTCACCTATAGATTGGGAATGAGATTAAAGGACTGTGATTAAGGTAAAATGGAATTAAGACAGATGAAGTCTGTGCTAGTCGACTTTTTATTACTGTAACAAATACTGGAGATCATCAATTTATAAAGAGAAAAGATTTGTTTTGACTTTGTTTTGGAGGTTTCAGTCCATGATTGGCCCCAATCCTTTGGATCTGTGGTGAGGTAGTATACATCATGGCAGTGTATGTAGCACAGCAAAAAGTCACTTTGTGGCCAAGATATGAAAGAAAAGGAAGAGGTAGGGGCAACTTAACAATTTGTAGTGTCCAATTATTTTTGCCTTAAACTAATACTTTAAAGCAATAAATCATATTGAAGAGTTGAACTGTTGAAGAGTTTTGATGTTTTATAAGGGTTCTTAATTTATATAAAATATAAATATCAAAAGTGAAAATGCATTGATGGTTACAACTATTCAGGAATTCAACATATAGGCTACTTTAGTACCTTGGGAAAATGGTAGTTCAATGGAGAAAGAATGACGTTTTCAAAAACTGGTGCTGGAAAAAGTAAATCTTCATAAGCAAAAATAAATAAATAAACCCCATTATCAATCTCATGCTTTATATAAAAGTTAACTCAAAAAGCATCATAAAATTAAGTGTAAACTGAAAACTGACATTTAGAAAATACCAGAAGAGAAAAACTTTGAGACCTAAAGATAAGCAAAGAGTTCAACATGACCCCAAAAACATGATCCATAAAAGAAAACTAGACCTCACTGCTTAAAGATTCTACCACTTCCCTGTAAAGACTGTAAACTGAGCCTTTGGCATATGAGCCTTTGGGAAACATTGCAGATCCAAACTATGGTGTATTCGGTACAGGAAGGTTATCACTAAAATGTACTTTTTCAGATACCATTATTTCCTATTAGAATTTGAGGTGTTATGTTAATCTGATACACTTAGGAAAATTCAAAGGGCTTCCATAGCTGGCTATAAGGTAGTATGCTATATTTCATATATGCATAATATATCAGAATCTTAGTTTACTAGGCAAATAAAAATTTCATGGCTAAAAGACATACAGAAATAAGTTACTGATGTGGCATTAACCAAATGGTTCACTTTACCATAAGTTAAGCTGTAAATCTTGTTTTTATTCCAGTTTCTATATGTTCATTGTTAGCACATAGAAAAGCAATCGACTTTTTGTATGTATATCTTGTAGCATGCAAACTTGTCTAATTGAATTTTTAGTCTAAGGGTTTTTTGTACATTTCTTGGTATTTTTCTACATGGAAAATCATGTTGCCCACAGATATGGACAGTTTTATTTCTTCCTTTCTTATCTATATGTCTCATTATTTTTTCTTGCAATATGGCAATGGCTAGAACTTTCAATGATATGTCTAAAAGAATAGTGATATCAGTATTTATTGTTATGAGAAAACCAGTTTCTCTGTGTTAGCAACAAAAAATAATATCAAACAGTAACCAAATTATTGGTCATCTTCACTTAAAATTGCACATTATGTTCACCCATAATTGATTATCTAGCTCATCATAAACATCAAAACATTATCAATTTTTATCATCATATTACACATTTTCCTTATTTCTAGAATTACAAAAACCACACTTTTAATAATTTCAAAGATTTTTTAAATGCATTCACTCACATTGCTGTTATTTCAAGTTTTGGTGGCACTAATCTATGACTATTTCATCTTGTGACTCTGATTTATGATGGATGACTCCTTTGTGAATTTTAGTGATTACATATTAGGAACTATTTTTAAGCACCAAAGAGTTTTTCCTTAAAGAAAGTAAAAATGGCAAGTTTGGGGAAGTATTTTTCTGTTATAATTTTGAATTTGCCTTTATACTGGACTTTAGGAGTTTCATTTGTTTACTGCCCTCTCCCCCAAAGTTTTCACAATAATTTATTGAGTTGGTATTTCTTGGTGTTTACACAGGTACTACCTGTTTAAAGATTTGGACTCTAAGCCAGTGAGTGATGTATCTGCAGTTTCTTACAGAACTGTTTTCTCCTTCTCTTGTCTTAGTTTGTGTTTCCCCAAATACCTGAAGGTAAGAATTCAAATGTAAGTAGTTTATTTGAAATGTTATCTCAGGTAGCACCATTAGGGGAATGGAAAAGAGAAAGTAAAAGAAAAATCAACAAAAGCTGATAGACTATCAGGTTGCCATTGTGCTCAACTGGACCTCAGTTCTTCTGGACATAATGTAGAATATGTCCCAGAGTTATCTCAGTCAAGGAGAAAGACTGGTGAGATGTTTACAACTCCTTCTCCATCACTGGTCGGGGTATTTCTGAGGGAAATTTTGGTGGTACTGGGGTTTGAACTCAGTGCTTTGTGCTTGCTAGGCAAGTACTCTACCACTTAAGGCATGACCCTCTGCCTTTTTGCTTTAGGTATTTTTCAGGTAGAATTTTGAGTTTTTGCTGGGCTAGTGTGGACCACAATCCTCCTACTTACCCTTTCATATAGTTGGAATCACAAACATGCGCCACAATACCAAGCTTATCGGTTGAGATGGGGTCTCTCTAACTTTTTGCCTTGGGTGACCTCAAACTGTGATTCTCTCAATCTCCATGGCATCTAACTCTTTAAGCTTGCCCTAGAGATATGAGCAGGGCATTGGAGATGACTCTTACCTTTCTTGTCATTTCTTGAGTCAGTGGATCAGGTGATTTAGTGTTTCTTGCACTTTGCTTGTCACCCCCCCTCACTTCCCCACCTCCAGGGTCAAGCTTCATACAGGAGGCTGAGTTCCAATCAGAGCTATATGATATAGCTCTGATGCTCATTTCCTGTTTTGAGAGAGTGCTGAATCCTATGTGGTCATTGCTGGCTGAATAACTTCCCTGAGCTGCCACACTATCATCAGACCACTACTCTGATTTTCAGCTTCCTTTTTTCTTCCTTCACTTGGATATTTATTTATTTATTATTTCTGACATAGGTCTTTTTGCTGAAACTGGAAGACCACTCATGCTTTTGAATAACTACATGACATGCTGTGGAATGGGTGCATATTTATTCAAATCATTCATTTAGTAATAGCTATTAACTTTTTGCACTACCAACTTCCTTTTGCACATTTTTTGTAGTAGTGCCATTATCCATGGAAGAGTCCTCTCTCCCATGATACAATTTCACAGCAGTTTTTTAAAAAATTTTTTAAATTTTATTCATATGTGCATACATTGTTTGGTAACTTCTCCCCCCTTCCCCCCACCCCCACCCCTACCCCTCACACCCTCCCTTACCCCACCTTACTCCTTGCTACCAGGCAGAAACTATTCCGCCCTTATCTCTAATTTTGTTGAAGAGAGAGTATAAGTAATAATAGGAAGGACCAAGGGTTTTTGCTGGTTGAGATAAGAATAGGTATACAGGGAGTTGACATGCATTGATTTCCTGTACATGTGTGTTACCTTCTAAGTTAATTCTTTTTGAACTAATCTTTTGTCTAGTTCTTGGTCCCCCTCTTCTATGGCCTCAGTTGCTTTAAAGTATGTGCTTTAGTTTCTCTGCTTTGAGGGCAACAAACGCTATCTATTTTTCGGTGTTTTACTTATCCTCATGCCTTCCTTGTGTGTTCTCGCTTTATCATGTGATCAAAATCCAATTCCCTTGTTGTGTTTGCCCTTGATCTAATGTCCATATATGAGGGAGAACATACAATTTTTGGTCTTCTGGGCCAGGCTAACCTCACTCAGAATGATGTTCTCCAATTCCATCCATTTACCTGCGAATGATAGCGTTTCGTTCTTCATGGCTGCATAAAATTCCATTGTGTATAAATACCACATTTTCTTGATCCATTCATCAGTAGTGGGTCATCTTGGCTGTTTCCATAACTTGGCTATTGTGAATAGTGCTGGCAATAAACATGGGTGTGCAGGTGCCTCTGGAGTAATCTGTGTCACATTCTTTTGGATATATTCCCAAGAGTGCTATTGCTGGATCATATGGTAGATCAATGTTCAGATTTTTAAGTAGCCTCCAAATTTTTTCCAGAGTGGTTGTACTAGTTTACATTCCCACCAACAGTGTAAGAGGGTTCCTTTTTCCCCTGCATCCTTGACAACACCTGTTGTTAGTGGTGTTGCTAATGATGGCTATTCTAACAGGGGTGAGGTGGAATCTTAGTGTGGTTTTAATTGGCATTTCCTTTATTGCTAAGGATGGTGAGCATTTTTTCATGTTTTTTGGCCATTTGAATTTCTTCTTTTGAGAAAGTTCTGTTTAATTCACCTGCCCATTTCTTTATTGGTTCATTAATTTTGGGAGAATTTAGTTTTTTGAGTTCTCTATATATTCTGGTTATCAGTCCTTTGTCTGATGTGGAGCTGGCAAATATTTTCTCCCACTCTGTGGGCGTTCTCTTAGTTTAGAGACCATTTCTTTTGTTGAGCAGAAGCTTTTTAGTTTTATGAAGTCCCACTTATCTATGCTATCTCTTAGTTGCTGAGCTGCTGGGGTTCCATTGAGAAAGTTCATGCCTGTACTTATTAATTCCAGAGTATTTCCTACTCTTTCCTGTACCAACTTTAGAGTTTGGGATCTGCTATTAAGATCCTTGATCCACTTTGAGTTAATATTGGTATAGGGTGGTATACATGGATCTAGTTTCAGTTTTTTGCAGACTACTAACCAGTTTTCCCAGCAGTTTTTGTTGAAGAGGCTGTCTTTTCTCCATCATATATTTTTAGCGCCTTTGTCAAAGAAAAGTTGGTTATAGTTGTGTGGCTTCATATCTGGGTCCTCTATTCTGTTCCACTTGTCTTCATGTTTGTTTTTGTGCCAGTACCATGCTGTTTTTATTGTTATTGCTTTGTTGTAATATAGTTTGAAGTTGGGTATCATGTTATGTCCAATATTGTTCTTTTGACTGTATTGCCTTGGCTATTCCTGGTCTCTTGTGTTTCCAAATAAATTTAACGGTAGAATTTTCAATCTCTTTGATGAATGTCATTGGAATTTTGATGAGAATTGCCTTAAACATGTAGATTACTTTTGGGAGTATAGACATTTTTACTATATTGATTCTACCAATCCATGAGCATGGGAGATCTCTCCACTTTCTATAGTCTTCCTCCATCTCTTTCTTCAGAAGTGTATAGTTTTCCTTGTAGAGGTCATTCACATCCTTTGTTAGGTTTACACCTAGGCATTTGATTTTTTTTTGAGTCTATTATAAATGGAATTGTTTTCATATATTCTTTTTCAGTTTGTTCATTATTAGTGTATAGAAATGCTAATGATTTTTCTATGTTGATTTTATATCCTGCTACCTTGCTATAGTTGTTGATGGTGTCTAGGAGCTTTTGAGTGGAGTTTTTTGGGTCTTTAAGGTATAGGATCATATCATCTACAAATATGGATATTTTGACCATTTCTTTACCTATTTGTATTCCTTTTATTCCTTCTTCTTGCCTAATTGGTCTGGTTAGGAATTCCAGTACTATGTTGAATAAGAGTGGAGATAGTGGGCATCCTTGTCTCCTTCCTGATTTTAGAGGGAATGGTTTCAGTTTTTCTCCGTTAAGTATAATGCTGGCTACAGGTTTGTCGTATATAACTTTTATGATCTTGAGGTACTTGCCTTCTATTCCTAGTTTTCTTAGAGCTTTTATCATGAAATGGTGTTGGATCTTATCAAATGCTTTTTCTGCATCTATTGAGATGATCAAGTGGTTTTTGTCTTTGCTTCTGTTAATGTGGTTTATTACATTTATTGATTTTCATATGTTGAACCACCCCTGCATTCCTGGGATGAAGCCTACTTGGTCGAGGTGAATGACCTTTTTGATGTGTTGTTGAATTCGGTTTGCCATTATTTTATTGAGGATTTTTGCATCAATATTCATTAAGAAGATTGGCATATAGTTCTCCTTTTTGGAGGTATCTTTGCCTGGTTTTGGGATAAGTGTAGTAATGGCTTCATAAAATGTGTTAGGCTGTTTTCCTTCCCTTTTAATTTCATGGGGCAGTTTAAGGAGGGTTGGTATTAGTCCTTTTTTAAAAGTCTGATAGAATTCAGCAGAGAACCCATCAGGTCCTGGACTTTTCTTTTAAGGGAGACTCTTGATTGCTGCTTCAATTTCATTTTGTGTTACAAATCTATTCAGGTGATTAATATCCTCATGGTTCAGTTTTGGATGATTATATGTATCTAGAAATCTGTCCATTTCTTTAAGATTTTCAAATTTATTTGTATATAGATTCTCAAAGTAATCTCTGATGATTTCCATGGTGTTTGTTGTTATCTCCCCTTTTGCATTCCTGATTCTACTAATTTGGGTTTTTTCTCTCCTCATTTTAGTCAGGTTTGCCGGAGTCTGTTGATCTTGTTTATCTTTTCAAAGAACCAACTTTTTGTTTCATTAATTCTTTGTATGGTTTTTTTGGTTTCTATTTCATTGATTTCAGCTCTTATTTTTATTATTTCTCTCCTATTTGTTTTGGGATTTGCTTGTTCTTGTTTTTCTAGGAGTTTGAGATGTATCATTAGGTTATTGATTTGAGATCTTTCAATCTTTTTAATATATGCACTCATGGCTATAAACTTTCCTCTCAGTACTGCCTTTGCTGTGTCTGATAGATTCCAGTAGGTTGTGTTTTCATGTTCATTGACTTCCAGGAACTTTTAGATTTCTTCTTTTATTTCATCAATGACCCACTGTTCATTAAGCACTGATTTAATCAATTTCCAGCTGTTTGCAATGTTTTTTGCCTTTACTTTTGTTGTTGAGTTCTAGTTTTATTGAATTATGATCAGATAGAATGCATGGTATAATTTCTATTTTCTTATATTTGTTGGGGCTTGCTTTGTGCCCTAGGTTATGATCTATTTTGGAGAAGGTTCCATGGGCTGCTGAGAAGAATGTATATTGTGTAGAAGTTGGAGGAAATGTTCTATAGACATCAACTAGGTCCATTTGATCTATTGTATATTTTAGATCTAGGATTTCTTTATTGAATTTTTGTTTGGATGACCTATCTATTGATGATAATGGGGTGTTAAAGTCTCCCTCGACCACTGTGTTAGAGTTAATATATGCTTTTAGGTCCTTCAGGGTATGTTTGATGAAATTGGGTGCATTGACATTGGGTGCATATAGGTTGATAATTGTTATTTCCTTGTAGTCTATTTCTCCTTTTATTAGTATGGAATGTCCTTCTTTATCTCATTTGATCAGTGTAGGTTTGAAGTCTACTTTGTCAGAGATAAGTATTGCTACTCCTGCCTGTTTTCGGGGGCCATTGGCTTGGTAAATCTTCTTCCAGCCTTTCATCCTAAGCCTATGCTTATTTCTGTCAGTGAGATGGGTCTCCTGTAAGCTACAAATTGTTGGATCTTCCTTTTTAATCCTTTTTATCAAATGGTGCCTTTTGATGGGGGAATTAAGTCCATTAACATTAAGTGTTAGTACTGATAGGTATGTGGTGATTCCTATCATTAAGTTGTCTTAGTTGTTTGAAGGTTTGATTGTGTGTACCTAGTTGAGGTTACTCTCTACTTTCTTGCTTTTTCTTTTTCTGTAGTTTGGTGCTGCCTGCCCTTTCATGGTTTTGTTGGGTTTCACTTTCTGTGTGCAGAATCCCTTGAAGAATCTTTTGTAGTGGTGGCTTTTTGGTCACATATTGTTTTAGTTTCTTCTTATCATGGAATACTTTTATTGTTCCTTCTATTTTGAATGATAGTTTTGCTGGGTAGAGTATCCTGGAGTTGAAGTTATTTTCATTCAGTGCCCGGAAGATCTATCCCCAAGCTCTTCTTGCTTTTAATGTTCCTGTTGAGAAGTCTGCTGTGATTTTCTCTTACAGCCTTCAATAGTCTCTCAAGTCTCTATTTCTTGTTTTAATGATAATATGCCATGGGGTGGTTCTATTTTGGTCTGGTCTGTTTGGTTTTCTGGAGGCCTCTTGCATCTGTATGGGAATAGATTACTCTAGGTTTGGGAAATTTTCTGTAATTATTTTGTGGAATATGTATGCATTCCCTTTGCTTGTCCTTTTTCTCCTTCTTCAATGCTCATGATTCTCAGGTTTGGTCTTTTGATGGAGTCAGTGAGTTCTTGCATATTCTTTTCACAGTTCTTGAGTTGTTTCACTAATAGTTCTTCAGTTTTTCCTTTAATTACCATTTCATCTTTGATTCCGAGATTCTTTCTTCTGCTTGTTCTATTCTGCTGGATTGCCCTTCCATTTTGTTTTGCATTTCTGTTTAGTTCTTTTTTCTGAGGTATCCATATCCGAGTTTCTTCCCCTTTAATGTTGTCTATTTTCATCCTGAGTTCATTTATCTCTTTATTAATCATGTTCTTTTTTTTCACTTTCATGTTTATACAGTACTTCTATGGTTTCTTTTATTTCTTCTTGTGCTTTCTCAAATTCTCTATTTTTGTTGTCTTGGAACTTCTTGAGTGTCTCCTGTACATTTTGGTTGACCCTATCCAGTATCATCTCTATAAAATTCTCATTGATTACTTGGAGGATTTCATCTTTCAGATTATTCTTGTAGGCTTCATTGGGTTCTTTGGCATAGTTTATCTTCAGTGTTTTGGAATCTGGGCCTGAGTATCTGTTTTCTTCATTTCCCTCTGGTTCCTGTACTAAGTTTTTGCTGTGGGGAAACTGGTTTCCCTGTTTTTTCTGTCTTCCCATCATTGCCTTTGGTATTGTTACCATCCCTGTACTGTGTGCAATTAAGTATTTTCTAGCTTGTAATAATAACAATGGTGATTTTTAGAATGGAAAGGTGAAAGGAGAGGGAAGCAAAGAAGGTAAAGAAAAAGGGAAAAAGAAATAAACAAGTAAAAAAACAAAACAAACAAAAAACCGTGTCAAAGATATAAGCAGAGAGAGATAGTGTACTAATCAACAGTAAGCTAAACAGGCATTATAAAGACAGAGAGAAGATAAAAAAGAAAATCTCCAAGTTCAAATGCAATAAAGTTTCAGTCTTAATAATTTTGGTGTTAGTCCCTCAGCCTCCAATCCAGGAGATGGTGTCTCAGAAGTAGTTCTGTTGTTGTCTCATCAAAAGGAAAAAAACCAAAAAAGCAAAAAATAAAACAAAAGAAAACATAATGAAATGTCCCAACTTCAAATGCAATACAGTTGGCAAGTTTTTCAGCATTCAGGCGTAGTTAGGTTGTTGTCTCATCAAAGGAAGAGGAAAAAAAAAAAAAGAGTCTGGAGATTGTTCTGTGATGGCTATCTGAGGCTATGGCTCACCTTCCCACTGCTGTCAGCCTGCTGTTGCTGGAGGCTTTATTTATGCAGATCTCAGGAGTGAGCTTAACACTCACCTGGCCCAATAGGCTTTGTTTACTTAGAGTTCTCCTGGGCACGACCACCACTGCTACAAGCTTTCCCCTTTCCAAGCACACTGGGGGAGGTGGCACTGCACCCACTTTCTCAGGCCAGTGTGTTTACAGTTCACATGGGAAGTGGGTCTTCCCCACTCTCCTGTGTTTTCCTCCCTCCACCACTTTTACAAGCTTTCCTGCTTCTGGTTGCTGGGCATATGCCACCACTCCTGCCTTCTCCTGCCGGCTTGTTATTTACAGTTCTGTGAGGGATTGCCCCTCCCCTCCTCTTTGGCACTCATGGCGCCGTGCCCTCTTTGCTATGTGTCTTTTTTATTGTTATTGTTTATTATTCAGTTTGTTTTTTTCTTTTTTCCCTTGGTGGGGGTTGGTCTGTCCAGGGGCATATGCTGAGGTGGCCCAGGGTTGTCTGTGAGAATACTGCATGCTGCTTAGCTCACCTGGTGGTCTGCTTCTTCTAAGCCGGTTAGGCACTGGTGTCTGGTGGTGTGAGCTCACAGCAGTTTTAATTGATTCATTTTTTACTGTATTCTGAAAAGACAACAACAATTTATATTTTCACCAGCAATGCATTCTGGTGAAAAGACTTATCTGTCTTATAAATATCAGCCCAAAATTAAAGTATTTTTCTCAGAGCATTAATACTTTAATTCCATAGCTCCTCAGCAAAGAACATAATTTTGGCTTTCATTTAAGCAGAAGATAAATTGTATAGTAATAATAAAACCAAAACACTAGAATTGAACAATAAATCTGTAAACTTGTGTCTGACAAATCAGGAGAGTTCAGAATAAACATACTGTCACTTATACCTGGACCACAGGAAAAGAAATAATGATTTTTTTCCAGCTAAGGCTAACTCCATCCATGGAGAGTTATTACTTCTTGGCTAAGGAGGGTCATTCATGAGCTTGATATGAATCCTTAGGGAGCACTGCATGTTGTCACACTGCATGGAGACATCAATATGGAAATCAGGACATGTGCTTGAAATCAGATGAAATAAGGACTTCCTTGAAATTTGATGAATGCTGCCACTTGATATGTGCAGTGTGAAAGTTATCTTGGGGATACTTGAGCTCATAGGGTTCTGGTAATATTGACTGACTTGGAAGGCTTCTCTAAAACCAGCCTGAGCTTTTATTCCAGTTGACAAAGACTATCCAAGAACTTCTTGGCCCTCGCTGTGCATTTGAAATATTTCTGTGTGAACTGAGAAATGTTTGCATGAAAAAGATTAACACTAATGACAGTCAGATTTCATTCCTTTAAAATACAATTAAGTTATTTTTCATTTAAAATTAGAATACTGGGAGAAATTTCACTGTAGTATCATTATTAAATCTTTCAAATTTAGAATTTATCATTCCAAAGAAGTAGTCACACCAAAATTTATTTTAATATTATTTGTAGATAAGAGATTAGCTAAATATCAATAATGCAAAGATAGTAAAGGAAATATTTAAAACCACTAAAAAGAATAATTTTCAACACTATAAGGGCAATAGTTAATACATTAAATTCTAGTGAAATCTTTGTAAATATTTTTCTAGATAATATTTGAGAAGTCTCTTCCTAGTTTTTGTAGTTACATGAAAGTTTAAGAGAAAATTTTTATTTCAAAAATGTAAATTTTGCTTTATAATTGAAAATGACTATTAATAATAATGAATTGTTATGCAGTTTTATTTACTTGTTGTGTGTTTAGAAATTCTTACAAGTAGATTTTTGCCTTCCAAAAGTATACTTCCTGCATATCCAGATAGAATTCTTAATAATTTAGTATGTTATTTTATTGGGGATGGAAGTGGGTGGAAAAGAAGAGTTTACTCACTCATTCTTATACCTTCCAGTGGTCGGCTACTCTTGAAAAGGCTATGTAGGTAACTCTTTTTTTTTTTTTTAATGGAAGAGGAAGTAAATTCCAGTGATTTTAGTTTATAGAGATTACCCTGTACAGGGTTGTCTTCACCCAGGATGGTTTTAGTCAAATTTAGCTTCCACTAGGACATTTCTTGTTCGCCCATTAGCAAATAAGATCTGTTTCTATTATACTTATGAATTATTTTGCGTATTTGCCAGCATATATTATATGGTGAATTGTGCCATAACTTTTCATGTAAGCTACTTGAAATAAGTGACTATGTATTAAATATTTTTGTATTCACTCATCCTTAAAACCAATGCAATTAGCATGAGATTTTGCTTCTAGTTAGTAAACAACAAATGCATGCTAATTGAAATATTCCAGGTGGTGTTTCTCAAAGAATGGCAATATGAGATCATGCTAACAAGAAGAAATTACTCTGATAGAAATCTTCAGGATAAATAGATCATGTCATGCAGGATATAAATTGCACATCTTGTAATAAGTTACATAAGTAGGGTGATGAAATATGCATGATACCTTAAGACTCTATGAAAGAGAGTCTTTGGCTTAATTTCAAAGAGTATGTTTAGCAGTGTTTAAGCCCAGATCTGAATGATGAGTAGAAATGAAGTAAATAGCAGGAATTGCAGAGAGAGTGGGGGATGTAAAACACAGTGGTGAAGAGTGCTCCAGGTGAATGAACATCATGAGCAAATGGCCAGCAGTGAGTTGACATAAGACACAAGGAAGAAATTGGAAAAAGGTGGTGTGGGACTGATCCTAGAGGCTGAGGAGCAGTGTTGTGTGAGATAAGATTCTTGAAGTTGGTGGGAGCCAGACGAGATGGGTTCACTACATTTATTGCCACTAGTTTACTATTGCCAAATGCTTTTGCATTTTCAAATTATGTTCATTTCAATTTTCTCATTTTATTTTGACTTTACCCACATAGGTGGCAAGATGTTTACACTTGACAGAGTCAGAAGGAGATTCAGGTGATAGTTCAATTCCCCATGAATAGTTAATGGAGGAACTGGAAACCAAATAATATAAGCTCTGGTCCCAAGGATATTCCCTCAGCAAATAACAAATATTATTTTCTTGCACTATTTGTGCTTTCTTTCCTTGAACATGCTCTGATTTTAGTAGTTAATTTTGCATCTAAAAGCAAATATGTGAAGTTGGCTTAATTTGAGTTGTCAGAAGATTTCAAATCTCACTCTTTATGCTTGGTGCTTTTTGCTTAATTTTTAAAGCTATAAGAGGGGGCAATCATGCCACATGACATATTTATATATTCAAAATAAAATACTCACAAAATCAAAGTTGTATAGCACTCCATTTCAATTTAAGTTGTGATGATATTTTTAATGCAATTGTTAATGTTGTCTTCTAAATGTTATGAAATTTGTTTTTGCATATTCATTAACTCAGAATAATTCCCTTTATGCTAATTTAGGTAAATGTGCCATTGATATTGCCTTCAAAGTATATTACACATTTATAGAAACATGAAACATCTTTTAGAAGTAATAGAAGTATCTGGAGACATGCTATAAAAGGATTCAACAAGACTAATTTGTGCTACTTCAAAATTCTCTTTTTGCAGATAAAGAATTCCCTAAAATCTGCTTGAAAAAATTTCATTTTAGGCAGTCATTTCCACCATATCTTTATATGGCTTGTTTAGAGGAATTTTTTTGCTCCCTTAGTAGCAACTAGCATTCTATATAATATCACTAGTATATCATATAATAGCATTCTATATAATATCACTCAAAAGTTATGCATATTCATAAAACAAATACAAATTTGCTATACTGAATATACATTTTCTTTAAAAGTGAATGCTTAGAATAAAAGATGCAATAAAAATCACATTATGTGTGGACTTTATTATTAAAGTTTCAGCCATGTTCTTTAAATCATATAAATCACTAATAAAGCTGATTATAAACATTTTCTATATTATACTTTATAAACATTTCATGAAAAGTGTCTGATCCTTCATTTTCTTTATAACAACTTTAATATCATACTTATTTCTCTTTTCTTACAAGGTACCTTGTGAATACTCTATATTCCTTTTTACTCTTGAATTTGTGGTTCTTTCATCACTGAGGCATTTCCTCTGATTCTTTAAGTTCTGATATAAAACTCCATCCCATGTCCCAAATGACCCTTGCAGATGCTCTATAAATATAGCCTTGGTATGGCTAACTTCTTGGAATATCTGTTATTATTTTTCACTCCTGTTGCAAAGGAGTCTGTTAACATAATCAAACAGATACAAAAGAGATAGAGGAATGAGACAGTTAAGGAAGATGTTAACCAGGAGAAGACAAGCAAGGATAGCAAGGCAAGCATGTTAAAGTTATCATGAGCCTTAATCAGACTAGCAATGACAATGTTTTTCAATTGTGTTTCCATGTTAGGAGAGGAATTTGGGCTATATAAGAATAGTCACTGTATAAATCACCCAAAAAGTGTATAATGCAAAAATCTTTTAATAGAAATAAAGACATAGTGTTATGGGAATAAGGAAAAGAAAGAGAAGACCAGCATTAAATGTTAGGAAGACCAGTATGGAGCAGTATTTAATGGATGATCTTAACTTTCCATATAGGAACATCTGGCATTGACTATCATCTGAAAAACTTGCATTCGTGTGTACTCATCCAATATATTTTCTAGTCTTTATTATGTCTTTCTTAAAAGAAGAAAGGAACCTGGTACTGTACATTGAGTTCACAAAGTTTACCTGGAGATGTGTAATACTTAAACTATTCTATTGAGGCTATCTTGGGTCATGGTAGAAATGAGGTAACATATCTTCTCATTCAAGATCACAGAACTCTAGTGTGCCTGTCTGCCTAGATATTAAATCTTATTGTATTCTACAAGTCAAAAGACAAAATAATTTCTCTGTAGAGCTCTCTTCCAATATTCTTACCTTTTGATTAAAAAAAAAATCTGCAGAAAGACACTGTAAAAATTCTAGGGAGGATATAACTTTGTTCTGTTTCTGTGTTCTAAAAATTGTATTTATCAGGAAATCCAATACATTTAATGCAATGTCTGTCTTATAAAACCACAAATAAATTCAGAGGAAGGTAGCTATGATACCATGGTAAATATAAGAGAAAAATAAACTCAAGAGTGATAGAGAACTACAAAGGAATACTGGCTCCACTACCACACAAGTTTTAATCTTTAATGAGAAGTGTTATTGATACTTACTCTTGAGACCTTTGTTGAGAAATTTGTATGTGTCATCTACTTTGCTATGATATACAAAATGAGCAATGAAGTAGGCTTAGGAAATATCTCAGACTGTATTTTTGAGGAAGGGTTAGTGTCATGAATGGGACTCTGAAAACAGTGCATGACTCAGAGATTTATGTGCCAGTGATTTAAAGTAGTGCTTTCAGGGAAAACCCATAAGGGAGTGAGGGAAGCAGGAAAGAAACTAGCCAAGGAGGAGGCCTTTTCAGGTGATATCCAGACTCGTTCTAATCCTGTGGGAAGTTCTCGACTGAAAGTGATACATTAAAGTAAATTTGGCTTTTATATCCCTCACACCTTAACAATCCTTGTCTACTGAGTTTTATGGAAACCTCCCATGTATTTCCAGGCAAGAAAGCACCCATCGCCAAAGAAAAAGTTTCCAGAGAAGGTGGCAGGTGAAAACTGTCAGTGTCAACATACACAGTAACTGGTAAGGAGATTTTAAAGACTAAGGTATGATATAGTTGAGAAAATAAGAAAAAGAAGTTGTGGACACATATAGGGAAACTCATTGTTTTATTTGAGAAAAGAGGCATGGGGGAAATGTAGTCCACTCACTTTATTGGTGGTGATAGCAAGGGAGGATGAGAAAATCTACCTAAAAATGTGTCCACTACAATGCTTATACCAACACATGCCCAATACCAGTCTAAGTGATGGACTTTCAAAGATGTTTGCCTCCGAAGTTTAGATAATTTATAAGATCATTTTCAGCTTTTGGATTTTATGATGTGGTGAGCACATATCCCCATGTATTTCTGAATACCAGTTAGCAAAACTTTTATGTGGAATAATTTCTTTAATTTTTGAAATTAGGATATATTTATTGTACAGGAGAGATTCACTGTGACAATTCTAAATAGGCTTACATTGTACATTGGTTAGATCACCCCCATCATCTCCCCCCCTTGATCCCTTCCTGCTTCACTTAAAGCAATTACAAGAGGTTTCTTTGTTCTATTTTGTATATGAAGTTCATCAACCATATTCCCTTACCTTAATCTCCTTTCATTCACCCTCCCCCTTCCCACAGGTACTCCTCCCTACACTGCTCCTAGTTTGTAAGTCCTGTCTTTTGTTATTAATATCTAAATCAATATTCAAGGGAGTTTCTCCATGTATCCCTGCTGTGGGTATACTTTACTTTGGTCCATTCAACTCCTTCCATTACTCTCCCCTACCTCCCACCTCCCATTTTTCAACAGCTTTCAACACATATCCTTATAATATCCTGTATCTTTACAGATGTTATGTATTATGATCTTGTTGATGCTTATACAGCATAATTTCTGAGTCATATTCTAGACTTAATATTTATAATTTCAATTACATAGTAAAGGTATTAGTTACAATTATTAGCCACCCATAATTTTCCTGGAATCTTGACTCAATAAATTACCCAATAACTTTGATAGTCTGCAGGGAGAAGTAAGTAGATGTGGGACCAAGCTAAGAACCTTATAAAGAATAGAGTTGGAAGCCAAGATATTCAACTACTGGTTAAGGTAATGTAATATTTATATACAATGGAGTTCTTTTCAGCCACAAAGAAGAATGAAATTTTGTTATTTGCAGGTAAATGAATGGAACTGGAGAACATCATATTATGTGAAGTTAACCAGGTTCAGAAGGCCAAAAACCACATGTATTCTCTCATATGTGGAATGTGGACCTAATACAAATACAGCAATGTTATGAATAACAAGTTACCCTAAGGAGAGGTCACAGATGAGAGGGGGAAGGTAAACAAGGAAACAATGAAGGTGATTATGATTGATTTATTCTAGATACAAGAATGAATATAGAATTGTTAAACCTATTGAAACCACCATTAGAAAGGGACTAAGGTAGAATGAAGAGAAATAGAGGTTATGAACCAATTGGGATTATAATACATATATACATGGAAATGTTACAAGGAAACTCCCTGTGTATAGCTATTTTTATCTTAAATAAGCAAAAATATCATTTGTTTCTTTTTTCTTCTACAAAATCAGAGAATAGGAAGGCAGAACAGTTCCTGCCTAGGGGATGGGGGTGGGGGGGAGGCTTGGTATCAGTGAAAGTGGAGAGGTGGCAGGCAAAGGGTGTAGGAGGGTGAATATGGTGCAAATACTGTATACACATGTATGTAAATGAAGTCCAAATAATGTGTATACACATGTATGCAAATGCAAAAGTGATGCCTGTTGAAATGTTCCAGGAGTCAGGGGAGGGGGATAAAAGAGAGTAGTGGAGGGGATGAATTCAAGTATGATACAGTTGTACCCCTACCCAGCCCAACAATAAAGAAAAAAAAATGATATCTGTTGAAACCATTTCAAAAATGGAGGGTGAAGGGGGATAAAGAAGAGAAGTGGAGAGGATGAATTCAAGTAAGACATATTTGACACATTGTAGTCCAGTGGAGTGACTCAAATGGTAGAGCACCTGCATAGCAACCATGTGGCCCTGAGTTCAAACCCCAGGACAGGAAAAAACCCAAACAAAAACAACAACAAAAAAACCAATGGTGGGGATCAAGCTCACAGTCATATACATGTTAGATAAGCACTCTACCAGTGAGCATCATCCTCACCCAACTGGATCTTTAAATTGAAATTTAGGGTGGATTAGTTTTTTTTTTAACTCATAGAATTGAGAAACCATTTTTCTCTTTGACAGTTAAACATCTACATTTTTGACATTACATCCCAGGTGAAAATGTTTCATTAAAAATCTTCCTGACTAAAACATGATTAGAAAAATTTCCCACTTTATGCACAGGGTGAAAATTGTTTGCAAAGGTACTTGATTGATTAAAAATGTTTATGGTTTTTAAAATTGTGTTGTAACAGGGAGAATCCAAGTTGGCGGCTAGAGGGAGGAAGCAGAAAGTGTGCTTCCTAAAGTAAAATCTTGGAGAGACGCTGGAGATACATCTTACAGGAAAAACCACTGAGAAGAGGCAAAACTGTGACTCCTCCACACCTCCAGCCTGCACATAGCGTCTTCTCCACTTCACGTTAAATGGAGAAACCAGGAGGGCTCCCGTGCTGCCACCAAATGGCAGCACCCAGATAGCTTGGGAAGACGCAGACCACAGGTGAGCTAAGCAGCACATGGTACTCCCACAGACAATCCTGGGCCAGATCAGCAAGCCCCTTGGACAGACTGACCCCCCAATCCAGGGAAAAAAAGAAAAAGAAACTGAATAATAAGCAATAACAACAAAAAACACACATAGCAAAGAGGGTGGGGCGCCCTGAGTGCCAAAGAGAGGGGAGGGGAAATCCCTCACAACAAGCCTGCTGGAGAAGGCAGGAGCGGCAGCACATGCCCAGCAACCAGGAGTGGGAAAGCCTATAAAAGTAGCACTTGGAGGAAAACTCCACAGGAGAGGGGGGAAGACCCACTTCTCATGTGAAGTGTAAATAAACATGCCAGCCTGAGAAAGTTGGTGCCGTGTCACCTCCCCCAGTGTGCTTGGAAAGGGGAAAGCTTGTAGCAGTGGCGGTGGCACCCAGGAGAACTCTAAGTAAACAAAGCCTGAGGGGCTCAGTGAGTGTTAAGCTCACTCCTGAGATCTGCATAAATAAAGCCTCCAGCAACAGCAGGCTGACAGCAGTGGGCAGGTGAGCCACAGCCTCAGATAGCCATTCACAGACTTGTCTCCTGACTCTTTGTTTTTCTTTCTTCCTTTGATGAGACAACAACCGAACTACACCTGCATGCTGAAAAACTTACTGAAACTGTATTGGATTTGAACTTGGGACACTGTGGATTTTTTTTGTTTTGTTTTGAGTTGTTTTGTTTTTAGTTTTTTTCCCCTTTAATGAGACAATGACAGAACTACTTCTGAGACACCATCTCCAGGATTGGAGGCTGAGGAACTAACACCAAAATTATTAAGACTGAAACTTTATTACATTTGAACTTGGAGATTTTTTTTCATTTATTTTTTCTTTATTTTTTTCTTTTCAGTCCTCTCTCTGGCTCTATAATGCCTGTTCTGCTTACTGTTGATTAGTACACTATCTCTCCCTGTTTATATCTTTGAAATTTTTTGTTTGTTTGTTTTGTTTTTTCTACTTGTTTATTTGTTTTTCCCCTTTTCTTTAACTTCTTTGCTTTCCATCTCCTCTCACCCTTCCATTCTAAATATCACCATTGTTATTACAAGCTAGAAAATACTTAATTGCACTCAGTACAGGCAATAACAACACCAAGAGCAATGAATGGAAGACAGAAAAAACAGGGAAACCAGTTTCCCCACAGCAAAAATTAGTACAGGAACCAGAGGGAAATGAAGAAAATAGATACTCAGGCCCAGATTCCAAAAAAATGAAGATAAATTATGCCAAAGAACCCAAGGAAGCCCACAAGAACAATCTAAAAGAAGAAATACTTCAGGCAATCAATGAGAATTTTATAGAGATGATACTGGATATGGTCAACCAAAATGCACAGGAGACACTCAAGAAATTCCAAGACAGCAAAAATAGAGAATTTGAAAAAGCACAAGAAGAAATCAAAGAAACCGTAGAAGCAGGGCATAAATACCAAGTGAAACAAAGAACACAATTAATAAAAAGATAAAAGAACTCAGGATGAAAATAGACAACATTAAAGAGGAAGTGACTCAGGATATGGAAAATCTCAGAAAAAAAATGAAACAGAAATGCAAAACCAAATGGAAGGCCAATCCAGCAGAAAAGAACAAAGATTCTTCCATGGATTCTGCACACAAGGAGTGAAACTCAACATAACCAAGAAAGGGCAGGCAGCACCAAACTACAGGAAAAGAAAAAGCAAGAAAGTAGAGAATAACCTTAACTTAGGTACACACAATCAAACCTTCAAACAACTAAGACAACTAAATGACAGGAATCACCACATACCTATCAGTACTAACACAACATTAATGGACTTAATTCCCCCACCAAAAGGCACCATTTGATGAAAAGGATTAAAAAGGAAGATCCAACAATTTGTTGCTTACAGGAGCCCCATCTCACTGACAGAAATAAGCATAGGCCTAGGATGAAAGGCTGGAAGAAGATTTACCAAGCCAATGGCCCCCGAAAACAGGCAGGAGTAGCAATACTTATCTCTGACAAAGTAGACTTCAAACCTACATTGATCAAATGAGATAAAGAAGGACATTCCATACTAATAAGAGGGAAAATAGACCAAAAGGAAATAACAATTATCAACCTATAGGCAACCAATGTCAACACACCCAATTTCATCAAACATACCCTGAAGGACCAAAAAGCATATATTCACTCCAACACAGTGGTTGTGGGAGACTTTAACACCCCATTGTCATTAATAGATAGGTAATAAAAAAAATCAATAAAGAAATCCTAGATCAAAAATATAGAATAGATCAAATGGACCTACTTGATGTCTATAGAACATTTCATCTAACTTCTACACAATATACATTCTTCTCAGCAGCCCATGGAACCTTCTCTAAAATAGATCATATCCTAGGGCACAAAGCAAACCTCAGCAAACATAAGAAAATAGAAATTATACCAAGCATTCTATCTGATCAAAATGCAATAAAACTAGAACTCAACAACAAAAGTAAAGACAAAAAACATGTAAACAGCTGGAAACTGAATAACTCAGTGTTTAATGAATAATGGGTCATTGATGAAATAATAGAAATTTAAAAGTTCCAGGAAGTCAATGAAAATGAAAACACAACCTACTGGAAGCTATGAGACACAGCAAAGGCAGTCCTGAGAGGAAAGCTTATAGCCATGAGTGCATATATTAAAAAGACTGAAAGATCCCAAATTAATAACCTAATGATACATCCGAAACTCCTAGAAAAACAAGAACAAGCAAATCCCCAAAATTAGGAGAGACATAATAGAAATAAGAGCTGAAATCAATGAAATAGGAATCAACAAAACCATACAAAGAATTAATGAGACAAAAAGTTGGTTCTTTGAAAAAATAAACAAGATCGACAGACCCCTGGCAAACCTGACTAAAATGAGGAGAGAAAAAACCCAAATTAGTAGAATCAGGAATGCAAAAGGGGAGATAACAACATATATCATGGAAGTCCAGGAAATCATCAGAGACTACTTTGAAAACCTATATTTAAATAAATTTGAAAATCTTAAAGAAATGGACAGATTTCTAGATACATATGATCATCCAAAACTGAACAAAGAGTATATTAATAAACTGAATAGATCTATAACACAGAATGAAATTGAAGCAGAAATCAAGAGTCTCCCCAAAAATAAAAGTCCAGGACCTGATGGATTCTCTGCTGAATCTATCAGACCTGTAAAGAAGAACTGACACCAATCCTCCTTAAACTGTTTCACAAAATAGAAAGAGAAGGAAAACTGCCTAACACATTATATGAAGCCAGTATTACACTTATCCCAAAACCAGGCAAAGACAACTCCAAAAAGCAGAACTATAGGCCAATCTCCTTAATGAACATTGATGCAAAAATCCTCAATAAAATAATGGCAAACCGAATTTAGCAACACATCAAAAAGATCATTCACCACGACCAAGGAGGCTTCATCCCAGGAATGCAAGGGTGGTTCAACATACAAAAATCAATAAACATAATAAACCACATTAACAGAAGCAGAGACAAAAACCACTTGATCATCTCAATAGATGCGGGAAAAGCCTTTGATAAGATCCAACACCATTTCATGATAAAAGCTCTAAGAAAGCTAGGAATAGAAGGAAAGTACCTCAACATTATAAAAGCTATATATGACAAACCTACAGCCAGCATTATACTTAACAGAGAAAAACTGAAACCATTCCCTCTAAAATCAGGAACTAGACAAGGATGCCCACTATCTCCACTCCTATTCAACATAGTACTGGAATTCCTAGCCTGAGCAATTAGGCAAGAAGAAGGAATAAAAGGAATACAAATAGGTAAAGAAACTGTCAAAATATCCCTATTTGCAGACGACATGATCCTATACCTTAAAGACCCAAAAAACTCTACTCAGAAGCTTCGAGACATCATCAATAGCTACAGCAGGATATAAACTCAGCATAGAAAAATCATTAGTATTTTTATACACTAATAATGAGCAAACTGAGCTAATATTTTGTAAGGACATTTGCATCCAGTTTTTGTTGGGTGTTGGGGTTTTCAAGCTGTCTTTTTGCCCTAGCTAGATCCTATCTAGCCCTTGGAAACTTTCTACTTTTATAAAGACAGACTACAGACTACTTGTATGACACAACATGAACATCAACCAATGAATTTTTTCATAGACACATAAAATTATCTTTTACTAACTACCTTTGTCAGTGATTTGATAAATTTTAAATTCTGCACATTTTCAAATGCTTAGTATTTCTGTTTGTTTGTATAAACCTAACTCTAATGCTAAGGTTATTTCCTTTCTGTTGCAGTATTGCATATCTCAGTCTTGACAATTAGATTCAAAAAGAGATATTGTAACTTGCTAGTGAGTTATTTATTTCCACAGTTACCAATAATATTCTCAGCAAAACGAGACAATGGGTTGGATGGATGTTTTTCTGCTTTATTGATTAAAGGTTAGGAAATTATTAGTCTTGAAATGTGACATACTGAATGTCCTCAGAGAATGGACATGAAATTACAATAACATAAATGTGTCAGCATGCTTGATGAGATATCAACAATAACTTGATTTCACTTCAGTAGCCCAGGGTTTCTTATTTCTTGGGGTGATGATATGCTTTTGTTCATACTGCAGACCTTCAAAAGTTGACTTTCTTCATGTTTCTGAAGGGATGTCAATAGTGACTCACTCAACTAGGAAAACCACAGAATTGCCCCTGATCTCTGATAAATAGAAACAACTTGCCTGAAGGCAAAAGTACTGTTACATAATTAATATGATCTTGCAAATTAACACAGTGTGTAAAACATCAAGTTCAAAACCATGTCTGAGGGGTGACTGATATAATCACTTATGTTGTATCTCACAGAACAATTCACTTACATTGTTTGGGTGCAGATGATAAAAATTAATATACTAGATGGATTGGCTTTTTCATGGTCAAAGAAAAAACAATTAGTAAAACCATTTTTATCAAATTGTTTTACACATGATTTGCGTATCAATTCAGTGTTCACTAGTAAAGGACTTGGCAGACAGGCTATTCTTATATTTTGGCCTGCTTAATGTAACTAATTTGTGTAATCAGTAATTCAGTGAAACAATGAACTTTAATGATTAAACTTTACATAAAGTAATATTTATATAGCAATATAAATAGCAATTTATATTGATAGCAATGATGACAATAATAATACTAAAGGAAATCCTATTTTAACTAGGTAGATTATTTTGAAATTTTGAAGGTATATTTGTGATTTCCTTTCAATTTACTCTCTATAACTGTGAGATAGGGCAAGATAACTTTTTTATTTATTGATTGATCTTTAAAATTTTTTTTTATTATTCATATGTGCATACAATGCTTGGGTCATTTCTTCCCCCCTGCCCCCACCCCCTCCCTTACCACCCACTCTGTCCCCTCCCTCTCCCCACCACCCCCTCAATACCTGGCAGAAACTGTTTTGCCCTTATCTCTAATTTTGTTGAAGAGAGAGTATAAGCAATAATAGGAAGGAACAAGGGTTTTTGCTAGTTGAGACAAGGATAGCTATACAGGGAGTTGACTCACATTGATTTCCTGTGCATGTATGTTACCTTCTAAATTAATTCTTCTTGAACTAACCTTTTCTCTAGTTCCTGGTCCCCTTCTCCTATTGGCCTCAGTTGCTTTTAAGGTGTCTGCTTTAGTTTCTCTGCGTTGAGGGCAACAAATGCTAACTAATTTTTTAGGTGTCTTACCTATCCTCATATCTCCCTTGTGTGCTCTCGCTTTTATCATGTGATCAAAGTCCAATCCTCTTGTTGTGTTTAGGGCAAGATAACTTTATCCCTCTTATAGAGGTGAAAAAAACTGAAATCTAGCAAGACTTACTTAACATTTTAAAGTCATATGACAGAAAAATGGGAAGGAGAAATAATCTAAATGTATGAGTGTTCAAAGGCTACATCACTATCTGCTCCTTATTGCAATTTATTTAACAAGGAAACATTCTGGTTCAGAATTTTAAATTCAGAGACAGAAAAACAAGAAAGTATATATTAAAGAAATGGCAACATTTTTATATATACAAGTAGCTTAATTAATAACTCATATTTAAAAATCATCTATGAAGTATGTTGATATATAATTGCCCAGAGATACAGTATTGAAGTATCAGAATTCTAAGAGTATTTTCTGATGTACTCATGCTCCAAAATTATGCCTCCCTGGGAAGGATGTATGTTCTACTCAGGATGTAACTGGTGTTGACAGGAGCATGTCACTTGGTACAAGTAATTGAGGACCAAATACATTTTTCAAACCAGGGATGTACATCAGCCAGTGATTGGCCCACACCTGGCCAATCAGCAGAATCTGGTAATTCTGAAGACTAGAGAAATTTCAGAATCATGAAATATATATATACGACTTATTTTCCAAGTCTACCTGGTACTATTATTGCCACTTTATAGTCATATTGCATTTGTGAAGTGGAAGACCCCTTACAGATTTCTCAAAAGAAGGGCTAGTAGTTCAAAGGATCAGAAGGGGCTCAAGAATAATTCCAGAGTTTGTTGATTGACATTGAGCCTTTGTGCTCTCTGAAAACTCTAGTTCTGATTCATCCTTTTTCCCTTAAGATTTCTGGTTAACTCTGACATGGTACCACACTGGCTCTAGCTGCAGATTCAAATCTGAGGTCTAGTCACCCTAGCTAGACAAATTCAACTTCATTGGAGATAGGGAGAATATTTCAGGGTCACACTTAGTCATAAATGCAGGAAGGTAGCACACACTCTCAGGTCTAGGACCTGAACATTGATTTTCCCACTGATGGGAAATGGTGTCAGCCAGCGAAGTGGCATGTTAATGCCAAGTACAACACTGCAATACACCCATCAACATTAAAGTTTGCCTTAATCATGAAAAGGAGATCTATCCATACATAAAGCATAGAAAAATCACTCCAGGATCACTTTAGGGCAGTTACCAAATATATTATCAGCCAGTCTTTAGGAAAGGAACAGACAAGAGGGTGGCAGAGTCCAATTCCTAAAGCCATTTGTATACTGAGTATGCTTAAGGGAGAGGAACTTATGGAAATTCATTTGAAGACTTTGCTTAGCTACAAACTGAGAATCTACTTGGCCTGCTGGTCTACCAGATATATGACTCTCTGTTCTGCTTAATGTGTCATGCGATGCTCCTTCTGGAGGCCCTCTGCTACAAGGAAAAGCAGTTTCTTTCTAAGTGCAAGTCATGGGTGGTGCCAACCATTTGGATTTTTATATCAGCAATTGTTAGTCCACTTTACATTTGTTTGTATCTCAGGGACTTCCCATAATGAATCCAGAGAAACTTATTATAATTATAACCCTTAATGCTCACCACACATTAGATATTACTCTGAAAGATGTATACATGGGACTTCATTTAATTCCCCACAGTAATTTTATGAGGTAGTTATTATCATTGCAGATGAAGAGAGAAGGAAATAGAGAGCTTAAGTAACTTTCCCAAGGCCACACAGCTAGAAGATGTACCACTAGAATTTTAGATCAGGTAGCTCGTCTCCACATCTTATGCTTCCCCTCATACTATGCTGTCTCTTAATTCCATTATATTGTTAAGATATTGATAAGCATTTCTTATAAACCTAAAGAGTATTTTTTAGGCAAGATAAGAATAGAAGTGTTGAATATAAATGTGCAAATCTTAGGACTTTTAATTTGTGATGAGGATTTGCTTGAACATGTCCAAGAGTCAGAATTCTGAAAAATACACCTCTAGAAAGGCCAACACTAGTTATGAAGGCATCCAGCTTTTGCATGTGTGGATATATGCTTGTCAGAAAGAAGTTTCATGGATAGACTGAAATGCTGCCCTTTTGGCAGAAAACAGTAATTATATCTAGCCAATTGCTTATGCTGATGATTCTATAAGATTCTGTCCCAATCAGGTCTAAAATTGCATTCACTTGTTTGGAAATTCTTTTACTCCCAACATTATCTGAGGGAGTTATCTCTGTCTCTCAAGGACTAGTTAGGAGGCTCTTCCCTCTGTGAAGCTTTTTCTTCCCTTCCATCTAAGACCTCCTCTTGTTTACTTTTGAAATGCAGAATGACTCTTGTCAGTAGTTCACATGAAAGGCTTTCTTGTGAAAGAAACACTACTAGGTAGTGTTGTAATGTTTGTATATGCTTTTAAAACTCCCCTATGAGATCACAGGCTCATACAGGTCATGTTTATATCTCAGAAAATTCCATACCTATGGCAGTCAATCTGTGTTCTTCGTTCAGTGGGTGAAAAATGTTTTTCATATTGATTCAAAAATTACTATAGATGGGTGTTTTTCTTTTTAGCATAAATATAATTTTGTTCTATTATTACTAGTGGTAACATTAATTGAAGTTCAAAAAATGAAGAAAAATATCTCTAAGTCCATCAGTCAAAAACATCAAACTATTTTCCAAGTTCTATTGTGGGGTTATCATCCTTGCTCATATCACATGCACATAGAATTTTTTGTAGCCTTGATTACAATGAAGATCTATGTTTTGTCTTCATTTTTAAATCCATGAGATATTTTTTCACCTATTTGTATATTTCTCTTCAGGATTATACTTATTAGCCATGTGATTTCATTTAAGAGATATCTTCCACTGATATAAAATAAGAATGTTGTACACTCCTTTTTTTCCTACTGTAGTTAACACAAATATTAAATCTATGTATTTTTAACACACACCAAAAAGAGTTGCATTAGTCCTGGCCAGAGGACAATGTAGTCACTACTAGACTATATTATGGAAGCTCTTTTCTGAAAAACTTTTGCTGAATTTGGTATAAAGATGGAAAAGAAAATTAATAGGGGAAATTTCTTGGTGACAAAATGAAAAATTCTGCTAACTGAAATGTGACAGTCACTTAGATAAAATTTTTTTTGCACAAAATTTGAGGCAAATGGAAAGAGACTATTTTTAAAGAATCTTATTGTATATCGAAATATACAGATTGATAAAAGGTCATCTGGCTTAAGTAAGAGAAAGTCATAACATAAAATGGCTAAGGAAACTTTGGAGCCAGCAGAGAGTCTACCCTAAACACACACACACACACACACACACACACACACACACACACACACACACACGCATGCGTGCACACACACAAAGCAAAAATAAAGTAGTCCTAAAAATTGGTGCTGCCTTTGCACAGTAGTAGATTTCCCTAAGAGAAACAGCCATACATCTATAACCTAAAGTAAGTCTCTATCTGCCAAGAGTGGTCAGGGGAATGAAGGCATCTTGAGCTCTTGTGGCTTTGTCAATTTCAGAAAAAGCTAGAGTAAACTTGACTATTATCTATTGGCTTTCTTCCTTCTTTCTTTTTGCCTTCTTTCATTTTTTACTCTTTCTTTTTCTAATCCTTCCTTCCCTTTCCTTCCTTCCTTTCTTTTCTACTTTTGAGGGTCTACTATGGGTCAGACTTTGTTCTGGGAGCTGGAGATGAAAGAAATAAGACAACATATATTCCTCTCATGGATCTTCTGATGAAGATAGATATAAAACACACACACACATACACACACACACACACACACACAAATACACTGGATAATTTCATATATTGTGAATGGAAATGAAATAGGATGATCTGATCATGATTGACTAAGGCATGTTTGTGTTACAATTTTAAATTAAGTAACCTGGAAAAGCCTCTTTGAGGAACTAAAAATGAACTAAGATATACAGAGTATTCATAAATAAGATTCATTAATAAGAAATAAGAAAACTAAAGGAATTTTCCAGGCAGAAAAAAATAAATGCAAAGATTCAGGAATGAATTTGGAAGTTCAAGAAGCCTGAGTGGCAGAATATCATTAGCACACTTGAAGAGAGGTCAATAACCACCTGTACTCTGGGATGGGAAAATTAGAGTCCTCTATGGAAATAGAAGCCTATATCAAGTGACATCTTCATGACGGGCCTGAATAAGATGGTTAAAAGGACTAGAAATGGCTGCTGAAGCATCAAAGCAGGGCTTGGCTTATTGTTCCTCAACTGTGCATCAAGGAGAATTCTTCTTCCCATTGAACAAAACTTACATTCTCAAGCTGACTTAGTAAACAAGTTAATGGACAGCTTATAAAAGTTTGATGCCTAAAGTGTTATATTTGTCATGCCAGAATGAGCAGACTGAATAATACTTATAAAATTTAATTGTTCACATGGAAAGAATTCCTTGATGGTACAGTTGATATTTAATTTAACAAGTTAATTGGGGATAACTCAGGCTTACATTATAGAAAATCAATTTACCATCCAAATCATTAAAGCAAAAGAAATGAAAGGCAGTGTCTTACTATAGGATGAGAAAAACAGGAACAAATGGGATTAGAAAACTGCCTTATTTTCAGATATTTGGCAAAGAAAATCCAGACACATATTTGCATGTTTGGCGCTCTTAAAAATAAAATTCTCAAAAAGTATGTGGATTAAAATGTAACATAATTTACATGAATAATTGATTCAATGTATGAAAGAACATTGAGCCATCATGTTCCTTTCATATTTTTAAAGAAAAAGTGGCTACTGCCTGTGAAAATGAGACGCAGGTAAAATTGTTATCTCATGGGAAAATCTTTCAGTTGAATTTCATGTAATTCTCTTCAACATCACCTGAGGTAACTACAAACCATGCATAATTTAAAACACCCATTTGTGTGATTCTTTATAACTTTTCATGTATCACTGTTTTGGATCCACTTGACTTGATTACAAAGTTCTTGAAAGTAGAGAACACATCATCTATTTCTTTTTCATGATCTTCTATTGAGCCTACACTCAAGATAATATGACAATTTTTTTAAGCCAACATGATTGTTATTGGAGTTTATGCAGGTCTTGGTTAGGTCACTGGAATAAAACAAATAAAGGATAGAAAACCTTCAGTCCAAGCGGGCTCTCAACTTGCTTTTAAATTTTTATTGGAATACAACCATTTCTTATTCTATATTGTGACTTTGCTGCTACAATAGCAAGAATTGACTAGATGCAGCAGAAACTCTCTGGGCCTCAAAACATAAAATACATAGTCCTAGGATTTTATATATCAGAAGTTGCTGACCCCTGAAGTAGTCTTTTACATTTTGCTTGTGATTTGATGTGATTAAAAATAAATATCTATGTAGGTGTCTACATTTCCCACTAGTGGCTTAATATTTTAAGTTTTACATTTTCACTTACTTTGGTTATAAGGTGTGTTGGAAAAACCTAACTTCATTACATTCCTACATGATTATTGCTTCCCTACCACTTACTAGGTAATTCATCCTCTCATCACTAATAAGAAGTACCACATTTATTATAGAGTTAGAGTATCAATATTATATTATAGAGTATCAATAATGTGTTGAGATTGTATTGTATAAGTACCTTCTTAAGTACTGTACTATTATCTTAATTTTCACACACAATAAATCTATGAGATATGTATTTGTATTTTCCCCATTTTACAAATGAAGAAACTGAGGTACATGGATGCTATACAACCTGTTTAAGGTCACACGGTTAAAATTTACAGGTGTTAAGAGATGTGAACATTGCAATTATTAAATGCATTTGAACAAAATTTTAAGTGTAATTTGAGAAATTCTTACATATATTTTGGTCACCTGGCAGAAGTGTCATACATGGGATTTAAATATAGGGAGACTTTCTCTAGCCACTCTGCTTTGTTCTGAGCTCTTCTGCTCCTATTGCTTTGGTTTGTTTAAGCAATCACAGAAATGTATGTAACTAAGTATTAAAAACAACAAACAGAAAAATGAGCAGAAGGTGACCTGTCCACAGACCAGCAATACAGAATTTTTAATATAATCGTGCAAATAGAGATCCCAAGAAAATCACCTAAATCAAGTAGTGTTAATAAAAAGACTTGGTTTGAAAAACAACAACAAAACCCCTAAACAAAACAAAAACAAACAGAAGAACTTGGTTTGTTTTCCTGGGCTCCAGTGGTCTACTTTGTTTATGGAGGCATATATAGATGATGTAATATTATGGAAATAAAAACTGGTTGTATAAAAGGCCAATCTGGAAAACAGTCTGAAACCTCAAAACAAACTCTTTCCTGTTTTGAAAGCGTTCATTACTTTTTAAAGCATTATATATTACTGGATTTTTTTTTCACCCAGTAAAAATCAATTTTACTTTCTTCCCTTATTTGTTTTATTTTTAAGACTGATTTTGAAAAGAGCACCTCTGAATCATCTAAGGTTTTCAAAATATCTGAAACATTCCCGAATAAATCTTCTCTTTGTTCTCTCAGCTTGGATATGTCCTATATAAGAACATGAAAATGTAAAATTTATCAGAAAAATCACTTGTGGATTCTGCGAACGTGGAATTGACTTCAGTCATAACAATGTTTTTATTTCGTGTTGAGCACAGAGGTGTCTCTCCTGACTCTATGAATCTCAGCAGTTGCAACATTAGGAAAAGCACCAGCCTGGGATTTACAACTGTTTCCCGGGAGCAAACCAAGTGAAGCAGAATGATATATACTTACATTGCTTAATTGGATGTACTTTTGCAGTGGAACTTAAGGTTTTCCCAGGAAAGTGTTGGTAGTGACCATATCCAATTGTGTCCAGAACTGGGTCAAATTCATGTCACTTACAATTAACTTGGGGAGCGGTATTGAGGGAAATATTGGCAGGGACAATTTATTCTGGACAGCCTGTTCAGATTTATGCCATTCATGACTTCTGACCTCCCGGGAGCTAAAACTGAAATCCATTTTAAATGGTTGGCCTCAGTTAAAATTGAGTTTGAAGAAGATGATTTACTGGGTCACTAGCTAAGGACTTGCTTGAAAAGAATTTCATTTGCTAACACCATGGTACTGGTTGTTGTCATGAGCAGCCCCCAGATGGGCTGAGCCAACTTCATGGTGAGATGTTAGATACTGAGTTTCTGAAATGCTGAATCTTCTTTATTTTTTTCCTTAAAGATAAAAATATTGTATCAACTTTTCAAAAAATTACTCTTAATATTTATTTCCCAACTGTGAAAATGAACAGTGAATGTATGAATACATTTACAAATAAACATACATGCACTACTCTTTTCATTTTTATATTAATTGAGCTGTGATAATCAAGAATGATTCTGAAATGGTATTTTAGGAAAAGTGCTTATAATACTAAAATTAAGTTTTTTTATTTTGATACCAATATTACTTTTGCATCTGACAAGTGTAAACATTCAGATCATAATATCAAATAATTATATTTCAAATTCAATACATCAGAATTAGACCTTATAAAGCCTAAAATTCATGGAGGAATAAGAGGGAGGAAGGACAGTCATCAGTAAGTGGATTGTTTCTTTCTAGTTTAAAAAAATGTCTTTAAAATGCAAGACCTAACTATGCCTTATCTGTTCAAGGACAATCTTTCCTTTAAGAAGTGCCATGTAATTCTACTTGTTTTGTGCTCTCTAGTGGAACATGTGTTTATTTATCATTCAACCCAAGAGAATATTTGTGTCTAGAAGACAGGTAGACAGGCTACTGACAATATTCCTGTGTTTTATGCAGAACATCACCAGTGTAGCAAAACCAGAAAATCTGGAAGGTTTTATAATGTGTGCTAATAATTCACAGCAAGTTTGTCGCTAAACTAACGACAGACATTTGATACATACTGATTAAGAAATGAGATTTGATAGAACTTTCCCCAACATTTATATATCAGAATCAGAGAACCTTAATGGAACATCCCTACATGTTTTCTCCTTTCTGTTTGCATGCTTGCTTACTACTGGCTATCTACTTTATAGCTATGTGAACTTGGAAGATTTTAAGAATCTTAGAACATTTTGTATAAAAGAGATTTCAAAAATTACCTCTCCAGTCGTCTTAGGACCCTGGTATCTCCTCTTCAGCATCAGCACAAAATAGGTGTATATCTTGCATATTACTCCTGCCAGCCATTAGGAATTCTGTATCAGTCAAGGGAATGGAAACCATTGTCACATAACTCTAAGTAGTAGTAGATTCTCTAAATTGTGAGCTCTTTTGTTTCTGGATATGTAAATGTAAATGGATACATTACTTTCTTATCTTACAAATATATTGAAAGGATAAGATGTAGTGATTTGTATAGAAAATTCAGTTATTCCTAAAGTGAGACCATCCAGAAGGTGTCATTCTTAGTATTCCAAATGTGCTAGACTGGATGATTATTCACCACTATTTGCTCTGTCTTCTGAGTAAAGACTATGATTCCCCATCTTAAAGGCATTAAGTCTACTCACATGAAGACACATGAATTAAACATATCACACCTGGGTAAAAGTTTCTAGAGCTAGCCTGCAACCCCCAAGTTCCCTTACTCTGCTCTAACTGTTAATATTCTAGAAGGAGATTGCTCCAACATTGTGAATCCCAGAGTAAAAGTGATATGTGGCAGAGCAACAGACTATTCACATGGGCATCTTCCATGAATCAAAATAAATCTTGATGGTTGTAAATCCCTAAAGTCACTGAGATATCAGGACAATTTGCCATTGCATCTAAATTAGTTTTCCTGACTGGTATATTCTTTCTTAGGAAAGGCTTGAATTACAAATTCTATTCTTATTAACCTCTTACTACTGGTGGGACAGTCTCTTTCTTCCTGTTGACCCTACTGAGATTTCTTTTCCTGCCTTCCTGGAAGATGGATAGTGCTTTTTCCTGGACTGGCTAGGTGAGAATTCAAAAGCACTGTGAAGTGCAGGCTTTTGTTGGATATTTAAAAGCTAATAACCTAATGATACTTTTCTTCTATGAAAATTCCAAGTTAGGATCAACTTATCTTTTTGTAAGGTGGGAATTGTGGGTAGATTTTCCTAACTTAATCTTTCTCAAAATTTTTTTTCATCATTTCTCCTCTAAGAAGCTATTTTAGACTTTTTCCTAATCATTACCATGATTATTTATTTGTTTAACAATACTGGGGTTTAACTCAGGGCCTTGTGCTTGCTAAGTAAGCACTGTACCACTTGAGCCATGCCTCCAGCCCCATGACACTTTAATACTACAAATTACATTGTATATTGGTTTGTTTTTGTTCTGTCATGGAACATTTATCATACAACTAATATTATGTGTATATTTTTGCCTTATATTTAAAGAGTAACTATAATTACAGAGCAATTATAATTAAAGAGTAAGATTTAATACTCCTAAGACCAGTATTTGAACTGGTGGTATACCTTAAGTGGTAGATGGTTTGCTTAACATATGTGATGCTTTGGGTTCAATTACTGGTACCAGGAAAAAAGATCAATGTTTGTTCTAATTGAGAATGGATGTACTACATGAAGAATAACGAAATAAATTAGGAAAGGCCAGTTTCTGAACCTTCAGGCTATTATAGTAATCTCACAATGTGTGGTCAAAGCAGATGGATGAAATGAGCAGAATGAAGTTCTGGAAGAAAGTGCTTTCATCTATATAAATTAGAGAATATTAAGAACTGATATGCAATGTGTGTTGTATACAAAAAAGTTGTACATCGTCACAATTCAGCAATATCAAAATTGAGTGAGTTGAAGACAGCATAGACTGTAGTGCAACTGAACACATTAGAGAATAACAAACTATAAGATACACACGCATGTACAGATGCTCCTTAGTGTATGATGGGGTTATATCATAAATACCTTAGATTGAAAATACACTTAGTTCACCTAACCTACTGAACAACATAGCTTTACAACACAGTGCACTGTGGAATGCTGGTTGTTTGTCCTTATGGTCCCATGGCTGAGTGCTGCAATTCATTTCTATTGCCAAGCATAGTGAATAAACATAATGGTGCATATGCCTAATCCTGGAAAAAGATCAAACTCCAAGATTTGAAGTATGCTTTCTGCTGAATGCATATGGCTTTGACACCATTGTAAAGTAAAAAAAAAATAATGTCAAACCATTGTAAGTTGGGAACCATATTATTCTTTTACAATGTGGGTGATTTATATATTTATAAACTGTCCCATAAATTTCTCCCAATCCACTTTATTAGGTTAGTCCCTGTCTGTGTAACCATGGCACCTTCCTTTAACAATTTTATGTGATTTATTTCTATTCTAGAATGACCCTCATGTTATCCCAATGTTCCTATGTTAAAAATCTTAGGAAATTTTAGTTTGCATTGTTCATCTTTGTATCCCTAGCACAAAGGTGGTGCATGAAAATTGGTTTTTCCAGGGATTTACTATGTGATGGAGCCAACTGTCATGTAGTCCTACATTTGTGCTCATCTCTTCCCAACCATGACTTCAGAGATGAACTCTTGGCAGCTTGTAGTTGGCCATGCTGGGAGTACAATTCAGGGTTCCTCCTGGTTCCATTAGCTGTTTGTTAAGCTTTTACTAGAGCATCATTATAATGAAACCTATAAAGATACAAGCTTCTGGTAATCAGCTTCCAAAGGCAAAAGTGATGGGTAAGGCTCAAAAAGCAAGCTGGTAATTAAAAGTTTCAATGAGTTGCACAAATCAGTCCTCCTTCCTTTATCCTACTTTTGCATTCACTTGGCATTTGCCTCAATACAAACCTCTAGGGTTCTCCTCTAAAACAGTGGTTCTCAGACCATAGCCTGCATCAAAATCACCTGGAGATTTGTTAAAGCATAGATTGCTGGACCTCACTCCCAGTTTCAGGTAGTATTTCTGTGGCAGCCAAAACTATAGCAAGGTCCAGGTGATACTTCTGCTAGTGGTCTTGTGACCACATATTGGGAATCATTGTTCTAAAAATTAAAGGAAACCTTTTGGGTGATGTGGGCATTATAGAGTGAAGTGTCTCATTCTGACATCTACCAGCTAGCTTCCTGCTTCTGTCTCCATTAGAGACAGTTCAATTAGCTTTCCCAGTCAGCTTTGAGAAAATACTGCCAATTATTCTATGGCTTCCTAGAATAATCAACCCAAATCTTTCCTGTAGGGATCAATCATTACGTAGGTCTATGTCAGTATAACCTTTGTTTATTTGTTTTCAACTTTGCAATCAACCTATAATCAAAACATGAATAATACAGTTGTATTTATAAAATAAAATATATATGCTATGCTACTAGCATTAATGTAAAATAGAGAAAATGTCAGAAATTAGGAGATCAAAATTGGAAAGGCATGTGGGGAAGAAAGAATAACAGCATAATTATTTTTGTAGTGAACGTCTGAGCTATTTTTATAGTTGATAGCAACATATATAGAATTTTAGGGATATTATTGAACTTCACCAAGGCCACCAATAGAACTGAAAATTTTTTTCTTTTTCAAAAATTGAAAGGAGGATGGACGAGGTGCCGTAAAGAAACAAATCCTCATAATGTTTTAGTAGTATGGAGTAGAATTTGGAGAAAGTAGATAAAGGAAAAGAGGAATAAGCTTATTATTCAGTGTTTTAGAGAGAACTACTAGTAGTAAGTTAGGAATGGTTAAATAAAACTTTTGAGGAGTCAAATTGTTGGTATGGAAGTTGGGGAGAAAGTTGGTTCTTTTCATTAAAAACCTATATTGTGTTATAATTCAAATTGACATGAAACAGTTCTTTTTTTAAAAAGCCATTTACAATAAGATAACTTCTTATGGATATTGACAGTTGAGCATTTATGGTTTATAGCTTTATTTTCAAAATAAATGTTCAAGACTTTCTAATGTAGGAATTCTGGCAGAAAATCTGCTATACTTTGCAAATAAAATCCTGGCCTGCTCACAGAAGGTCACATGAAGTGAAATTATTGCCTGCTAACTGATAATTGATTGAGGAACTTTATTTTTCGTCTAGCTCTTTGGATATCATTGGAGACTGCCAGTAATAATACAAGTAAATCAGAAGGACGCAGAAACCTTGTATGTCACAGTCTCCAAATGGATAGAAATCCAGACTAAGAATGTCCATTAACACTCAGGTAAGCACTCTAACACAGAACTTCACCCAGTGTTGGGGCATGTCATTTACCTACTGCCCTATGAATGGTGTATGGTGAGGGAAGTAGTATGTTTAGTCTGATGGCCTTCCAGGTGAAGCCATCCAGTATATTTTAAAAGCTGCAATGCTCTCAGGATTTATAATTTTTTTTCCATTGGGCAGGTAATTTTTTCTACTAAAAATTTTGGGTGGGAGGGGTAAAATAAGCCTATGAAAATAAAATCCTATACAAAATTGTGTCAAATTGTCTTTCAGTTGGCTGAATACATTTGATATCAATTTTTTTCTTTTTTAGCAATATATTATTCATGAAAAAAATCACCCAGCTTTTGTTTCCAGGTGCACAATTTCATATATATATATATATACAGATATCTTATATAGATATATCTTGAGATCCTTTCTTTGCCAAAAAAGTATTTATTCATTAACTTTCTGAACTGTTGTGATCAGAAATGACTCATGTCACAATATCTGTAGCTTTCCAGACTATGACACATTCATAACGGTTGTCATTTTACATTCTAAGTAGTTGTTATTTCGTTATTTAGCATATATAACCATTTACAGTGAAGAAAACAAAGAAACTTTTTTCTACTAGCTAAGACAGACTGGTAGAGTAAATGCTAAAAGTAGTTTCTTTTTCTCTGCTACCTTCGATGAAATATGGAGATACAGATAGGCAATCTGAAGTATATTATTAGTAACTATTCTTCAAACTATGACAATAACTTTTTAAAGAATCTACTGGTAGAAAGTAGAAAGTCTCAGACATTTTATTATTTTATCAATAACAGGAGGCTGCAATAAAGCTCTTCTTGTCTGGAAGAAGATTCTAGATGAAAACTGAAATTGCACTGAATTTCCTGTGTAATATAATTAATGAACTATCCATTAGATTATTGTTAATACTTTTTTTGAAATGTTCTTCCAACAAGTTTGTTCTTAAGTTTATGGAGCAAAATGAAAAAGAAATAATTGAGGAAAATTTTAAAATAAAAATAATTTTATCTCAAAAGTTGAAGCAAGTTTTTATAGTCACAGTTGATTACAATAATTTCATTTGCTTAGGAAATTATTTCTTCTAATTTTTATTAGAATTGAATGTTTATATTCAAATTTCAAAACCATTGAATCATTACATTTGATTTTGCTAAAGGCAATGTTCTATATTAGCTTTGAACACTCCCAATATAACGTTTTGTGTTCAGTTGAAGTTAACAGTGTCCTTTTTATCTCTAGAAATGCATCTTCCAAGCTAAGGTGTGGAACACCTTTTGGTGTACTGTGGTTTGTTAACACAGCAACAGAAAACTAGCATTAGGTACTTTTTGAATTAGAGTTGTGGGTGGTTTTACATAAGCCTCTTATTTTCAATGTGTATGTCTGTAAAAATTTTAAATATGGTAAGTGATTTTCAAAGACTTGTTTAGTTCTACAATTTTAAGGTTTGTCAAGAATTACATAATTGTGTTAGTGAGGATGATTCTGAAATAAATTGTTTTGATTACCAGTTAGGAAGAGCTGGACTTACCTTCTGTCTAGTTTGTCAGCTACCATCTTTCTTTGGTAGCACTTTCCAGCGTTTGTTAAAGTTCCTTGCATAGTTTAATCGGTGCTGTTGCTTAATTAGTATACATTGAAATGCTCCTGGTTACTGTAGTAACCTTTGGGATCATTGTGTTTATATTTCCTCTAGCACCAGAGGATTCACAGGGCCAGGAAGAAGAAAGACTATTTCCTGTAGCTCCCTTTATATTTTTAAGAACATGGAAATTAGGGTAAGATCTGTTATGTTTTCAGTGTGAGATGTAAACGTTGACTTGTGGAGTTACACCTAGTGTGGCTAGAACTAGCTCGTAAACTTTCACATGTTAAGTTTAGTTGGATGAGTTTACTGACCAATGACAGCTCTGGGGGTAATAATAAAAGGTTGTGGAAGAGGTGGCTGAAAATCAAACATACAGGTTGTACTCTTCTTGTGTCTCTGAATTCCTACACCTTTGATCATCACTTCATTTTTGTTAGTCCAGAGCAAAGATCCTCCTCTTCTTCTTCTCTTAATTTGCAATTCATTGGACTTCTCTCACTCTTCTGAAATAGATGAGTACATGCACTTTTCAAGATAGAGCATCTAAATTCAATCATTCTTTTTGTTCTGTGGATTTTATTAAAAAACAAATAATTGGGGATGAATGCAAACCACCCATAGTGATTCATTTAAAAAATACATGTAATGGAAGTATAAGAGGGAAGATTCATAATAGCAAATATAAGTTATGACTCAACAAGGCAGAAGGTGACTTCCAGCAAGAAATTAGATTTGCCCTGACACAGTAAGAATGCCATCAAACTGTGCAGTGGCATTTTTATATGTCATAAAGGTATTCTGCATCTAAGCTCAGGCCATCTTTAAGATTAAGAAAATCAGTATTGACAGCAGGTAGGCTGCGTTTAAAGGAACTCAAATGTTTAAGCATTGAGGAGATAGAGTTTTAAGAGAAGATTACAGGGACAGGCAATTCAATTACAATGAAGAGATTCATTGTGAATTAGTAGGAATGAAATGTTATGTGATAGGAGTTTAATATGTAAGGCAATAATATGGACCATAACACACGAATCATAAATAGTTGAGCTACTGAAGGATGTAGCCATGTTTTACAAATGGTAAATGTAAAAAGCATAATTTTTCAGAACCAAAAGAGGGAGCTGTGTCTCTGCCTCTGTATTTTCATAGTCAGTGCTTTAGTGCTATGAAAGCATCAGAGTAAAGGCTAATATGAATGAGCTCAATGCAATACAAAATGTGTTGGCAATGAGAGTTAAAGTTAACTCTACTCCAAAAACAATTTTGTAAAAGTTGACAAAGTCATAGGTCCTATATTAACTGATTTCAAGTGTCATTATGAAGTCTCAGTAACCCAAATAGTGTGGTATTGGCATGTGAAGAGACATATATCAGTGAAACAGAACTGAGAATCAAGGAATTATTTGCTGATTGTTTTTGATCAAAGGTAACAAGGGAATTAAATAGATACAGAACAGATTTATCAAATATGTTATTGAAACAGTAGGTTATCAAACTCGGAAAAAAATAAACCCTTACCTTATATATTTGAGGGAGGGAGGTTATTGGGGTTTTTGAACTCAGGGCTTCCCTCTTAAAAAAAAAGCACCCTACCAATTGAGCAATATTGAGGTTTCAATGAATAGGAGCATAAACTATGTTATTTTGCTTAGTTATTTTTCAGATACAGTCTCATGCTTTTTGCCTGAAGTGGCATCAGACTGAGATCCTTCTGCCTCTGCTTTCGACGTATCTGGGAATACAGGCATGGCACCCCATTCAGCCTAACTATTCAGTCAATAGACCCAAACATATCTTTACAAAAATGTAAAAGCAAAAATTAAAAATCTTCCAGAAAGAGATAGGAGAAAAATAGTCTTTTGTGATAGGAAAACAATTTCTAAGTGGTATAAAAACACAAACTCTGATAGAAAAAAAGGACAAAATAGGACCTCATCTAAATTAACTCTGTTCTTGTAGTGAAACCATAAAAAAATAAACAATACAAGCAACAGACTGGGAGAAAACTTTTGCAAGATATATACCTGTCAAAGGGCTTATATCCAGACTACATCAGAAATTCTTGCATTCAATAATATGAGGTAATTTTAAACAACCAAATTAGAAATTGGGGCTAAGTTTTAAACATGTACTTCATAAAAGAGGTGCAGCTGGCCAGTCAACATTAGTCATTGGAAAATTGCAAATTAAAACCACAGTGAGATATCATCACGAACCACTAGACGAATGTGATTGGAAACAACTGAAAGTACTAACAGTTATGATAAGAGTATGGGCCAACTGGAACTTTCTTACATTGGTTTTTGAAGTTTAAAACCTTTGAAACCGTTCCTTATAATGTTATGCAACACTTGCCATATAACCCAGTGATTCCACTCCTAAGCATTTACCCAAGAGAAATGAAAGCGTGTGTCCTTATAAACACTTCTATCTGCATAGAAGCTTTACTAGTAAATGCCCCACGTTGGAAGTAGTAGGTTTCAATGAATAGGAATTTCTAGTACATGAAATGTCCATGTACTAGAACATTATTTAATGAGAAAAAGAGCAGTTTATTGGTGGGCACAATAATGTGGATGAATCTCAGGGATATTACCATGATAGTTAATTTGATATACTAACTTGGTTGGGCCCTGGAGCTCATATATTTGGTCAAATATTATTTTGGATGCCTCTATGATGGTGGTTTTTGGATTAAACTACCATTTAAGTTGGTGGATTTGAATAAAGCAGATTTTTCCTTCACAGTGTGAGTGGGCATCTCCAATCAGTTGAAGGTCTTAATAAAATAAAGACTACCTTCCTTCTAAGCAAGAGGGAAATCCACCAACAGACACTCACCGGAGAAACTTGAATTAATACAGTAGAGTAGAGAGAAATGTTATAGTACATGTTTTCTGATATGGAACTTGCAGAACAACTGTAGAGATTATTTGCAAACAATTTGAACTATCCAGAAAGTGGGTTGGTTATTAAGAAAGTTAGATTGAATATGGACACCAGTCAATAGGTGTGCTCCATCAATTCCCTACAGGCAACATTTAAAACAACTATGGATTTCAGAGGTTTACACCTAATTATTCTAGAAGAAAATTTTTTTGAAATATGGTTTCACTGTGTAGCCCAGACTAGTCTCAAACTCACATTTCTCTTGCTTCAGTCTTGAGTACTGGGATTAGTAGTGTGCACCACCACGTCTAGTGGTGTTTTTCTCATGATTCTGATGAGCACTCAGGCTTGAGAAACGTTTTCTAGAGTGTACAAAAAGCTGCCGATATTCCAAGTGATGAGAGAGTGAAGAGATGGCTATATAAGATTCAGAATGTCAATTTATTTTCTCAGTTAAACTTCATTAAGGGAGACCTTACAAAATGTAATGAAGAAAAATAAACTCTTCTTGGTGATATTAGCATTCTGCATAGTTTTTCATCTATTTGAGTACTTTTATATAATTAAAACTTAGCAGGAACAATTATATGTCATCAAATATATTAATAAGCTAAATGCAAAGGACTTTGTCACATTTACAATGAAAAATGACAAGACCAACATACTTTCTGACCTCAATTTCCATGGTAAATGATTCATGAAAGATAAATTAGACTAAGAAGAATATAGGAATAAGATTCTTATAAAAGAACACAGCCATGTTATAATCCTTGATTGAGTGAAGGCAGTTTTAAAATCCTTGAATATAATTGGCTTTATATCTTTATGGAATGGAGGCCAAAATATCCTTAACATCAGGAAATGGATTTTAAAGACTAAACTGTTTTATCTATAATTTAGAAACTTTCCCTTTTTGTACTTTTAGGTTTAAATCTCAACCTCTAAAGTCAGAGACGTTCTTTAAATGATGAAATTTGGTTTTAAATGTATTTCCATAAAATCACTGAGGCTTGAAAGTTGCTTGTTAAAGGGTTATGTCAGAGTTAATTTTGGATTTTGCTCTAGATAATCAAATGCTCAATATCTATGGCACATATAACATCCCAGCATTCTAAAGAATAGAAGAAATAGAAAGTCTTATCTGAATTTGAAGAGGTATTATTGGCTGTCTTTTCTACTTCCTACATCATCTTTTTCTAGTGAGACTTACACAGGCAGACAACAATTTCTACTTTGATCATGTGTCAGGAAATTGGCCACCTCACAACACTGTCTTTCTTTGTTGGAGAAGCTTCAAGAAACAAAAGTTCTTCCTCATGTACAGTATTTTAAAAAATTCTACAAATTGTTTTTGGTGTTTTGAAAAAATACTACTAGAAGCCTACAGTTCTGAATTTTTCTCATTAACTTTCTGAACTTTCCTTGGTTGCAGATTTCTTGCTTATGTTGTTTATCCTTGTATGAAGATTTTTCTTCTTATCTGTAACATAAAATTCTAAATAGCAGGGGCCCTAATCGTCTAGCTCCTACTTACTCTTATTTGTTTCATTTCCTGTTATTCCCTGACACTCTTCAATGTACCAACCATGCTGGAATACCAGGTTTGCCAACTGCAGCACGATCTTTCCCAGTGGCATATTCAGAAACATAATTTCTCCTATAACTGGAGACTTCTACCCAGCGAACTCCTATCCTGTTTTAGGATGTGCATCATTGTCACTTCTTCTGAAATTCCCTCTTGATCTCTCCAGCAGAAGATCTTTCCCATCTTTTCTCCCTCACTCTGAAAATATCTCTGCCTAAGGTAGATGCATATATTGATCTTCTTGAGATTTTAAACTTCTTAAAGGCAATGGCTCTTTCTTATTGCTCTGGGTATTCACAAGTTGCCCACAGTATGTGTATAAAATGTCTGCTGAATGCATGCACTCATATTTCTGACACCAAATATTAGAAAAACCTTGACCCTACAAGTCCCCTGGTAATAAGTACAATATACCAGGTATATGGGCATAAATATAACTCAAGACACACGATCTCCTTTCAAGTGTGAAGCTTATTTCCTTATCCCTAAAAATCCATGCATACCAGAGCTGAACTATTTTGGTTACATGGATCATCTATCTCTGACCCACAAGTTCAGGCTCATTCTTTGTAATTTATTATCTCTTTGGCACCCTCAGCCAGGTGTTGGCTCTTGTCTCGTCTGATTCTAACTTTTACCTGATTAGTTCCATCTTTTGATGTTATTAATGTTACAGCATGATGTTTTCTTCTCTTTCCATGGTGATATTGCCATAGTCAAGGGTAACCATAAAAATGGCAGCACATACAGAGAATGTAAGCAATGAGTTGAGATAGATATTTGTGAAAGTAGTAACCAAGAGAGAAGAAGGGTTCTAGAACCAGATAGTCTGAAAGACTAACTGGCACAAGGACGCTAGATAAAACTATGTAGGCAGGTCTGAGCCAGGATATGCATGAGTCACAAGAATTTGAACATCCAGTAGAGGATAAGCTGAAGAAAGAAGATGAAACTGTAATCAGAATAGCATAAATGTCAAAGGCTTACAACACAATTAGTCCAAGTCTGCGCTAAAGTCTATAACTACATGCCAGCCCCTTTCTACCTCTGAGGTATACTGCACATTGAAGGATGAACAGGAGAATCACAACCCTTACCCTCTGGTTGCTGATAGTTGAGTTAGGTGGGATATAAAAATAAATGATATAAGTCATTATGACCCTTTGTTAGAGAAGTTGTGATGGGGAATTACAGGATATTATGCGAACACTCTTCTTACCCTGTCTGACTGCTGTGGTCTGGCCTTCTGGAGGTGCTTCTTTCTCCATACCCTCAAATGTCAGGCCTCTTTCCACTTTCCTGTGGCTGCCTTAAGCATCCTCTTATCCTGGATCCTCCTAAACCCCCTTTATCTATTCTAGTCTTGGCTGCAGTGTTGGACCAACTAACAGTGCTGCTGTTTTCTCTGTTGCTCAATGTGATTCTTTTATTTATTTCATGTTTACTCCCTAATACATCACCTGAGTGGCTGCTCCAACCTTGTCCCTTCCAATAAACCTCAAATCTTTTTACTCTCAGCACATGACCTTGTCTCTGATTTTCTTGAGCAGATTGAGGTCATAAAATGAGGACTCTTTCATTCCTCCATCGCTTGCTCCCTGCCAAATACTATCGCTGCTGCCTCATTAATCCTGTACTTTCACTGTTACTCTCTTCTTTCTTCCTGACTTTAGTACTGACCTCTTTTCTGCACTTTTGACCACACTCTTTCCCTCTTCAGAACTCCTTCAGTTTTCTCTTTCCTTCTTTGGCATTTCCAGGTGCTCCATCCCTAGTCTCTTCTTTCTAGGTACCAAAATGCTTGCACAGATTCTAGACTCATTCTGAAAAGAACTTTTCCACATTTTGTGTTTCCTATTATCTTTTAAATTACCAACTTCTTGTGCTTATATCACACATTGGTATAAGTGGAAATGTCTCATATTTGCTTAGCTATATGTCCATAATGTAAGAGGGAACATACAATCTGTGTATCTTTGTTGCTCTTATTTTCACTAAGATTTCTTCTTTTTTTTTTTCCATTTAGATAAGTATTGTTGGTCTTAGTGATGTATTGTCATCAGCTTCTTTTACTCTGACCTGTCTTCCTGGCAGATACCTAAGGGCAGTTATCAAATTGGTTAACTCCTGGTTAAATGCATATGCTTAGGCCACCTGCATTCAAATCCTAGTTGTAGCAAGCATTAGCTATGTAAGGTGGGCCAGTGTGCAACCAACCCAAACCTCAGGTTCTTTTTATTTTATTATTATTATTCATTTATTCACATGTGCATACATTGTTTGGGTCATTTCTCCCCCCTACTCCCCAAGTTAGCAGAGCATTTGGGCAGCTGCAATTAGTAAATAAATATTAACACTTTAAAAGTGATATCAGCATGCCTGGCCCAAAATAACAATTCAAAAATATTATTTGTTATTTTTTTTAGAAGCTTTTTTACCCTATCCTTTTCCCAAAGTATATAATTGTCAGAAATTCTATTTAAATCAAGTTGTTAATACCTTTCTTTGCACAATAAGCTGCCACATATGGAGATGATCAATTAGAAAAAGCCATGCTGAAAACAACAATTAAGTCTTTATTCATGTATTTCAACAGTGCAGGCAACAGGCAAAAAAGAAAGGTAGTGACTAGTTAGTATTGTTTTCTCCAATGAGCAGTACTGAGTGAGGCTCAGATAGACAAATAACAAGCAAGGAGAAATCATCTTATTGCCAAGGAGCCCTGAACAAAAGGCTTTGTGTTGCTCTCACCCCAGCATTGTTGAGATATAATTGACAAATAAAAATTGTATATATCAAAACTGTATAACTTGATATTTGATACATGTATACACCTCGAAATAATCATCACAATCAAAACTAATAAGTATATTCATCATGCCCCAAAGTTACCTTTTTTCTCATAGTGAGAATGTTTAAGATTTACATTCTTAGCAAATTTCAAGTATAGCATACAGAATTGTTATTAACTATAATTACCATGCTGGACATTACATCTTCTGAACTTATTCATCTTATATAACTGAGTGTACAGAGCAGCATCTTTTCTCCCAGCTTGTCAACCACCATTCTACTATCTACTTCTATGACTCTAACAGATATATGAAAAAGTGATCAACATCACTACTCATCAGGGAAATTAAAATAAAACCAGGAGAAATCACCTCACAACTGTTAGAATGGCTATCATGAAAAAGATACAATGTAGCCAGTATTAACAAGGATTTGGAGAAAAGAGAGCTAGTGTACATCATTAAAGGGAATGTAAAATGGCACAGCCATTATGGAAATAGTAATGAGAGTCCTCAAAAAATTAAAATAGAACTGCTTTAGGATCCAGTAGTCCCATTTTTGGCTATAATCCAAAGGAAATAAAATCACTGTCTTGAAAAGATATCTGCACTCCCATGTTTATTCCATGTTTATTCCAGATTTATTCACAATAGCCAACATAAAGAACCACCATATATGTTTGTTGATGGATGAATAAATAAAGTAAATGTGGTATATTATTACAATGAAATACCATTTAGCCTTAAAAGAAGGGAATTCTTCCATTTGTGGTAATGTGGATGAAACTGGAGGGCATTGTGTGACATGAAATAAGTCAGACACAGAAAGACAAGTAATCCATGATCTCATATGTGCAGTCAGACTTTTATACTTTTACGAAACTCCAAGCACCAAAAAAGTGACAGGGGGGTGTGTAAGAGTGAAAAAGTATTGAAACAGAGTGGAAAAGAGGTCTCTCTCCTTATCTCCACTGTAGAAACACCTGTGTTAGGAATATAGATGTGCCTAGGAGCCTAGGTAGGCTATCAGTCCTAGATAGCAACTCCCTCAAGAACACAGGAGTAGAGGGCAAAACCCCATGGACACGCTGTGGATTAATCACCTCAATCAACTAAAGAACATGTCTGTCACCTCACACTTAGCCTTTTTTGGGTGTGTGTGTGAACACATAAGGTCTAAAATGTTGGATCTAATCAACAATTTAAGAATTTGCAAAGAAAGTGCTTTAGATACAAAACTGGTTAATTCCAACAGATGTTATCTGTTCCCTGAATATAAATTATTTTACCTCTACTGAGCAAAAATTTTGTTAACTTCTTCCACTCAAACTCATAAATTACTTAGACAAAAAAAAATTTAGCACTCTATCCTCTCCCACAAAAAATTCCAGTAATCTATTTTGCCTTTTCCAAGTTTCAGATCCTTTTTCTGACACAAAAATGAAATGTGGTTATTCTGATCTGCCTCTTAGAGTTGTATTATATAAGATGTTATATGTTACACTAATAACAGTTGCATAGTGATGATTGAAATGCCAGGTGCTGCTATAATCACCAGATGGTCTTCATTCCTACCCAATAACCTGGATAACCTGACTCTTCTGTTATATTAAATTGAAATGTTCTATTGGAAGGAACATCCAAGTAGCTAAGCTAATTGGTCTATTTTTAAATATTTGTTTCTGTTTTTCTTCCTGTGTTTTGCCCAATTAACTATTCCCTACTTTTGAAACCTTCTTCTTTGGTTTCTTTCTCATTCTATTATCTCTCCCTAAATTTTTTCTCCTCACTTGTCTTTCTCCTATTAGTTTAAATGTGGACACCCTGAAAAGTCCTTAATTTTTTTCATGCTTCCTTATCAACTTTTCTGTGCTCTGTATCTTTATATAGATAATCCATATTTCTAGTCTCCCTTCAACATAAATTACAGACACATTTTAAATTACATTTAGGAAATTTTTACCTATACATTTAATCAGCATTTTTACACTAACCTGTTATTTTGCCTCAGAATTATTACAACTTGTTTTTGAGAAGCAATCAAATCTTAAAGATATTTAGGCTTGACAGTCTTTACAGTGACTTTGACTATTCCTCCTCTTGTTCCTTACATTTAATCAACTGCTCAAGCGTATTGGCTTTGCTTTAAAATATTGCTCACACAGTAGTAGACTACTACTTTGTTGTCCACAAATAAATTATAACTACAATACTTATGCTGTTTTTAGACTCAGTGGTGTGCATTGTGAGAGTCTAGAGGAAATTGAGACTATAGAGAAATAAGGAAATTAAAATTAGTACTTGCCATACACTGGGCTCTGGGAGAGTAGTTAATATTGCTTTATAAGCACAGATAGCTTAAAACCAGTCTTGGTAAATGAGGGACAGGGAAGGTTTATTGGGAAAGAGGCTACAGAACCTGAGCGTAAATAGGGGATCAGTAAGAAAAGAAAATGCAAAGGAACGAGAGCCTGGGGTTTTTAGGGAACAGTGTTTTAAGGAACTGAAGATGGTATTTTTTTTAGAATAGTCTTACACAAAGTGTAAACACACATGCAAAACATGAGTACAGAAAATTATATGAAGTTTTACTTATTTAACTAATCAAAAGTGATGATAGACTTGTTCATCCTACATTCTGCTACTTTTAGTGTCTTCTGATCTGTGTCTTCTCATTTCTTCTCCATTGCCTTCTCACCCCTGGTTCCACTATATTATTCTCTCCGTATATTTTATTTATAAAAAATTAAACCCCACATATTGTGCAACATTATTTTTTCCATATCTGGCTTAATTCATTAATAGAATGTTCTCCAGTTTCATTCATGTTACATATCTTTAATATATACAGTAAATTTTATTTTTAAAACAGCAGTGATGACTAGGAAGAAAACTGGAGACTCATTATTGTTTTGTCACTGGATATCAAGTTCTGTGCCTTTGTACCTGTCCTACACTGTCCAGTTCAGCAGCTCAGCTAATATTTATTCATAAAGTTCCAGAAGGCAGACATTGTCCTTGGTGTTCAGAATGCTGAGATTAACCTATGTGACTAGCAGTGCCTAAAACACAGAAAACATAATTAGATACATCTTGAATGACTAAAACCACTTCTACATTTGTGAATAGAAACAAAAATGTTAATTAATAAAGATTAAAAATATATACAGAATAGAATACCTTTCTTTACTATAATAAAAATTAATAATAAAAACTAGAATAGGTTTTGTTAAGTTCATATAACAAAATGTAGAAAGCAAGAGTGTAGAACTGGTACTGAGTGGACAGTAACTTCTCTTTCTTACGACCTTTCATTTTGTTTGGCTTCTCATTTTGCTCATGCATTATTTTCCTAATTTCATTTAGCTAAAAGCTTATTTTTTTGCATCTCACTGAGCTTTTTGCTGATGATTATTTTCAATTCTTTTTAAAGTATTTCATATATTTCTGCATCCTCAGTCCCATTGTAACTTTATTATTTTCCTTTGTTAATGTCATGTAGTGTGATTCTCTGTTACCCATGTAGCTTTGCATTGGTATCTATGCATCTAAGGAGCAAACCTCCTTGGCAGTCTTTAAAGATTGGCTTTGATGTATATGATTTCTGTGATAAAAATGCTAAAATTCAGGGCAGGGCATGGAAGAGATGGGTGGATCATGGTCCCAACCTGGCCTGGGCAAAAACTTGAGACCCTATCTGAAGAACAAACTAGGCATTTGCCTAGCAAGTGTGAGATCCTGAATTCAAACCCCAGTACAAAACAAATAAACAAAAACAACAAAATAAAGATTGGCTTTGAAAAGTTAAAGTCTTCTCCTGTTGGATCTTTAGGTTGATGGAATCACCTCTCTATTCATGGTTAAGTGGGATGGATCTGGGTCAGATGGCTGCTACTAGGTCCACAGTTGGGTCTGCTATTGGAAAGCTGCTTACTGAAAGGCCACAGATTAGAGGTTTTAAGGGAATGGATCCTATCTGGTCCATTGGTGGATTGGACTGTCTCTAGGACCATGGTCTGTGAGAACCATTGCTGGAATGAAGATCAACTTTAGGGTTTGTTACAAGGAGAGGTAATAAATATGGCTATCCATCATTAGCAACACCACGAACAACAGGTGTTGGCGAGGATGCAGGGAAAAAGGAACCCTCATACACTGTTGGTGGGAATGTAAACTAGTACAACCACTCTGGAAAAAAATTTGGAGGCTACTTAAAACACTAAACATTGATCTACCATTTGATCCAGCAATACCACTCTTGGGGATATACCCAAAAGACTGTGACACAGGTTACTCCAGAGGCACCTGCACACCCATGTTTATTGCGGCACTATTCACAATAGCCAAGTTATGGAAACAGCCAACATGCCCCACCACTGATGAATGGATTAAGAAAATGTGGTATCTATACACAATGGAATTTTATGCAGCCATGAAGAAGAACAAAATGTTATCATTTGCTGGTAAATGGATGGAATTGGAGAACATCATTCTGAGTGAGGTTAGCCTGGCCCAAAAGACCAAAAATCGTATGTTTTCTCTCATATGTGGACATTAGATCAAGGGCAAACACAACAAGGGGATTAGACTTTGAGCACATGATAAAAGCGAGAGCACACAAGGGAGGGGTGAGGATAGGTAAGACACCTAAAAAATTAGCTAGCATTTGTTGCCCTTAACGCAGAGAAACTAAAGCAGATACCTTAAAAGCAACTGAAGCCAATAGGAAAAGGGGACCAGGAACTACAGAAAAGGTTAGATCAAAAAGAATTAACCTAGAAGGCAACACACACATACAGGAAATTAATATGAGTCAACTCCCTGTATAGCTATCCTTATCTCAACCAGGAACACTTGTTCCTTCCTATTATTGCCTATACTCTCTCTTCAACAAAATTAGAGACAAGGGCAAAATAGTTTATGCTGGGTATTGAGGGGGTGGGGGGGAGAGGGAGGGGGCAGAGTGGGTGGTAAGGGAGGGGGTGGGGGCAGGGGGGAGAAATGACCCAAGCCTTGTATGCACATATGAATAATAAAACAATAAAAAAAATATGGCTATCTTTGAGTCTCTATGAAAGCTCTGGTTGAATCATTGAGAATGTTCTTTGTCAGTATGTATTACCCTAGCCATGGCTAAAAGGGGATGGAACCAAGTTATAGGGTTGTTTCAGTGTCTCCATCCAAGACAGAGATCTTCAGAGGTCATTTCAGGGTCACAGATAGGTATGTTTCCCAGGGAGTTCTGGGTGAGCAGGCCTGCCCACAGAGTACACTGAGAAGGGCTGGAGCCTATTAAGAAGGCTCTTTTAAGGTCTAAAATGGAACCTAATTTCTGACAATGTCAAGTGGGCAGCATCTTCTCAAAATGAGTTCACATTGTAAACTGATGTTAAAGTCAAGGCATTATTTAGATTTAAGTAGTGTGTTCAGAATGAAGGAATGCATAATTCCACTGACCTCATTACATTCATTAGGACCTCTCTGGATAATTGCTTCCAGGTCATAGTAACATTTTAAAGAGTGACTATAACAAAATTGCTATGTTTGCAAGAAGGTGATCTGTGGGAAACCCTCAGGACTCACAAAGCGTCTTGGAAAAGAGTGGAGTCACTGTAGCTTTTGTGCAACAGCCTTAAGAGGGATTGCAACAGTCCAAGAGGATAGTTGCTGAACAACCCTGTTCTCTCTCTGCATGAGACTGGGTAAGAACATGATGTTCCACACGCGGGCTTGTAACCATAGCAATGTGACAGCCAATCCTAGTACAGTGGTCACAGGAAACCTGGAGACTTCCACATACTCCTTCCTGCTTGTCTGCACTGCTTAAATATACTCTTCAGAAAAGAAATTATGCCATTGCTGCCCAGCACAACACTGAGATCTTGTTGTTATTCACCACTTGAGCACCCAAGACCAGAGTCAGAGCCCCCGCTGCATCTGAACTGCGGTAGTGATTAAAGCAATAAAAGTCTACAATTTAATACAAAGGATGTAGTGGGCTATTAAGGTCCCAAAATATGTGGTTCTGTAGAATTAGTGAATTGGTTTTCATTGGAGAAAATAATTTTCTCCAAGAAGGATAGCATTTCTTTGTTGGCAAAACTATAGGTCTTGGTCTTGAGGATTTGGGTAATTCATTATATTTCTATAATTTATGATTTAGGGGATTAGGAAGATGACTTATGAAAAAAGTGTGGATACTGCTGAAATTTCACTTTAAAGAAAAATTTCTTATATTTGGCTCAAGTCTTCACTTATTATATAATCACAAAATAGTACTTTGTAAGTTCAAAGCTTGTACTTTATCAATTCAAAAATTAAGGACATATAAGAGCACATACATATATTAATTACTTGAAACCTCCCCTTTGTCCAAAAATGATGGAACATCTAACAAGCCTTGATTCCTTTTTTTCAGACAACTTTATAGTATATAACTAATTTATTTAAAAAATATTTCAAATTATTTTTATGTAAGTAATCAAGTATTATTTTTTTCAGATGAAAATTCCACACAGGCTAAAAGACAACATGTTCTCTTGCTCCATCAAAAATCAATAGACATTTCAGATTTTTATGTTGGTAAATCAACAATTGCAAAGAATTCAATTGGTAGAATCATATAGCTTCTTTCTGATATGTTCTCTTTGTCTTTCTGGAAGTGCATGAGCTCCTTTAGCTTCTCCAGCTGCCTTTCTTGCCTTCTGCATCACTGTTGGGCAGTCTTGACTTTCTTCCTGAGCTTTTCAACCTGTTGTTCTAGTCAAAGAATTGTTTTCCTCTGGTGCATCATATCCTCCACAGTTTAACTGTGGTCACAGAAAACCAAGATATTGCCAGGGGTCTGAAGAAGAGGCATTAGTAACCAATAGCAGCATCAACCTGGAAAATGGGAGGTGTTAAAGGAGGTGGGGGAAGTTGTTTTTGTGGGTCCAGAAGGTCTTCCTTCTTCTCCTGTGGCTCCTTCTTCTCCTGTGGCTCCTTCTTCTCCTGTATAAAGAAATATTGTGGGTACAGCGTTCTCTTTCAGTAACTTATTGTTGTACTCCATCTTAAAGCAGTCTGGAGTAAAGTGCTCTGAACAAATACTGCTGTACTTGGTGGGCTTAAAGGTTTTTCTTTTGACAGCTGCTCCCATTTGTTACAAAGACTGGATTGAGCAAGAGGAACCTTGTGGAAAGGAACAGGCTTATCCTTATCATATTGGTTCTTGCAGCCAGGGTAGGCTGAACAGACTGTACCACCCTTCTGGTCCTCAGTCACTTCAATTCTGACACCCAGAGGGCAGGTTAAGGGGCCTCAAAATCACTGCACTTGGCCTTGACACCTTCTCTTTTTTTATAGCTTTGGTCAACAGTTACAGGGATGACAGCTTCACTTGGGGGTGACAACTGTGCCTGTTTTGTTATTTGCCTTAGCAGAAGGATAGCAGAAATTGATTGCTTGCCATCTCTAAGATGGAGGAGTCAGCCTCAACCTTTCCTCTAGAGAGTTGTCCCATGGTCTCTGATTAGTCCAGAGGTCAAAGGTAAATTTTCCCAGGGAGCAGACCACTGGCTGAGATCAGATGCGCACCGAGGAGGGGTCAGCATTGTAGAAGCGGGCGGGGCCTCCGTGCCTTGCACAGGAAGAAAGGACCCATTTCAGAAAAGGCTTGAATTCTTAAAATATTTCAAGAGAAAAAGCTTTGAGATTACCAGTGTTTTATCCCTGTTTAAAAATTACATGAAATAACAACCAAAGGGCATTTAATGTAATAATGGATCAATGTAGCTAATTATTTTCAAAATGATTATAGCATAAATTTCTGCTATCAGTAAGCCTGTTAAAAGTAGACAGGGCTGATAGAAAAATAATCTATGAATATTTAATGATAAATGTATTCTACTCTGGATTAAGAATCATGTTTTCCTGAAAATAAATAGCATTCACCTTAAAGTGAACAGCACATATTGTATTTATTTTGGTTTTTTCCTCCCCTTTATTGTTGTACAGGATGGGGGTAGCATTTACAAAGTTTCTTATAATGTATTAAATATATCATACTTGATTTCACCCCCTCCACTGCTCTCCTCCATCCCCCTCCCCATTCCTGAAACAGTTTCAACAGATACTATTTTTTGCATTTACATACATGTGGTTACATTATTTGTACTGTATTCATCATCCTATCCCCTTTCCCCACCACTTCCCCTCTCCCACCAATGCCAACACTCCCCCTGGGCAGGACCTGTTCTTGCTTTCTGATTTTGTAGAAGAAAACAAAATATAAAAAGAGAAACATGACGTTTTTGCTAGTTTGAGATAAAGATAGCTACACAGGGAGTTTCCTTGTGTTGTTACCATGCATATGTGTATTACAATCCCAATTGGTTCAGTTCATCTCTACCAGTCCTCTTCATTCCTCCCTAGTCTCCTTCCCATGGTGGCCCCAGTCAGTTTAAGGTTTCTATACTCATTCCTGTACAGTAAGCACATCAATCACATTCAAGTATTTAGTTTCTATCCCTTGTCTTATGCCTCCTGTGCGAGACCTCCCCTTAGTAAGACCTATGTCCCATAATATTGTTGAAAACGCAGCAATATTTAAGTCTATAATCTTCATGTAAGGGAGAACATGTGGCTTTTTGGCCTTTTGAACTTGACTAATTTCACTTAAGATGATGTTCACCAGTTCCATCCATTTACCTGGGAATGAAAAAATTTCATTCTCTGTGGGTGAGTACAATTCCATTGTGTATAAATTCTACATTTTCTTAATCCATTCATCAGTAGTGGGGCATCTTGGCTGTTTCCATAGCTTGGCTATTGTGAATAGTGCTGCAATAAATATGGGTGTGCAGGTGCCTCTAGTAACTTGACTCACATCCCTTCAAGTATATCCTTAGGAGGGCCATAGCTGGATCATTTGGCAGATCTATTTTTAGTTTTTTAAGAAGCCTCCATACTGTTTTCCAAAGTGGTTGCACCAGCTTACATTCCCAACAGTAGTGTATGAGGGTTCCTTTTTCCTTGCATCCTCACCAATATTTGTTGTTGGTGGTGGTCTTGATGCTAGCTATTCTAACAGGAGTGAGGTGAAATCTTAGTGTGGTTTTGATTTTCCAGGGATGGTAAGCATTTTTCATGTGTTTCTTAGCTATTTGGACTTCTTCCTTTGGATAGGCTCTGTTCAGTTCAGTTGCCCATTTCTTTACTGGATCATTGGGTTTTTTTTGAGAGTATAGTTTTTTGAGCTCCCTGTACATTCTGGTTATCAGTCCCTTGTCTTATGTATAGCTACCAAAGAGTTTCTCCCATTCTGTGGGTGGCCTCTTCAGTTTAGAGACCATTTTTGTTGTTGTTGTGCAGAAGCTTTTTAATTTCATTTAGTCCCATTTGTTGATCCTTTCTCTTAGTTGCTGAGCTGCTTGAGTTCTACTGAGGAAGTCCTTGCCTATATCTATTGCTTCTTGTGTATTCCTTGCTCTTTCCTGTACTAGCTTCAAGGTTTCAGGTCTGATATGAAGATCCTTAATCTACTTTGAGTTGATACTTGTACAGGGTGACAAACATGGATCTAGTTTCAGTTTTCTGCAGACAGATATCCAGTTTTCCCAGCAACATTTGTTGAAGAGACTGTCTTTTCTCCATATTATGTTTTGGGTTACTTTGTTAAAAATTAGGTTGGCATAACTGCGTGGATTCATATCAGGGTTCAGTATTCTGTTCCACTGGCCATCATATTTGTTTTTGTGCCAATACCATACTGTTTTTATTGCTATGGGTATAATTTGTAGTTGGGTATTATGATACCTCCAGCATTTCTCTCTTTTCTCAGTATTGCCTTTGGCTGCTTTTGGTCTTTTGTGTTTCCAATGAACTTTAGGGTTGAGTTTTCAATTTCTGTGGTGAACGTCATTGGGATTTTGATGGGAATCGCATTGAACATGTAGATTGCTTTGGGGAGTATAGTCATTTTTACTATGTTGATTCTTCCGATCTGTGAGTATGGGAGATCTTTCCACCTTCTGTAGTCTTCTTCAATGGTTTGCAGTTTTCCTTGTAGAGGTCATTCACATCATTTGTTAAGTTTATTCCTAGGTATTTTATTTTTTGAGGCTATTGAAATGGAATTGTTTTCCTATATTCTTTCTCAATCTGTTCATTGTTGGTGTATAGAAAAGCTACTGATTTTTGTAAATTGATTTTGTATCTTTCTACTTTGCTGAAGCTGTTTATAGTGTCCAGGAGTTTTTTGGGTCTTTTAGGTAAAAGGTCATGTCATCTGCAAATAGTGACAGTTTGACTTCTTACCTTCTATTTGTATTTCTTTATTTCTTCTTCCTGTCTGCTTGTTCTAGCTAGGAATTCCAAGACTATGATGAATCGGAGTAAGGAGTGCGAGCACCCTTGTCTAGTTCTTTACTTTAAGGAAAATGGTTTGTTTTTCCTGATTAAGTTTGATGTTAGCTATGTGTTTGTCATATATAGCCTTTATTGTGTTTAGGTATATTCCTTCTATTCCCAGTTTCATCAGAGCTTTTATCATGAAAGGATATTGAATTTTATTGAAGGCTTTTTTACGCATCTATTGAGGTTATCAAGTGGTTTTTGTCTTTGCTTCTGTTGATGCGCTATTTTACATTTAGTGATTTATATTTGTTGAAGCATCCCTGCATCTGTGGGTTGAAACTGACATGGTGGTTGTGTATAATCTTTCTGATATGGTGTTGAATTGGTTTGCCAGTATTTTATGGAGAATTTTTGCATCTATGCTCAATAGAGAAATTGGCTCGTAATTTTGTTTTTTTATTGTGTCCTGTTTTTGGGTTGAGTGTAATACTGGCTTCAGAGAATGAATTAAGGATTGTTCCTTCCCTTTCTATTTTGTGGAAAAGTTTAAGGAGTTTGGGATTAGATCGTCAAAGGTCTCGTGGAGAATCCATCAGGTCCTGTACTTTTCTTTTTTGGGAGACTCTATTGTTGCTTCAATTTCATTGTGTATTTTGGGTCTGTTTAAGTGATTAATTTCCTCTCAGTTCAATTTTGGATGGTTATGTGTTTCTAGAAAATTGTCCATTTATTCTAAATTTTACAATTTATTTGAATATAGGTTTTCAAAGTAGTCCCTGATGATTCCCTGGATTTCCTTGGTGTTTGTTGTTATTTCCCTTTTGATTTTATTAATTTGGTCTTTTCCCTCCTCATTGTGCTTAGTTTTTCAGGGTTTGTCAATCTTGTTTATCTTTTCAAAGAACCAGCATTTTGTTTCATTGATTCTTTGTACTTTTTGGTCTTTATTTCATTGATTTTGTTGCTTATTTTTATTATTTCTCTCCTTCTACTTGTTTTGGGTTTAGCTTGTTCTTGGTTTTCTAGGAGTTTGAGATTGAGCATTAGTCATTTATTTGAGATCTTTCTGTGTTTTTAATATATGCACACATGGCTATAAACTTTCTTCTTAGGACTGCCTTTGCTGTGTTCCACAGGTTCTGATAGGTTATATTTTCATTTTCATTAAATTCTAAGAACTTTTTGGCTTCCTCCCTTATTTCTTCTATGTCCCACTGATCATTGAGCAAATATTGTTCAGCCTCCAATTGTTTGTATATTTTCTGCTGCTACTTTTGTTGAGTTCTAGTTGTATTGCATTGTGGTCAAACAGTATGCAGAGAGTTATTTTGATTTTCTTATTTTGTTGAGACTTGCTTTGTGCTTAAATGAACAGCAAATACTTTGCTCATGTAATTTGTTTAAGGTACCAAGATAGTAACAGAAACAAAGTGTGTATATGTTCTTGAGTGCTTCTCCCTTAGAGAAAAAACAGGAAAATTTGAGAAAGTGTCAAAAATGAATATTATATAATAAATAGTCATCTGGGTGCTGGTGGCTCATGCCTGTAATCCTCGCTACTCAGGAGGCAGAGATCAAGAGGATCTCAGTTTGAAGCCAGCCTAGGCAAATAATTCGGGAGGTCCTATCTTGAAAAAACCCATTGAAAAAAAGGACTTGCTCAAAGTGCAAGCCCCTGTACTGAAAAAACAATAGCAACAACAAAAACAAAACAAAACAAAACAAAATAGAATGCCTTTGGCAGATTGAGTTGAAAAGGTGAGATTTAATCATGGTTCAGTACAAAATGAATGAATGAATGGTTATAAATCATTAAAGATAGAAAGATGCAAATGAAATAATTTAAGATATTAGTATGATTTACCTTGGGAATATGTCTTTATATTATGGACACCATGAATGTTTAAAAGCTATGTAAATGAAATATAAAAGTATACAATTCTGTTTCCAAGGTAAACTTTAACCCTGAATGAATTCAAATTTTTCCTCCCTTGGCTCTTCAGTAGCACAGTTGACCACAAATGGGTGGAAACACATTATGGTTCTATTCTCCTTTACAATTCATAGCTACCATACTTGGGTTGGCTTTTACTGCTGATTGGAAATCCTACTTCATTTCCCTCGTCCATTCACTTTTCTACTTACTTAGGAAACCATACATTCTTCTCTTCTCTCAAAACCTCTAATACTTCCTTTCCCGTATTTACACACAAGAAGTGTACTGTCCATGGTTTTATCTGAAATAAACTATGCCAATTCCAAACCTCTTGCCTTTGTCCATGTAGGGAATTGGTTCTGGCAAACCTGTGTCTTCCTTATGCTTTACAAATTTTGCCTTCTTATTGTTTTTCCACTAGCATTCATTAGCATCAATAGACTACTAGATTCCCACATTTCTCATTACATGTATATCTGTACACACATTGTATCTGTATGCATGTACTCTGACTTTGCTTCCAGTCATGAAAGGGTGAAAGGATCTGTTATTATCCTTCCATCACAAACATATTGGAAAACTGCAGAACCTATAGGAAACAATAATCTTGTGCATTGGAAAGCAGGCAACATGAAGCAATGATCCCTGAGAAGGAGTGAAGCATACATCCCTGCATAGAAAGGCCAGACTTTTTGCTTAAAGGTAATTTTCAGACTCTGGTGGATGAAGAGGGAACCTAAACAGATGATATAAAAAATAGAATTCTAGGAGGCCAAGGCAGAATTTTGGGGGCATAGTGCCCAATAGGAGAGAGCTCTAAAGAGAAAAAGTATGACAAAATAGTGTAGAGATCTTCTTGAAACTTCAGATAAATACAAATATGTGTATTCATGAAGTTAAACCCACCCCATGAGATTAAATAAATATAAGCTTGTGGAAAGAATTTTTGAGGAGCTGAAAGCAGAACAATTCCCAGGTCTTAAGTAAGACTGGGAATTATTTGAGTTTCCACCAGCCAGAGTGGAGAGATCTTGTTGAACACATGGGAACAATCATAACCTACAAATGGAGTTAAATCAATCCTACAGTCTTCTTTTGAGTTACCCTAAAAGAGATAAAAATAAGGCTTGAAAGGATCAAATTGATGTACAGTAACTTGGCTATAATAAAGAGTGTCTGATAGTCTTTAAAGAAATACAAAAAAAGCATTCATCAATAAAAAATGTTCATAATTCAAAGAAAAGTTTCTAGATATATAAAGAAGAAGAAATATAAATGCATGATTCATTAATAAGAGAAGAATAAAAAACCACACAGAAATTCAGAGCTAATAGCATCAGAAAAAGAAAATTATCACAGCTATTGTAAATATGTTCCATATACTCAAAGACATAAAAACATGAACATAATGAGATGATAAATGGAAACTATAGTAAAAAAACAATTATTACAGCTTTTCAGAAATTATGCAAGCTATAAGACAATAGAATGACTACTTTGAAGTAATAAACGAAAAAAAAATCAAGCTTTTAGAGTGAGTCCCTGAAGTATCCATTAGCATTTCAGCAGGACCTGATGGTGTGGCAAAATAACATTATCAAAGACCCCATTAATTTCCTGCCTCTGACTCTCCATCTCTTTTCAAAGTCTCAACCCAGGTAGATGGGAGACAGCTGTGTTCAAGTAAGCCTTGTTCTAATACAGTTGGCTCCTCAGCCCAAACATGCATCTGGTAATCAGCTTCTCATTACTATAATAAATACTTGAGATAATCAACTTATAATGAGAAAAGTTTTATTTCAGTTCATATATTTGGAAATTCCAGTCCATGATCAGGCAGACACATTGCTTTTATACTTTCGGGGGCAGGGCCAGATGGTGATGATGGGAGTATGTGAACAAAACTGCTCACCTCCTGGATGTGAGTAAAGGAGGAAGAGAACGTGCTGGGGTCCTCACAATTACCTCTGAGAGCAAATCTCCATTGACCAGGGACCTCCAATGAGGTCCCACCACCTCCCAAAAGTGTCACCTTCAGGATCAAGCCTTTACACCTAGAACTTTGAGGGGCGTGTAAGATCCAAATTATAGCAACACTTAACCTCTCACTTTGCAATTCTCATGTTTCTTGAATTTTCCATGATGTGTGCTGTATAAATTGGTTTACGCTCTTAGCCTTTTTTTTACTCACAAAGATTCATTCTTTTTCTTAGAAAATGTTTTCGAATTTTTTGATAAACTATTTCAGGAATGGGGGGTGAATTCAAGTATGGAAAAGTTGTTGTAAACAACTTTTGTAAATGCCTCAATGTACCCCCACCCAGCACAGCAATAATAAAAGAAAAAATATGGAAAACTAAAATGAATACTATGAAAAAAAGAATTTGTGCTTCATAGGAGTGGGTCTACTTCTTTATATTTTATTCTTCATTTATTTACTTCGCTGTCTTAATGAAGGGTGGACAGGATGGATAGCTTCTGCTATGTAAAAAGCATGTTTTGAATGAATTAATAAAAATAAGCATTACAGTTCTTTCACTCAGAAGAACACTGATATTTCATTATGTTTGTTTCTATTATTTATTATGGAAAACAAACAAATACAATTAAACTTATAACTAAAATTCCTTTTAACAACCATTCTTGGTTTAACTAACTAATTAATTAATTTGATTCATTATTTTTTCAGTATTGGAGATTGAATCCCAGCATCTCCAGCTTCCACTTTTAGTTTTAATCTACTTCCCTCTATTCCTAGGGTCACTTCTGTCACAAATTTGGTGTATTTACTTCTAGTTGTGGTTATTCTCTTTAGATAGATATATAGATATACAGATAAAGATGCATAGTTGAATGTCTACACTCTTAAACACGTGCAAACATACATTCATCCTATTTATCTTCCCAATCAATAGAGTCCATTTAATAAATCCCTAAGTGCTGTTTAAAGCATTGTGAAATTCTAAGAAAAGTCATTAATATGATGCTTATGTAAATATCATTGATATCATGCTAAACATATTGTCTACTTTCATGTAATATTGTATTTTTGACTTATTTCATTCCTCTTAATTGTCATATAATATTATGTCATATGAGCTGACCACATTTAATTTGCCTGCTCCCCAAGTGATGAAAAGGTATTTGCAGTTCTTAAATATTAAGAACAATGCTGCACTTATAAATACACACATCTTGTTCAAGGTTCTCTACTAAAATTTCTCTGAACATGTTTTACCAGAAATGAAACTGCTAGATCATAGGATATGTTCCTTTGGAATTATTTCAGACTTTATGAACTTCTTCCCTATTTTACAACGGATGGAACTATTTTTGAGTCCCAAGTCAAATAAAGCACTGTCAGCTTCATATATTTTTGTCAGTACTTACCAGGGCCAAATGTTAACTTTTGCCAATGTAAAAAATGAAAACTGTTATCTCATTGTTGTTCTAATATGCCTCCTCTAATGACAAGTCGAGTGTGTTTTCATAGTTTATTAGATATCTCTCCTCTTTGGGAATCACCTGTTCTTTGTTCTTCCCTTTTGCCCTCTGTACTTTACACTTTGATTTCTCTTTAGAACAAGGCAATATTTGGTTACATAGTGGCAATAAATAAGTATCGACTTTATAGAGTTAGGAAAATATGTCCTATCAGTTTTTGAAGAAATTGTCTTTTGCATCCTCTGTTTTTTTGGTGCTGTTTTCCTTTATTTAAATCATATTGTTGTTGTATTAGGGTTACATTGTGACAGTTACAAAAGTTCTTACAATATATCCTGGTAGGATTTACCCCCTCCATCATTCTCTTACCCCTCTCTCCTCACATTCCTGGAATGGTTTCAACAGGTTTCTCTTTTCTACTTTCATACACGAGTACATAGTATTTCTACTACACTCACACTCCTACACCCTTTCCTTATATCCTCCCTCCTGCCACTGGTACCAAACCCTCAGAAAAGATGTATTAATTCTCAAGTTTGACCTAAGAAACCTAAATGACCAAACAAAATAGAATTTGCAGACACCATGCATGGGTGACAACATTTCTTAATATACTCTTTGTAATTTAATGTATTAAGATGTTCTTTTTATATAGTAATTATGTCCATACTCAAAAGGAGGCAGAAAAAGGACAGGTGCAATGCCTGCAGGGAAGGCTTGGAGGAAAACAGACCTTTTACATGCTTGTGTTTTTGTACTTTCTTTAAATGTTCTTTCTTCATAACCAGAAGTACATTTTTAGAACCTGCATTGGTTTTTACCTTATCTTTTTAGTCAGAAGCTCAAAGAACAGTCACTAATGATCCTCTTTGTTTGGAGAATCTAAATGTGCAAACACATGAAGACAGTAGGGGTCACAGTTGTCTTAGATTAACATCAGAAAACTGGTGTGCACATAATAACATTTTGTTAGTTTTGTCTTTGTTTTTATATTTATGGAATAATAGCTATAAAAAACGAGCTTGGGTTGAAACTGCACTTTTAACCATATTATGAAATTTAAAATCTTGCCCTTTTCTGTTCTACATATTTGCATAATTGGCTTCAACATCCATTTTCAGAGACAAAAATTTTTCACTTGAAGACAGCTATGTTCTGAATGATGATATTCTTTTAATCATTGTCAAACTAGAAAGGAATTCTCATTAGGGCCTTTAAACTATTCTAATCAATGTTCCTGAAAACATTTTTTGAATAAATGAGTTTCATATTTTACAGTGGGGCAAAACCTTTTTCTCCTTTCTATTTTGAAGAAATGAATGAGGTTTCTAGATTTCCCATTTTTGCATGAAAGCTCTAATTGTTAAGAAATTATTGTTGTAAATTATTGATTATAATTTATATATTTTTACTTAAGTCTCTGAAGCATTTACTGTCATTGAGACCTCAGAGCAATGATAATTTAATACAGTATTTGATGCACCAAATTATGTAGTAGTTTGTGATTTTTTAATTTAAGCATTTGTAGGAGATCAGTGCACTGGGTAAATACAGAGAGACATACTATTTACCGTAGATTAAAAGGAGGTAACTGAGCAGTGGCGAAGAGATGCAATAATTGGAACTCACATTGCTAGTGAGAGTAAAAACTGGTAACTTGAAAGACCTATTTTTGGCAGAACCTGCTAAAGCTAATCGTACTCATATGTAGCTACTCTACTCCTAAAAATACCCCCTCTCCAATTTCAGATAATACTATTCATAGTTGTTCCAAATCAAAGGCTCTCTGAAAGTACATCAAAACAACAATTGTTTAGTTAATCATGATACAATAATAGAATGGAATAGTATACAATAATGAGAACAGACAACTTCAGGTAACAATATGGATGAATATTACAAACAAAATGTTGACTGAAAGAAGCCAGATCAAAAGAGAACATATTGCATAATTCTATTTCTGTAGACATTGAAGCTAGGTGAAAGTATTAATTATAAAAGCCAATTACAGAAGCCAATAATGACTTGTCCATGTAGAGGAGTTATTGACTTGCTGATGTTTTTATTATTGTTGTGCTGGGTGGGGGGACATTGTGGCATTTAGGAAGGTTCTTACAATGTATCAAATATATCATACTTGAATTCCACCCCCACTCCCCTCTACACTGCTTTTTTTCATCCTCCCTCCAATTCCTGGAACAGTTTCAACAGGAATCATTTCTGCATTTTCATACATGTGTATACATTATTTGCACCATATTAATCCTCCTGCCCCTTTCCCCATTACCTCACCAACGTTTGTTATTTTATTTTTTAAATTTTTTCCTTTTATTTTATTGTTCTTACATTTCACTTACATGAGTATACATTATTTGTGCCACCTCCTCCCCCACCCCACTTCCAGGCAGAACCTGTTCTGCTCTCTTCTCCAATTTTGTTGAAGAGAAAACATAAGAGATAATAAGAAAGACATATCGTTTATGCTAGTTTGGGATAAAGATAGCTATACAGAGAGATTCCTAACAACATTTTTATTGATGGTGTTCTTTGTGGTAGCTATTCTAAAAGGAGTGAGATGAAATTTTAGTGTGGTTTTGATTTGCGTTTCCTTTATAGCCAGGGATGGTAAGCATTATTTCATGTGCTTTCTTTTTGGTTGTTGTTGTTTGGTTATTTTTTTCTTTTTTCTTTTTAGCTATTTTAACTTCTTCCTTTGAAAAAGCTCTGTTCAGTTTAGCTGCCCACTTCTTTACTGGGTCATTGATTTTTTTGGTGTTTAGTTTTTTGAGCTGCCTGTATATTCTGGTCATCAGTCCCTTGTCTTATGGATAGCTAGGAAATATTTTCTCCCATTCTGTGAGTGGTCTCTTCAGTTTAGAGACCATTTCTTTTGTTGTGCAGAAGCTTTCTAATTTCATTTAGTCCCATTTGTTGATCCTTTCTCTTAGTTGCTGAGCTGCTTGAGTTCTACTGAGGAAGTCCTTGCCTATATCTATTGCTTCTTGTGTATTCCTTGCTCTTTCCTGTACTAGCTTCAAGGTTTCAGGTCTGATATGAAGATCCTTAATCTACTTTGAGTTGATACTTGTACAGGGTGACAAACATGGATATAGTTTCAGTTTTCTGCAGACAGATATCCAGTTTTCCCAGCAACATTTGTTGAAGAGACTGTCTTTTCTCCATAGTATGTTTTGGGTGCCTTTGTCAAAAATTAGTTGGCTGTAGCTGCGTGGATTCGTATCTGAGTTCTCTATACTGTTCCAGTGGGCTTTATACTTGTTTTTGTGCCAGTACCATGCTGTTTTTCTTGCTATAGCTTTAGTTTGTACTTGGATATTATGATACCTCTAGCATTTTTCTCTTTATATTGCCTTGGCTCTTCATGGTCTTTTGTGTTTCCAAATGAAATTTAGGGTAGACTTTTCAATCTCTGTGATGAATATCATTGGGATTTTGATGGGAATCACATCAAACATGTAGATTGCTTTTGGGAGTATAGCTATTTTTACTATGTTGATTCTGCCAGTCTGTGAGTATGGGAGATCTTTCCATCTTCTGTAGTCTTCTTCAATTTCTTTCTTCACTGATTTGTAGTTTTCCTTGTAGGGATCATTCACATCCTTTGTTAAGTTTATTCCTAGGTATTTTATTTTTTGATGTTATTGTAGATGCAATTCTTTCCCTATATTCTTCACTTAAACAGAACTATACATGCAATGAAATTGAAGTAGCAATATAGAGTTTCCCAAAAAATGGATTCTCTGCTGAATTCTATCAGACCTTTAGAAAAGAACTAATACCAACACTCCTTAAACTTTTCCATGAAATAGAAAGGGAAGGAACACTGCCTAACTCTATTTATGAAATCAGTAATACACTCATCCCCAAACCAGACAAGGGCACATCCAAATAAGAGAACTACAGGCCAATTTCCTTAATGAACATTGATGCAAAAATCCTCAATAAAATAATGGCAAACTGATTCCAACAACATATAGGAAAGATCATACACCGTGACCAAATCAGCTTCATCCCAGGGATGCAGGGATGGTTCAACATCTGCAAATCATTAGATGTAATACAGCACATTGACAGAAGCAAAGACAAAAACTACTTGATCATCTAAATAGATGCAGAAAAAGATAAGATTCAACACCATTTCATGATGAAAGCTCTGATAAAACTAGGAATAGAAGGAATGTACCTCAACATAATAAAAGCTATATATGACATACTTACAGCCAACATCTTACTTAGTGAAGAAAAACTGAAACCATTTCCCCTAATGCCAGGGACTAGACAAGGGTGTCCACTCTCCCCACTCCTATTCAACGTAGTCTTGGAATTCCTAGCCAGAGCACTAAGGCAGGAAGAAATAAAAGAAATACAAATAGGTAAAGAAGTAGTCAAACTATCCCTATTTGCAGATGACATGATCTTATACCTAAAAGATCTGTAAAATTCCACTCAAAAATTCTTAGACACCAAAAACTGCTTCAGCAAAGTAACAGGATATAAAATCAATTTACAAAAATCAGTAGCCTTTCTATACAGCACCAATAGTGTGTTTTTTGAGCTGATTAGATATACCTGGTTAAATGCTAATTACACATGTGTGTTTGGTTTATGAAAATTGAATAGTAATGTATGGTAAAGTGGATTCCTTTCCATATGTATATTAATAATGAGGGCAATGAGAAGTTTATTTAGTTCTCACTGCTTGAAAATATCTTTGTAGATTTTTTTTTTATGGTTCAGTATGTGACCTCTTTAATTTGCATGACCACAATTATATTTTTTTGTCAGAGTACTTTCTGTTGCCTGGATTTTGAAGAAGTATTGTAACTTACAAAACACTGAAAAATAAATTTAGGCAGATGTACTAATTTACAATAAGTAATATTCTTTACCATTAACTGGACTATTCAAGTCTCTTGTTTAGGCAAACTCTTTTGTTATTGTCTGATCAGTAACTGGAAGGCAATTTTGGTGAGTGCAGCATGAATGTAGAGACGGGTGAATAATAATGAGGAGTTTTCTTTAAAATACAGTATTCCCAATGATCTGTTGTGTTCTCATGACTAGTATTTTTTCTAATGCCTATGGTTTTGCTTCCCAGATGTAATCCCTCATTGTGGAGCATGTATGTGAATAATGCTTGCACTTAATTCTGAATGTTTGTTGTTTCTTATTTTCAGCCTGACCATTTTCCTTCTAGTTGTGTATATCATTTTTTACCCATTGATTTATAGGGCAACAAGGATGAGGAGGTTTCAGGCAACTGCATATGCATTCTAGTTCTGTTTACATGAGATGATACCTAGGTCACCTTGTCTGGTATTTGAGATTTTCAGCTTTTATCATCACAGATTTATTGATGATCTCTCATGCAACCCAGTTGATTAATCACATCCTTTGACTGCTGAGGTATACAAAAGTCCTTCTCAAGGACTATCTTGAGGTCTCACTTACGAATCTCTGATATTATTGAAATAGTTAATCAAACTGTTTTTATTTCCTTATACCATAGAAATTTAAGACTGGAAAAATATATTTAAACATCATTGCTGTCTCCTGTTCCAACTCTATTAAAACAAATATGTTCAATTAGATGAAAATATATTCTCCTTTGAAGAAGAATTTGCAAGGAAGATAATACAGCTATTTGTAAAACTTAGTTTTTGACTAGGTCTAAAATGGAGGGGAAAAGCAATTACACTGACTATGAAGGCAACAGTACAATTAAAGATTTTATTGGAATAACTCCAGTTTCCACTTGTTTGGAGAAGTACTTGATTTGAAAATTCACAGATTCTCTCTTGCTATTTATCATATTTTTTCTTCTCCATTTTTAGAGAAAAATCAACTATCAGTGTCAGGGCACAACAGAATGAGGAACTGATTACAAACTCATGCATTGATCTGTTAGTATTTTCTAAATATCCCTCAGAAGAGACTCTTAACTGCAGTCCAAGATTTGTAGACATATACCCATGCTATTGCACAATACCCAAAAGAAGGCTATAACCTTGCTTTACAGAACTAACTACATGCAGACATTGAGTCAAAGTCAGCAGGACGTGACACTGTTACATTCAAGCCTGCTGATCTTACCACATAAAGTTAAAATCATGTTGAGGATAAAATCAGAGATGCAGCAAAGTCAGGTACCCATGGTTAAGAGTAGACATAAAAGACAGGTTAGATAAAATATTTGCCCTTTTCAGGATTTTGACTGTGAAACACTTAACATTTTCATTGAGGTTCATGATGATGCATAACAATTAGCAAAGCAAACTGATTTTAGACACTTAGATGCTTGGATATAAAACCATATTATAAAAGTGGAGAAAGAGATTATTAAATTGATTTCCCATTGATCTGATTACTTGGGTTTGCGACTATGACTATGTATAATATTGATAAGTTTGAGTGATAGAAGTTTTTACTAAAAAATAATTGTGGAATTATGTTACATCACTTTATCATGAAGAAAGTTCTGAAGTACTGTTTGTAAAATATTTAATGGTTTTATGAAAACTGAATTTATGGTTTCAGGTTTTTTTTCTTCTTGCAGTACTGGGGCTTGAACTCAGGGCCTATACCTTGAGCCACTCTATCACCCCTTTCTTGTGATGGGTTTTTTAAGATAGGGTCTTGCAAACTATTTACCTTGGTAGGCTTTATACCTTGATCCTCCTGATCTCTGCCTCCTGAGAGGCTGGGATTGTAGATGTGAGCCACTGGTTCCTGGCTTTAGATTTTTAAAATGAAGAGTCACTCATTGATGCATTTATTCAGTGTCTACTCTATTGTAAATTATTCACTATGTGCCATTGGGAGATACATAGATGACTAAGAAACAATTCACTTTCCTTAGATAATGATGACTTAGTAAGTGATAGGTATGAATTAACAAATAAATGTCATTTATGTGCAAGACCGACATGCTGTAGATAGAAAGCTTCAATTGCCTCTGGAACTAAACACTGCATCAGTAACTTACTTCCCTTCATCTGTTGAAAAGTAACCTTTCGTTTGAACAATCAACTTAAAAATCTGAACAGATGAGTTATCCTTTTTTTATGAGTTATCCTTAATGTTTTTTTTTCCCTGTCTGTCAGCCCATTGTCATTAAAGAGGGCAATGAATCTTGACAGATATGCTGAGATGAGTGCTCTCTAGAAGGAGGAAAACATAGGTGCAGACACCACACTGGGCAGGTGTCACAGAGACAGTTTTCTATTGACCAGGACTTCTGTCATGTAATGAGCCATAATAAATCTTCCAAACATGGAACAGAATGTATGTATGTAACTAGTTCAACATTAAACAAGACAGGAGTACATTTCAATTTATCAATGCACTTCTTTTTACACACATACATATGTAAATCTCATACCTATTTATTTTATAAAGTATTTCATTATAAATTATAAACATGAATTTATAACACACATCAAAACCACTAAATCACTTTGCCAAGAAGAAATCATGCATCCTGTTAGTAAGAATTGACTTGCCAGTTGCTTTTTTATACCCTCTCACACTGGGTATTGAACCCAGGGTCTGGCTAGTGCTAGGAGAGTGTTCTTTCACTTGAATCATGCACCCAGCCTGTGCTTGTTTGTTTAGTTGTTTCGAGATGGGATATTGCTAACTTTGCAAAGTTGACCTCAAGTTGGTAATCCTCCGTCTTCCTTCTCCTGAACAGCTGGTATTGTGGTATATATCACCACACCTGGTCCATTTGCCTTCAGAAAGCTGTAATTCCTCCTTCTCCAATTTCTAAGAAATATATAAACAAATATGAAAGAGGTTGATTTGGTCACAGTATTAAAGAATGTCAGCAACTGATTACAGTCTTTCAGATTTGGGAAGAACAAGCAACAAGATAGTTCAGCCATAAGGTTCTTGAAAAGAAGGACCCTCCTCAGAGAGACTTATTCCAGGAAACAACATAAGTAAAGGATGCCTGGAATACTGTGCAACCAATTCTTCAGCTCTTCCCTGTTTTACACAGGGCACACTGTTGGTTAATGCTCACATCTTCTCTTTGCTGACACAAAATAATCACCTTCAAGCCTCATTATCCTCATCATGCCACAGTCAATACCTACAGATCAAGGACTTCCTATAGGTGGCTTTCATCAGGAAAACAAAAGCAGCTTCTCTTTGAGTCCCAGAGCCAGCAGGTCTTCTCACAATGCTGATGTGATCTACTAAATGCTTTACTCTGAGCTATCAGAATTGATCTCCCCTGATTTAACCATAAGTCCCTGAGAATCAGACCTCTGGTCTATAGGATCCCTATGTAGAGCTCTTCCTTTTCTTCTGAACACAAAGCCTAGCCCTCCCAGATTAGCTATTTCTCTGGCCTGCTGTTCTGTGGTAGCAATACAGGAAAGAGGAAATAGGCTTCATATGTTGTTTTTCACATTTGTTTTCATTCCCTAGAATGTTACTTAATGCGTTGGATTTCAGTCTCTTCGTTTGTAAAATAAGATGTGAAAACTACATTGCACAACAGTTTTAAGAAATAGATAAAATGTATGCTGGTTAAAATGGATATAAAATCCCTGGAAGTTCGAGGCACATTGCAAAGCTATCAGAAAATAGGAGATATTTGCTCATATTACAAAGTTGGCTTTGTCTATTGTTATTCCATGATTAAAAACACATGGTTTGACTTCACATTTGTTAATGAACAAGTACAATGGTGTTGAAAATATATGTGCAAAGTACATCTCCTGCTTGAGGCCCTGATTTAAATAATTACTTTAGGTTTTCTGGAATACCCAAGACTAATCTTGTAGAATAAACTCGCTAACACGAGACTTAAAAAATTACTGGCTCAGCATTTAAAAATGTTCCCCCCCCTAAAAAAAGCAGTTATAAATATGCAATGTAAGTGAAAAGTGATATTAAGGGGAAAAAAAAGCAGTTATAAATATGCAATGTAAGTGAAAAGTGATATTAAGGGGAACATTGCAGCACTGCGGTCTCTGTTCTTTCATAAAACAAACATCTGCTTTTTATGCTTCAGAATTACATTTTTTCTTGGCTGAATACTGAAAAGCTGCCTTTTATTTGAGAAAATAAATAATTAAGATTGTAATTTTATTAGCATAAAGGGAATGTATATTTGTTAAAATAATGAAATGCTAAGAAAACAAATTTGGGTAAAGCCACTTTGTCCTCACAGACTTCTGACTGGAGAATAATTTGCTTCCATACATATAACACCAACTCTGACTGGAATCATGTTAGGTACAGTATGGTGATATTGATAAAGTGATTTAAGGGCAGAGATGTGCAACTTGCATAGGTTCTCAGAATTTATTGTTCAAAGAGGGGTCTGTGACTAATAGCAGAGAATTGTTCAATCCTTTATCTATCATTTTTCTTCAGTTGGAGAATTAAAATAGCAAATGAATATGTTACAGTGTGGAGTCCCCACTTAGGGGAGTCTGGATGACAGTGGTTGGGGCTTCTTTCTGTCACTAATCAGTGTATGACTGGGGATCCTGGGATTCTAACTAGGTGATCTTTGCTTTGAGTCAGTGACAAGAATGGGGTTTTTATTTATCTAATTGAATTGTTAGAATTTGGAGAGTACCCCCTAGCTCCATCACTGTTACGGGTTGAAGTGTGTCTTCCTAAATTTGTTCCTTTGTTAAACTAATTCCTATTACCTCAGAATGGACTTTAGAGTTAGGGTTTTATAGAGATAGTCAAGTCAAAATGAAGTAAGTTAGGATGAGCCTTAATCCAATATTAATGGTGTCCTAAAACATGACAATTCGGAGACAGACATGCAGAATTAGAAAGCCACATGAATATGAAGATGGCCATCTACAAACCAAGAAGAGAGGCCTAGAACAAATCCTGCCTTCACAGCCCTCATAAGGAGCCAATGCAGCCAACACTGATGTCAGACTTTTGCCTGCAGAATTGTGAGATAATTAATTTATTAATTTAAGACATGCAGTTTTGTGGTGCTCTTTATGACATTCCCTAGGAAGCTAATACAATGGCTTATTAACTGTGTGACTTGGACAAATTGCTAAAGTTCTTTCAGACCTTAATTCTCTCCATTGTAAGATGGGAATGATAAAAAAAAAAAAGAATATTTAAGAGAATGAGTTCTGAAGGGAGTCCCTGATTTCATATTAGAGCTGTAGATGTATAGCCTTGAACAATTTGCTTAATGATTCTCTGCATCAGTGTTTGCGTTTGTAAAATGAAGATAAAAATCATTCTTACCTCATCAATTTGATATGAGCACTGATTGAGTTAAGATGTATAAAGCATTTAGAACCACATCTGATAGTTGATAAATGCTCACTGTTGTTAATATTCTTAGCTATTTTTTAGGATAAACTAGTATGTACAAAAGGTATAGCACAATGGTTAGTACATAATAAATACCTAGTAAGTGTTTATAATTTCTTTATACTTAATAATTTTAAGCAGTTCTTATAATACTAAGAAGAATGCAAAGATCTCATTTAAAATAAATTTTTGAACAATCAAAATTATAAAAGACAGTGATTTTAAAAATTGTGTATTAAGGTTTTCACCTATCTATCTATCTAAACATTTGTAGTATTGCATATAAAATCTTAAAAAGTTACCATTATTTCTTTACAGTTAACAATAAATATCTGTAGTCACCTTTGAAGATCTTATTCAGGCCTATACTTTGGTTTTTCTGTGTTTCTTAAATGTGTGTGGCAAGGTTTTTATATTTTACTTCAGTGTTTTCTAAAACTAGCATTTACTATGAAAGAAAACCTTCAGTATTATGCTACATAGGAAGCTGCTGGTTTCCTTTGCCTTTATTACTTTCACACTTTCCTTCTACTTTCCCATTTCTGTCTTCTGCAAAGTATTGTTAAAATTGGAATCATCTTTACCTGCTCTTACAGCTATATCTGGTGAAATTAAAATATAAAGACTTTCATGATTCATTAAAATGGCAGTCTCTGTAACTATGACAAAATAATTCTTAGTGACTTCAGTATCAAAAAAGGAGAAGTAACTTTTGAGATGATTCAAAAGAGAACAAAAGAATATAGTTCCTGGTGACTAAAAGTATTTTTCAAAATTCTGAATTCATCTATCAGGCAAGGAATGAAAACTCTCTTCAGTAAAAAACTTACAATTCAGGCTTTTACAATTCAAGGTTACACAAATGGATTATAAAATAGTCCACAGGCTCTCCAGTGGATCACAGGTACAGTTATTGAACACAAGGAAAAAGAACAAATACTTACAATGCTTTGCGAGTGTGTAATGCTTGTTGTAAAGTGAGAAGCCATTTCTGCAGTGGAAAGAAGACTATTGTTCCTTTGATTGCTTGCTACTTTTTTAAAATAAGGAATTATTTATCAGTCAGGGTCCCAGCTAGATCACAGATGCCTTACTCAAAGGGATATCCGAAAGGTTTAACCAGGAGCTATTCATAGAGGTGTGGGCAGGAAGAAGGAAACCAACAGAAAACAGTAAATCAGCCAGGGTTAGTAAAATTGAAAAGCTGTTTCCATTTCTGAGCATAAAATGGCAAGGACATGTAGCTCTGACAAGAGTGATGGGTATGGACAAGAACAAACCACTGATAAACAGCATTCTAGCAGAGAGGCAGGGGGGTGGGGGAGTATAAATTGTTTGACCAATTTACATTTCTGTCTTCTGCCAGAGCCTCCCATGGGTTGCACACTGGAAACAAGAGAAGTTAGCACCACCATCCTTCAAGGACAGCCTCCTGAGGCACAAAACAGGGCAGGGAAAGGCTGAAGATGGGTCTCAAAAGGTAAACCAAGAGTAAGCTGTATGCAGAGCTTTTGCTATTCCAAGCTAAAACTACTAAACATGAGACCCAGTGACATTTGTATTTGAGTAGAAGTCATCGTTTTTCAAATACTCAAATTTGGCATTGAATCACTTCTTTTATACTTGGTAATAATTTTGACCCAAATGTAAGTCCTGTTCAAATGCTATTTTCTTCATTGCCTGTTAAATATAAATGAAATATTTGTTATAACTCTTAGTGTTGTACTGATTATGCAGTTGAACATTCAGGTTTATTTAATCATTCACAACACATGTATAAAGTCATTGGCATCAGGTAAAATCATCATCCTTGTATGAAGTTGGGTGAAACAAGATAAGAATGATGCTTTGTTGAATAGTGAGGCTGACATGCTGTTGACTGACAGATTGAACATCAATATGGCTTTAATTATTTTTCTTTCCTTAGTCACCATATCAAATTAATCACTCTAGTATTGGTGGCTTGGTATTGAACTGCTGGGAGCATTTAAAAGCTAACTACCATATAGTGAGCGGTTAAGAGTATGACTCTGGAGTTCAATTGCTAATGTTTAAATTGCATCTTAACAGCTAGCTGCTGATGCAAGCTTGGGCAAGCACCTTAACACTTTGCAGTTTCTCTTTCATCAAATATATTTGATAATATTGTCCTCATGGTAATATCCCCAATTGCAAGAATTAAACAAATATATAAATGTAAAAAATATTTAGCATATTCAGTATATGAAATAATTATCTTAATTTGGGTTGCTATAACAAAGTACCATATACTGGGTAGCTAATGAACAACAGAAATTTACTTCTCACAGTTCTGGAGGCTGAAAGTCTGAGATCAGGGTGTCAACCATGGTTGGTTCATGGAGAGTCATGTTCTGGATGACAAATGACCAACTTGTATTCTCATATGGCAAAGCACTATATAGATTTCTGGTTTCTTCTTACAAGGAAACTGATCCCATTCATGAGGGCTTCACCCTCATGACCTAATTACTTCCCAGAAGACTTATTTTCAAGTACAATAACATTGGGATTAAGGTTTCAGCATATGGATTTGGGAGGGACATAAATATTTTGTCCATCATAAATTGTAATCTTGAGAATGAACTGAATTAATCATTTAGACAGATCTGTGCTAAATACAATTAGAGTTAATAATTGGCTTACACTATTTAGAACCATACCCTTATTAATGTGAGATTATATACACAATAGAAAACATTACCTGTTCTACAGGAAGCATGGAGTGTCGTAAGAAGAGAGATAAATCACTGAAAGAAGGAAGGAAAGAGAAAAAGAGATCTCTAAATTAAAGATAACTACTTTCTTATTCTTCAAAAGTTTATTCAATTGACTACTCAATGACAGAAGTAATATGTTTCACAATGAACTATAGAAAATTTGAGATTTAAGATCAGACAAATTGGAACTCTTCTCAAAACAAACCAAGAGATGGGCTCAAGAACAAGAAAGGACCTGACAATATTTCCACCTCTAGACATAGAAAACTTGGATTCTAATACTAGGTTCTATAACTACCTGTGACTTGAATAAGCCACTTCTCTGAAATTTAGCTTTCTTTTATATAAAAAGTGAGTTGGACAGAAGTAGCAGTTTTCAAAATACCTTCTGGAAAAACAGTGCTCGTTAGTTAAACAAGTTTGGGGATAGTGCATTCTATCTCTCTCTCTCTCTCAGAACTATTATAGTATATGCACTGATTAAAAATTCAGAATAGTTTGAAAATATTTTCTCCCATTCCATATCTTGTCTCTTCACTGTGATGATTGTTTCCTTTGCTGTGCAGAAGTCTTTTAGTTTGATAAAAATTTCTTTTATGTATTTTTGCTATTGTTGTCTCTGTTTTCAGAGTCATATTCATAAAACCTTGTTAAGGCCAATGTCCTGGAACATTTTTCCTGTTTTCTTTTACTAATTTTATAGTTTTGAGTCTTATATTTAAGACTTCAATTTTGAATTGATTTTTATATATCATGAAAGAGTTGGGCCCTGTCTCATTCTTCTGCATCTGCAGATTCAGTTTCCTCAGCACCATTTATTGATGAGACTGTCCCTTTCCCAATGTATATTCTTGATGGTTATGTTGAGAATTAGTTGACTGTAAATGCATGATTTTATTCCTGGGTCTGTTCTCTTCCATTGGCTTACATGTCCGTTTTTATGCCAGTACCTTGTTGTTTTGGTTACTATAGCTTTGGTAGTGTATTTTGGAGTGATGTGGTAATGATACTTCCATCTATGTTTTTTTTTGTTGAGGATCATTTTGGTCATTGGGATACTTTGGGGGTTCCATAAAAGTTATTGTTTCAGAGATGTCTGAACTTCCATTTTTTAACAATAGCACTGTTTATAATAACCAAAGTGTGGACTCCACCTAAGTGCCCATCAGCAGATGAATAGATAAGGAAAATGTGACATATATGTATAAAAATGCATAAATACACATTGTAGCCTACTGAGAAAACAAAAAATGCTGTTATTTCAAGCAACATAGATAAGGCTGAAGGTAATTATGCTAAGTAAGTAATCCAGGCACAGAAAGAGAAATACTGCATGGTCTTGCATGTAAGTTGTTTGTGTAGTTGTTCATAGTAGAGTAGTGGTTGTCAGAGCCTGGGAAGGGTAGGGAGGAGATTATCAGGAGAGACTGTTATAAAATTATAAGTAGGAAGGACAAGGTCTAGTGTTCCGGAGCACAGTAAAAGTGACTATAGTTAACAATAACTTAATGTATATTTACTGTATATTAATTTACTGTATATTTAAAAGTAGGGGAATTTTGAATGTTTATGATGGTAGATTTGCTACTTTAAATATTTAAATGTTTATATTCAAATATAAAATTTTAAATAATTTAAAATTAGAACTACTATATGACCTTGCTATATATATTCTTGAGCATATGTCCTAAATAGTGAAAGTCAGCATACAATAGAAACACCTGTACATCTATGTTTACTGCAGCGCAATTCACAATAGCCAAATTATGGAACCAGTGTAAATTCCTATTAACTAAAGACTGGATAGAGAAAATTTGGCATATATATACACAATTGAATATTATTCAAACATAAAGAAGAATGAAATTACGTCACGTGCAGGAAATGGATGGAACTGGAGATCATCATGTTAAGTGAAATTAGCCACTCATAAAGACAAATACTGCATGTTTTCTCTCATATGTGGACTCTAGATACATAAATACAAACAAAAAGTCATGAAGTTAAACAGGACTATTTTGCAAAGAAGGGTGGAGGGGAAGATGACAAGGAATGGTGGTAGTTGGGTGAATAAGATCAAAGTACATTATATGTATGTGTGAAAATGTCATAATATAGTCCATTATTTTGTACAATATAAAAGAGAAATGAAAATTATTTTATTAAATTAAAACAAAGAAATCTGAAATGTTTTTAGCAAAAAATTAAACTAAAAACAGAAACAAGAAAGAAAAGACATTCAGCTTTGTTTTAACCTATTATTTTAAATGTACTCCTCTATATGATTTTTTTTCATTTAACATTTATTAATATCCTTTGAAATTACTGGTTAATGGAATAATAATTTATTTGAGGATTTCCTTCTTTTTCCTTGTTTTGGAATCTAATTCTTGAACTCTTTTTATGACATATTAATTACATAACAACTCTGATATAAAACTTAGCTGTTTATTTTTAGCTTATTTCTTTTTTTAGTGTAATTTTTAATTGACAAAATTGTATACATTTACAGTATATAACATGATCTGAATTATGTATACACTGCAAAATGGCTAAATTGAGTTGACTGATATTTGTACCTTTGAACCAACATCTCCACACCCTGATTCTTTCCCCCAGGCTCTGGCAGCCATCATTTTACTCTCTGCTTCTATGGGTATAAGTCTTTTGGGTTTGATATTTAAGTGAGATAAAGTAGTATTTGTGTTTGACTTGTTTCAGTTAACACAATGCCCTTCAGTTCCATCCATGTAGTTATGGATGGCAGGATTTCCTTCTTTCTTAAAGCTAATGGTATTCCATTGAGTGTATGTATTACATTTCCTTTATCCACCCATCCAATTATGAACACTTATATTGATTCTATATCTTGGCAATTGTGAATAATTCTGTGATTAACATGGGAGTACAGACATTTTTTCACCATATTGGTTTTACTTCCTTTGGATATATACCCAGTAGTATGATTGTTGGGCCATACAGTAATTCTATTTTCTTGAATAACTTTCACACTGTTTTCCATAGCGCTTGCACTAATTTGCATTCACACCAACAGTGTGCAAATATATTCACTTTTCTGCACATCTTCTCCAAAGCTTCTTTTTGGTAGTGGCCATGCTAACAGATATGGGAAACAATGTCACATTGAGGGCATAATTTAAACACTGAAAAAAAAAACAAAAGGATGAAATTGGACCCTCATCTTACACAACATACAAAAATCAACTCAAAATGGACTAAAGACTTAAATGAAAGACCTGAAACTATAAAAGTAATAGAAAACAGAAGAAAAGCTTTGTGATACTGGTTGGAGCAATGACTTTTTGGATATAACTTCAAAAGTACATAAAAAAGACAAATGGGATCATATCAAACTTAAAATTTCTTCATAGTAAAGGAAATGACAAACAGAGTGAAGAGATAGCTTATAGAATGGGCAAAAATATTTGCAAATTATATATCTCATTAGGGATTAATTCCCAAAATATTTAAGAGAAAACTCAATGGCAAAACCAAACAACCAAACAAAAATAAAACAAAATAAAAGCAGAAATAGCACCCCCAAACAAATCACAATTTAAAAACGGTCAAAGGATTTGAACATACATTTCTCAAAAGACTTAAAATAACTAAAGGCATACAAAATGCAAATTAAGCCCTCTTAGCTTATTTCTGAGTAAGGGTTGAAGGACAAGAGAACTCCTGGGCAATTCATTTCTTTTTCTACCTGAGACTCAAAGGAAAATAAAAAAGTCATTAGGTTAGATTTCCTGGAGTACAGCAAGAACAGTTTTTTGTTATTATGTACTATACTATAGGAAACTCTTTGAAAACTACAGATGATTGAATGTATTTGCATTTGGATAAGTTACCTACAGTGAACATAGAGCACACTGAATATCTAATCTGTACTTGATATTTGACACTTTGTTTTTAAAATCTACTCATGAAATCACAGTCACATGTGTTTATTATTTCCCTTACACAAGTACATAAGTAAAAGGAAAAGAATAGATGGCATGAAAGAATTGTTGCCACTTATGAACTTGGAAACAAACTTGTCCCTTAGTTATTTGACAATAACACTTGTCTCTGGAACCATAGTAAAAGTTATTAATAGTTGGCTCTGTGATTGGACACAAAGACTCACATTGAAATATGTTTGTGATATTGGATTCTTCACTACCAAGTCTTTTCCTACCATTTAGATTTTTTCTGTTAATAAACAATAGTGTCTAATTCAACTATACAAACATAGTCTTGATTATTCTAATGATGAATATGGAATCATAGCCTGATTAAAATAGATTAGGTATTTCTTTCCTCTACTTAAAAAACAACACTGTATATGACTTATAGAGATGCCAGCATATATAGGAGAAGGATTTGGTGTGCACTGTGTGGGGTGATTATATATGTGTATAGATGTGTGTGAGTATGTGTGTTCTGAGGATTACTCTAGAACATGGGCTGATAACCTCTTTCTAATGTAATAAGGGACTATTTTAAAGTTAAATATATAAACATATGAAGTAATCACCATTTTTCTTTTAGATTACTCACTTTTTTGTTTTTTGAATTTTTCTCCCTGCTTGTGTTCTTAACTCCAGAAATATACCTTGCTATTACTTCACCTCCGTCCTGTATCATTTTTTTTCCTTTTAAAAAATTTTTATTATTTATTTATTCACATGTGCATACATTGTTTGAGTCATTTCTCTCCCCTGCCCCCCTTCTCCACCTCCTCTCTCCCTCCTCCCCTCACTTCCATGCAGAACCTGCTCTGCCCTTATCTCTAATTTTGTTGATGAGAAGACATAAGCATAATAAGGAAGACAAAGCATTAGTTGAGTTAAGGATAGCTATACAGAAAGATACCTAGCATTGCTTTCATGTACAAATGTGTTACAACCCAAGTTGATTCATCTGTAAGTGATCTTTACACTGGTTCCTGATCCCCTTCTCATGTTAACCTCTGTTGCTTTAAGGTTTCTGTTTTAGTTCCTCTGGAGTGGAGACATCAAATGCTTTCGTGTTTTGGGTTTTCTGCCTATTCCTGTATCTCCTGTATGTGCTCTCCCCTTGTCGTGTGATCCAAGTCCAACCACATTGCTGCATTTGTCATCCTGTATCAGTTTTTAAATTACATTGTTTGTTATGTCATTGCTTAGAATAGATATATTGTTTCCAATACTTACTTAAAAGGAAAAAATAAGTAATAATAACAATAATTTCTGGGTATTCATGGTAATAATGACAATGATTTTTACCTTTTATTGAATGCTTCCTCTTTTACAGAAACTATACTTATCCATATTACCTTGAATTATTTCAACAATCTGTGAAGTAAGCAATGTTATCATCTACAAACTCAGAGTAATATAATAATCTTCCCTAAATTTCATAGATAGTAAATTACTAAGCATGACTCAAATCCAGGGTCATTCCAGTGTTCTTATTCTATCACAATATATCAAATTATTTCAAAATGGCTATGCACACTGTCAACTAACACCACACATGATATGGAACATAGTTTGGTGTGGATATATTCTGGTTTGGATATATCATGGCTTGGATATATTCTGGAGAATGTTCTATGTGTATTTGCAAAGAATATACATTTTGTACTTCTTGGGTAGGGTATACTAGAAATGCCAGTTATATCAATTTGGTTATAGTGTTGTTCAAGATTTTTATGTCCTTGTTGATTTGCTATCTAATTGTTCTTTCAGTTAGTAAGAGTACTGAAATAGTCAACTACAATTAAGTATTGAATTGTCTACTTTCCTTCTCAATTCTGTAAGTTTTTTCTAAGTGTATTTTGCATATACCTTTACAATTTTTATGGATTGAGCATTTTGTTATGATGAATTGACACTTTTTGTTTCCAGGCATGTTTCTTACAATCTAGAGTAGCACTTGCAAAATGCCTCCAACTTTACTATGGTTACAGTTTGCATGTTTTTCCTTTTACAGTGGTTTACTTTCCACCCATTTGTAGGTACTCTTGCAGACAGCAGATAGTTGAATCTTGGTTCTTTGACAACATCTACTTTTTTCTTTTTTTTGAGGTAGGGTCAGGCCAAGTGATTAACTATATAAACCAGGATAACCTCAAGCTCATAATCCACCTGCCTCAGCCTCCTTGGTGTAGAGATTACAAACATGTGCTGCCATATCTGCCTATAATCTTTGCCTTTTACTAGAATATTTTGCCACTCATATTTAATAAAACTTGCTATGTTGGATTTATTTCTTCTATTTTATTTTTTCTGTATGGTTCATGATTTTCCCCCTTCTCTCAGTGTATTCCTTTTTTTGTTTGTTTAACATAAATTTTCCTGTGTAGCATTTTCATTCCTTTGTTGATTTTTAACTATATTTTGGAGTTGCTTATCCAGTGGCTGCTCTAAAGATTATAGCATACATTTAACTTATTAGAATCTTTTTCAGGTCAATACCAATGTGAATTTGGTGACATATAGCAACTTTGCTCCAATAGCGCATTTCCCCTTTTGTCCTTTGTTCTAATAGCACCATATGTTACACATATCTATATTATGAACCTAACCTAATAGTACTATAATATTGTACTATTATTATATAAGCTTCTGCTTTTCTGAGCAACTAAGTAAAGGAAAAATATATATTTAGATTGCTTTTTATACTTAATTACATATTTTCTACTTACAATAATCTTTTTTCCTATATCAATAGTTACTTTTTTCCTATAGATTTTCTTTCAGTCTGAAAGACTTTTCTTTTTTAATTAATTATTTTATTTTAAGTTTTTAAATTATTTCTACATTTATTCATATGTGTATACATTGTTTGGGCCACCTCCTCCCCTTTCCCCCCACTCTACTCTCTTCTTGTTCCACTCTCTTGTTCTCCAGTTTTGTTGAAGAGAAAACATAACAGACAATAAGAAAGACATAACATTTTGCTAGTGTGAGATAAAGATAGCTATCCAGAGAGATTCCTAGTGTTGCTTCTTTTATTTCTTGTAAGGCAAGTCTGCTAGAAAGAATTATCTCTTTTTATTTATATATGACTGTCTTGTTTCACCTTAATTTTTGAAGGATAGTTTTACTTTGTTGACAGATTTTTTTCCTCCAGCATTTTGAATATGTCATTTTGCTGCTTTTTAGCTTCCATTGTTTCTAATTCATCCATTAATCATATTGTTGTTCCTTGATATGTAAAGAGTCATTTTTCTCCTGCAGCTTTTAAGATTTTCTCTTTCATGTTCAGCATTGTGGCAGTGATATTGTCTAGATGTAGTACATGTCTTTGTATTTATCATATTGTGTATTAGTTGAAATTCTTACACATACAAAACACTTCTTAAAATAAATCTGATAATTTCCAACTGGACTGCAATCCTTCTATTTATTTTTCCTACATACTTGGGATGCATGTCTCCATGCCTAGCTATTGATTGAGGAAAGGTCTCACTGACTTTTTGCTTGGTGTGGCCTTAAATTGCTATCCTTCCAATCTCTGCCTCCTAAGTAGCTAGGATTACAGGCATGAGCAACTGTGTCCAGCCTCAATTATTTCTTTAAATCAATTTTCTTATCTCTCTTCCTCACTTCATTCTATGATTACCATTACACATATATTTATACTTTTTAATTTGCCCCACTGTCCCCCTGAGCTTCTGTTCAATTTTCTTAAAGCTTTCTACCTTCTTGTTTCTCAGATTGGGTAATTTCTTTTGGCATATCTGCATTAGTTGGAAGCTTACAAATGAAATTTCATGATGGAAATTGTATCTCTCTCTCTCTCTCTCTCTTCATTTATTTTCCTTCTCATTTGGCCTTAGCTCCTTAAGCTAAGGAGCAGTGGCAAAGCCTGATGAATTGCTGAACAGGAGGTGAGTGTAGGCAACAGGAGCACTGCCACCATCAAAATCTAAGGCTTCTCTGTAAGTGAAGTGAAAAGAGTAGTGTGGCTCTTGTCAGTTTAGCTTTAGTATAAGATCACCAGACTCTATTCAGCAAGACCAAGAGAATGGCCCATTCACTTGAGATAGTAAATTGTGACAATTTATTTTTAATTATGTCCTTTTTGTGTGTTGTTGTGTTCAGGAAGGAATAGTAATCTCACTCCTATGTATGCTGGGTGACTGATGAGAGTATTTCTTACAAAGTCAGAGAATTTTGCTTTCAGAGAAATTCTCATAAATGCAACATTTTTCATAGACACGTTCCTATTTGTTTTTTGGTGCCTCACTTTCCTATAATCTGTAAGTGGGGATAACAGTAGGCATTACATGGAATTGTTGTAAGAATTAAGTAAGTTAATGTATATGAATATTTTAGAAAAATCACATAGCAAACACTCTATGTATTAGTCTTAACTATGATGCTCATTTTTATAACATTTCTATGATGTTTTCAAACTTCAGAACTGTACTAATACATTAAGTGCAATGGTACCTCAGTTTGTTTCCCAATATGACCCTGGACAAACCTTGTTTCTTTAGCACTTGTATTGCACATGGTAGGAGGATGTGATAATTTCTTTGAAGTACCACCATTGTTTTCTCTGTTGGACTCCTGGAATGAGAAGAGTCAGAGTTACAAAGGAGAGACTATAATAGGATAGAGAAAGAGAGGAAGAGCTCCAAGAACAATACAATGGGACAGGACAGCTGGCTAAATAGCTGGCAGAGTAAATCAGGAAACAGTTCTTAGTTCTAGCCTTGGCTTCCCTGGGGGAGGGGAAGTCAAAGCCTCCACCACAAGGTATGCCAAATGGCTTTTGTGTCAGACCAGCAGACATAGCTGTGGGACAAACCCACACCTCCTACAAACCTTTAACCCTGTGTCTGGATTTGGTGGGACAATGACTCCTTAAGTGTGACAGGCTAGCATTGTAAAAAGACAGTCTTTTTCTCCTCGTATGTCAGACAGCTGTAGTAAGGCATTATTATAAGATAATATAGATATATTATAAGAATAATATAGATTAAATGAATTTGATCAAAGTATGTTACATGCATGTTGTAAATATCATAATGAAATTCTTGTGTACAATTAATTTTTGCTAATAGAATTTTTAATCAGCATAACAATATCAGATTTTCACTTGCCTTTACACAGTATCTTTACATTGTATTAGAATGTCAGTGGACAAAGTGGCATTTCACTTTAGTTATTTTCAAAAGACGCTAGTCCACTCAATCACTTGAAGTTTTATTTTGTTGTGTCCATTGCTGATATAAAGCCATCATGAGTCATATCCTGACTTCTAAATGCACCTGTGTGACTCAATACCAATACTAATAGATTTGAGTTTTATCATTGATCTATATTCCAGTAACGCCTTCCTTACTTCCAACAGTTAAATTTTAGTAGAAATGAGTTAAGTTAGTTATCCATTGTTCTGGATCAACCATATAGATACCATTAAAAGAAATTAACTAATTGATGAAAATGTATGGGAAAATGATCAGAACCATTATGACATATTTTTGACTAACCTCTAGAAAATGTAAGTCACTTTGTTGACGTATTTTTTTAAAAAGCATTAAATTTAAAAGTATTTTATGAAAGTTGCATATCGGAAAAAAGTCCATAGAAATTCTCCTAACTAGGAAGCCCTAAATAAATATAGTTAGAGCAATTGAATTGGGTTTTGCTACAATTCAGGTTCCCAAGAGGGCTTAATCAACCTTGTGCATAATGAATACTCAGTAAAGTATAATCTGCACTTTGAAGGGCTTGGGAAAGATTCTCTCCCCAGAGAAGGGTTGGCTCTTCAGAAACTACTTTGGAACTAACAAAGATTTAAGGGAAGCTTTATCTGTCAGTCTTAGCAGTTCCTATATAAGTGTTGTAGACACTTTTGCTATACCTAATGTAAATTCTGTCATTATTTCAGTGCACTCAGGCCTTAGATCATGAAATTTTCTCATTAGGATTTGCAATACTTCAAATTTTTGTTACAGAATTGCACTCAAGTATTTTTTTCAGAGCTGTCTTCTTAAATTGGTATGAAGTTTGAGATCTTACACATTTCAAACTCATGTTATAGTCAAAATGTTGGAATATTATTTCAAAAATATTGTTTAGTGATAACAATATCCTCCATGATTATTCTATTAATTCTATTTCCCAAAGCAAGTAGTAAGCAGGTGTATTTGAGAAACTCCTCAATAAACTCCTGTTGACCGAAGTAGAAGTATATTCAATTTGGAATCAGCAATTAGTAACGTGGTCTTCATTGTTGTTCCAATAAATTTCAGGTAACTTAAAAATATCTTTGTCTTAACTTTGGATCTTGTACAGAAAAAGTGAGAGAAATCACCAGGTTGAATATTGGTTAACTTTTATGGTTTTTCCAGAATTCAAAACTAAAAACAACATTTAAATGAGAGAACTTAATCTGATTATTTGAACAGTAATTATTAGTAATTTATATGATGTGTATCTGATTTTTCAATTTTTCCTCAAACATGACTGAGAGAAGGATTCTGAAAGACTATTTCTTATTTTTTTCACATGACTCACACTTGGTTTACAAGTTGCTACTTCAAATTTCTTTTGTTGTGTTTATTATTTCTCAAATAGAGATGTTCTAAGTCATTGCATACAGCCTGCTAAGGACTAAGTTTGCACTTAATTATTAAAAGTAAATTCTTTTTTGAGTACTATGGTAAACACAGGGCTAAAGTAGTGAATAAGGGTTTCTCCCTGAGCTCAAGACAATTTCCTGGTAGCTCTGGATCAATTTGTTTTGAAGAGGGTTGCAACTTAGACATGCCTGTGCTGTCTGCATTTCCATTTCTTTATGTGTATCATTGACCTTCCTTGACCAAATTTCTGCAATCCCACAGCATTTTGCTTTTCCTTGTGCTTACTATTTTTCCTTGTGTTTACTATTTAAACCCACTATTTATAGAGCATTATTACATGCAAGGTACTGGGTCAAGAGCCTTGGAGGGATAATCTTATTTGTACTCATGGCAACTACTATTATCTTTATTCAGTAGTTCATATAACTGGGCTTCAAAGAAGCTAAGAATATTATTATGGATCACAGGATCTGCCTGGTTGAGTGGAACTTAAGCTTATTATAGTCTTACTCTAGAACTCAACAATTAGACATTATGATAACTTGACACATACATTGTTCTCCTTATTTGCGCTAGTAATTCTTAATCTGAAGAGCTGTATATATTGGGAATAAGGTAGTAGAAATGTGTTATGTATTTTTTTAAAATTCTAAGAACATTTTTCAAAAAATACCTCTCATGTCTTCCTTCCTAGAGATTGTGATCTGTCTTTTGGTGGTAGGAAGCTGTGATTACATTTGAAATAACTCCTTAAGGAATTTTGCTTCATCCTCTCTTGTCAAAAACAATCAGGGAGCAGTTATATTTTCTGTATGCTGTGGGATTGCTGCACACTTCTTACTCCACCCTTCACCAAAACATTGGATTTCCAGTTAAAGTACCTTATTGTTTTTTTACTTTTATCTTTTTTCTTTGTCTTGCTCTTTTCCCCAGCTCCGCAGTGGATGGGTGCACTATGGTTTCCTGTATGATCCTCTTTCCCTTCACCTGCTCCCCAAAAGGTACAGGGTAGACTCCCTCATGGCTATTTCTGACCTAGTATTAAAAAAGGTCTATCTAGTTCTATTGGGACTTTAAGTAAGTTTCAACAAGATGAATCACTGTAGCTTGATAAATGTAAGATAAATTAGTTGTGGAAACTAAGTCCTAGAAGATGCATGACCAGAGGCCGATTCCATGGATCAGATAGTTCCAGGGGATATTTGGTATTTGTCAGATAGCCTCTGAGCTATGTGAACATTTGATGGGAAGATAGCAGAAGGAGTTATGTACTAACTTTGAAAATTGCATAATTTCCTGGCATTATTTAATTAAACCAAGTAAGCATTTATTCAGATCTCACCTTCATAAGGCTCTTTGATAGGTATCATAAGTGATATAAAAGTGAATGGAATATAAAACACTGCTTTTGGGAAGCCTAGAAGGAAGAACATGTGCAACTAATGATAGGGCATAACAGGCTGGGTGTGGTGGTTCATACCGGTAATGCCTGTTACTCAGGAGGAGGAAGATAGAGAGATGGTGAGTTCAAGTCTGGCTTTGACAGCACAGAAAAACTAAGTCTAAAGACTAATGAATAAATAATCTTGAAAACATATTATGGGAACTATATCCCAGGCTTAAAGCAATGCTTGTGTCATTCCTGAAAATTGTTAACCTTTTAGCTGTGGATGGCTGGATTAAAAGGAGAAGAACCACATGACAACTAAGATTTATAGGAAAAGAAACTTAAACCACTGAAGTTGAAGAAGAGCAAAATGGAGAAGATCAGTAGGAGGAGAGGTTGGGAAGCAAGGGAAGAGCCCAGTGTTGTATATCCTCTATGTCTAAGTCATCCAAGGTAGCGTTGATAAATCTGATAGGAACTGGCTCATTTTGATTTCTACTCGTAGAGCCTTAAGGACATTGGCAGATTATCCATCCTCTTGGTCATCCAAATAATTGTGTTTTCCTAAGGGTATGCACAAAAATGTAAGCCACTTTTAATTTATCATTCAGCAAGTCTATGTTTCTCATGTTCATCTCAGGATAAAATGGCAATCAAGAGAATCAGATCGTTCCCATCAGTCAGCACTTACATTATATGCCCTCAAATACCAAATACCAAAATAAGTAGATCCCAGTATTAACAGTGACTGTCCTCACTATTAATTAGGATGATTAACTTTTAGTAGTCTAAAAGCTAATTTGTAGTAGCCAAATTCAATGTAAGTATCAAAAACTGTTTATCACGGCTATTACTTTTCTTTTTAAATTTACTCTACCACCAAAATACCACCACTATGTCATTATTGCCTTTACCCCAAAACCGTTCACTTCACTTCAGTTGACTTACTAACTTATATTCCACCATGTTAACCTATATAACATAAAATATTTTCCCTAAAAACCTGTTTTCTTTTCCTTGTTATGAGCCTTGAGTTATCTCAGTTTTGCAATTTATCTATTTTTCTTCCTCAAATGTGCCTATTAGTTACATATTCTCAAAGAGAACATTCATTACCCTTCATGACTAAACTGCAACTTATTGTCATTCTTAAAAATATAATCTGACAAAAGGGGCATGAAATCACTTATCACAAACAATAAAATGAATTACATCTATCTGCCTATTCATCTATTCAATAGACTTTAAGTAAAATACTCTTAGCTAGCTTCTTGGGATACAAATGTAAACATCAACTATAGCTGAGTTACTTTGTGTTGTGATGATTTATACATTAAATTATGTATAAATTATGGTGTTCACAAGAAAAATAATTATACTAAAGAAAATGTGAACTTAAACCTGCGTTTTTTTTTTTTTTAGAACATTTGTAATGAACCAATTGGAAGTGAGTTCAGGCTGGTTGATATTGATTTCAACTATAAAAGCGATTCATAGATGAGAGAAAGCATTGTGACCTTTGGTAATTAGGGAAAGAGTAGCAGAGAATCTGGGACTGTATAGAAGTCAGGAAGGATGACTAATAGATAAATTCAGGCAAAGAAAGATGTCCTTCTAATTGGAAGAAGGATAAGAAACCAATGCCTCTTCCCTTAATGCTAAGGGTATTTTTCATCTTTATGTATCTGTTACGGTTTGAATATGGATGGCCCCCATAAACTCAGGTGTTGAAAACTTGGTCCCCAGCTGATGGCACTATTTGGGGGAGGTTATGGAAACTGTAAGAGGTAGGGCCTAGTTGGAGGGAATAGGTCCAAGTGACAGGCCTTTGAAGGTCAGACCTGGTTCTCAATACTTTCTTCATCTCTGCTCCCCTGTGTACCAGGATGGAGATTAGTATACTCCTCCTCCACATATTCCCACTGCCATGACGTTCTGCCCATGCAGCCAAGCAACTGTGGACTGAACCCTCTGAAACCATGACCAAAGTAATCTTTATTCATTTAAATTGCGTCTGGTAGCAGTGACACAAAGGTAACTAACATAATATCTTCAATGTCATTATGACCTGTTATGCAGACCAAGAGTCGTTCAAAGCCAATTCTTCTAGTGGCATCCTTATTTATGATAATATTGGCAAATTATTTAAAATTTTTTTTTGAGTCAGACAAAAGATACAGAAACTTAGAGAATCGGTGGATCTAAAGAGTATACTGCAATGTTATCTACTTATTATTAGGGGGCAGTACTGGGATTTGAACTCAGGCCCCTGTTCCTGCTAAACAGGTCCTTTATCACTTGAGTCAAACCCTCAGCCCATTTTTACTTTAGTTAGTTTTTAGATAGGGTCTGTGGTTTTGATTGGGATAGGCTTGGGCCATGATCCTCTTACCTATGCCTCTGGGATTCCAGATGTGTGCCACTATGTTCAGCTTGTTAGTTGAGATGGGGCCTCACTAACTTTTTCCTGGGCTGGTCTTGAACTGTAATCCTGTTGATCTCCACCTCCCAAGAAGTTGGGGATTATAGAAGTGAGCCATATGCCTGACTGATGTATTTATTTTATGTGAAGAGAGGGCATGTCCCATGAATATAGGAAACATTTTGTGTGTTTGGAGTTTTATGCTTCCTTTCTTTCTACTTTATTGTATAGACCCAGTCTGTAGTAAGTCCTTAATAAGTATTTGGGAAACAGCACAGATTAAGTGGGTAGAGATCAGAATTTTCCATTGCCTCTTAGAAGGCAATTCTATGTAGTCCTAAGAGAAGTAAGGAATCTAAGAACCTGCAAAATCTGACCTGGTGGTAAGAAATGATTTTGTTTTATAAAATCTTAGAATGTCAAAACATTGTGTTTGAAAACCAATCAGTAAGAATAATAGAACAGTCCATTTTATGTATGGAATCCAAATCACTTTGAGACAGCCAAATTGCTAACTCAAGTTCAGAACTTTAGATAAGGGGTTCTGTTCAAAATTTTCAAATTCAGCTTAACTCTATAGTTCCCAAGGAAATAGAAACTATAGTGTACTTTTCAACCCAAATAGGATATAAACCTCATTATATCAACCTGTTGCTTTGAGCCAACCAAAACTGTTTCCTTTAAATTTTACCTACAGTCTACCATTCTCTCAAATTCTACAATAACCCTGCTTTTTCCATTATTTGATGAGGTGTACCACACAGTTTCTTTGAAGTTCCCTCCTTTGTTGCAGCAAGAAAACAGAACCTAAATTGGTTAAAGTACAAGTTCGTTCCTTTGGTCTTTTCCACATAGGCTTTAATCAAACAATATTTTAAATCAAGATTTTAGAGGAAAAGGAGACTAATTTTCTCTATCCACTCAATACTACTCATATTATTACTATTGTTACTTATTATTATTTTTAGTACTAGGGATTAAACATGGGGCCTCAGGCATGGTAGGCAAATTGTTACTGAGCCATAGCCCCTATTCATTTTAAAGATTTTTAATTTTGTTAAATAATCTTTGTTTCAAATAATTTTTAGTTTTACTCAATAATGTTTGCGTGAAATAATCTTTATTTAAAAAGATACATGCACTGCCTCTATGGAGAAAGTTATTTGATGTGAGTTAGAGCAACTTTAGGTAAATTTCTCATTATAGAAGCATGCACACACGATTTTAGTATACTGGTCATATCATGCCAATATTTAAGGATATAAAAAGTGAGAAACTCATTACTATAAGATATTTTCTCTCCCATCTTTTTTTGTTGGTATGATCCAGGCATCTAAAATGGTCTGTGGTGTATTTTGGTCTCAACATATTGAATGTTACACACACACACACACACACACACAGTTGCTTTGAAGGGCTGGAGAGAATAAAGTAAACACAAAAGTTCAGTCTTGAAGAAATAAAATAGAGGATATTGTGTGTGTGCCCCACACTTAGCATATGGAGCATTATCCCATTCTTATTCTCATTTATTATGCCTTCTGGACTACTATAATCTTTAATTACTTTTATTTACAAGGCAAAATCAAATCCTTAGATTGGTATTAAAAAAATCTTCAGAATTTTATTCAAACTGCTTTTTCCTGCTCATATCCTGTAACTTGCTCATTAGAACAAGAAAATACTTTAAAAAAATTCCCAGTTTGTGGTAAGAGCACTTGCTTTCCAGATACTCAAGTACTGCCCTGATATTAATCCCTCCAAGTGGTGCCAATAACACAATAACACACATCACTTCCATATTAATGAAGGTAAATGTGCTTTCTCTGTTCTCTTTCTCTGAATAATATGCATGGAGGCTATGTTATAAGTGGCCTAACTACAAGATACATGAGGGGAACTTGCCTATATTAGAATTTATACAAGGTACATATGTATCAATAAAGTTTTATTGTTTTAACAAACTGTAAATTGTTTTCTTTGGTATGTATTATAGCAATTAGCTTTATTTAACCTGCATGTTACAACATTCATATTCGAGCTGTTTCTCCAGTATGGTGTACCTACCTTTCTACCTATGTCTATGGACCCCCAGATAGTTTTACCAACATTGAGAAGTCTGCCCAACTTTCCAAATCAAAGGAGAAAATTGCATCTCTGGTCTATAATACTTATTTAGACTATTTTCCAATGGTTTAATTATTATGGTATAGATTATTGTTTACTTTTTTCAGTATTGTCATAATTTGTCCCCTAACTTCATTATGAGTTCCTACATCTTTTACTGAATTGTGAATCCTGTAAAAGCTAGGACAAAATGCTTGCAAAATACTATTAGCGATTAATTCCATGGTAGATTTTTATCTTCTAAACATTCAGTCAAGTACTTTTTTTGTTGGCAATGTTCAAAATATTAAGAAATGTTGATACTTTTCTTAGATAATTTTTAAAATAAAATTACCCTTTTCTATAAAACTACTTTTATTCTAATTCAAGTAAATTTAAATTGATGTAAGAAATTATGATAAGTGGTTATGAATGACTCAAATCATTGCTTCTCTGAAGTGTTAGTGGAAGTGATAATCCTGTGTGTTAGTCACAAGGGAAATCTATGTGTCTTCTATGGAACTCAGATACTTCTCCTTGACCATGAATATTTGGAAACAGTGGGGGGCTATTCCATACTCCACATTGTGGATAAATAAACCTCTATCTGGCAATCAGTCTCTCCAGATTTTTCCCTATTCATTTTCACATTAGGTGTTACTCTATATGCATTATCAATACCATTGTAGAGAATGAGATTATCCAATTCTAAGGAAATTGTTGTCTCTTAAAACACTAGGACTATAATAATTATAGATTTATTATCTGAAAATTATTGACATAAAATATAATCTATTTGCCCTAGAATCAAAGTTCTAGATACTAAGCCCTTTTGAATATTTTTCTAGCTATGAGATTAAGTTGGTTTGTTACCAGTATGTGGTTGTCATACTGGTATGAGCTGATATTTTAAATATTTTTTCTCCACTGAATCAATCAAAATCTTCACAACTGACCCACTAGTAGCCTCCTATCTAGTCTTCACAGAAACAAGAAGGTGAAAGGGAAGAGGGGTGCTCTTCTCCCTAACTTTGTTCTAGGGCTCAGGTCTGAAATACAGAAATATCTTGTCTGTTCATACCCCTTGTGTCTTCTCTCCCCTATAAAATGGCAGACAGACCCCATAGAATCCTGTGTTCTCCCTTTCAAGGTCAATGTGTCTGTAGCTCATCAATAATAACTTCTTCATGAACATACCTAAACACATAAATCTTCCAAATTGAATTGTAGAGAATAAGTTAACTGGAGGCTTATTTCATTTTGTATTCTTAATTTGAAAAGTCAGTTGTAAGTCAAATGTTATTTGAAATACACCAGAGAAGCTGGCTATGTAAAGAGACCCTAGGTTAATAGTTTGGAAAATCACCATTGCATCAATTGGGAATTTTATAAATTGGGTTCTGAAAGCAAGAATTCCCTGTAGTGTTACCAAGAATTCCATGACAATTGCATTTCTTTGTTGTACTTATTCTGATATGCATAAGTGGATATAAGATACATGTTCCACTTCTCTCCTCAGATTTTGCCTGCTTTTCTTTTTTACAACTCCACCATTCATTACATTATCTTATCACAAAGTTTTCCAGAGTGTTTTGGCAATTACATTTATCAGGAGAAATTCTGTTACTTTGAATTCAATTAAAAGACATTTAACTATAAGACTAGGTTCTATACATGGACCTCGATGACAGTTCTGGCTATGAATGTTCATTATTGCTATTTAAGCAGTTTTGCTTTAAAATGGAAGCAAAATAAATGTTTTCAAAATGGGTTTGTTATTAACCTCATATTGTATATGTAAATTATACTTCTATATGCATTTGGTATTAGCTTTTAATTTGATAGTAACAAAATGATTCTTGGAAGCATGGCCATTTCCGATAGTCTGAAACTTGTTTTTAAATTCGTTTATTCATATGCATACATTGTTTGGGCCATGTCTCCCCCCTCCCCCCTGCCACTCCATCTCCCCCCAACTCCCTTGCTTCCAGGCAGAATCAGTCTGCCCTTATCTCTAATTTTGTTGAAGAGAGAATATGGACAATACTAAGAAAGACAAAGTGTTTTTGCTAGTTGAGATAAGGATAGCTATACAGAGAGATTCCTAGCATTGCTTCCATGTACAAATGTGTTACATCCCAAGCTGATTCATCTCTAACTGATCTTTTCACTAGTTCCTGATTGCATTCTCATATTGACCTCTGTTACTTTAAGGTTTCTGTATTAGTTCCTCTGCAGTGGGGACATCAAATACTATCATGTTTTGGGTTTCTTATCTATCCTTATACCTCCCATGTGTGCTCTCACCTTATCATGTGACCCAAGTCCAACCACATTGCTGTATTTGCCTTAGATTTAAAGTCTGCATATGAAGGAGAATATATGATTTTGGTCTTCTGAGTCTGGCTAACCTCGCTCAGAATAATGTTCTACAGTTCTGTCCATTTACTTCATGGCTGAGTAAAATTTCACTGTGCATAAATACCACATTTTCTTGATCCATTTGTCAGTAGTGGGGGATCTTGGCTGTTTCCATAACTTGGCTATTGTGAATAGTGCTACAGTAAACATGGGTGTGCAGGTGCCTCTGGAGTAACCTGTGGTGCATTCCTTTGGGTATATCCCCAAGAGTGGGATTACTAGATCATATGGAGGAATCCTCCAAATTTTTTTCCAGAGTGGTTGTACCAGCTTACATTCCCACCAGCAGTGTATGAGGGTTCCTTTTCCCCCACATCCTTGCCAATACCTGTTGTTACTGGTGTTTTTAATGATGGCTATTCTAACAGGGGTGAGGTGGAATCTTAGTGTGGTTTTGATTTGCATTTCCTTTATGGCTAGAGATGGTGGGCAGTTTTTCATGTGTTTTTTGGCCATTTGATTTCCTCTTTGGAGAAATTTCTGTTTAGTTCAGTTGCCCATTTCTTTATTGGTTCATTGATTTTGGGAGAGTTTAGTTTTTTGAGCTCTCTGTATATTCTGGTTATCAGTCCTTGGTCTGATGTATAGCTGGCAAATATTTTCTTCCACTCTGTGGGTGGCCTCTTTAGTTTAGAGACAATTTTTTTTTGCTGTGCAGAAGCTTTTTAGTTTTATGAAGTCCCATTTGTCTATACCTTCTCTTAGTTTCTGAGCTGCTGGAGTTCTATTGAGGAAGTCCTTGCCTATACCTATTACTTCCAGAGTGTTTTGTATTCTTTCCTGTACCAACTTTAGAATTTAAGGTCTGTTATTAAGATCCTTGATCCATTTTGAGTTAATACTAGTACAGGGCGATAATCATGGATTTAGTTTAAGTTTTTTGCAGATGGGTAACCACTTTTCCTAACAACATTTGTTGAAGAGGCTAGTCTTTTCTCCATTGTATATTTTTATCACCTTTGTCAAAAATAAGGTGGACATAGTTGTGTGGATTCATATCTGGGTCCTCTATTCTGTTCCACTGGTCTTCATGTCTGTTTTTGTGCCAGTACCATGCTGTTTTTATTGCTATTGCTTTGTAATACAGATTGAAGTCAGGTATTGTGATATCTCCAGCATTGCTCTTTTTGCTGAGTATTGCCTTGGCTATTTGCGGTCTCTTATGTTTCCAAATGAACTTAAGGGTAGATTTTTCAATCTCTGTGATGAAAGTCATTGGGATTTTGATGGGAATTGCATTAAACATGTAGATTCCTTTTGGTAGTATGCCATTTTTACTATGTTGATTCTACCAATCCATGAGCACAGGAGAGCTCTCCACCTTCTGTAGTCTTCCTCAATCTCTTTCCTCAGGTGTTTATAGTTCTCCTTATAGAGGTGATTCATATCCTTTGTTAAGTTTACTCCTAGGTATGTGATTTTTTTGAGGGTATTGTAAATGGAATTGTTTACATATATTCTTTCTCAATTTGTTCCTTATTAGAGTACAGAAAAGCTAATGATTTTTGTAAGTTGATTTTGTATCCTGCCACCTTGCTGTTTAGGGTTGAGAGTAATATTGGCCTCATGAAATGAGTTAGGCAGTGTTCCTTCCCTTTCAATTTCATGGAACAGTTTAAGGAAGGTTGGTGTTAGTTCTTCTTTAAAGGTCTGATAGAATTCAGCAGAGAATCCATCAGGTCCTGGACTTTTCTTTTTTGGGAGACTCTTTGTTGCTGCTTCAATTTCATTTTGTGTTATGGATCTATTCTGGTGATTAATGTCTTCCTGGTTCATTTTTGGATGGTCCTAAGTATCTAGAAATCTTCCATTTCTTCAAGATTTTCAAATTTATTAGAATATAGGTTCTTGAAGTAGTTTCTGATGATTTCCTGGAATTCCATGGTGTTTGTTGTTATCACCCTTTTGCATTTCTGATTTTACTGATTTGGGGTTTTTCTCTCCTCATTTTAGTCAGGTTTGCCAGAGGTCTGTCAATCTTGTTTATTTTTTCAAAGAACCAACTTTTTGTTTCATTGATTCTTTGTATAGTTTTTTTTGTTTCTATTTCATTGATTTCAGATCTTATTTTTATTATTTCTCTCCTTCTGCTTGTTTTGGGATTGGTTTGTTATTGTTTTTCTAGGAATTTGAGAGGAAGCATTAGGTCATTGAATTGAGATCTTTCTGTCCTTTTAATATATGCACTTATAGCTATAAATTTCCTCTCAGGACTGCCTTTGCTGTGTCCCACAGGTTCCTGTAGGTTGTGTTTTCATTTTCATTAACTTCCAGTTACCTTTTAATTTCTTTTATTTCATCAATGACCCCTTGATCATTGAGCAATTTGTCATTCAGCTTCCAACTGTTTGCATGGTTTTTACTATTGCTTTTGTTGTTGAGTTCTAGTTTTAATGCATTGTGATCAGATAGAATGCATGGGATTATTTCTATTTTCTTATTTTTGGTGAGGCTTGCTTTGTGCTTTAAGATATGATCAATTTTGGAGAAGGTACTGTGAGATGCTGAGAAGAATGTATATTGTGCAGAAGTTGGATGAAATATTCTGTAGACGTCAGCTAGGTCCATTTAATCTAAGGTGTGATTTAGTTCTAGAATTTCTTTATTGATTTTTTGTTTGGATGACCTATCTATTGGTGAAAGGGGGATACTAAAGTCTCCCATAATGACTGTGTTGGAGTCTATGTTTTTAGAGTCCTTCAGAGTATGTTTAATTGAAAGGCTTGTCAGCTCTGTCTACTTTTGCAGGGTCTGTTTATTGAATGTTTGCCCAGAGAGCTGCCCTTCCCCCCTTCTCTGTTGGAGAGGCTTGTCTTCTGCTTTTGCAGGCTTTGTTTACTGAAAGTTAGCACAGAGAGCAGCTCCTTGCCCCTCCCCTCTTCTCCGGTGTGCTCAAAGCACCCCTCCCTCTCTGGTGCTTGTCCTTTTCAGTTCCTTGTTTATTATTCAGTTTTTTTTTCTTGTGGGGCAGGGGTCAGTCTGTCCAGGGGGCTATGCTACTTTATCCCAGGGGTGGCTGTGGGGATACCATGTGTCGCTTATTTGCTCACCTGTTGGTCTGCATCTCCCAAGCAGGTTTGGAGCCAGCATCTGGCGTTGCGGGAGCCCTTCTGTTTTCTCAGTTAACGTGGTGTGGAGAAGCTTTGTGCAGGCTGGGGTTCGGGGTGTCAGAGTTTTGCTTATTCTTGATGGTTTTTTTTCTGCCAAATATGGCTCCAGCACGTCAGCAAGATTTTTGATTTACAGAGCTCACACTGTCTGCTTCCTCCTTCTAGTCACCATTTTGGATCATTTCCTCATCCTGTCAGTATACAGCAATGTCAATCCTTCAATATTTGGGAGAAATGAAGTCAGGCAGTTCCATGGTCCAAAAAGCGTCAACCCCATAGAATAGTAGTTTTCCTCTGGAGGCACTTGAAAATAGAAGTGCTTCTTCATTAGGTTGAAAGATGAAGAGTGTGCTGTGGACTTAAGAATTTGGAAGAAAGTTCTCAAGCGTCTGCAGAAGGGTTAGAGGCTCCACTGAGAATTTACTGGTACCTTTTAACTGTAACAAAGAGAAGCACTGCATAAAGAAGCTGGAAACAGGATATCCTTCTTCCTCCCTGCAGTAACTTCCTCCTCCACTGCAGAGAGTTTGAATCTTGCATTGTCCTGCATTAACATATTACTAGAGTACAGTAATGGGTTAGTAAACTGGAAGTAGAAAAGATGAGACAAATTGCTATATCCTTCAAGAATAGTCCCTCATTCATAGTAAGCTCTCAACTAATATGTTTTATTAAAAATTAGTGAACTTGCTTGAGATCAATACCTGTTTAGTGATAAGACAATATCTAAATTTAGATCTCTCTGATTCCTATGTCCTTTCTATCTGTTAGTCTAAGCCCAATGAACTACAAATTGTCCTTTTTGGATTTTCACAGGCTTTATAAAATTTTATTTTCTTTATGACTAGTTTACCAGATTAAGGGACAGTTGACAATAATATAAAAAGATAGTAAGGTCTACACTATACAGAAGACACAGGTATGAAATATGCTTCATACATGTTTTAATTAAAAAGGAAAGCACTTCTACCTTAGCAAAAATTGAAAGTAAAGTATCATTTATTTTAGGTTTCAAATGGTACTGGAAGAGAAAGTATAGTTTGAATAAAAAGATGAGCAGGAATAAATAGGATCTTATGTCTCCCTGCTATAATAAGTAGGTATTTAATAATTCTTTGATGTTATTGAATAGCATGTGAAATCAGAATTTATTCAGCTCATCCTGAATTAAAATGTCCCCAAAGCTTCATTTTGAGGAATATCAGTTGTGCAGAAAATATCTCAAAACAAAGACAATTCTAAATAAGAGTTTTGACTGGCCAACCAGCTCATAGAGTTGCTCAACACAAGTATGCAGCTCAACAAACATTGGCTTCTTGATTTCCTTGTCAACTCCTTCAGAACTTCTTCTCCAACAGGTCCAGGTCTACAACTACTTTATAACAGCTGACACTTTTAATATGCCTTGTTCTACTATATTTTTATCTTATTTTCCCTGTAGAGCATAAGCTAATTGGAAGAAGAAACATATACTGAAGGATGTAAAAACCCATGAAGAAATTACACACACACACACACACAGTACTGAGGTTTGAACTCAGGGCTTAGCATTTACTAGGTAGATAATCTACCACTTGAGCCATGCCTCCAGCTCTTTTTGCTCTGGTTATTTTGGAGATGGAGTATTGCTTTTTGTCCAGGCTGGCCTGGACTGTGATAGTCCTATTTAAAGCTTCCTGGCCAACCCTGGGATGACAGGCACACACTACCACACCAAGATTTTTTCCATTCACATGTTTTCTTGCAAACTCTCTTGCCCAGGCTGGCCTGGAATCCATACTCCTGATCTCAATCTCCCAAGTAGCTAGGATTTCTGGTGTGAGCCACTGGTACTCAGCAAAAACTAAGATTCTAAAATACAGCTTAGATGTATTTAGTTTATGGTACTTTTCAAGTGCTTCATAACCACTGCCTAATTTAATTATGTTGATTGTGATTGTAGGCATTATTAAAAATATTTTATATATGATGCAGTTGAAGTTTCAAGAGAATAATTTGCTGAAGATCTCAGTTAGTAAATGTACCTTTTCATCAAAAAGCACCTTTCATCCCATATTTAATACTGCTTCTAAGGAAGAGAATAATGGAAGGGTGAAGGAGGAAAAGAAATAAGCAGGAAACTGGAAGGTAAGGAAAACTGGAAGAGAATAGTCAGTAAGGATGCATTTAGAGCAGAAATCAGGTTTAGACTTTTTCAGTAATTTGGGGTGTGATTTAACTTAAAAGAAGCAATTTCAGTTCCTATTTAAGCTTTTTCATGTATACTTGAAGACTCTCAAATGATATTACACTTATACAGGTGGGTTCTTGAAATATTTCCTTGAAGAAATTCAATTCAAATGAATTCTGTGATGTATTTCTCTCTGGGGTAAAATATGACTTTCATATAAACAAAATTAAAGTTAGAGCCAGATCTGTCACTTTAAATGGGCCAGGACTGTGACCATGGAGAAAGAGTAATATATTTATTGCATTTTACCAACCAAGAGGTTTAAAATAGGGTTTGCTTTTTTGATGGCATAACAGTGGTATTATTTCGTTTAGTCTCTGATTGGAAGGCATCTGTGATCAATTCATTATCAGAAGCTGAAAGGTTTTATTTGTTCCCGTTATAGGAGGGTTTATTGTTTTAATTTTTACTACAAAACTTAAGATACTAAGAAATGTTCCTCAGGAAGATCCCGGGTAAGGTTTTGCATTCTTACTCTATCACATCATTTGGGCCAGAGGAAACTTCTTTGTCAGAGTTAAGGAACAATGGCACCTTTCATAGTTCACAATTGTCTTCACAGTGATAGCTCTTTAACCCATCCATAATGGCTTCCACATGGCCACTGATTTAGAGGACTTGAGTACCGTCAGCTCTTTATAATTTAGAGATTATTTTTATTAGAAATGAGATAGATTCAGATTGGGAATGAAAGATTAGGACACACACGCAAATTATTTTAAATTTGTTACTCTTAATAAAACAGATACTAAACACACAAAGTTATTTTACTTAGCCTTTCAATCATTGCTGAAGTAATACCTTTATTTAAATTCTGAAAAGAAGACATAGAGGAATAACAGCACAGAGAAAGAACATGTTGGTCTGGTGGAGTGACTTAAGTAGTGGGATGCCTGATTAGCAAGAGTGAGGCCCTGAGTTCAAACCCCAGTACCAAACGAAAAAAGGTTTGATGAAAAGATGTTAATAGAAACAGGATCTGAGGGCCTGGGAGTTAAGGGAGTGAACTTGATTAAAATACATTGTACTCATCTATGACATTATCATGACTACCCCACCACCTTGTGCTGTTAATGTATGCTAATAAAGTATGAAATAGGGTCTTCTGTTGAGAATCATGGACAACTGAAGCTCTTAAGGAATTAAATAAAATGTCTTTTCCTTTCTTTTTACCCCTAACACTTGGAGGTAATAAAATAAGAGTAAGTGGTATCTTTTAATACAAACTATTTTTATTCACTTTATAAACATTGTGAAATGCCAATTATCTTCTAGGAATGAAGACACAATCTACTTTAACACTTATCACTTAACCCTTAAATCTTTTCAGTAAGTGCTACATTCATAGAAAAGAAACAGAAAAGTTACATGACTGTTTTACACGCACACATTTAATGAGGGCTAGAGCACAAAAAGGTGCTTAAAAAATCATGAGTTGGGTCTGAAGTGTGAACAGTAGATTAAGGATTAAAGAAATTCCAATATGATGTGATAGCTATGAAAAAATTCTCTGCTATTATCCTTCAGGGTGAAGATGACATAAGAAGAAAAGCAGTGAGCACAAAGGAGCTGTGTTCAAAGCACATATTTTTTATTAATAACTTTAAATGAAAAGCTCAAAAGTCTTCTTGATACGTGTTTTGTAAAACAAAGTTCAATTTGAATACACACCATTGACCTGGTGAAGGTCTCGTCATGTTTCCTCCTGATTTTAAGTTCTCAATCATTACTTTCAGTATTATTTTGGCTTATGATTTTTTAAGCCAAATCCTTTCTAACAAGGTATGAAAACAGAAAGGCCAGTGCTAGAAAACTCCCAGCTACAGTATGTTCTACATGATTTAGTCATATTAGACTAGTTGAGAATAATGTAACTTTAAAAAAATTCTATGCCAATTTAAAATACAATGAAATTTTCATTTGAAAGTAAATAAAATAAATCATGTATTGAATTCAGGGAAAAGAAGAATATCATTATGAAATTATATGTCATACTTCATACATTCATTTGATCAAAGAAATCTTTTCAGAGAAATGGGATTTGAATCATCAGGGAAATTTTGAAAATGACTATAGGTACAAACATGCAGCTCCCCAAAACTGATGATCATAGCAAAAGTGAATCAACTGGTGACAGGGCCAGTGTAGTAGTTATATAGACCAGGCTCAGAGACCCAGCTTCCCCTGATTAAGTTCTCTCTCCACTTGCTAGTAGTATGCCTGCGTAATGTATCTTCCCTGTGCCTTCTCACTTTCTAGATCTGTTAATTGGAAATAATAACATTGTCTACTTCATACGATGGTTAGGAGGATTAAAGGAATCACATATGACCCTTGAGACTACTTGACATACAATATGTTTTATATACATAAATTATTTATTTTAATTGACATAAAATTATACATTTTTATGGGGTACCATATGGTGTTTTGATACATGTATATACTATATAATGTACAAATCAGGTTAAGCATATCTGTCTCCTCAAAGACTATCATTTCTTCATGGTGGAAACATTCTCAATCCTCTATTCTGCCTTTTTGAAATATATAGTATGCTTATCTATATTTACCCTATTGTAAGCACTTGTTATCTGAGAGGAATTGAAGGGTGGGTGGCCACCCTGAGACTCTTAGGAAACTGAAGAGCAAAGTGAAGAGTAATAAGAGCAAACATTAATTGCATGTTTGCCATGGCAGAGAAAGAACTAAGGGCAAATGTAAGCCCTTAGTTCATGTCACACACATACACAAGTGATAAAGGAAGTTACAATATCATGTGATGGTTAGGAATAGAAAGACACACCTGCACACAGTTTTCATTTAAAAGATGTTATAGGAAAAATGCAACAATATATTAATAAGAATTAAAAAATAATTTTTAAAAGATAAAAATATGTTCTAAATAGAGTAAAATATGAAAGTAAGTTTAAGCCCTCTAATATATGTTAAAATTTACATGTATTTTCATAGTTAGTAGATATTGGTGAAACTTTTTTCCTCTGTAAATTTCAACATAGCAGCTATCCTTTAACCATCATAGTATTTGCTTTTATTTTAGTTTTCATTTTTGCTATTGACTGTTGTTATCTTCCTAAATGGGAAGCTTCTGTTTAGGAGCTTACTTTTAAATCCATACTCAGGTAAATGAACATTTTCTCTTCTTTTCTAAAAAACGTTAGATTCAAATTTTTGCCACAAAGATAAGAATTATTTGGAGCAGACAAGGATTGAAGAGAGCTCCTGACTTGAGGAGAAATGATTGAATATGCACATTAGGCAATACAAATGGTTTCTTTAGCCCCTGAGAATTCAAGTAAATCCAGAAGACCAGAGACTAAAATTAGCTTTGAAAGTTAACAGATCACTGGGCAAAATAAATACTTAGGATATCAATTATAGCCACAGGGGAATGAATCATAGTAAACCAAGTGAAAGTTGCCTTAAATGGAAGAAATAAAGCCTGCTGTTTGAACAAGAACAGTGGCCTTTTATTCTAAAACATTAGAGAGGAATTTTTTTATTGTTTATACATTTATTCATGTGTGCATACATTGTTTGTACCACCTCTCCCCCGCTGGCCTGGCCCCCCTCCTCCTCCCTCCCACCCCCTTTGCTTCTAGGCAGAACCTGTTCTGCCCTCTTCTCCAATTTTGTGGAAGAGAAAACAAAAGCAATAATAAGAAAGACATAGCATTTTTGCTAGCTTGAGACAAAGGTAGTTATACAGAGAGATTCCTAGCATTGCTTCTATGCACAGGTGTATTACAACCCGAATTGGTTCATCTCTACCAGACAGTTCTCTTCACTATTTCCCGGTCACCTTCCCATAGTGGCCTCTGTCTATTTAAGATTACTTTATTCACTCTCTACAGTGGGTACATCAAACACTTTAAAGTTTTAGGTTTCCTTCCTTTTCCCTATTCCTCCAGTATGTGTTCTCTCCTTATTGTGTGACCCAGGTCCAATAATATAACTGCATTTGTTTTAGGTCAATAATCCACACATGAGGGAGAACATATGATTTTTGGCCTTCTGAGCCTGGCTAACTTCACTTATGATAATGTTCTCCAGTATTAGAGAGGAATTTAAGTAAGCACTTTGGTTTGAGATATAATTTCAATTTTAGCATGGCCTTTGCTAGAACTTGTGTTTGAAATAGCATTATATGAAGGGAGGGCACTGAGATGGGCCAGTGTTGAATTATCAAAGAGGAGGGAGGCATAGAAAAGAAGCATATTGGTAGCTGGAAATGGGGAACTGTGGAGTGGAGTTAATGTGAAAAGTTAAGAGAAGGGAGAGGAAGGGGCAGGCCAGCAATCCCAGACAAACCACATTTCTTGTAAAGTCTTGACTTCTGCTTTGTTTCCCTTGGCTTAACCTCATTCATAATTTCTGGCTAATTTAGTAGCTAGAAAGAGTAAAATTAATTGTCGATTGATTCTTGGCAAATACTTTTTGGAATTTCATGTGGGTCTTTAGCTCCAACTCTACTACAAATAATGTGTTGTCTGTTTTAAAATATCTAGGACAGAAAAGAAATATTTGAAAAGGCAGAACTGTTTCATTTCTGAAAAGCCCTTTCACCAATACTCTTAAGAACATTACTAAGGTGGGAAGACCAGAGAGAGGTTAGTTGAAGTCAACTGGACATTAAAGTTAAAAAAAATCTAAATCACAGCTCTTCATCAAGAGTAATAAAATAGTTGATGTCCAATGTTAGAAATAGCTACCAGTTTGAACAACAACAAAAAATCCTTACTTGAATTTTCTCCCTTTTGAGTCAGGAAACATTTTTGAAGCTTTATTTCATTTCTTATTTGTACCACTTAATAAAGAAATATATGAGTGCTGTCTTTTTTTTTTCTTAGAAGTATGTTAATTATTTTTATTCTGCTAATTTTCTCCCTTAGATCATCACTGGAAGTCATGTGCTTTTGTCTTTTACACTTTTTTTTTAGGTCTTTTTTTACTCTTTTATTCATATGTGCATACAATGTTTGGGTCATTACTCCACCCTTCCCCCCGCCCCCTCACTATCCCCCATCCCTTCCTTCTCCTGCCCATCCCTCTCGCTACCAGGCAGAAAACTATTTTGCCCTTATCTCTAATTTTGTTGAAGAGAGTATAAGCAATAATAGGAGGGACCAAGGGTTTTTGCTAGTTGAGATGAGGATAGCTATACAGGGAGTTTACTCACATTGCTTTCCTGTATACATGTGTTATATTCCAAATTAATTCTTCTTGAACTAACTTTTTCTCTAGTTCCTGGTCCCCTTCTCCTATTGGCCTCTGTCACTTTAAAGTTTCTGCATTACTTCCTTTGCATTGAGGACATCAAATGCTATCTTTTTGTTGTTGTTGTTGGGTTTCTTGCCTATCCTCATAAATCCTTTGTGTGCTCTCGCCTTATCATGTGATCAAAGTCCAATCCCCTTGTTGTGTTTGCCCTTGACCTAAAGTCCACATATGAGGGAGAACATATGATTTTTTGTCTTCTGGGCCTGGCTAACCTCGCTCAGGATGATGTTCTCCAGTTCCATCCATTTACCTGAAAATGATAAGATTTAATTTTTCTTCATGGCTGAGTAGTATTCCATTGTGTATAAATACCACATTTCCTTAATCCATTCATCCATAGTGGGGCATCTTGGCTGTTTCCATAACTTGGCTATTGGGAATAGTGCTGCAATAAACATGGGTGTGCAAGTGCCTTTGGAGTAACCTGTGTCACATTCCTTTGGAGTAACCTGTGTCACATTCCTTTGGATATATCCCCAGGAGTGGGATTGCTTGATCATATGGCAGATCTATGTTTAGATTTTTAAGAAATCTCCAAATTTTTTTCCAGAGTGGTTGTACTAGTTTGCATTCCCACCATCAGTGTACAAAGGTTCCTTTTTACCCACATCCTTGCCAACACATGTTGGTGGTGGTGTTTTTGATGATGGCTGTTATAACAGGGGTGAGGTGGAATCTTAGTGTGGTTTTGATTTGCATTTCCTTAATGGCTAGAGATGGTAAGCATTTTTTCATGTGTTTTTTGGCCATTTGAATTTCTTCTTTTGAGAAAGTTCTGTTTAGTTCATTTGCCCAATTCTTAATTGGCTCATTGATTTTGGGAGAGTTTAGTTTTTTGAATTCCCTGTATATTCATTCTGGTTATCAGTCCTTTGTCTGATGTGTAGCTGGCAAATATTTTCTCCTACTTTGTGGGTGGTCTCTTTAGTTTAGAGAACATTTCTTTTGTTGTGCAGAAGGTTTTTAGTTTTACAAAGTCCCATTTGTCTATACTTTCTCTTAGTTGCAGGCAGCAAAGGATGTGAAGTGGTTGGAACACTCACTTTCAGAGAAGAATGTGAAATAATGTGATATACAAATCTGCTTGGCAGTTTCTTAAAAAGTTAAATGCACATCTACCATATGATCCAACCATTCTATATCTGAAAGCAAATGAATATAGACTTGTATACAATGTTCATAGCTGCTTTGTTTGTAATAACATAAATTGGAAATAACCCAAATACCTATCAAGAGGTAAGTGGATAAACAAACTAACATAGCTATACAATGGACTGAGCTCTTGATATATGCTACAAGATGGAAAGATCTCAAAATACTCTGTTGAGTTAAAGAAGCCTACACACTCACTTGCACAGATGAAACACATAATGTATGAGTACATTTCTGTAAAATTCTATGATTTGAAAACCAAAGTTTAACATCTGATAGAAATAGTGCTTTCTTGTGAGTAGTGGGACAAGAAGGGGTGGAATAGAGGGACTACTGATGAGCAAAGAGAAATTTGGGTAATAATTGATAAGTTCATTATTTTGAGTGGGGTGATGGTTTTATGGTCTTTAATTATAACAGTGTGCACAGTAAAAGTCTGCAGTTTGTTGTATGTTAAGTACTTACTCCATCAGTAACGCTGCTTTAAAAAAAGATAATCTGGGGTGAAAAAAACATGCTTAAGAGTCAGGAGCAAATTGGCCTATAGTTCTCCTTTTTGGAGGTGTCTTTGTCTGGTTTTGGGATGAGAGTAATATTGGCTTCCTAAAACGAGTTAGGCAGTGTTCCTTCCCTTTCTATTTCATGGAACAATTTAAGGAGGGTTGGTATTAGTTCTTCTTTAAATGTCTGATAGAATTTAGCAGTGAATCCATCAGGTCCTGGACTTTTCTTGTTTGGGAGACTCTTTATTGCTGCTTCAATTTCATTTTGTGTTATAGATTATAGGTCTATTCAGGTGATTAATATCCTCTAGGTTCAGTTTTGAATGATCATAAGTATCTAGAAATTTGTCCATTTCTTCAAAATTTTCAAATTTATTAGAGTATAGGCTCTCAAAGTAGTCTCTGATGATTTTCTGGATTTCCATGGTGCTTGTTGTTATCTCCCTTTTTGCATTTCTGAATAAAATAATGGCAAACCAAATCCAACAACACATCAGAAATATCATCCACCATGACCAACTCGGCTTCATCCCAGGGATTCAGGGGTGGTTCAACATATACAAATCTATAAATGTAATACATTGCATTAATAGAAGCAAAGACAAAAACCACTTGATCATTTCAATAGATGCAGAAAAAGCCTTCAACGAGATCCAACACCACTTCATGATAAAAGCTCTAAGAAAACTAGGAACAGAAGGAATGTACCTCAACATTATAAAGGCTATATATGACAAACCTACAACCAACATCATACTTAATGGTGAAAAACTGAAACCATTTCCCCTAAAATCAAGAATGAGACCAGGGTGCCCACTCTCCCCACTCCTTTTCAACATATACTGGAATTTCCAGCCAGAGCAATTAGACAAGAAGAAGAAATAAAAGGAATACAAATAGGTAAAGAATCTGTCAAAATATCCCTACTTGCAGATGATATGATCCTGTACTTTAAAGACCCAAAAAACTCTACCCAAAAACTCATAGACACCATAAACAGGTATAGCAAGGTGGCAGGATACAAAATCAACTTACAAAAATCATTAGTTTTTCTATACACCAACAATGAACAAACTGAGAAGGAATACATGGAAACAATTCCATTTACAATAGCCTCAAATACCTAGGAGTAAACTTAACAAAAGATGTGAATGACCTCTACAAGAATACAACCCCTGAAGGAAGAGATTGAGGAAGACTACAGAAGATGGAAAGATCTCCTGTGCTCATGGATTGGTAGAATCAACATAGTAAAAGTGGCTATACTCCCAAAAGCAATCTACATGTTTAATGCAATTCCCATCAAAATCCCAATGACATTCATCACAGAGATTGAAAAATCTACCCTTAATTTCATTTGGAACACAAGAGACCTTGAATAGCCAAGGCAATACTCAGCAAAAAGAACAATGCTGGTGGTATCACAATACCCGACTTCAAACCATATTACTGGCATAAAAACAGACATGAAGACCAGTGGAACAGAATAGAGGACCCAGATATGAATCCACACAACTATGCCCACCTTATTTTTTGACAAAGGTGCCAAAAATATATGATGGAGGAAAAATAGCTTCTTCAACAAATGCTGCTGGAAAAAGTGGTTATCCATCTGCAAGAAACTAAAACTAGATCCATGTCTATCACCCTGTACTAGTATCAACTCAAAATGGATCAAGGGCCTAAATATCAGACCTGAAACTCTGAAGTTTCAGAGCAGGAAACATTCTGTAACAAATAGATACAGGCAAGGACTTCCTCAACAGAACACCAGCAGCTCAGCAACTAAGAGAAAGAATGGACAAATGGGACTTCACAAAATTAGAAACCTTCTGCACAACAAAAGAAGTTGCCTCTAAACTAAAGAGACCACCCACAGAGTATGAGAAAATATTTGCTAGCGATACATCAGAGAAAGGACTGATAACCAGAATATACAGGGAACTTAAGAAGCTAAACTCTCCCAAAATCAATGAACCAATTAAGAATTGGGCAACTGAACTAAATAGAACTTTCTCAAAAGAAGAAATTTAAATGACCAAAAACCACATGAAAAAATGCTCACCACCTCTAGCTTTAAAGGAAATGCAAATCAAAACCACGCTACGATTCCACCTCACCCCTGTTAGAATAGTGACCATCAAAAACGCCACCAACAATGTGTGTTGGTGAGGATGTGTTGAAAAAGGAACCCTTGTACACTGCTGGTGGGAATGTAAGCTGGCTCAACCACTCTGGAAAAAAATGTGGAGGCTTCTTAAAATTCTAAACATAGATCTGCCATATGATCCAGCAATCCCACTCCTGGGGATATACTCAAAGGAATGCAACACAGGTTACTCCAAAAGCACCTGCACACCCATGTTTTTTGCAGCACTATTCACAATAGCCAAGTTATGGAAACAACCAAGATGCCCCACTACTGATGAATGGATCAAGAAAATGTGGTATTTATACACAATGGAAGTTTACTCAGCCATGAAGAGAAATGAAATCTTATTATTTGCAAGTAAATGGATGGAACTGGAGAACATCATTCTGAGCGAGGTTAGCCAGACTCAGAAGACCAAAAATCGTATGTTCTCCCTTATATGCGGTCTTTAGATCTAAGGCAAATACAGCAATGTTGTGGGACTTGGGTTACATGACAAGGGGGAACAAGTATGGGGTTAGATAGAAAACCCAAAACCTAAAAGCATTTGATATCCCCATTCCAGACGAATCAATATAGAAATTTAAAGTGTCAGAAGTCAACATGAGAAGGGGATCAGGAACCAGTGCAAAGATCAGTTAGAGATGAATCAACCTGGGTTGTAATACATTTGTAAATGAAAGCAATGCTAGGAATCTCTCTGTATAGCCGTCCTTATCTCAACTAGCAAAAATGCTATGTCCTTCTTATTATTGCTTATTTCTACTCTTGAAGAGAACAGGAGAAAAATGCAGAGCAGGTTCTGCCTGGAAGGGAGGGGGAGGGGGATAGGGTGGGGACAGGGCAGGAGGAAGAAATGACCCAAACAATGTATGCACATGTGAATAAATGCTAAAACAAAAAGAGTCAGGAGCAAGCCTTTGCCTTTTAAAATTATTAAAGCATGTCTATTCGTAAACCATTCTGTTATTATAGATGCATAAAAATACAAAGAAACTCTTCTGTGTAGAGATTTGATTCTCTGCTAGCATTGCACCTAAATCATTGATACACTACTTAAAATGAAACAAATGAGGCAGAAGTAAAAACAGAGGTCACAAATTTAAGGAATGTTAATTCAAAACCTAATTTTGACATTTAGTTTAAATAACACATTTCTGCACTTATACACAATTGAAAATTTACTAGAATATCAGTGAGAGCATGCAAGACTATTTACCAGAGCAGAAATGTAAAACTAAAGAGGTAAAGCAACAACAACTTTGTAGATACTGCCTGGTTCAATAAAAGAAATGAATTTAAAAAATCTCAAGCATCTATCTTGCTAAATATTTCTTCACTATAAAGTTGATGCCATAGGATGAAAATTGGCCAAAATATACATACAAGTGATATCCAAAAATATCTAAGAGTACAATTAGTCTGTACCTCGTCAGTGTAAGATTATTCTTTATCATGTACTCACTTTCATTTCACCTAATGTGCTTTAAAAAATCCTTACAAATGTAATCAGCCTTACATCATCTGTGGATGTGTTCAGGCTTCTCAACTTCTCAAGGCTTCCAAGAGCTTCTAATTCCCTCTTTAACTTTTTCCTGTTGCCTGTTTCTCTAGTGACTTTTGACCTTATTTGCATGTATGTGTGTGTGTGTGTGTGTGTTTGTGTGCATGTGTGTATTGTGTCTGTGTTCTCTTCCTCCTGGTGAAATTAAAGATGCTAAATGCCATACAGTATATTACATTCTTTTTCTTTTCAGTGCAGGGAATTGAACTTGGGGTCTTATGCATGCTGGAGAATGCAAAAACTAAACAGCAAAAGAATAAATATTCCAATTAATAATGGACAAATGAGTTGAATAGACAGAAGAAGAAATACAAATGTCTAATAAATATGTGATGTAATTTTCAATGTCCTTAGTAATAAAGGAAGTACAAATCAAAACTACACTGAGATTCCATCTCATCCTAAATCAAATTGACAATCATCAAAAAAAAAAAACAAATAACAAATCCTGAGGAGGATGCAGGGAAAAGGAATCCTCCTACACTGTTGGTGTAAATGTAAACTAGTGTAACCACTATGGAAATCAGTGTGGAGTTCCTCAAAAAACTAAAAGTGGACTAACCTTATGACCCCACTATATCACTCTTGGGCATATATATGAAGGTGTGTAAATTAATATTCAAGAGAGATACATGTATACCCATGCTTATTGCAGCTCACATCACAACAGCCAAACTGTGGAAACAACAGTTAAATGTATAAAGAAAATATGGTACAAATATATACCATGAAATATTACTCAACCATATAGAAAAATTAACATTATGTCATTTGCTTGCTCTTGCTGAGTGAAATAAGCCAAGCTCATAAGGCCAAATATTGCATGTTCATGCTCATTTTGGAACCCAGACCTAAATACAATGATGATAATGATAATTATAATAATGATGATAGGACATGAATATATATGGGGTACTGTCTGGGAGGTGCAAATGGGAGGAGGGGGTATCAAGGATACTGAGGGCTGAAGTGTAAGTATGATACACACATATGAAGACAGCATAATGAAACCCATCAAATACTGTTTGAAAAAGTGGAAGATGGAAATATAATGGATGGAGTGAACTTGTTCAAAGTACACTGTATGCATATATGGAATTATCACAATGAAAATCTCTTGTATTATTAATGTATGCTAATTCAAAAATAAAATAAAACAAAAATGATGACTAAATAAAATAAAATCTGTTACTTCTGTCTTTTACCAAAGACTATCTTTATATGTTTCATTAATAAAATATAGTACTTTTTATCAGTGAAATCTCTAATAATTATTACATTCCTAAATGAGTATTAAGCTGTGCCATGAATTGTCCTTCAAAATATTGTTTTAAATTTTTTTATTATTCATTTATTCACATGTGCATACATTGTTTGGGTCATTTTTCCCCCCTGCCCCCCTCCCCAATCCTCTTCTCCCTCCCCCTCACTTCCAGGCAGACCTTCAAAATATTTTTAAAGGGTTCTCCTGAACTTCCTTAACTTATTTGGACTCTGGACCTTTCTTAGAAGAGAAGTTATTTCATTTCTATTTCAACTAAAATAAAGAATTTGCTAAAATAATGTGTTTAATTATACTTTTCAACTATATTTAGAATCATAGTCTAATGTGGAAGTTGTGGCCCATGCTACATCACTTAACAACTGGTCTTTGATGTTTTATTAGTCTCTTCAAATATCATTAAGAAACTGGTTTGATCTTTCTGAATTTGCATCTGCCTTGTTATTTACTTATGCTTTTGTTGCTTTTCTGATTCAGCATATCATAGTATTTTCAATTCTGGCAACCTGTATGGTGGGGCAAATTCATAAGCCTGTGATGTCTCAGTTCTATCATCTCTGGAATGGGGATGAGAGTGTGAGTTCATGGGTAGCTGGGAGTAACAAATGAGGCTATATATATATAGCCTTATTATTATCCTCAGATTTCTATCTCTTGACTTTTATTATTGCTTATCTGCCAAATATGATTTCTTGGATATATTTTCCTCAAATTTTTTACTGACCTACATCTATGATCTTGTGATTCCTTGGCACTTGCTTCTTTATAATTCAATCATTGTACAAATAAAGAATGAAAACTGACTATGTTGCTAGCATTTTTTATTTGGGAGAGGATTTTTATTCTGGAAGAGAAAGGTTGACAGATTAGAGACACTTGGCACATTCTTGCATCTGTGAATTGAAACAAAACATTAGATATATGGGACACACATAGGAGAAAATCTTTGCCAGGTATTCATCTGACAGGGGATTAACACCCAGAATATATAAAGAACTCAAAATATTAGACACCAAAATAACAAATAATTCAATCAATGGATGAATAAACTGAACATACAAATTTCAAAGAAGAAGTATAAATAATGAACACATGCAAAAATATTCAACACCTTTAGCCATCAGGGAAACACAAATTAAAAAGAATATTGAGACTCTATCTCACCCCAGTTGGAAAAGCTATCATCAAGAAAACAGGTAACAAATGTAGGCAAGGCCGCAAGAAAAGGAACACTTATTCACTGTTGGTAAATCAGTAACCTAAATTAGTCAAGCTTCTATGGAAATCAGCATGGAGATTCCTCAACAAATTAAAAATGGAACTTCTGTATGATCCAGTTATACCACTTCTGGATATATACTCAAAAAAAACCAAAGTCACCTTGCTATAGTGATATCTGTGCACCCATGTTTATTACTGTACTATTTACAATAGCTAAGATATGGATATGGAATTAGTCAAGGTTCTCATTGACAGATGAACAGATAAAGAAAATGTAGTATATGTACACATGGTGTTTCATTCAGCCAAAAGAAAAATGAAATTATGTAATTTGCAGGAAATTGGAAGGAACTGGAGATCAAAATCAGGCAGTTTCACAAAGACAGGTATTATTGGTATTCTCTCATATGTGGAATCTAGTATGTGTGTGTGTGAGGCATACATGAAAGTAAAAGAGAGACTACTAGGGATTTGGAAGGGGAGAGAAGAAGGAGAAGGAGGGATAAAAAAGGGTAACAGAAGGGGCCAATGTAATCAAAGTACATCAAATGCACATATGGAAATTTCATGAAATCTCTTACTTTTTAAACCTAAAAATATCTGGAATTTTTAGGTATTTTCTGTTACTTTTCCTATGACTAATTTACTCATTCGAGGAGGATTACATTTTTTTTTTGTTGTACTGGGGTTTGAACTCAGGGTCTATACCTTGAGCCACTCAACCAGTGCTTTTTTGTGATGAGTTTTTTCAAGATGGAGTCTCTTGAACTATTTGCCTGGGCTGGCTTCAAATCGTTATCCTCTTGATCTCTACCTCCTGAGTAACTAGGATTAAAGACGTGAGCCACTGGTGCCTGGCTCAGTTTTGAAAAGTTTATTTCAGAGTGTTCTGGATAAAGTGTCTAGGAAGTAAAGACTGAGATATTCCTATTTTCTCAGGGTGTATTATTCCAATTATGTCATGGATGGAGAGATAGGTTCATGAAAGCACAAAGAGGGTGGAAGAGACAGTCACCCTTCTATATTGGAAATCAGAACAATCGTTCTGCTTATATTCTTTGGCCAAACCTTAGTTATATTCCCCACCTAGCTGCAAGGAGAAGTTAAATGGTTGAATAGTTAGCTAGCGAGAAAATATTTTTTTCTAAGTAAAGAATTGGGGGAACAGATATTTACAGATGAACTAGTCTCTAACACATCTTCATAAAGACTGGGGATAAGAAGCACTCTTTTTCCTAGTGGCATATGGACCTCTCAAATTGTTCACTTGACACTCCCCAAACTATTTTAGGAACAAACGATGAGCAGAAGAGCCAAATAGAGAGCTATTGCCTTAATAAAATTTATTCTTGCTTAGTTTCACTAGATTTGCTCTCAGCTGATGAAAGAAAAACTCAACTGAAAGTCTAAGGCTTCTCTTACGTAAGATTAAATAATGTTGTTGAACCTTAGGTAGTTGTGATATAAAATAGTATATTTTAGCCATTTTGAGTATACTATTAAGCAAGTACTTGTCATAAACTTAAAAACTGCTCAGCTAAAATTTGCTTTTGAAAAAGAAACTTACAACTTCAAAATTTTGGAAACATAGTATTTTTCTTTATATAATAATGAAGGAGGTAATTTATGGTAAATATAAAATTAGTGTACCCTACAGTCCCTTTTTCAACAATGACAGCCATTTCACCAATAAAAAATCCAAACGAAGCAGAGAATAACTAATCACAGAAACCACACTAATAACACTAAAAGTCTATACTTTCTAAAAAGTTATCTGGGGAAGTGAGGGAAATATTAATGTAATATATAATGGAAGTGTGACTTCCTTTTTGGAGATTTAAGACATTACAGGGAATGGGTGATGGAATTTTAAAAGCTAGAGAATAAATGAACAGCCTTATGATTTTCTGAGAATACCACTCAAGCAGTAGCAATTATTTTAAAAGATTATTGTGAAATATGTGGAACCTGGAGGCTACTTGATGATTTAACCATCTGTCTATAAATGTACTGTTCATTGTGTGTGAAGATGTTCCTTTCACCCAGCCTAAGTAGTTGTGACCTGTAAGTAGTTGTGACCTGTCTGCACCACACCATCACTTCTGGCTGTCACAGTTCCAGATTGGCCCACAGTGTGAGGAGCTCCTTAGGATTATCCCATGAGTTTTCAGAGCTGTCGAAAGGTATAAGGAAGATCACACAAACCTGATCTAGCCGCAGCCCATTTTCTCAGAGCTGGCTAACTTTTAGGTGGATTAACCTAGCACTAATAGTTACACAAATTTTGATAGCAAAAATATCAAGACTGTGGTTACAATTGGTCTGAGGATACCATATCTCAAATCATCACCAAGATATGATGTTTTCATACTCAAAATTTCAGTCTCTTACTTTCAATTATGTTCCTTATTCAAAAGAATAATTCTTACCTCATGTTTACCCTACAACCTTAACAATGAATTTCAGCACACAGCAATGGTGTTTTTTTCTTTTGATGTGGCAGAATTCTAGAATTGCTATTTACTGAACCTTTTCTGAGTACTAAGCATGATAGAAAACAATAAGAAAACTTCTATTCTGGTTTTCAGATGGAAAATTGAGGCCCAATAATATTTGGTAACATCCCCAAAGTGGGAACTTAGAAAATTTTACTTTGAATCTTGACATATTTAATATTGCAGACTCATATAAGTATTTTTATTAGTGCAAATTAACTGTACAAAGGGGTTTCATTATGATATTCACATACATGTTTATAATGTACTTTGATCATATTTGGTAACATGATTTATGTATAATATATAACAAGTTATCTTCTGAAGAGATGAAATTTTATCTCATTGTATTTTTTAATTAATTTGCTTCTATTATGACTTATCCCCAAGAAACTGTCTCAAAATCTCATGATTTTATATGACGGCTCATTATCCAAGTAAGCATGATTTTCTCTAATTTAAATCCATATAGTCTATTTATAAGTTTTAAAATAAAATTCCTCTTTACAGAGCAGTTAGGGGTTAATTGAAAATTAAGGGGAATTACTGATATTTCCCACATACCTCTTTCTGCACACATGAACATTAGTTAGCAGGTCCTTTCAAAGTTGACAAGCAATGATGAGAAAGGACATCCTAGGCTTTTTCCTGATCTCACAAAGTTTAAGTTTCTCGTGACAAGTATGCTATCAGCTGTGGACTTCCTGTGGATCTGTTGAGCAAAGTTTTTCTCTATTAGCCTACTGAAAGTTTTCTTTTTTTGTCAAGAGTGAGTATATGATTTTTTAAAATGATTTTTCTTTATCTATTGATATGATTATGAGCTCTTTCATTTTTTTAGCCTGTCAGTGTGATGATTGTATCAATTGATTTTTGAATGGTAAACAATCCTTACTTAGGATACTACAGCTCTTGGCATTGATTTTGAACTCAGGGTCTCAAACTGCTAGGCCAGTGCTCTTATCTCTTGAACCATGCCTCTAGCCCTTTTTTCATTTATGTTATTTTTTCAGATAGGACCTCATTCTTTTCACCTGGCCTTGGTCATGATTCTACAAGTGCATTGTTGAAGTCAATCTGCTTATATGTTGTTGAGGATTTTTCCATCTGTCTGTATGATGCAGTTCGCAGTTTTCTTTTCTTCTCATGTCCTTATTTTGTTTTGGCAGTAGGGTAATGCTGACCTATTGGACTGAATTATGGCATTCTCTATTCTGTCCTGTGATTACTATAATATTTCCTTCTTTTATCCTCTGATTTGATACGATCTTTTTATTCAAATGTTTGGTAGAAATCAGTAGTTAACCCATATGTGCCTGGTGCTTTTTGTTTTGGAAGGTTAGTAATTGTTAATTAAAAATATCTTTAATTTTATTTCTTCCTGTGTGAATTTTGGCATGTTGTGTCTTTAAAAGAACTAAAAAAATTTTGGGCTGAAGAGTTGTTTATAGTATTCATTTATTAATGTAGTGATGCCCCTTATTTAATTTCTGATGTTAATAACTTGTGTCTTTGCATTTTTTTCATAGTTAACCTGGTCAGAGTCTCATCAATTTTACTGATCTTTTCAAAGGATGAGCTTTCGGTTTTGTTGATTTTCACTCTTGATTTCTTATTTGCAATTTCATTATTTTCTGTTCTAATTCTTCTTTTTCTTCATCTTCTGCCTAATTTGGTATTGGTTTTTCACTTTTGTTCTACTTTCCTAAAGTGGAAACTTAGACAACTGATTTTAAACCTTCTTTCCTTATATGGGCATTCAGTACTGTAATTTTTAAGTACTATTCTCATGGCATCCCAATAGTTTTGGTAAATTATGTTTTCATTTTCATTTAGTTAAAAATACTTGTACATTTCTCTTGAGATTTTTTTTCATAAGCTTATGCTACTTAGAACTGTTTTGCTTAATCACTATAAATTTTGGGGATTTTCACTTATCTTTCTGTCACTGAGTTTTAATTTAACTCTATGTGGTCTTACAGAAGATATTGTATGATTAACATTCTTTTAAATTTGTTAACATGCATATTGTGGCTCAGAATTGGTCTACTTTGGATAATGTTCTATTCATTCATAATTTATTTCTCTCTCTTTTATTATTGTTCTGATACTTACATAAGTTCTTACAATACATCATAGTTGGATTCACCCCGTCCATCATTCTTCCAGACTCCACTCTCCCCATTCCTAGAACAGTTTCAACAGGTCTCATTTTTCCATTTACGTACATGCATAATAATATTTCCATCACATTTATCCTCTTTAACCCTTTCCTTACATCCTCCCCACCTCCCACTGATACCAGTCCCCCAGGCAGGACCTGTTTTGCCTTCCTGTTCTCCATTTTTGTTGGTGTAAGATAGCTATACAGGGTGTTTCATTGTGACATATCCAGGTATATATGTGTTACAACTCAGATTGGTTCATTCCCTCTATTTTACTCCTTTTACTTTAGTCTCCTTTTTTGGTGTTTTCAACAGTTTTAAAAGTTCTATGTTCATTCTTGAAAAGTAAGTGCATCAACCATATTCACCTTCTTAACTTCTTTCTTTTACTCTTACTTTCTTGCATGTGACCTCCCCTGAGTGTGGTCTGTTTATCATAATATTGCTTGTATTTGTATTGGGTCTATATTCCACATATGAGAGAAAACAAGTGGTTTTTGGCTTTCTGAACCTGGCTAATTTAACTTAAGATATTGTTCCCCAGTTCCATCCATTTACCTGCAAATGACCAAACTGCATTCTTCTTTGTGGCTGAATAGAATTCCATAGTATATGAACACGATATTTTCTTAATCTATTCATGAGTAGTCAGACATCTTGGCTTTTTCTATCTCTTAGCTATTATGAACAATTCTGCAATAAACATGAATGTATAGATGTCTTTTTTTATAACCTGATTTACATTGCTTTGGGTATAGCCCAAGGATGGATATTGCTGGATCATATGGCAGCTCTATTTTTAGCTTTTGAGGTGCCTCCATACTGTTTTCCACTGTGGTTGTACTAATTTACATTCCCACCATCAGTATATGAAGGTTCATTTTCCCCACCTTCTTGCCAACATTTGTTGTTCTTTGTGTTCTTGATGATAGCTGTTCTAACAGGGGTGAGGTAGAATCTTAACTTGGTTTTGACTTGCATTTCCTTTATAGCCAGTGCTGTACATTTCTTCATGTGTTTTTTGGCCATTGGGATTTCTTCCTTTGAAAAAGCTCTGTTCAGTTCATTTTCCCATTTCTTCATTGGGTCACTGAGTTTTAGAAAGCTAGGTTTTGGTGCCCATTGTATATTCTGGTTACTAATCCCTTCTCAGATGTATAGCTGGCAAATATTTTCTTCCATTCTGTGGGGCAGCCTCTTCATATAGTCCCATTTTAATTTTATGTAGTCCCATTTGTTCATCCTTTCTCTTAATTGCTGAGCCATTTGAGTTCTACTTAGGAAGTTGTTGCCTATGCCTATTAATTCCAGCATATTCCCTGCTCTTTCTCACACTAGCTTCAAAGTTTCAGGTCTTATATTAAGGTCCTTAATCCACTTTGAGTTGATACTTGTACAGGGTGAAAGACATGGATCTAGTTTCAGTTTTCTGCATGCAGATATCCAGTTTTTCCAGCAAACATTTGTTGAAAAGATTGTATTTTCTCCATGGTATGTTTTGAGCACCTTTGTAAAAAATCAGGTGGGCATGGGTGTAAGGATTTATATCTGGGTCTTTTATTTTTTTCCATGTCTGTTTTTGTATGAGTGCCAGGTTGTTTTTATTGCTATCACTCTGTAGTATAGTTTGAAGTCAGGTGTTGTGATACCTCCAGCATTGCTCTTTTTGCCCAGTATTGCCTTGGCTATACATTGTCTTTTGTGCTTCCAGATGAACTTTAGGGTTGACTTTTCAATCTCTGTGACGAGTTTCATTGGAATTTTGATGTGGATTGAATTGAACATATAAATTGCTTTTGGTAAGATAGCCATTTTCACAATATTTATTCTGTCAATCCATGAACATGGGAAATCTTTCCACCTTCTATAATCTTCTTCAATTTCTTTCTTCAATGTAAAGTATATATTGTGGGGGAATTCATGATCATGGTAAATCAGAGAACACAATCCATCCACATCTTCTCTGAGTTGACTTATTCAGTGTTAGTAAAGACATTAACCCAGTCTTAGTTGTTAGAGTTAAGGATGCCATATAATATTTCCCAGTGATTGAGCTTCCAGACTACTTTAAGGCATTTAATGTAACTAGTGATCCTAGTATCCAGCCAACATTGCTCAGTTAAGAGATGCCTTTGGCAAACAGGATTAAAAAGGAAGAACTGACAATCTGTTGATTATAAGAAACCTACCTTATTGACAGAAACAAACACTGGCTTAGGGTGAAAGGCTAGAAGATGATTTATCAAACTAATGGCCCTCCAAAACAGGCAGGAGTAACAATACTTATATCAGATAAAGTGGACTTCAAACTTAAATTACTCAGAAGAAATAAAGATGCTCACTTCATACTAATAAAAGGAGTAATACATCAAGAGGAAATAACAATTATCAACTTATATGCACCCAATGTCAGTGCACCCAAGTTCATTAAATGTACACCAGAGGACATAAAAACACCTATAGACCTCAATACACTGGTAATGGGAGACTTTAATACCCCTCTATCAACAATAGATAGGTCATCCAGACAAAAAATCAACAAGGAGATCCTAGAACTAAATTACACCATAGATATAATGGAACTGACAGATGTCTACAAATAACAATAGCACAATATACATTCTTCTCAGCAGCCCATGAAACTTTCTCCAAAATAGATCATATCTTACAACACAAAGGAAGTCTTAATAAACATAAGAAAATTGAAATAACCCCCTGCATACTATCTGATCACAATGCAATAAAACTAGAACTCAACAACAAAAGCATCAGCAGAAATACACAAATAATTGGAGGCTGAATAACATATTGCTCAAAAATCAGTGGGTCATAGAAGAAATAAGAGAGGAAATTAAAAAGTTCTTCAATTTAATGAAAATACAACCTATCAGAACCTATGGGATACAGCAAAGGCAGTCTGAAGAGGAAAGTTTATAGTCATGAGTGCACATATTAAAAACACAGAAAGATCTTAAATAAATAACTTAATGCTACATCCCAAACTCCTAGAAAAACAAGAACAAGCTAAACCCAAAACAAGTAGAAGGAGAGAAATAATAAAAATAAGGTCTTAAATTAATGAAATAGAAACCAAAGGGGAAAAAAACAAGAAAAGAAAAGGAAAACCATACAAAGAATCAATGAAACAAAAAGCTAGTTCTTTGAAAAAATAAACATGGTTGCCAAACCAATAAAATTAGGAATGAAAAAGGGGAGATAAAAACAACCACCAACCTGTATTCCAAAAAATTGGAAAATCTTGAAGAAATGGACAGATTTCTAGATACATATGACCATCCAAAGCTGAACCAAGAGGAGATTAATCACTTAAATAGATCTGTAACACGTAATGAAATTGAAACAACAATACAGAGTCTCCCCAGAAAGAAAAGTCCAGGATCTGATAGATTCTCCACTGAATTCTATCGACCTTTAAAGATGAACTAATACTAACCATCCTTAAACTTTTCCATGAAATAGAAAAGGATGGAACACTGCCTAACTCGTTCTATGAAGACAGTATTACACTCATCCCAAAACCAAACAAGGACATATCCAAAACCAGAACTACAGGCCAATCTCCTCAATGAATGTTGATGCAAAAATCTCTGGTACAATAATGGCAAACTGAATCCAACAACATATCAGAAAGATCATTCACCATGATCAAGTTGGCTTCATCCCAGTGATACAGGGATGGTTCAAAATATGCAAATCTTTAAGTGTAGTACAGCATATTAACTGAAGCAAAGGCAAAAACCACCTGATTATCTCAAAAGATTAGAAAAAAGTCTTGATGAAATTCAACATCCTTTCATGATAAAAGCTCTGATAAAACTAAGGATAGAAGGAATGTACCTCAACATAATAAAGACTATATATGACAAACCCATAGTCAACATCATACTTAATGGGGCAAAACTGAAACCATTTTCCCTAAGCTCAGGAACTTAGGGCACAAGTGTGCCCACTCTTTCCTCTTTGATTCAACATAGTCTTGGAATTCTTACCCAGAGCAATTAAGGCAGGAAGAAAATATAAAAGGAATACAAATAAGTAAAGAAGAAGTCAAAATATCCCTATTCCCAGATGACATGTTCTTAAACCTAAAAGATTCAGAAAACTCCACCAAAAACTCCTAGACACCATAAACAGCTTTAGCAAAGTAGTAAGATACAAAATCATTTTACAAAAATCAGTAGCCTTTCTATGCACCAACAATGAACAGACTGAGAAAGAATACAGGAAAACAATTCCATTTACAATGGCCTAAAAAAAAAATCAAATACCTAGGAATAAACTTAACAAAGGATGTAAATGATGTTTACAAGAACTACAAACCATTAAAGAAAGAAATCAGAGAAGATTACAGAAGGTGAAAGATCTCCCATGCTCATGGATTGGCAGAATCAACATAACAAAAATGGCTATATTACCCACAGCAATCTACATGTTCAATGCAATTCCCATCAAAATTCCAATGACATTCATCACAGAGATTGGAATATCAACTTAAAGTTCACTTGGAAACACAAAAGACCATGGATAGCCAAGGCAATACTGAGCAAAAAGAACAATGCTGGAGATATCACAATACCAAACTTCAAACTATGCCACAGAGCCATAGTAATTAAAGCAGCCTAGTATTGGCACAAAAACAGATATGAAGACCAGTGGAAGAGAATAGAGGACCTGGATATGAATCCATGCAACTGCACACACCTAATTTTTGTCAAAAGCACTCAAAATTTATTATGGAGAAAAGACAACCTCTTTAACAAATGTTGCAGGAAACTGAAATTAGATCCATTTTTGCCACCCTGTACAAGTATCAACTCAAAGTGGATTAAGGATCTTAATATCAGACTTAAAACCTTGAAGCTAGTACAGGAAAAAGCAGGGAATACACTGGAAGCAATAGGCATAAGCAAGGAGTTCCTCAGTAGAATTCAAGTGGCTCAGCAACTAAGAGAAAAGATGGACAAATGGGACTACATGAAATTAAATAGCTTCTGCACAACAAAAGAAATGGTCTCTAAATTGAAGAGGCCACCCACAGAATGGGAGAAAATCTTTGCCAGATATACATCAGACAAGGGACTGATAGCCAGAATATATAGGGAGCTAAAAAAACTGAACTCCCCCAAAATCAATGACCCAGTAAAGAAATGGGCAACTGAGCTGAACTTTTTCAAAGGAAGAAATCCAAATGGCCAAACAACACATGAGAAAATGCTCACCATCCCTGGCCATAAAGGAAATGCAAATCAAAACCACACTAAGATTCCATCTCACTCCTGTTAGAATAGCTACCATCAAGAACACAACCAACAACAAATGTTGGTGAGGATGTGGGTAAAAAGGAACCTCATACACTGTTGGTGGGAATGTAATCTATTACCACTATGGAAAGCAGTATGGAGACTCCTTAAAAAAATAGAAATAGATCTGTTATGTGATCCAGTAGTACCACTCATAGGCATATACCCAAAGTTATGAATCAGATTACAACAAAGTTACCTGTATGCCCATGTTTATTGCAGCACTATTCACAATAGCTAAGCTATGGAAATAGCCAAGATGCCCCATTACTGGATGAATGGATTAAGAAAATGTGGTATTTATACACAGTGGAATTTTACTCAGCCATAAAGAAGAATGAAAATTTATCATTCATAGGTAAATGGATGGAAATGGAGAACATCATCTTAAGTGAAGTTAGTGAGACTCAGAAGGCCAAAGCCACATGTTCTCCCTCATATGCAGATTATAGACCCAAACCAAATGCAGCAATACTATAAGATAGAGGTCACACTAAGGGGAGGCTGTATTTGGGAGAGGTAGAGCAAGGGAAGGAAACCAGAAACTTGAATTTGGTTACTGTGCTTACTGTACAAGAATGAATGAATACAGAAATTTTAAACTGGCCATGGCCACCATGAGAAGGGGACTAGAGAGGAGTGAAGAGGACTGGTAGTAGTGATGAACTGATTGGGGTTGTAATAGATATATGCATGGCAACAACACAAGGAATCTCCTTGTGTAACTCTTTATCTCAAACTAGCAAAAAGGCCATGTTTCTCTTATTATCTTTATGTTTTTTCATCTAAAAAGTTGGAAAACTGGAGGGCAGAACAGGTTCTGCCAGGGAGGCAGGGGGAGGGGGAGAGGATGGTTGAGGGGGTTGGTACTGGTGGGGAAAGGGGTAGGAGGATGAATATGGTGCAGACAATCTATACACAGGTATGTAAATGCAAAAATGATACCTGTTGAAACTGTTCCAGGAATCAGGGGAGGGAGAATGAGGGAGAGAGGTGGAAGGGGAGAATTCAAGTATGATATACTTGATACATTGTAAGAACCTTTGTAAATGCTACAATGTACCCACACTTAGCACAACAATAAAAATCATTGAAATATTTTTTAAAAAGACTTAAAAGCTAGAAACAATCCAATTTTTATCCAAATAAACCAGATGAAGAACTCTGATTAAATAGATTTAGGTTATGTGTTTGATTGACTTGGTATTCTCAGCTCATGACAGAACCATGTGGGCTCCTGAATAGTTTGACTGAAGGGTTGGCTGCTGCCTTTGAAAATTTTGTTCTAAACTGACTCTGAGACCCAGAACAAGATAAGGTCTAAGTCTAAATCTAAGACTAAAGTCTAAGGAATCATACAAATTTAGCAAGGTCCCAAATTTTGGTAATTCTGAGAAATATGGTCATAGATTCTCTTATAAACCATTTCCACTTCTGTCTGCTTGCTGAAGGTAATGTGCTAGAGTGGAGAGCATCTAGCATCTGGAATACACATGGGTTGGAGTCCTGGTTGTGGAATTGGAAGACCATATGGTCTTGGTTCAGTCACTCAATCATAAATGTATCACAGCAATAATAAATACATTCATAGGTCTGTTGTAAAGGTCTAGTAATAAGAATCACATTGGGGCACGGTGATAGATCACCTGCATAGCAAGCATGAGGCCCTGAATTCTAAACCTTAGAATTGCCAAAAAAAAAAAAAAAAAAAAAAAAACTAGATGTAGCTTCTCTAAATTCAAAGATACTATCCAAAGTCTAGATGACTGAACATTTTGGGGAAATATTGGCAGTATAAATCAACAGAAAATATATCACTTTGCATAATTGGTTATTTTTTTTTATGAATGATGCTGCCAGAGTCAAGGTTAACCAAGGAGAAATTTTGCAATATTTTATCAATAGAGATGTAGAAGGTGGTAGTGATGGTCACAGAGTAACTAAAGTATACAACTAGTAGTTTTCCTTTCTTTCAATATATTTGAAAATAGTTAAGAGTTATAGAAACTAGGCACTACACACACATAAATCCACACTTTTCTTCACAACTGTGAGAAGAAATTCTTTGCATAGTTCTTGAGAGTAAATAATTTTGTGTGTTGGTGTGATAAAAAGTTATGTGATCTATATTGTATATATGATTAAAATTAATTTTTTATTTAACACTGAAGCATATGAAAATTACTGGATTAGTGTCAAAAGGTATAATGTGTGTGATTGGGATTTTATGAAAAAATAAGGGCTTCCTGACATATAAGCTGTTTACTTCAGAGTGTGTCAGGGGGCTGATAGGTTCAGGCATACTACTCCCCGTGACAGCTAAAACTGTGTTCTGTCTATAAAGATGTTTCCTTCTTATTGAGTGAGACATGATCTACATATTACGGTGTCACAATGAGGACTGCAAGAAATTGAATATGTGTCCAGTTTCCAGAATTTCACATTATTGTCAAGTCTTGAAAGCTGCCCACTTTTCTACTAGCATGTCAAATTGAAGTCAATATCCAAATACTTTTGAAAATGAGTGTTTATTAGTAAAGAAACACTCTGGCTTGACATTTAAGAAATTTCAACAGGATGCAGTATGGGGGTGTGTGCATCTGCAGCAACCTCCACTACCTCTGATTTCTTTAAGCTTCTCATTTGCTCTAAAATAACCACAGTTCTCAAGGTCTGTCATGAGCAATGATAAGTCACAAAAGCAGATGTGCTTATCTGCAGGGACTGATTTGTGAACAAGCTGTTTTGCACACAGGCAAATTCATGCCACATGAAACAAGAAAAGGAGTAGCAGTAGGAATTAATTCATCTTTGCCATGCATAGTAGTAGAACAAATATGTCATTTCAAAATTAATTTTGCTATGAAGTAGAAAACCATGTAAGACTATATTAATTATTAAAATGATTATTAAATAATTACAATTATATCAGTAATATTGCTGGTGAAATTTAAAGTATTTATAGATCATTACAAATCAGTCCTTTGAGCGATACTAGTAATGGGGCAATTCATGGTGACAGTACTAACAACTGACACATATTAAATTCACACTGTATGCCAGACTCTATCCCAAGTGTTTTATTGGCATTATCTATAACCATCATGTATGATATATTAAGGCTTTGAGGAACTAGGTCATTAGTTTATCATTGCTATTCAGTGAGTGTTGTTCTGAGACCCTCACTGACTACACTGCATTATCTCCTTCCCTCACATGCTTTCTGCTTGTGTTTTATAATCAAAAGGATGTGTAGAGAAGTAAAAAGCATTGAGGAATGCACATTAACTCCCTTCTTATCTGTGACTTTGTTTTCCATGATTTCAGTTGTCATTGTCAATTGCAATAAGATATTTTGAGTGAGAGAGATATTGTACTAACATAACTTTTATTAAGTACACTATTAATAATCATTTGGTTTTTATTATTAGCTATCACAGTTACTCTCTGACTATACCTGATTTTTAAAATAAACTCTATCCATACATATATAGTTTTAGGTATCCAATGGGCATCTTGAGAGTATCCTCCACGGGTAATAGGATCTAGAGTTCTCACCTAAATTGGGTGAAAATTGTAAATGTGAAAAGGATCAGATTTGTCTTATGCAGGGAGGATACTATTTGAATAATGACTCAAAGTATACTCTATTTATTTCCATCAATTGTAACTTAAGCCATTGTGATTAAAAAATAAGACCCTATTGCAAAATAGAACATATAATTTAATTGTTCAATTAAAAGTTTTTTATCCAGCCAGGGTGAACATGTTTAAAAGCATTATGACAATCTCTGATAGTGACCTGGGGAAAGTTGATGCTTTATCTCTAGTCTTTTCCATCCTGTAGCGGACATACTTAAAACCAAAGCTGAGTATGGGCTATAGTACTCAATCATACATGGCTCCACTATAGTATATTTGCACATGCTTTCCTCTTTGCTGGTGTTTCCATGGGGAGAGGATGACAGTGGCATTTAATTGAGTCCTAACTGCCAATGTTCCCATGGGGATGGAGGTTGGCCTTAGTGAGGGGTGGGAACCTGGGGTAGCACTGTCCTGCCCTGCATGGCACAGACTGCAAAATGGCTGAGAACTGCTGCATTCAGATATTTCTTTGATCCATTTTCATTCTTCTAAGGGTCTGTTCTCTTCATGGGTGCCAAATTCTTGTTCCTCCAAAGTGTAACTGACACATTTTGTCCCTTTGCTGGAATCCTAGCCTACTAATAAGGCTTTTGTGAAATGTCAGCAGTCATAGACCAGCTTTGTTTTCTCATCCTACAATTAGTGAATCAGCTGGCAGCCTTCAATGTTCTGTTTTGAGAAAAATTCAATGTTACAGAAATTGTAGTGATATTTGTAGTAGTAGGTCAGGACTTAGGGTTATTTACTCTACTGGATCTAGAAACTTCTATGCTAATTTATACATGGTCTTTAATGTGTTTCTTTCCTACAGTGTAAAAGATTTTTAAAAAGCTCATAATCTATTGATTTCTTTTGCAGGAAAAAAATGACAAAAAGAAATATACTTCAAGATATAAAGTAAGTTTTCCCCTCCAAACACACTTATTTCAAGAAAGATATATTGAAAATCTCCTCTGAGCCAATTACTAGGAAAATACAGAGATATGAACTACTGATTCTGCAAGACATGTGTTTAAAGCATAATTGTTAGTAATGCCATTATACAAAAATGTGTAGTAAAGGCAAGGAAATAAATACCTCTAAATTAGGGGTTACAGAATGAAAAAAAAACCTTTTCAAGCACATGGAACGTTTTGAAGAGTTGTACACAGAGTAGAGAGAACACCAGGTGGCCTTTGGTAGGTGTATCAGTTTCTAATGCTGTGTAACAAATTCCACAAAGTTAGTGACTTGAAACAATACCCACTTACTTTCTCTGCTTCTGGATTAGCACTCAGTTTCTCACAAGAAACTGCAGCCTCTTATGAAATTTGGAGTCCTCTTCTAAGCTTGTGTGATGGCTAGCAGCCAGTCACTGTACTCAGCTCCTAGAGGGCCCCATAGTTCCTTGCCATGTGTCCTCTCCATAGGCAGTGGGCATCCTCACTGTTTGATTCACTCTGTTGGAGTTATTTTGGAAAGGCTCCCACCTGAATAATTTAGGACCACCCATAAGAATCTCACCTAGATCTAATTACATATGCAAAATCCCTTTACTTTTGTTATATACCAGAGCATAATAAGAGGAGTGATATGTGATTTACTTTATTGTATCGTGGGGTTAGAAGGAACTTACAGATCCTTGACGATCTATAAAGCCCAGACTCTAGAACTCTTTACAAGGGTCTGGGTCATTGTGGTTGTGTTAGGATTTTCCCTTACATTCTAGTCATCAATGATCTGAACACCACCAAGGATTCTTTTCTGTCCTGCATTGATGTTTTTCCTGTCTCAGCTCTTATTACTCCCATGTTTCTAAGCCTTTATTACTAACATTCTTTACTGGTTTTGCTTCTGAAAGAAAGAAGAAAGACAGAAAGAAAGAAAAAAAAAGAAAGAAACAGAAAAGAAAGAAGCGGAGAAAAAAAGAATTCCTGCAAGTGCAGGGGCAATATCTTCATTTATATATCTTGGCATCAGTCCTCATACACTCCCAGAAATACCATAAGGTAAAATGAAGATTGGATTGGTGCAATTTTATAAATTGTGCTCACTTAAGTTTTTATTTTAAAAGTTCCTACATTGCTTCCTCCTCATCCTCCAGGTGATTTAAACTTAATTCCTATGTGACTTCCCAAGACCTCATTCAACACAAGGATTGCAACATCATGAAAAGCAGAGATATTTTGTATTAAGAAACATCTTTAAAGCTGTTGCATTTAAACTGTTTTCTTTCTTTCCTATTTTCTTTTGCTAAATGGGCTGTTAGTGTATATTTGTGTATTGGGATGACCCTTGTTCCATGCATTTTTTCTACATAAACAGCTCCCAGTATTCTCTTTATAAGCTGTCTGTTCCTAGGAGGAGGTGGTGCATTTTTGCATGAAGAATACCTACAGAGATCAGCTTATTTCCTCCCTTTTAAGTAGGATGTGAAAAATTTCATTTTATCATGATACTCTAGGCTCTGTCTACACTAAAGATTTTCAGCTGTTCTTGTCTTAGTGTATATGAGTGCTTTTCTTTTAAAATCTGTGATCCGAAAAGCCCATGTTACTCATGGCACAGTACTGTTGGAATAAATTGAACTCAAATTCTTCTAAGAGTAAATACAGGAGCTCCTAGGCATCTCTTTTGCTCACAATCATTCATTCATTTATTGAGAGTATTTTATGAGCAGTGAACAGTCCTAGGATGTGGACTTATCACAGTTTAAATCTAAACCGTTGCCTGCACAAAATTTACATTTTAGTGGGACCAGATAATTAGTGATGATAATAAAAATATGATAAAACTCTATATATTTCTATGCACAATTCTGAAATTAAAAAACAATTTTTCCTTTTTTTTCTGTTGGCAAAGCCTGACCTGAATTCATGAAAGAATGTCTATAATCTTTATTCTCTTTATTCATCACATTTCTTCCCTTTCTTGAATTTTAGCTCATTGAATTCTTATTATCTTTACAGCACTCTGAGATCTTTAAAATAAGATTCTTGTTCTTAATGTTGAGTTTTGTTTGGTTCACTATTACATCTTACATAGAATCAGGGAACTTGTCTCTTTCAAAATGTAGAAAAGTTAAATGTCCTCAAATTCAACCACTGACCACAAGACTGGTCTCTAGAAACAAGTACAAAACTGTTTATTTTTGAACACAACCCCCAAGAGTGTCTTAATTCATAGAATTGATTTCACTTATTTTACATTAGCACCTAATATTACCAAATCAGTCTAATGACAAAATAAAGGAACCATAGAATGTGTCTATTTTCTCTTTTATTTCTATATTATTATCTTAGGTCCTCAGCAAGGATCAGACAGCCTGTCCCAGATCTTTTGGCTGAGTCCACATTTTTCCCTCTATTCCTAATTGGAATATTGCATATTTCATATTTTAGCTCTTTACATTTGTAAAGTATTTTTAAAGTTTATCCTGAAAACAGTAGTTTTGCTCTATAATAAAAACTTCATAACATTTAAGTTGGAATATATATATATATATTATTTGATGTGCAATGATTTAAACTTGCTGAGAATTTTAAAAATCATCTTTATAATGAGAATCATAAGTAAACTTGTCTGTCAATATTATTCTATTCCTAGAACCATTATCTTCATTTTCTTATGATTTCTTCCTCACTGGATTTGACTATCAACTGCATTAGTGGATATGAAAACCCTTTGCAAGTTGTAATGTCAATTCAATATTATTTATGGATCTGAGATTAGTAGAATAAGTAGGTGACTTATGTAGGAATATTCCAAAAGAGAATTAATTAACTTATAATTATATAAAAATGTTCATTTATCAATTCTAGAAAAATAGTATGTTAACAGGCTACATATTTACAAATATATGAAATTTAAAAGTAGAAACAAATACAAACTTGATATTAAGAAATAAAGGTTATTACATTGGTAAATTTGTCAAAATCAGAAATACATAAAATATAAAATATTCCCTCTAACATTTGTAAGACATTTTGCACATGTTTTTAACTTATGCCTTAATGATAAAAAGAATGTGAGTACAGCAAAAAATCAGGACACAAAAGGAATTTATTCACTTTTACCTGGAGTAATCAGTTTAATGGCAAAGCTTTGAAATAGCATATTTCAAAAATGAAAGATTAAAATTATATCTGGAAAAATTTCTTTCTAGTTGTAATATATTTGCTATATGATACAAACCAGTTAAAAGCCAGATTTAGTCTCAATTGATTTTAAAATTGATTTAATTTTAAAGAATATATTAGATGGATTGGTGTTGAAGTATTCAAAAGTGTTTGCCAGCTACACATCAGACAAAGGACTGATAACCAGAATATATAGGGAACTTAAAAAACTAAATTCTTCCAAAACTAATGAACCAATAAAGAAATGGGCAAGTGAACTAAACAGAACTTTCTCAAAAGAAGAAGTTCAAATGGCCAAAAAACACATGAAAAAATGCTCACCATCTCTAGCCATTAAGGAAATGCAAATTAAAACTACACTAAGATTCCACCTCACCGGTGTTAGAATAGCCATCATTAGCCACACCACCACCACCAGGTGTTGGCTAGGATGCGGGGAAAAAGGAACCCACTTACACTGTTGGTAGGAATGTAAACTAGTATAATCACTCTGGAAAAAAATTTGGAGGCTACTTAAAAAGCTAAAAATTGATCTACCATTTGATCCAGCAAGACCACTCTTGGGAATATACCCAAAAAAACTGTGACACAGGTTACTCTAGAGGCACCTGTACACCCATGTTTATTGCAGCACTATTCACAATAGCCAAGTTATGGAAACAGCCAAGATGCCCCACTACTGATGACTGGATCAAGAAAATGTGGTAACTATACACAATGGAATTTTATGCAGCCATGAAGAAGAATGAAATGTTATCATTTGCTGCTAAATGGATGGAATTGGAGAACATCATTCTGAGTGAGGTTAGCCTGGCCCAAAAGACCAAAAATCATATGTTCTCCTTCACATGTGGGCATTAGATCAAGGACAAACACAACAAGGTGATTGGACTTTGAGCACAAGATAAAAGTGAGAGCACACAAGGGAGATATAAGGGTAGGTAAGACACCTAAAAAACTAGATAGCGTTTGCTGCCTTCAACACAGAGAAACTAAAGCAGATACCTTAAAAGCAACTGAGGCCAATAGGAAAAGGGGACCAGGAACTAGAGAAAAGGTTAGATCAAAAAGAATTAACCTAGAAGGTAACACACATGCACAGGAAATTAATGTGAGTCAACTCCTTGTATAGCTATCCTTATTTCAACTAGCAAAAACCCTTGTTCCTTCCTATTATTGCTTATACTCTCTCTTTAACAAAATTAGAGATAAGAGCAAAATAGTTTCTGCTGGGTATCGAGGGGGTGAGGGGGTGGTGGGAAGGAGAGGGAGGGAGTGGGGTGGGTGGTAAGGGAGGGGATGGGGGGAGGGGGGATAAAAGACCAAACATTGTATGCACATATGAATTAAAAAAAACCACATAAGGCAACAAATCTTGACTGGGACTTCTTGGTTAATACTGTTGTTCATCCCTGCTGGATTTGAAACTAGAAGGGTATAGCCTGAGAATGAAGTCTTTCCAAAACACAGCAAAATAAAACAAAGCAAAGTACAAAAAAAATAACCATTTGTTTTGTATTTTGTTAATAATAAAAATCCTTTTTCTTGCCTCTAGCAAATCCAGAAGCAAAAATTAATCAAACTACTCAGATGATATGTTTAACATTCATTGACAGAGTAAGAAATTAAAAGTCATAGCTGCTCACCTATCCAACTTGCAAAAGTAAATTCAGAGTTTACATAAAGCTGCTTATAATTTAAAATGGTCACTCGTATCACATAAATACTCATATAACTATTACAGTGACAATGGAACAGTCTGACAAAGGAGAAGTTTAAACTAGAAAACAGGACACTGGATTGTGATTCTTTGCCACTAATTCTATGAGTAATTTTGTGCAAATCTCTTAGTCACACAGAATTGTTTCTTCTTTGTTGGCTAAAAGACAAGTTTGGTGCAGATAAATTCTAAGGTTCTTTTAGTTAAAACATACTTTGGTTTTATCAGTTATTTTAGCCAGGTGTGCAAAAAAAAGTAACTGTTTTTTTCTTGTAAACCAATGTAAATTCTAGTAAGTGCCTTATCTCTCTATACAAACAATGCAGTTTTGGTGTATGCTAGCTACATTTTTGTCTAGTGACATTTAAGTGTAGTTAATTGATGGCAGCACCTTCTTTCTCATTTGTTGTAGCTTGGGTGGCATCTGAACTGCTGCAGTATTGTGTGTTTGTTTTTGTTTATGGTGGTGTCTGTGGAAGTGTACACAGTCCTCTTGTCTGCTTCATGGGCATTACATTCAACAACAACAGTATCCCTCAGAGACAACTGAATTCAGTCCTGTATACTTCAGGTCACCTCCCCTGTGGTTATCCTTGTTCTCTCTCTCTCTTTCTAAGTTTCTTGATGGCATACCAAAGTAAGATTTTTCTGCAAAATATCAGAATTTGGCTACGGATAATATCTTGTTCAAATATCCACATTAAGTGTGAGAAATGCTAATTCTAAAAACTGCAGAGAATTTTGCAGAGCAAATTCAGGTATAATGAAATTGATACTTGTTTGGAGAATTAAGTCAATATCAAAATATATGTGGATTAAATTAAATATTTGAACTCATGTGAGGTAAGACAAGGAAGAACAAATAGGGAGTAAGACAGAAAGACATAAATAACTAGAGTTAACAAATATTTACTCCTACTTCTTTAATCTTCTACACGTTGGAAAATACTTAGAAATGAATGTAACTGTAGTAGTTTTACCCTGAGCATGTTCTTTTATAGCAAAACCTTTGTGTCTCAATGATCCCAAATAAAAAGAATTAGTATTGAGCTTCTGAACAGTAATTAGTTTTCTCAACGTAATGTCTTCATATCCTGTGTCAACGCATTTTAGTAAAATGATCAGAGAGGGAGACTTTGCAAAATCTTTCTCCAGGGTGTCAGGAAATCATGTATTTCTTTCTGTGTAAAGCCAGTGGTGGTGGTAATAGCACTAAAAGTATGACAAGGATACCAAAATTTGTAAGAATGCAAAGACTAAAATAATTTGGTTTCATAACAGTATCTTTATTTGCAGTGGGATGGAAAAAGAAGGTTATTGTAACAAGAGTATTCATGTGCAGTTCCAATATTTTAAAATTCTGTATATTTTATTTTTACTGAGTTCTGTATCTAAATTTTCCCAACAGCAGAATGGGAAAAGTAAAACAGCATGTGGTTTTTGTGATTATTTGAAAAAATATGTGTAAAATTTTAAACAGAACATTTAATATTATAACAATGCTGCTTTACAGCTGCAAAATTTAGTGGCTACAAAACCAATCATTTATTAGCATAATTTATGAGTCACAAGCTATCTTGGCTAAACTCTTTCTGCAGTTTTTGATGGAATCATTTGGCCAAACATAGCTTTGATTGGGGAAACATGGATATGCTCCACACGTTTCTTAATTTTCAGGTCATATGCTCACATGGCAACAGCAATGGTAAAGACAAAGGGGAGCCAGCAGAAATCCACAAAGTCTCTTGATGCCAACTCTTGGAAATGGCAACTACTATCTCTGTGTCATGTTCTGTTGGAAATTTACATGGAAACCAGATACACAGGTTGAGAAAATGGGCACACTCTCTTACTGAGAGGAATTGAAGTCATTTAAAGGGTATGAATATTAATAATATAAAGAAATGAGGGGCTATAGAGAGAGGTTGGTTGGCAGGTACAGGGGTGCAGTGGACTGGGAGGAATAACTTTCTCCCTGTATAGCACAGTAGTGTAACTGTTATTGACAATAATTAGCTGAATATTTAAAAATGATTAGCAAAAGAATTTGAATGTTCCTAACACAAAGAAATGATATATATATCTGAGGTGATAAATATGACAATTATCCTGATCTCATAATTGCACATTATATAAATACATATAATATGTATGCTTACTTTCAGTTAATCACAAATAAAAAATATGAAAAAGAAACAAATGGGGCCATTAATGTAACTGATCTACTGTAGTTGCAGAAAATGCACTAAAAAAATGATAACTACTGTTCCTATAGAAAATGAGTATTCCATAAAGTAGATGGCATCAAATTTGGCAAGCTGTCTAAACATTTGTCAATATTTCTATAAAAATTTACTTTCACTGTACTTTTAGTCAGAACTTCTCTTCCATAATTCATATATTTTTTCCTTGGAAATATTTGTTTTTGGTACATGCCATGCACCCCCACCCAAGGAAGCTTACAATGGAAAATGTAGTGATAATATATTATTTCTATAAGGTTTGATCTCATTATGCATGCCTGTTTGAAACCATGGTGGGAAGGGCTATTGAATTTTAGCTCTCATTGCTTAATCTTGAGCTCTTCCTAGCACTCTAGACTTTAGGATTTTTAAATAAGAGAAATGAAAAGCAATCACATTCACAGAAGATCAGTTGACTGGAACATACTGGACAACAGGAAAAATGATGCAATCTGAGTCTGATAAAGTCTAAGAGGACCAGATTTTTTATAATTTTGTAAACCAAAGTCAAAATTTTGGGCTATAAGGATGACAAGAAATTTATCATGAGGATGGTATAAATAAATGTAAATTCTAAATTATACTCTGATTGTAGTATTGGGAATGATTTGAACAGATACAAAAGCAGACAAAGAAAATCCTACTTTAAGATTATTGCAAAAGTTATATTGTGAGAGTAGCTGCCAGAACTAGAGTGACAGATGTGGATATGGATAGAGACATCAGGATTTGAGAGGTAACTGGACGGTTGACTAAACAGAATTTGATTCATTGGATGAGGAGAATAAACATAGATATATATTAAGGATGATAACTGATGATAACTAGATTTCTAAATAAAGAGTAGTATCATTCTATGACTGGGGAAACATTTTTAGAGAACCTGTTTTGAATAAGAGTTTTATTTTGAACATTTTAATTTAAGATATAAGATTCTCAAAGGGAGAATCCAGGCTCTGGAGTGGTAAGATTTTTTAATATTTGCCCTATATAGTAGAGTGTGAAAATAAATAATTTAGCAGCTACCCAAATGTTAAACATAGCCCTGTCATGGGACCTGGTGTAGTTTTCTACTGCTGCTGTAGCAAATTGCTGGGGACTTAGTGGCCTTATCAATACTCTTCTGCATATTAATGCTGTCACATGGATCTCACTAGTCTAAGATATATGTGTTGGTGCTTTTAGGAGAGAATATGTTTTCTTGACTTTTCTAACTTTTAAAGGGTACCTACATTACTTGGCTCATGCCATCTACCCCTACCTTTAAAGCCAGGAATAGAAGATGTATACATTTTGATTTATGCTCCTATTACCATTTTTATGGACCTTTGTGATGATATTGTGCCCATTTGGATAAATGTGGATTATCTCCTCAATTTTTAAGGCCATCTGGTTAGCATTCTTAACTTCATTTGCAACTTTAATTATCCTTTTACATTTATTTTAACATATTTATAACTTTGGGTGATTAGGACATGGACATATTTGACAGAATTTTTTCTGCCAATCACAGTTGCAATCTCACTGGGTGCATACCCAAGAGCCCTGAAAACAAGTATCTATATGAAAATTTACACACAGGTGTTCATAGTAACACTATTGAAAATTATCAGAGTGGATACAACCCAAATGTTCATCAAACTGATGAAACAATAATTAGCAACAACAAAAAGAAGAAGCATCAACAATGTACTGTGGCTTTTACATGGAGAAAACCTAACATCTGACCTTTGTTGATATTAGGAAAATCACAGAATGCTTCATGGAGAAGCTAAGTTTAATCTGAGCCTTAGAAGAAGGGTAAGACATATAGGTAGAAACAGAATCAGTAATTTTTTTCTCAACCTACTTTCACATTTCAATTATAAGGTGTTATCACTCAAATTACTACTTCAAGCAGTCCCTCAACAGAGATCTGGTAGTTTAGGTCATTATCTAATTTCAGTAGACATTTGTTTCTTCTAAGACAGTAGTGTATCATTATTCTCATAAATCAAATAAGATGTGTTTATTTCCTTTGGGATTAAAAAAATCAAAAGGAGAACAGGCCATTTACTATTGTAGCCAAAGTTCACAGAATCTACTCTTCATTCAAGCTATTCACTTCATGTTTTTTAAATCACAGTTTGAGTGTTTGCAGAAGGCTATATTTCTCAGTCTCTCATTGAGGTGACACATAGCTGAGAGAAGCAGTTTAAAGAGAAAAGATTTATTTTGGTTCTTGGTTTCAGGCCATAGTGAGGTAGCTCCATTGTTTCTGGGTGGTGGCGGGCAGAACATTACGGTAGAATGGCACTGTGGAGCAAAGTTGCTTACTTCCTGGCAGCCTGCGTGCATAGAAAGACAGGAAGGAGCCAGGGACAAGATTCCCTTTAGGACTACACCCACAGTGACCTACTTCCTCCAAATAGCCCTACCTCCTAAAGTTTCTACTTCTTCCTAAAAGAGAGCACCATCTGGAGAACCAAGCCTTCAACATATGAGCCCATGGGGGGCATTTCATATTCAAATTGTGACAGTCTGACAAATGCAGCTAAATATTTGTGCCTGCCCTTTCTTTGATTCTACTTCACCCCTTCTCAAACAAGCAACAAGTCTACTCTTATGACTTACAGAAACCAAATACAGATAAATTTATAGGTTGGCTGTTTTGAATAAGATAGCCTCACTTTATTGTGTTCATTCCATAGCAATATAGACATTTCTGAAACTTCTTATTCAAATAATGAGAAAATGACCTGTTATTATCTTTGACACAATCTTGGCACAAGTGAGTATGTGTGCATGCATACATGCTTTTCCCTGTATCTTGAAAGATGATGAAGATATACACAAAGACCTGAGTCTGAATTTATAAATCATGAGTTGGTAGTGGTTCCAACTTTGTTGTTCCCTTCTTTCTAAATGGCTTGTTCTCTGTGGAAAGGAAACTGTTATTTCTGGCATATTACCTAACCCTGCAGAAAATGCAGAGTATGTGTTTGAAATCCAAATGAGTTCTCCAAATATTCATCTCTGAGGTTGGTTGAAGCAAGGCTCATCAGTATTCAGTGCCTCTGTCTTGAGATGAAAGAGAAGAGAAAGCTCCTTGGGTGGAGAAAAAATAGAAGTAACTTTATCTGAGAGCAAAAGCTGCCATCGCTTACACATCCCCAACTCTCATTGACTTCAATCAACATCCACCTCTCAGCAGGAAGAACTTGGCTGCAGGATAGAAATTTGAACTTCACTAATAGTATTACAAGGGGATCAAGGCTTTCATAATGAGTTTAATGACGTGGATGCAGAAAGAATTACTGGACCTCAGAGTCTTAAAAGTTCTGTTGGCTTAGTGGATTGGATCTTGTTATGAAGATGGAAAGTTTTAAAGTGAAAATATTCATGTAGATTTATAGTTGTTTAAATGCAAAAGTAAACATAAAAGCAGTGCAATGTTGCATAAATGGTTTTCACTCATGTGCTAAAGAATTGCATATTTGGATCAAAATAAGAAATTTTAATTATAATGAATTTGATTGAGAATAATAATGTCCTTCAGTTTGACTCCATACCATCCTTGTTTCGTTTTCTCTCTCCTGCATCTTTCAATTGCTCAAAAAGGACTGAATGATAGCTAAAATTTTAGATTCACTGTGTGGCAAATAAGAAGTTCATTGTTTCTCATGCATTGTCTCATTATTTCTATTAAAATTATTAACTGGGAGGCCATCAGACTGACACAGCTGAAATAGCTTGCATTCTCTCTTAAGCACAAACAAAGCCCACTCAGTCTTAACCAACCAGAAGCTGCCAACTAACCTTTAACTAGAGGCTTTTCACTGCAATCCTCTAAATAAAGGTCCTATTCCATTTCAACCAATTAAGAATTTTTCTCTCATTCTTACAAAAGCCTTCCTACCATACCTGTTTTGTGGAGCTTGGAACTACTTCCACTTTGGAGTAATCTGATGCATGAATTTATTGTCTTAAATAAACTATTTAAAATTTTAATACTACTCAATTTATCTTAACAGTTCTTACTAAAGTCACCAAATGTAAAAAAATAAGGACAAAAAAGGGTTAAGCAACTTTTGAAAGCCAGACAGCTAGAAAGACAGAATATAGGAAATTAAACTCAGAATTATCATATTAGTCAGCTATGTCACTTCTGGGTATATATCCAAAGAAATCAAAATTTGTATTTCAGTGACACCTCTATACCCCCATATACATTTCAGGATTATTCAAAGTAGCCAAGACATGTAAACAATGTAAGTATCTATTAATAAATGAATGGATAAAGAAATGTCACACACACACACACAAATTGAATACTATACAGCCTTGAGGAGAAGGAAACTGACAATTTTGACAATACGATGAACCTGGCACAGGAAGACAAATGATCTCACTTATATGTGGAATCTAAGAAAATTAATCTCATGGAAACAGTAGAAATGTGGGTATATCAGACACTGGAATAGGAGAGGAGAGAGAAGGGGATAAGAAAGATTTTGATCAAAGAGTACAGCATTTTAGTTGGACTGGTGGAATAAATTTAAGTGATTGATCACACTGCGTGATGACTACAGATAATAATGTGTTGTATGTTTCAAAACTGCTCAAATAGATTTTTAGTATTCTCACCACAGGGGAAAAGAACAATTTGATGAGATGATGGATATGTTAATTAATCTGATTGAATCTCTATATAATTTATACATAGACTAAAACATCATATCATACCCCATAAACTGACCAGCTATAGTAACTTCTCAGTGTTTGTAGTCTGTTCCTATTCCAACTTCTGTTTAGTTTAAACCATAAGACAAAAATCTTTTATCCCATTTCTCTGCCTTTAGTCCTGCTATTCTCCACTTTATTTTTTAAGCTTATGGCAGGACTGTCTTCCTAAAAATAAAAACTGGGGACATGTTTTTATCCTACTGAGTCTTTCAGCAATCCTCAGTTTCCTCACAGATGAAGCCCACACTCCTTACCAGGGCTTCCATGGTTGTCAGATCCTGGTAGATCTCAGATTTGTATTCTGCTACTGTCTTCCTCGTCATCTAAGCTTCAGTCACCACCATTTTTATACTTGCTTCTGATTGTGTCATGCTTCCATTCTTCTGCACGTTTTTCCTCTTTGAATGCCTTTCCATATTTGTGTGTTTTTAAAAACAGGTGCACTCCTATTATCCTTCAATGTTAGTAAACCTGACTTTCTCAAGAAGAATGGATCATATTTTAATTATGACCCTCTGTATTTATTGCCATACCTATTATGTAGGGACAGTGCATATGTCTATTACAGTATATTATGTCATGTTGATTGCTTGCATCTCTATGTCTCCTCCACTAGTTTGAAAGTGGTTATAGATCATGTGATAAATCTAGTGACAAATGGTCACAGCTTCTGAACAGCTCACAGTTTAAGGGGTAATAGATTTATAAACAAAATGTTGGAACACAATAGCTATGTAAAATGTGTTGTCAAGGAAAATGCTAAAGATATGAAAGTAGATATAAGCAACAAATAATAGTTTTTAATGGCTGGAGTATAACATATGTTGTGTCCATTGCCTGCTTGTGCTAGGGCAGTAGAATAGGTTGCCAAGAAACAGAAAAAAATTCCTGGAGATGGTGTGTGAAATGTGAGGTTTATTCAAACTTACAACAGGGAAACTTGAATAGAGAAAGTCCAGTGGCAGCTGGTTCAATGAGTAACACTTGTCTTACCCACAATACTCCACCTCTGTCACCCCAAAGAGTGGGGTTTTATAGGTTAGATGACATAAGTATTAGCAGTATTAGCTTGCTTTTTTCTGTTCATGCAGGAAGGCAAGTTCCCTTCTTCTCAAAGGTAACACTGGCCTGCCCAGTTCACAGTGTTTGGTAGATTACATGCACTCAAGTCATGGTTTCCTTTCACTGTCCCTTTTTCTTGGTTAGAGTCATGGGAATAGAAAGTGGAATTTCAGAGACATAGTGTCTGATGTCCTCATTTTCTCAAGTATCATACAACATGCTTTTGGAAGAGTAGGAGAAAGTGATTTTGGAAAGTAGGCAGAGGCAGAATTGAGAAGAGCCTCATTGTACTCACAAGAATTAGGCTCAAATTCTCTCAATAGGAACGTGTTTAAAGATCTGCTTAAGATGAGAGAGGTATTATATGTCACGTGGCAAATCTTTATCAGCAGATCAAACATGAAGGTTCTGTGGTAGTCTAAGATCGCCATGGTATAGTGATAAATGAGGAAAAAGAAACGGAGTAGTAGAGTGAATTTGAGATATTTAGGAATTTGAGGAAACATGACTTGTGATACATAGCATGTGTTGAACAAGATAAGCAATCAAGGAAGAATATCTTATTTGATAATAAAGTAAGTACAAGTAACAAGAAAGTTAATTCAAAATAAATAGTTTGGGTGTATAGATTATTGCTACTATGAATTTGGAATGTTAAAATATTAAATATATAGGCCTAAGAAAATTTTGGGCACTATGTTCAATACACAGTTGGAAGTAAGAGACTACAACTAGGAAGGGTGGATTGAAGTTATTGATTGGAATTCATCAAAATATGATGGTAATTAAGAATGGGGGAACCCACTTAGCTCATCAGAAAATTACAGGTCAAGGATGGCATTATAAGCAACAACATTAAGACGACATGAAAGGTAAATGTTCTATAAAGACTGAAAAAACCATCAAATTGTTAGAAGGGAATAAGATCAAGAGAAAGACAACGGATTAAGCAAATCTTTAAAGAGGAGTTAGTATTCAACAGTGTGGAATTCTGCAGAGTGAAAGTAAGATAATAATTGAAAAGGCCAACTTTATTTGGTAACAAATTTATCACTGATCTTGGTGAGTGTAGGACCAGTACAGTGAAATAAACAGAAAACTGATTGTTTGAGAAGGAACAAGAGAAAAGGAGTTGTAAATGTGAAAATCAACTAATATATTTTGTGAAATTTAATAAATGAGAGAAGAGTTATTAGCTAGAAGTTTCGTTGTTGAGATACATGATTTGATTTTGTCCATTTTTCTTTTAAGATAGGGAAATCATGTTTATAGGCCTGAGGGAGACTCTAGGGAGGAAGAATTTACAGAAGAACAACACATTGTTTTTTCATTATAGTCATCTACTCATTGCTTCATCTAAGTATTTCCTCATTTTCTTTTAATCCTTCTTTCTTTATGTCTTCTTCTTCCTACAGCAGTGCACCCTCTGACACTTATATTCTGTACCTGTTTTTTGACAAATCCATTTATTTGAAACTCCCTGATTCCCTCACTTGTTATCTTAGAGATTTTTAAGAGGACTGTGGTGATCTTAATGAGGTTTTTCTGCTGATGTGATGCTGTTGGTAAAACTGAATTGATGGTTGTGAATAATACTGGTATTTTACCCAGATAACATTTTGGGCACTTTATTAGGTACTATCAATGCTTGAACTCAATAGCGTGACTCAGGAAAAACAGGTCCAACATATGTGAAATGAGACTACATTTATTTGCATAATACTTTGGTACTACTTAAAAAAAAACAGTTTTCAAGAATGAAGTTACAATGTATACACTGCTTTCTGCTGTAAAAGCACAGGTCAGAAAAGAACCAAACTTTTATGACCTGAAACAGAAAGCTCACTATCTGAAATAGTATAACAACTCAATGCCTACTGACTCTCCTTGCATTTTCATATTATCTCTTTGGGAGGAAAATGTCACCTTCAAGGTATGAATCAATTAAACAATCAGGGAAACTTGAAAGCTCCAAGTGGAAGCCCATTTGATGAGTGTCTCGAAAGTGATCAGAAAAAAATGCTTTTAACATGCGCTTGTCTCTTAAATTGAGGGATCCTGATATAGATGGAAATCAAATAACTGTTTTTTTCCTCTAGGTCATTGTGCTCCACACTGAGTACACTAAACACCTTTTACTGCAACAACAAAGGAATTGGAGAACATTTTCTTAGAGTCAGAACAGACACCCATCACCATCAGAACCTTCAGCATTATATTATCTCTAAGAAAATGAAATGCTCAAATGCAATCCAATTTCAACCACAGGCAGGCTGTGTCTGCTGGCAGCAGGCTGACATTGACTATGGTGGACAGATGTTGTGCAATAGGTGGAGGTAGATGCCTGCAACACAAGCAAATAACAATCATATTTTTAATGAAAAAAATTCTTAGAAAAGCTTGCCTTAAATATATTTGCTTATATTATTAAGGAAGATAGTAAAAGAACAAAAATGTATGGTCCTGAAAGAAATGATAAAAATCAGTTTTAAATTATAGGTCTTGTGTTCATGTATATCTAGTTTACAACATGGACTTCAGCTCTTATTCACTGTGTGAATTTTCCCAAGTTACATGTTGTCATTTCCTTAGTAATAAACAAGTTTGTAATACCTGTCTCATAGGACCGTGCTGAGGATTATTTTCTAATACGCACTAAACTCCTGTTATTATTCCTGGCTTTCTTTGATTTCTCCCAAGTTATTCAGGGAAATGAGTGTGAGGGAGAGGGAGGTGTGACCTGGTGAAGGAGGCAGGAGAGTGAAGCCAAGAGTCACTGCAGAAGATGCAAGCCATATTCAAACCAAAATGACATTTTTGTGTGTTAGTTTTTGCATCCACTTCTCTATTAGTTTAATTCTTCAATGTATTTTTTCCTGTGGAAATACCATTATTTTGAGATTCTGAGATAAGAGGGCTAAACTGCTCATTTATTTTTGGTTCTGTTGAAGACATCCTGCCTTTCATCTCTCTAGGAAGTATTATTACAACTTAATTCCCTGATACCTAAAGGACAAACTTATTCTAGGAGTAAGAGGATCATATCTGTTCTCCGCAAATCAAATGCTGGAATCCATCAAATTAAGCCCTCATATCACTCACGATCTCAAAATAGAGACCTGTTTATGGGAATAGAGTAGGCATAATTCTGCCCCTTGTCTTAACAATAACGAGTGGTAATATATTCTGAGCATCTCTCTTTTTGCTGATGGGCATGACTGATGGTTTACAGTGATAATGATTCCTTAAGTCAAGTTCAAAATGTTATATAAACAAATTTGGACTATACCAACCCCAGCCACCAACTCTGTCCAAAGCTGAGTTTTATGGTGCTTGTTTGATATTCATTCCTTATTTTGCTCTGTCTTTTCCTCTGTCCATTATCCTCTCCAAAGTCATACAAAAAATAAAGACTGATTTTTTTATAAGGTTCAATTGTTTCTGTCTTTCTTGCTAAAGTTTAATAACATGGGAAACTAGCTCTTTCTTCCTACTTAAGAGTTACTAAGCAGAATTTGCAGGTTTATTTTACTTTTATAAAACATTATTTAGATCTCATGAGCATATTTGAGATGCAAGGTCATAGAGATGATTTAAAATCACTTGTGCTTGTGATTGAAAAGCGATTCTATGAGAGCAACAATACAGATCCTAGCAAGGATAACATAGAGCTCACTGAAAAGCAGGAACTTTTCCATTAAAAAAGAGTTGTTTTTCTATTGCTTGCAAAGGAAAACACTGCTGTAGAAGTGACAGTGATAAGTTATCTAATAGCACAGAGACGGTCAGAAAGTAGCAGCTGTTGTTAGGAGCAAGACAATGGTCCAGACAAAACTGATCTGAGTTTGGGCAGTGACGGCAACTTTGAGAGGAAGTTCTACTTCTGGAAGGTACACTATCTGTTCTGAAGTGAAAACTCAAAAATAGAGAGACATACCAGTTCTCTTTTTTTCTTTTTTTTTTTCATTTTTCTTTTATTATTCATATGTGCATACAAGGCTTGGTTCATTTCTCCCCCCTGCCCCCACCCTCTCCCTTACCACCCACTCCCCCACCTCCCTCTCTGCCCCCCCTCAATACCCAGCAGAAACTATTTTGCCCTTATTTCTAATTTTGTTGTAGAGAGAGTATAAGCAATAATAGGAAGGAACAAGGGTTTTTGCTGGTTGAGATAAGGATAGCTATACAGGGCATTGACTCACATTGATTTCCTGTGCGTGGATGTTACCTTCTAGGTTAATTCTTTTTGATCTAACCTTTTCTCTAGTTCCTGGTCCCCTTCTCCTATTGGCCTCAGTTGTTTTTAAGGTATCTGCTTTAGTTTCTCTGCATTAAGGGCAACAAATGCTAGCTAGTTTTTTAGGTGTCTTACCTATCCTCACCCCTTCCTTGTGTGTTAAAGCTTTTATCATGTGCTCATAGTCCAATCCCCTTGTTGTGTTTGCCCTTGAACTAATGTCCACATATGAGGGAGCAGTTCTCCTTTTTTCTTTCCCACATAGTAATATACTTGCAGAAGACTAAACTTCATCTGTATGCAAATTTAGACTGATTTCCCTCTAAATGTATCATTTATTTATTTATTTTTATTCTTTTATTCATATGTGCATACATTGTTTGGACCATTTCTTCCTCCTACCTCCCCACTCCTTCCCTCTCCCGCTCATCCCCTCTTCACTTCCAGGCAGAATCTGTTCTGTCCTTATCTCTAATTTTGTTGAAGAGAGAGTATAAACAATAATAAGAAAGACAAAGTGTTTTTGCTAGTTGAGACATGGATAGCTATACAGAGGGATTCCTAGCATTGCTTCCATGTACAAATGTGTTGCATCCCAAGTTGATTCATCTCTAACTGACTTATTCTCTAGTTCTTGATCCCATTCTCATATTGACCTCTGTTGCTTTAAAGTTTCTGTATTAGTTCCTCTGCAGTGAGGACATCAAATAGTATCATGTTTTGGGTTTCTTACCTATTCCCATACTTCCTGTGTGTGCTCTCCCCTTGTCATGTGACCCAAGTCCAATCATATTACTGCATTTGCCCTAGATCTAAAGTCCACATATGAGGGAGAACATATGATTTTTGGTCTTCTGAGCCTGGCTAACCTCACTCAGAATGATGTTCTCCAGTTCCATCCATTTACTTGCAAATGATAAGATTTCATTCTTCTTCAAGGCTGAATAAAATTCCATTGTGTATAAATACCACATTTTCTTAATCCCTTCGTCAGTAGTGGGGTATCTTGGCTGTTTCCATAACTTGGCTATTGTGAATAGTGCTGCAATAAACATGGGTGTACAGGTGCCTCTGGAGTAACCTGTGCTGCATTCCTTTGGGTATATCCCCAGGAGTGGGGTTGCTGGATCATATGGCAGATCTATGTTTAGAATTTTAAGAAGCCTCCAAATTTTTTTCCAGAGTGGTTGCACTAGTTTGTGTTAGTACCAGCAGTGTACGAGGGTTCCATTTTGCCCATTAATGTATTATTTATGTTTTACTATGCAATTGATGGGTGGGCATAAAAGAAAATCCAAACTCCAAATAAATTGTTATTATAACTTACTGCTAGTGCTGATATAATTGAAACATAATTGTGATTTTTAAAAGTACTATGCAATTATTTATTGGTTGAATGTTATAAGAAAAGAAAAAATGAGTTTTTTATAACAAATATACATTTAGCTCTTCAGATTTATCTATTTTATAATAGACATAATGAAACATAATGAAGAGGTTAAAATAGTCTAACCTAAATTTTACAAAATGGAAAGTAAATTTGATAAGGTCAAGAAGTAAATTGGACAGAAGTGTTTTAAAAATTCCTAGTAGAACTCTTCATGTTGCCTGACTTGGCATGGCTTAAGTTGATAGGATAGTGTCTTAAGGACATAAGAAAATCTAAAGTGCCTATGTAAAACTTATCTTATGGTTTAGATAAGTATCCCCTAAAGACTTTGATCTTAAAGACTTGGTTGCCAGCCTGTGGTGGTATTGGGAGGTTGTGGAACCTTCAATAGGTGGGGCCTAGTTGGAGGAAGTTAGATTACTGGAAGCATGCCCTAGAAAGCAACATGGAGACCACAGTCCCTTCCTCTGTCTGTGTTTCTGGGCCATCTTGAGGAGAACAGTTTTCCCCATCAGGAGCTCTTGCCACAATGTGCTGTCTTATCACAGGCCCCAAAGCAAGGAGTTTACAGATCATGGACTGAAATCTTTGAATCTATGAGTCAAAATGAACTTTTTCTCTTATATTTGTTCCATGGCAGGAAGCTAGTTAACAACATAGCTCAAATGAAAGGTTGCAGGAAAAATTTCATAAAGTAAGGAAACTTTCATGGGGTTCTGAGAAATTCAGTAACTTCCATTCCATCAGTGTATAATAGGTCAATTTTCTTCTTTTACTACCTTTACTTCAATGATAAGGCACATCTATGACTAAAATGATATTGTAGTTTTCATTCTCAGCATGAGAGGAGCACTGGATGTTTCCTCGTTCTTGTACTGTGGCTGTCCTTTTAGAGAGTTCTAAAAGTTATGTTCATTATTTCTCCATTTGATCTGGAGGTGTCCTACACACTTAGCCATGCTGCACATCTTCCCATGTATACTTTTACAATACTCCTATCAGGTTTTCCATTAGCCTTGAATATAAGGTTATATGAAGGTTTTTGCTTGTTTTATTTAATTTAAACTTGGCATTTGAAAGATAATTTCTTGCTAAATTTGTATACCCACACTCTGTTGTCTTCTTGCTGAATCACTTTCTTGTTATTAATGGACTCCAAGGACTTTTCTCATCTTTTTCATTTCTATTACTCTTCTCCACAACTTGTACAATCCTTCAGATGTTTTATATTCACTCAGTACCTAGCATTTTGAATTTTAATGGTATATTTATTCTCAGCTTATTTCTCCTATCTCCTGAAGAATGTCTCTTGAAGAGTTATGGATATGGTCATAAAATCCAATAAAGATGCATTTGCCAACCTGATTTATTTTCCAAGCTCTGAACTTGTTAAATTCATAAAAGAAACCAGATTTCTGCAGATATTTGAGTATTGTAGTGGAAATGATAAGAAGTGCAAGAGTCATCCAGGCACAGATATTAAAAAGAGCCACATGAGAAAAGGCTCTGTCACTCACCCTAAATTGTTCTTTCTCAAAGGATGAGGCAATCACCTAAGTAGAAAAATTAATCATAAAGCGTGTTAAATCATCAGGCATGATATAAGTTTGGTTTTATGATTCATGATAATTAGTTTGAAGAACTAAAAGGTATAACTAAATAGACTTGGGAGAACTCACGACAGCAGTCAAAACAGATGTTTCACAAAATAAAGTTTGCCAGATTTATTTGGTCATTATTATAAAATCTATACATTTAAGCCATGGAGCCTCAGCACCAAAGTGTGAATTTTTATACTATCTGGTAAATAAGTAAATGACTGTGGGTAAAACCTCAAATGACTACAGCTTGTTCACAGTTTTCTTTTATCTCTTTCCTTCTCATTATTTTCCCAAAAATTTCACTGCCTCTTAAAAAAGTATATGACTTGAATTTTTTTTTACTTGTTCAAGGGAGTGACTCAAATGTCTACTTTGCTTGCAATCGACTGTGGCTATCAAGTTTTTCATCTTATGCTTTTGCTTTTCCTCTGCCACTCAAGAACTAACCCACTCTTTCTCTGGCCACTGCACTCATTTCCAGTGGAGAATTTGCTCCTAATGTCCCTCTTTCATCATTATGTTAGTTCCTGGATTAGGACACGAGGATTTGCTGCTTACAAATTGGCTTAGTCTTCTTTTGCACCACATCAGCAGGCACTGTGCTTCCTTTGTTTTCTGAACCTGTGCTTCTGTGTGCTTAACTCCTTCTATTTTGAAGATTTGAGACATAACACTTTGATATATTCCTTCCTCTAACCCCTTCTCAGAACTCTCATACAAATTATTCTGGAAACACAGTGACACAGTGGAATAAAAGCACAATCGATCTGTGCAATGTAAACACTTTTCAATCCTTTTACATTGCCCATGAACCAAACCTTTTGCATCACTTTTCCCTTTGCCTTCAAACAGATAAATCCCCTTTTGTCTTACGGACTAGAAGTGTATGTCCTGAAAACTAGTCATTAATCCTATGTATCCAGACGTTAATAAGAAGATTGAGTTTCGTTGCCTTTCCTGTTTTCAACCACATAGTTATGTGAGTCTACAATCAAAGATCAGGCCTGGGAACCTCCAACCTTCATGATATGAAGCTTAATCCTATGATATCTTCATTCTATAGACGTTGTCACATTTGAGCAGAATTCTTTGCTTGTAATTAAAATATTCCAGGGGCTGTATACATGTACAATTTGGGCCACTCCTGTTCACATGAAAAATGGCTGCTTTTCAAAAATGTTCATACTTTTCCTTAATACAAATTCTCCTTAAATGTGTTTGGGAATTCATCCCTATCTTTTCATTTGGCAAACTCAACTTTTAAGTTAAAATGGAATTGTGAGTCCAAAGCCACAGTATTTCAGGCTGGTGGAAAGTCTCAAGTGGTAAGAGCACCTGCCTACCAAGCTTGAGGCCCTGAGTTTAAACCCCAGTACTACAAAAAAACAAAATCAAACAAAAATCCCGGTATTTAATTTAGCCTTCTTTAAAAAAGTATTTGACCATAATTTTTTTATCAAAATAATTTCAGAATAGGCATGTTAATCTTCATTTTGTTGATTATGAGGAAATGAGGGACAGCAAGAAATTAAATGACACACCTGGGATTACACAGGAAGTCAATAACAGAATTGTGACAAAAAATATTATCAGTTCCCCATTCACCTCTGTTATTTGGCTTAGTATATACTAAGCAGCAATATCTGTTAATATAACTGACATTGCACAAGAATTTTAGACTTCTATAATTTGATAGTATTCTAAAAATATATAGGAAAAGAAAGAATTGACCTTGGATCAATACAATGAAACTATTATGATTAGATTAGGTAAGTTATCAAAGATATTTTGAAGTGGTGCTTTTTTGAGTCTATGCAGCCAACTCTTTTTGCAGCTAATAAATATTTTGAGAACACAGTCATTCAGATTCTTGTGGTATCAATAGAACAAAGTTAGGAAAACATCTCAGGCAGCTGTTGCTTGGACAAATGAATGTATAAAGTACAGTGATTAGTTAAATTCATTCTTTAATCAAATACTTTTAAGCACCTATTGTATGTAGATATTATTCCATGTATTTTGTCCTGGGAACATACTTATTTAAAACTCTTTTTATACTTGTAGAAAATTAGTAGAGTTTTGAAGGCAACTTGAAAGCTGGTTTTGCATAAATTTCGTTTGCCCATTTTTGGATTCTTTTTGATTTTGCTATTCTCATTTGTGAAGCTTGTCTTGAAACAATTGATTAAAATATTGCCTGCCTGCTTCTGTTCTGAGTGTTGACCTTTGTACCTTATTAGAAAATATGTGGAACTTACTTTGCTTTTCCAGTGTTTTAAAGCTCAATTGTCAGTTCCCAATTACTTGATTCTTTCCTCTTCTGACTTGTGATTCAATTTATTCTATTTTATCTTGGCTTTTGTTCTTTTTTGAGGAAAATTTCTTTGAAATAGCCCAGAGATCAAGGAAATAATATTTGACTCAATAGCATAGAGATTGATGAGATGTCTATTTCTGTTTGAAGAGCAGGCATATCTAGAAAGTGTTGTTCATATCAAAGAAAACCAGAACTGCACAGAAGTTAAGGAGGTGAAGACACATTTTTATGAAGGACTATCATAATAGGGGAAGAGAGACCCCAGTATAGATGCGGACTCCATTCTGATTTTACAAGAGATAAGGGGGGATTTGAGATCTAGGAGCAAGGGATTGGTGGACAGAAAATTGGTAAGAAAAGACATCAAATCTGGGAGGAATTCTGGTGGGATCAACTTAATAGGATTGCTACTAAGAACAGTCAAGGGTAATCAGGTAGCAGGGATGGGGAATGAAGAATATGAGGTTGAGGGAAGGCAGGTATTAAGTAAAGAGAGGAATCTTGCTAAACTGGTTTGGCAGAATTATTTGCTAAAACTTGATTTATAATAAAGTGTACACATAGGGCTAGAAAAGAATCATAGCCTAAATGAAATTTGGTCAAGTGAATAATCTTTGGTATTCTTATTATTTTATTGAGATAATACTTATATGTCTTTATGCAGAATAGTATGGTAGTCAGTACATGCACACCATGTGTAAAGATTAAGTTAAGAGTATCTGTCACTCATATAACCAATGTTTGCACTTTAGTGAGATTTTTTTTAGCTTTTGGCTTAAGCATATTATTTTAGGAGCTCATGGTATTTCATAATAAATCATAAGTAATTATTTATTTTTCTTTTGGTGAGGAAAATATCTATTAAATAGTTTCTAGAACATAAAGAGCTACATGATTTTCTTATGCTCAGATGGAAAAAAATCTGTTTGATATCACTTTAATCTGTTGAGAAAATGGATTTAAGATTTATTAAAGATTAATTAGAGTATATTGGCATATTACTCCAATAAAATGAGTATCTCTTGTCAATATTGTGAATTTTAAAGGCATAGACATAATTATATTTCATATTATTTTGCAACACATTTTCATAAAGGGCTACATACACAATGTTAACTTGTAATAAAATATTAGTTCCAACAATGAAAAAAGAGGACTGAAATAAAAGATTCATGGCAAGATATACTACATTTCACATACTTCTACCAATAATAGTTATTATTGATGAATGCTTTCTTCAAAATATATTAAGATTTTTTTATGACTAGTTTAGAAAAAAACCATAATTTCTACATCCATTATAAACTAACATTTCTACTTTTCAGACATCAATTGATGTTCTTATAAAGGCAGATTTTATAAATATAAAAAGAAAATGCATTAAATGGCCTTTATTATCATTTAGCCACAGCATATAAAAACTTACTCACACATATTCTTTGTATTCAAAGGGCATTCTGGCTTAAGAATATATATCCTTGGTATATATATATACACATATATATTGAGGTGTGCATCTTGGTTAAAAGATTGAACACTATATAGTTCATATATATATATATATATATATATGTATGAATTATCTTCTAATTGAATTCTCATAGGTTGGATAAGGTCAGTATTCCACATTTATATTTATATGTTTCCTCACTGAAATTTAT